>NC_140987.1:65815382-66494516 GCF_052327205.1 Somniosus microcephalus | reverse complement strand
GTTATCCTCTTACCCTTAATATACTTATAAAACATCTTCGGATTTTCCTTTATTTTGCTTGCCAGTGTTATTTCATGGCCCCTCCTTGATCTCCTAATTTCTTTTTTAAGTATCCCCCTGCACTTTTTGTACTCCTCTAGGGCTTCCTCCGTCTTTAGCCTTTTGTATCTACCAAAAGCCCTCCTTTTTTTCCTAATCCATTCTCGTATATCCCCTGTCATCCAAGGTTCCCTGTGGTTTTTGGAACCACCCTTGACCTTTCCGGGAACATGTTGCCATTGTATGATCTCAATCTCCCTTCTGAAAGCCTCCCATTGCTCCGATGCGGATTTTCCTACAAGTAGCTGATCCCAGTCCATTTTGGCCAGATCCTGCCTTATCCTATTAAAATCAGCCTTCCCCCAATTTAGAACCTTTGGCACCTAAACTGAATTTTTTGTGATGTTTTACTGTTAATGGTCATGCAGCGTCATCTGTGCTTCGCCTTCGCATGTACGTATACACAGCAACAGCGGCGTTGATTCTCACAGATACACAGGTAGCGTGCTGAGTCACTGTTCAACGGGATCGGGACAATCATGGCCACGCCTACGGGAATCATCGGAAGCCTCGACATGTATGACCAGTCTCGCAAACCATTCAGTTCTTACATTGAATGGATGGAGATTTTTTATTAGGGCCAATAACATAATTGAGACCGAAGGTGCAGATGAGAATGTTCAAGCTCAAAATAAAGTATTTTGTGAACGGAAAAAGCAATTTTTCTCACGGAGATAAATGTCTATGGAACGTTGACAAACCTACTCACGTTAGGGAAAGCGAAGGATGCGTCGCTTGAAGACGTTGTCGAGAAACTCGAGGACCATTTCGAACCAAAGCTGTTAGAAATAGAAGAGAGCTAGAAGTTTGGTACCAGAAACCAAAAACAAAGTGAAACCATCATTACAGCTCTTAAGAATCCGTCTTTGCATTGTAACCGGCACATTTTTGGATTGTGCGCTGTGAGATAACTTTGTGTGTGGACTGGTGGATGAGCGCACACAGTCCAAGTTACTGAACACTCCGAACGTAATGTTTGAAATAGCATGCAAAATTGCCTTATCTATGGAGATGGCGTCTAAGAATGCTAGGGAGCTCCGTTCAACTCAAGTGACTAGTGCAGCTGAAGTCTAAAGTCACAAAGCCACCGCCGAACATAAAGCTGTGAGACTGGGTCAAAAGCATGTCAGTGAGAGCAGTTCAATAAACTGTTATTGCTGCAATGGAAATCACTCACGTCCTGCCAATATAGAAATGCAAAGTGTTTTCACTGCCAGAAGCAAGGCCATATTTCAACAGCTTGCAGAGCTAGATCTAAAGCAGGAAGTAAAAAGCATTCTAGTGGCAATGCAAAGCAGCAACAACTTCACAATATTGAAGTGAACCCACCTGATGTTGAAGAACTAGGCATCTACAGTAGCTATGCCACTAGCGGCAATGCTAGTAGTCATGAGACAGACTTCCATACAAAACTTTTAATCAATGAGCATTATATTGATATGTGTTGGACACGGCGGCGAACTGCTCTATCATGAGTAAGGACACATATGAGAATAAGTTTAATCAAATTCAAAGAAGCGACTCGACACAATGCTGAACAAGTACAAAAGCATGTTCTCAGGCAGTTAATGAGGGCATCACTGGGTATGATGCGCATATCCACATCAAATCCAACACGAAGCCTTTCTAATGTAAGGCAAGGCCGGTCCCCTATGCGTTGCAAAGTCAGTTGGAGGAAGAGCTAGCGAAGCTGAGAGAGTGCTAGTAAAAACTGACAAAAGTGAATGGTATACCCCTGTAATGTATGTACCTTTAAGGGGGGGAACTACTTTCTACAGCTCATGTATACTGTAGTACCGGCAGTGACCACACCTGTATATAACGTTGAGTAGTAATCTGTACAGTTCAGTTGCAGTCTGAGCCAAGTTGAGTAAACACCGTTTGTACCGTTCTCCGCAGTCTGTGTCTGATTATACACGGACGTAACATTGGCAACGAGGCAGGTTCGAACCTACCTGCAACTCTGCATCACCTCCCGGGGATTCGTTCCTGAAGATCAGTGGATTGGAGGTCAAGGCCAGAGACTCGAGAATCGCGGGGGAGGCTGTCGAGAGCCAGGCTTGGCTTTCCAGTCGAGGTGGTCCAGCGAAACGGGCTGGCAACAGGTAGTGCGCAGACCCTTCCCGGACAGCGGCGGGTTAGAGCCCGACCGAGCGGCACAGCAAAGGGCCGAGCAGCATCGACGGGGGAGAGAGAGAGAGGGCAGAGCGCACAGGGCGCAGCCGGTGTTCAGGGGCCGAGCAGCGTCGGAGAGACGGAGAGAGAGACGTGCAGAAACCCGCGAGGCGCTGCCATTGCCACGAGGATCGCCGAGAGCGGCGTTGGCAGCAGCACAGGAGAAGTGCGCGAAACCTACAGGGCGCCGCGATTGCCACGAGAACCGGCAGCAGCGGGGCAGGAAGGAAAGCGCGGGAGACGCCATTTTAAGCCATTGGGAGACGCCATTTTAAACCACACCCAAAATGCCGAAGAGTGGCAGTATCACCGCATTTGACAATGAAGTCGAAGTTTGGACTACATATGTCGAACGAATAGAGGTGTACTGCAAGGCAAATGAGGTGTTAGATGACAAGAAAGCGTCGGTATTGTTGAATTTAATGGGTGCAAAGACGTAGGGGTTATTGCGAAATCTAGTAACCCCAACGAAGCCAATGGAAAAGAGTTTTGAAGACATAGTAACGATACTAAAGGAACATTTAAACCCCACACCGCTGCTGATAGCAGAAAGATTCAAGTTGCACAAACGGAACCAGCATAAGGATGAAAGCAATGCTGATTATTTAACAGAACTGCGCAAACTATCGAAACACTGCCAGTTTGGAGCGGGACTGGCAGATACCTTAAGGGACAAGTTTGTGTGTGGGCTTCAAAGTGAAGGAACCCAGAAACGGCTTTTATCTGAAAAGGACCTTACGCTGGAAAAGGCTTTCAGCATTGCGGTATCATATGAAGCAGCAGCACGGGGCGCTGCAGAGATACAACAGAGACCGCAAGAATATGGCACAAACGAAATGTCATATGGAACAGAGAAGTGCTATCACTGCGGCAGAACAACACACGACCAGAATGATTGCTGGTTCAAAGACAAAGTGTGCAGACAGTGTGGAAAAGTAGGACACATAGCACGAGTCTGCAGGTCAGGAAAGAAAACCAGCAATAAGAAACCGACCAAAGGAAAGTACAAGAAGGTACATAAGATAACGGAGCATAGTTCAGACGAACAAAAGAGTGATAACGACTCCGAAAGCAGGGAACTGAGTTGTCTGAAACTACATAATGTGATCACAACAGAGGATCACCGAACCATTTGGGTCACTCTCAAGATAGCAGGAGTCCAGTTAAAGATCGAATTGGACACGGGATCAGCCCTAACAGTCATAAACCGACGGGACTACGAGCGGCTATTCTCACACATACACTTGAGAGACACAAAAATTATTTTGAAGACGTACACGGGGCAAAAAGTCTACCCCAAAGGAAAAATAAGGGTGACCGTTATATATGACGGTAAGGAAACACCAAAACTAGACCTGTATGTATTGCAAGATGGAGGACCACCATTACTGGGACGTGAATGGATCCGGAAAATACAATTGGATTGGCATTCCATACAGGCACTGACTGTGGCTGACAAAAAGGATGACGACGTCACACCTGGGCGACTGTTAAAGATCCTAACTGACGCGAAAGAAGTGTTCCAGCAAGGACTCGGAACACTAAAAGGCATGACAGCGACGATTAAAATTGAAGAAAACGCAAGTCCAAAATTTTTTAAGGCCAGACCGGTACCTTATGCGATCCGCCCAGCCGTCGAAGCAGAGCTGGAGAGTCTGGAACATTCAGGTGTACTGTCCAAAGTAGACTGGAGCGAGTGGGCTACACCCATCATCCCTGTGATGAAAAAGTCGTTGAGCAGCACGCCTGGGGAACCAAGGAAGGTTCGCATCTGTGGGGACTTTAAGGTAACAGTGAACCTGGTCCTTCACACCGTACAATATCCACTTCCGCGGATTGAAGATATTTATGCACCTCGCTATCTGGAGGGAACCGTTTCACTGAGATTGATCTGGCCCAGGCGTATCTGCAAATGGAGGTAGAAGAAGCATCAAAAAAATACCTCACAATCAACACCCATAAAGGTCTCTACCAATACAACTGGCTGGTATTCGGGGTAGCATCAGCTCCGGCTATTTGGCAGAGGGCAATGGAACAAGTCCTGCAAGGGATCCCAGGGACCCAGTGTTATTTGGACGACATCCTGGTCACGGGCGAAAATGACAGTGATCACCTTGCCAACCTGGAGCAGGTCCTCACTAGATTGCAGGAATATGGGCTCCGAGCTAACCGCCCCAAATGCGAGTTTTTTAGAAAACAGATCTCGTATTGTGGCCACGTGATCAATAAAGAGGGGTTACATAAGTCCCCAGAGAAGATTGAGGCAGTAGTCAAGGCTCCAGCACCGGAAAATGTGTCACAACTGAGGTCGTTCCTCGGGCTGGTAAACTACTACCATAACTTCTTGCCAAATTTGTCGACAATACTACACCCACTGAACACCCTACTGCAAACTTGGGTGCCATGGAAGTGGAGTGACGAATGACGAATGTAGACGAGCTTTCCAGAAGAGCAAAACACTAATCACATCGAAAGAGGTATTGGCCCATTACAACCCAGCATTACCAATTCAGTTGGCATGTGATGCGTCACCCTACGGCATTGGAGCGGTGCTGTCGCACAAATTCTCGGACGGCTCAGAGAGGCCAATAGCCTTTGCGTCACGATCACTAACCTCAGCCGAGCGTAACTACGCCCAGATTGACAGGGAGGCCCTCAGCCTAGTGTGGGGAGTGAAAAAGTTCAATCACTATCTGCACGGGCAGAAATTCACCTTGCTGACTGATCACCAGCCTCTTGTCTCCATTTTTAATCCGAAGAAGGGCGTTCCGGTGATGACTGCGCAACGACTACAAAGATGGTCACTTTTTCTAGGGGCGCACCACTATGAGATTGAATGTAAGGGCACGAAACAGCATGGAAATGCTGATGGGCTATCACGCCTGCCACTGCTTACTGTGGAGGAAGCACCAGCAGTGGACCCTGTCGAAATATTCCATTCGACTTTAGTTGAATACCTACCGGTAACCAACGCTTGTATCGAAAAGGAAAGCCAAAATGACTCAACACTGTCTCGGGTATATGATTTGATGGTGAAGGGATGGCCAGCACATGGCGACTCACTGTTGCCAGCATTCTCGACAAGGAGAGAACAGCTGTCAGTGTGCCGGGGGACCTTGATGTGTGGATCCCGAGTGGTAATTCCACCCAAGTTAAGGGATAGAGTGCTCAATGAGCTTCATGAGGGTCATCTGGGAGGGGTAAAAATGAAAAGCCTAGCCAGGGCTTATGTGTGGTGGCCGGGAATCGATAAACAAATCGAGGACCTGACCAAGAGTTGCTCAGGATGCCAGAAAGTCCAAAATGCTCCACCACAGGCCCCTCTACATCCATGGGAGTGGCCCTCATCTCCATGGTAATGGGTGCATATTGATTTTGCTGGTCCATTCATGGACTCAATGGGCTAGATTTTCAGTATAGACAGTTTTGGGGCGCTAACCTTAGCGCCCGCCCGAAGTTAGCGCCCGCCCCAAAGTAGCGCCCCGTTGCTGGAAATTCAGTGGCTTCGCCCTAAGAGGTTGGTGGAGCGCTAAAAGAGGCGTTCCACTACTATCTTTAGGCGCTAAGCCGGCGGTGCAGAGCGCAACACCCGAGCTCGGGCGCAGCGCACGGCAGACACTCTGGTGCCAGTGAGCTCTTAAAGGGGAAGGGTGCATGTGTTTTTTTCAAAGGCAGAGTCTGGGGGGGAAAAGAGGAGGAGGAGGAGGAGGAGGAGGAGGAGGAGGAGGAGGAGGAAGAGGAGGAGGAGGTGGTGGTGGTGGTGGCCGGAAACATAAATACACCGTTCACAACAACACACTGGATCCTTCCACACAACACATGCAGACTGCCTTTTATAGTGCAGGAGGAGTGCCCTTTAATTTGCGCTCCCCAGGGTGTGTTGCGTTCCATTTTACAAACGCTCTGGACGCCAGCCGCACAATGGGGCGGTCCGACTGAAGTTTGGATTCGGGGCGGCCAAAGGGCGTTGCACGAGGATGTGACGTCATTTTCTGCGCACGCATCCGGGCGGCCGCTAAATTTGCACCGGCGCTAACGGGCAACTTAATTTGGGGCGGGGCGCAAACTGCGCTGCGCCCGGGCGCTACACGCATAGCGCCCGAAAATCACTTCTCTTAAGGTGCTAACTGCTGGCGCAAGCAACTGAAAATCTAGCCCAATGTTTTTAATAGCCGTGGATGCGCACTCGAAATGGCCTGAGGTCATCAAAATGTCCTCCACCACCACGGAGAAAACTATTGCAGTTCTACGGACCATTTTTGCCAGGAATGGCTTGCCAGAACAGATTTGATCCGACAATGGATCACAGTTTGTGTCCGAAGAGTTCCGGAGGTTCTTGAAAAAGAATGGGGTAAGGCATTACACATCCGCCCCGTATCATCCAGCCACAAATGGATTGGCTGAGAGGTTCGTACAAACCTTTAAGAAGGCAATAAAGGCTATGTACAATGACAACATTCTGCTGCAGCACAAGGTGGACAATTTCCTGTTCGCCTACCGGAATGCGACACATGCAGTCACCAACCAGGCCCCGGCCATGATGTTCTTTAACCGAAGGTTAAGATCTCACCTGGATTTGCTCAGACCAAACGTACGAAGAGATGTTGCGAGTAAGCAATTCCAGCACATCCATGAGAAGCCAACAAGGAGCTTCAATGTAGGGCAACCAGTCTTGGCCCGCGACTACCAAACAGAAAAATGGCAGCCAGGAACGATATGCACACGGCAGGGCCCACTAATGTACACAGTGGACGTTGGGGAGAGCATCGTGAGACGCCATGCTGACCAGATCCTAGAGTCACAGGAACAAGTCAACCCCATGCCTCGCCCATACGTACCTGGTGATGAACCCGACGTACAGGTAGCATCTACCCCAGAAACAGTAGCATCAGAAGCTGATGAACCAACCGACGACAGGGGACCAGAATCGCCTCCGCACCAAGAGCAAGACACTCGGGAAAGGCGCCATCCAGAAAGGATCAGGAAGCCTCCCCAAAGATTGAATTTATAAATAGACTATTTTCAGCTAATGTTGCATGTTAATAGTGTTCATTGTAATTAGTTTGATATTTAATTGTTAAATGAATATTATGGTACTGTTAATCTAAAAGGGGAGGAATTGTAATGTATGCACCTTTAAGGGGGGAACTGCTTTCTACAGCTCATGTATACTGTAGTACCGGCAGTGACCACACCTGTATATAACGTTGAGTAGTAATCTGTACAGTTCAGTTGCAGTCTGAGCCACGTTGAGTAAACATCGTTTGTACCGTTCTCCGCAGTCTGTGTCTGATTATACACGGACGTAACAACCCCGATTGTGGTATTGCCCAAAGCAGACAAAACTGTACGCTTGTGTGGTGACTACAAAGTTACTATCAACCAAGCAGTTGATGATGAACAGTACCAGTTACCTACATTACAAGATTTGTATGCAGCAGTCTCTGGGTCAAAGGTTTTCTCCAAGCTTGACCTGTCATACGCTTATGCTCAGCTGAATGTTGACAAAGAGAATCAACAGTAACTCACCATCAACACACACAAGGGACTGTACTCAAACACCAAGCTGCCATATGATATAAAGTCCTCCTCCAAAATCTTCCAGGCTACGATGAATAAGATTTTGCAAGGAGTTCCAAATTGCTTATGCAATCAAGTCGATGTGCTGATTGTAACAAGAAGCGAGGAGGAAAATCTAGG
The DNA here is from genome assembly GCF_052327205.1 of Somniosus microcephalus. Classification (NCBI taxonomy): domain Eukaryota; kingdom Metazoa; phylum Chordata; class Chondrichthyes; order Squaliformes; family Somniosidae; genus Somniosus; species Somniosus microcephalus. The sequence continues at coordinate 66,486,542 of NC_140987.1, read as the reverse complement.
AGTGTTAGATTTAGTGCTTCGAAGGTTGAATGCCCACAATGTAAAATTGAAAAGGAGGAAATGTGATTTTGTGCAGTTCGACGTTGTGTACCTTGGTCTGAAAGTTGATGCAAATGGCTTGCAACCAGTGAAGGAAAAGGTTGATGCTGTCATCAATGCTCAAAAGCCACAGCACGTGTCTGAGTTAAGATCTTTCCTTGGAATGGTCCAGTACTACGCATGTTTCTTACCTGAGTTAACGACCATGTTAGCTCTATTGCACGAGCTCCTCAAGAAGGATGTCCTGAGGAAATGGACGAAAGCGCAACAGGAAGTTTACGATGCTTGGAAAAGCAATCTCTCTAGCGATGCTCTACTTGTGCACTACGACACAGAGCGTGAGCTTAAGTTAGCTTGTGATGCTTCTTGCTACAGTATGGGAGCTGTCATAAACCACGTAAAGGATGGCGGCCAAGAGAAACCAATCGCGTTCACATCGCGAACCCTCACAAAGAGCAAAATAAATCTACGCACAAGTTGAAAAGGAAACACTCGCCATAGTGTTTGGAATCAAGAAATTACAACAGTTCCTGATCAGCAGAAAGTTTACCCTGATAACCGATTACAAACCGCTCCTAACAAAATTGAGTCCCAAATCTGCCATCCCTGCAACGGCCGCATCAGGAATGCAACGTTGGGCAGTGTTGTTGTCACAATATGACTACATGATTGAATATCACACTTCAAAGCAGAACACAATCGCAGATGCCTTGTCCAGGTTGCCACATGAGGGACTGGATTTTACTTACCGAGATGAGTTGGGAGCAGGACTGCTGCCTTCCGGGTTCTAGTCCCGCCCCCAGCGACGTCTGACGAACAGACGCTATTTTGCCCTGATTGGCCTTGTTAAGCCCGCCCTGTGGGCTTGCTGGCCAATTAAGGGAAAGCCGGTTTCAGATGAGGTTAGTTGATGACGCTTCATCTGCTGGTTTTTTTAAAGGCACATGCACCACACTTGTTTGACAGATGAATTGTCCGTGTTTGACAGCATTGAGGTGCGGTCATTGAGGATGCCGCAGGCCCAGTCTGGCAGCTATGTTCTTCAGGACTCGGCCAGCTCAGTCAGTAGTGGTGTTACCGAGCCACTCTTGGTGATGAACATTGAATTCCCCCTCCCAGACTACATTTTGTGCCTTTGCTACCCTCAGTGCTTATTCTAAGTGGTGTTCCACATGGAGGGGCACTGATTCATCAGCTGAGGGAGTGCAGTACATAAGGACATAAGAACATAAGAAATAGGAGCAGGAGTAGGCCAATCGGCCCCTCGAGCCTGCTCCGCCATTCAATAAGATCGTGGCTGATCTGATCCTAACCGCCAATCTACTATCACAGAACCATCTCCTGAACCTAACAGAATTAGACACACGAAATAGGAGCAGGATCAGGCTACACGGCCCCTGGGCCCGCTCCACTAACCACAGGGCCTTGACCGATCTGAACCTAGACGCATGTCCAAATTCCTGCCCGCTCCCCGTAACCCTTAATTCCCTTTACTTCTAGGAAACTGTCTATTTCTGTTTTAAATTTATGTAATGATGTAGCTTCTACAGCTTTTTGGGGCAGCATATTCCATGGACCTACCACCCTCTGAGTGAAGTAGTTCCTCCTCATCTCAGTTTTGAAAGAGCAGCCCCTTATTCTAAGACTATGCCCCCTCGTTCTAGTTTCACCCATCATCGGGAACATCCTCCCCGCATCCACCCGATCCAACCCCTTCACAATCTTATATGTTTCAATAAGATCGCCTCTCATTCTTCTGAACTCCAATGAGTAGAGTCCCAATCTACTCAACCTCTCCTCATATGTCCATCCCCTCATCCCCGGGATTAACCGAGTGAACCTTCTTTGTACTGACTCGAGAGCAAGTATGTCTTTTCTTAAGTATGGACACCAAAACTGTATGCAGTATTCCAGGTGCGGTCTCACCAATACCTTGTACAACTGAAGCAATACCTCCCTATTTTTATATTCTATCCCCCTAGCAATGAAAGCCAACATTCCATTGGCCTTCTTAATCACTTGCTGCACCTAATCACTTGCTGCACCTGCATACTAACCTTTTGAGTTTCGTGCACCAGGACCCCCAGATCCCTTTGTACTTCAGTACTTTCCAGTTTCTTGCCATTAAGATAATAACTTGCTCTACAATTTTTCCTGACAAAGTGCATAACCTCACACTTTCCAGTATTGTATTCCATCTGCCAAATCTCTGCCCACTTACTTAGCCTGTCTATGTCCCCTTGCAGGTTTTTTATGTCCTCCTCACTCACTACTTTCCCTCCCATCTTAGTATTATCTGCAAACTTTGATATGTTACACTCGGTCCCCTCCAACAAATCGTTAATATAGATTATAAAGAGTTGGGGACCCAGCACGGACCCCTGCGGAACACCACTAGTTACTGATTGCCAGTCTGAGAATGAACCATTTATCCCAACTCTCTGCCTTCTGTTAGATAGCCAATCCTCTATCCATGCCAGAATATTACCCCCAATCCCGTGATTTTTTATCTTAAGCAATAATCTTTTGTGTGGCACCTTGTCAAATGCCTTTTGGAAGTCTAAATACACTACGTCCACTGGTTCCCCTTTATCCACCCTATATGTTACTTCCTCAAAGAACTCCAGCAAATTTGTCAAACATGACATCCCCTTCATAAAACCATGCTGACTTTGTCCTATTAAATTATGTTTATCCAAATGTCCTGTTACTGTCTCCTTAATAATGGACTCCAAAATGTTACCTACCACAGATGTTAGGCTAACCGGTCTATAGTTTCCAGCCTTCTGTCTACTGCCCTTTTTAAATAAGGGTGTTACATTAGCAGTTTTCCAGTCTGCCGGGACCTTTGCTGAGTCCAGGGAGTTTTGGAAAATTATTACCAATGCATCCACAATCCCTACCGCCACTTCCCTCAAGACCCTAGGATGTAAGCCATCAGGTCCAGGTGATTTATCCGCCTTGAGTCCCATTATTTTACCGAGTACCACTTCCTTAGTGATTTTGATTGTGTTTAGCTCCTCCTCCCCTATAGCCCCCTGTTTGTCCAGTGTTGGGATATATTCTTAGTGTCCTCTACTGTAAAGACTGATACAAAATATTCATTCAGTGTTTTTGCCATCTCCATATTTCCCACCATTAATTTCCCGGTCTCATCCTCTAAGGGACCAACATTTACTTTAGCCACCCTTTTTCTTTTTATATAACTATAAAAACTCTTACTATCTGTTTTTATATTTTTTGCTAATTTACTTTCATAATCTATCTTCCCTTTCTTAATCAATCTTTTTGTTATTTTTTGCTGTCTTTTAAAGTTTTCCCAATCCTCTATCCTCCCACTAGATTTGGCTACCTTATATGCCCTTGTTTTTAGTCGAATACTATCCTTAATTTCTTTACTTAGCCACGGATGGCTGTCTTTTCTTTTACACCCTTTTCTTCTCAGTGGAATATATATTTTTTGGAAGTTGTAAAATAACTCCTTAAATGTACACCACTGATCATGTATCGTCTTACCCTTTAATCTATTTTTCCAATCCACTCTACTCAATTCCGCTCTCATACCTTCATAGTCTCCTTTATTCAAGCTTAGCACGCTTGTTTGAGATCCAACCTTCTCACCCTCTAATTGAATATGGAATTCCACCATGTTATGGTCACTCATTCCAAGGGGATCCTTTACTAGGACATTTTTTATTAATCCTGTCTCGTTACACAGGACCAGATCTAAGGTTGCTTGCCCCCTGGTCGGTTCAGTTACATACTGCTCAAGAAACCCATCCCTAATACACTCAATGAACTCATCCTCAAGGCAGCCCTGCCCAATTTGATTTGTCCAATTAATATGATAGTTAAAATCCCCCATAATTATAGATGTTCCCTTATTACAAGCCTCAACTATTTCCTGATTGATACTCCATCCAACAGAGTTGCAACTGTTTGGAGGCATATAGACTACGCCCACTAGTGTTTTTTCCCCTTATTATTCCTTATCACCACCCAAACTGTTTCATTATCCTGATCTTTTGACCCAATATCATTTCTCTGTATTACAGTTATTCCTTCCTTTATTAACAAAGCCACCCCACCTCCCCTTCCTTCCTGTCTGTCCTTCCTGATCGTTAAATAACCTGGTATGTTTAGTTCCCAGGCATTGTCACCCTGCAGCCATGTTTCTGTAATGGCCACAAGATCATACCCATATGTAGTTATTTGTGCCATTAGCTCATCTATTTTGTTACGAATGCTACGTGCATTCAGATAGAGAACTTTCAAATATGTTTTGTGACACTTAGTTCCTGCTTTTGCACTTTTTATTACATTGCCTTTTACTCCATACCTTCTGCCCCTTCCTGACCTGCTCTGGCTTTTAATTTCCCCACTGCTACCTAAGTCTATGACCTTCTCTGTTGTCATTTTTATTTTTTGCTCTCTAGGAACCTCCCCACCACTAGTTTGTTTAATGCCCTCTCTGCAGCCCTAGTTATATGATTCGCCAGGACTCTAGTCCCAGCACTGGCCAAGTGAAGCCCATCCCAACGGAACAGCTCCCTCCTGCACCAGTACTGCTGCCAGTGCCCCATGAAGCAAAACCCATTTCTCCCACACCAGCCTTTGAGCCACGCATTTAACTCTCTAATTTTATTTGTCCTAGCCAAATTAGCTCGTGGCTCAGGTAATAATCCAGAGATTATTACCCTTGAGGTTCTGTTTTTTATGGTAATCAGCAGGAGGTATGCTTACCCGCATTTGATCTGAAGCTATGAGACTTCATGGGGTCTGGAGTCAATGTTGAGGACTCCCAGGGCCACTCCCTCCCGATTATACATCACTGTTAAGCATGAGTAATAAGTCAATCTTCAATCTTTTACTTTTCTAGATTATCTACCTTTTCCTTGCTGTAGTGGTTCTGAACTATCTTTGTGACATTTCTTTGTTATGATTGCACCAGTTTACTGGATCAATTTGGGTTAATTATAGTAAAGCAGGTTAGCGCCTGCTGCCTCTGGTTTTGCGCCAACTTATCCTGCAAAGGAAAGGGAGGTGTGTCAGTGAGTGTGGGGCAATGTGTTTAGGTGATGTGCCTGTTATGGTGGAGTAGTTGACGGTATGTGCAAGCTGCGAGATGTGGGTGTGAGGTTGAGGTGAATCTATGACTGTGAGGTATGAGTCCTGTTTGATAGAGATAGTTGGTAGGTAAGTGATGGGGGTGTGGTGCAGTGAGCAGTGTCTGAGGCTAGTGGTGCAGTTGGTGGGATATAGCATTTGAATATGAATTCATCAAACTTGACCACTTCTGTGAGGTTATTGAACTTCTTGTGGCACTGCATCCAGGTCCTCAGGGGTTGACTCCTTGTATTGACTGCCACAGCTATCTGCTCTCATTGCTTATGCAGAGTTTGTCTGGAGGGCCTCCTGGCCCCCTGTGCATAGAGGACCTTTCTCCCCTGTTGTGCCATTATTCAGCTTTCTTGCTGCTCAGAGTCTCCTCCACAAAGAGTTCCAGTACCTGCTCCAGCCAGAATGCACCTCCCCTTTAATAGGTGCAGGCTGCTTTAAGTAGTGCAGGCTAGCTTTAAGCACAAACTTAGGCCCCTGCTGAGGTATGTAGCTGCTCAACAGTGCATTTTCAGAGAAATTTAGGTGTCCTAGTATAAGAACATAAGAAATAGGAGGAGGAGTAGGCCATTCGGTCCCTCCAGCCTGCTCTGCCATTCAGTAAGATCATGGCTGATCTGATCTTGGCCTCAACTCCACTTTTCTGCCTGGTCCACATAACCCTTGACTCCCTGTAGTTCAAAAAGTTGTCTATCTCAGCCTAAGAAAGACAGAGAATTAGCACAGAGGTACAGCAAGCAATTAGGAAGGCAAATGGCATGTTGGCCTTTATTGCAAGGGGGTTGGCGTACAAGAGTGAGGAAGTCTTACTACAATTGTACAGGGCTTTGGTGAGACCACACCTGGAGTACTGTGCACAGTTTTGGTCATAGAGTCATAGAGTCATAGGCCTAGAAATTGAGTTGGCGCCGCACCAGGGCTTTAGCGCCGGAAATTTAGCGCCGGCGCTAAGTCCCCCTGCGCGCGCCAAAAATTCAGTAGCGCCGCGCCCAGACGGCTGCCGGCGCTACTGGCGGGCATGAGCGCCTCCCAATGGGCGCTGACTGCCGCATTGCGGTGCTAATCCGGCGCTGCGGGACCCGATGCGGTGCGGCAGGCTGGGGAAGTGCAGGCCTCCTCCTTCAGTTAAGGAGGAGCTGCCTGCACCCGCCCGCTGTCCGTTCAAATATTGAAAAAAATGAGCCCGGCACCTCGGACAAGTGCCGGGCTTGCAGGCCAGACGCATCTGTTCTGCAGGGGGGGAGTGGAGGAGTCCGGGGAGGGAGGTGCGGGCAGGCGGCCGGCGGGAAAGCGGCCGGCCGCCGCGCGACCTTAATGCGCCGGCGCTAACTCGGGGAAGACTCGGTTGAAAAAATCTTAGTTGCGGCTGCCACGGGCGAGGCGGCCGCAACTCAATTTCGGCGCTGGGGCCCGTCACCACGGCAACCGGGACGCTGCGCACACCGATGACGTCATCGGTGCTGGCGCAGCGCAACCGGTGTAACGCCGACGGAAGTGCCCCACTGAATTTTCAAACTGGCCATAACTGCGGCGCTAGGCCCTCCAGCACCCCAAATGGGGCGCTAAGCCTACTGAATTTTCAGCCCATAGAGTTTTACAGCACAAAAAGAGGCCCTTCGGCCCATCGTGTCTGCGCCGCCCATCCATCCCTGTCCAGTCTAATCCCATTTTCCAGCATTTGGTCCATAGCCCTGTATGCAATGGCATTTCAAGTGCTCATCCAAATGCTTCTTGAATGTTGTGAGGGTTCCTGCCTCTACCACCCTTTTAGGCATTGAGTTCCACATTCCAACCACCCTCTGGGTGAAAAAGTTCCTCCTCAAATCCCCTCTAAATCTCCTGCCCCTTACCCTGAATCTATGCCCCCTTGTTATTGACCCCCCTACTAAGGGGAAAAGTTCCTCTTTGTCTACCCTATCTATGCCCCTCATCATTTTGTACACCTCAATCAGGTCCCCCCTCAGCCTTCTTTGCTCCAAGGAAAACAACCCCAGCCTGTTTAGTCTTTCTTCATAGCTGAGGCGCTCCACCCCAGGTAACATCCTGGTGAATCTTCTCTGCACCCTCTCCAAAGCAATCACATCCTTCCTATAGTGAGGCGACCAGAACTGCACACAATACTCCAGCTGTGGCCTCACCAGCGTTTTGTACAGCTCCATCATAACCTCCCTGCTCTTATATTCTATGCCTCGGCTAATGAAGGCAAGTATCCCATATGCCTTTTTAACCACCTTATCTACCTGTTCCGCTGCCTTCAGGGATCTATGTACATGTACACCAAGGTCCCTCTGACCCTCTGTACTTCCTAGGGTCCTACCACTCATTGTGTATTCCCTTGCCTTATTTGTCCGTCCAAAATGCATCACCTCGCACTATTCAGGGTTAAATTCCATTTGCCACTTTTGCGCCCAACTGACCAACCTGTCTATATCGTCCTGTAGCCTGAGGCTTTCCTCCTTGCAATTTACCACCCCACCAATTTTCATGTCATCTGCAAACTTACTGATCATACCTTTTACATTCTCATCCAAATCATTTATGTAGATCACAAACAACAAGGGACCCAGCACCGATCCCTGAGGTACCCCACTGGACACAGGCTTCCAGTCACAAAAGCAACCTTTGACCATCACCCTCTGCCTCCTGCCACTCAGCCAGTTTAGGATCCAACGCGCCAAGGCACCCTGGATCCCATGGGCTCTTACCTTCTCGACCAGTCTCCTATGCGGGACTTTGTCAAAAGCTTTACTGAAGTCCATGTAAACCACATCCACAGCATTTCCCTCATCCACCTCCCTAGTCACCCCCTCGAAAAATTCAATCAGATTTGTCAGACATGATTTACCCTTGACAAAGCCATGCTGACTATCCCCGATTAATCCTTGCCTCTCCAAGTGGAGACTAATCTTGTCCCTCAGAATTTTTTCCAATAATTTCCCTACCACAGATGTTAGGCTCACTGGCCTGTAATTCCCTGGTTTATCCCTGCTACCCTTCTTGTATAATGGTACTACATTAGCTGTTCTCCAGTCCTCTGGTACATCCCCTGTGGCCAGAGAGGTTCTGAAAATTTGTGTCAGAGCCCCTGCAACCTCCTCCTTTGCCTCCCACAGCAGCCTGGGATACATCTCGTCCGGGCCTGGGGATTTATCCACTTTTTGGCCTGCTAAAACCGCTAGCACCTCCTCCCTCTCGATGCTAATATGTTCAAGTATGTCACAGTCCCCTTGCCCGATTTCTATGTCTGCATCGTCTTTCTCCATAGTGAACACAGATGCAAAAAATTCATTTAAAACCCCGCCTACATCATCTGGCTCTACACACAGATTGCCACTTTGGTCCCTAATGGGCCCTACCCTTTCCCTGGTTATCCTCTTGCCCTTAATATACTTATAAAACATCTTAGGATTTTCATTTATTTTGCTCGCCAGTGTTATTTCATGGCCCCTCCTCGCCCTCCTAATTTCTTTTTTAAGTATGCCCCTGCACTTTTTATACTCCTCTAGGGCTTCTTCTGTCTTTAGTCTTTTGTAACTGCCAAAAGCCCCCCTTTTATTTCTAATGCATTTTTGTATCTCCCTTGTCATCCAAGGTTCCCTTTGCTTGTTGGTCCCACCCTTGACCTTTACAGGAACATGTTGGCGCTGTACTCTCTCTATTTCCCTTCTGAAAGTCTCCCACTGTTTTGATGTGGATTTTCCTATAAGTAGCTGCTCCCAGTCCACTTTGGCCAGATCCTGCCTTATCATATTAAAATCGGCCTTCCCCCAATTTAGAACCCTTATTTCCGGGCCGTCTTTGTCTTTTTCCATGACCACCTTAAATTTCACCGAATTATGGTCACTGTCGCCAAAATGCTCTCCTACTGATACTTCCACCACTTGCCCGGCTACATTCCCCAGAATTAGGTCCAGTACCGCCCCCTCTCTTGTAGGACTTTCTACATGTTGGCTCAAAAAGCTCTCCTGGATGCACTTTAAGAATTCTGCACCCTCTAAGCCTTTCACACTCTGACTATCCCAATTTATATTGGGGAAGTTGAAATCCCCCACTATTATTACCCTATTATTTTCACACTTCTCTGAGATTTGCCTACATATCTGTTCCTCTATCTCCCCCTGACTGTTTGGGGGCCTATAGTACACTCCCAGCAAAGTGCTTGCCCCCTTTTTGTTTTTAAGTTCTACCCATATGGCCTCATTTGAGGAACCCGCTAATATATCATCCCTCCTTACAGCAGTAATTGACTCCTTAATTAATATTGCAACACCCCCTCCCCTTTTACACCCCCCTCTGTCTCGCCTGAAGATTCTATACCCCGGAATATTGAGCTGCCAGTCCTGACCCTCCCTCAACCATGTCTCCGTGATGGCATCAATATCGTACTCCCATGTGTTCAACAACAACTTCAGTTCATCCACCTTATTTGCAAGACTCCTTGCATTAAAATAAATGCCTTCCAGCCCTGCCATATTCCCTTTTGCCTACACATATTTGCTCTGCCTTCCCAGCTGACTTGTTTTTTCCTCTGTATTTGGCTGTAAATCACCCCCTACTATAGCTCCACTCTGTACCCCATCCCCCTGCCAAGTTAGTTTAAACCCCCCCCAGCAATGCTAGCAAACCTCCCCGCAAGGATATTAGTTCCCCTCTGGTTCAGGTGTAAACCGTCCGACTTGTACAAGTCCCACCTTTCCCAGAAGCAAACCCAGTGATCCAGGAAACTAAAGCCCTCCCTCCTGCACCATCCCTTTAGCCACGCATTCATCTGTTCTATCTTCCTATTTCTATACTCACTAGCACGTGGCACCGGGAGTAATCCAGAGATTACAACCTTTGAGGTCCTGCTCTTTAATCCTTCACCTAGCTCCCTAAATTCTTGCTGCAGGACCTCATCCCTCTTTTTACCTATGTCGTTGGTACCAACGTGGACCACAACCTCTGGCTGTTCACCCTCCCCCTCCAGAATGCCCTGCAGCCGCTCAGTGATATCCTTGACCCTGGCACCAGGGAGGCAATGAACCATCCTGGATTCACGTCTACGGCCACAGAAACGCCTGTCTGTTCCCCTTACTATAGAATCCCCTACCACTATTGCTCTCCCACTCTTTTTCCCCCCTTCCTGGGCAGCAGGAGCACCCCCAGTGCCAGGAAGTTGGCTGCTGCTGCCTTCCCCTGGTGAGTCATCCCCCTCAACAGTATCCAAAGCGGTATACTTGTTTGAGAGGGGAATGGTCACAGGGGTCTCCTGCACTACCTGCCTGCTTCTATTGCTCCGCCTGGTGGTCACCCATTTCCTGTCTTCCTGTGCAGCCCTTCCCTGCGGTGTGACCAACTCACTAAACGTGCTATCCACGACCCTCTCAGCATCGTGAATGCTCCACAACCCATCCACCCGCAGCTCCAGCGCCTTAATGCGGTCTGCTAGTAGCTGCAGATGGATGCATCTCTGGCACACGTGGTCATCAGGGGCACCGGGGTCCCTGAATTCCCACATAGAGCAAGAGGAGCATATCACGGGGCTGGGCTCACCTGGCATGACCTTCCCTTTACTTAATTTAAATTTATTTACTATCCCCAATTAAAATTATCTCTAAGGCGCTTGTAGTCTACCAACAGTCCCTGCTACACCAGAAAAGACCCTAATAACTCTAAACTACAGAGTTAAAGTTTAAAAAAGAGAAATACTCACCAACCAATCACTTACCTGCTCCCTGGTGACGTCACACACTGATTACTTTTTACCTCTCTCCCCGCTGCTGAGTTGGTGTGCCTTGTAGCTGCCGTTGGTTTTCAAGCCGGGCTCCTCCTCCGCTGCTGCTCTCCCCCGAACTGGTCGGGCCTTGTAGCTGCCGCCGGTTTTCAAGCCGGGCTCCTCCTCCGCTGCTGCCCTCCCCCGAACTGGTCGGGCCTTGTAGCTGCCGCCGGTTTTCAAGCCGGGCTCCTCCTCCGCTGCTGCTCTCCCCCGAACTGGTCGGGCCTTGTAGCTGCCGCCGGTTTTCAAGCCGGGCTCCTCCTCCGCTGCTGCTCTCCCCCGAACTGGTCGGGCCTTGTAGCTGCCGCCGGTTTTCAAGCCGGGCTCCTCCTCCGCTGCTGCTCTCCCCCGAACTGGTCGGGCCTTGTAGCTGCCGCCGGTTTTCAAGCCGGGCTCCTCCTCCGCTGCTGCTCTCCCCCGAACTGGTCGTGCCTTGTAGCTGCCGCCGGTTTTCAAGCCGGGCTCCTCCTCCGCTGCTGCTCTCCCCCGAACTTATCTAAGGAAGGATATACTTGCCTTGGAGGCGGTGCAGCGAAGATTCACTGGATTGATCCCTGGGATGAGAGGGTTGTCCTATAATGAGAGATTGAGTAGATTGGGCCTATACTTTGGGGGTTTCTAAGAATGAGAGGTGATTTCATTGAAACATATAAGATTCTGTGGGGGATTGACAGAGTAGAGGTGCTGAGGGGCTGTTTCCTCTGGCTGGAGAGTCTAGGACTAGAGGACAGAGTGTCAGGTAAGGGTAGGCCATTTAAGACCGAGATGAGGAGGAATTTCTTCACTCAGAGGGTTGTGAATCTTTGGAAATCAGCCATGAACTTATTGAATTGCGGAGCAGGCTCAAGGGGCCGTACAGCCTAATCATGCTCCTAATTTTTATGTTCTTATTTAGCGCTGGCTGCATGCTCCAATCATTTAAATTAGCAGGTAGCACAAAGTTTGCTTGCTGCCTGCATCGGAAGCATCAGGCGCAGGTTAATCACAGATTGCAATCCGTATGACCATTTTCGAGGGCTATCGAATTTAGCCCCTGTGCTATTGTGATGTTCCATTTAGGTGTTAGTCTAAATGATTTACTTTTCTAACTGGTTTTATGACACCCTGAAGGAAAGCCTTGTATATATACAAATCTTCCTGGTGTAATCAACTTAGAGGGTTTATCGCTTGATTACCTTGGAACGTCCACGGTCTGAATAAACTTTGCTTTCCCACCATTTGCAAGCTTTTAGTTCAACAACTGACTTCCATGTTGTGTGCAGCTTTTAAACTGCACTCCATTTCAAGCACATTTCAGGCAGTTTACAGGGCATTGCCCCATCAGATCTCGAAGCAGCTGCTCCATTTACAGCGCCATTTTGTGACACGCACCGCAAATTGGCTGTAAGTGGGTGGCATCTGAGTCAACATCGTGGGATTGGTCAGGTGATTGGTCAGGTGATTCTTTTGCAAATCAAATTCAAATTCAAATTCAAATGTTTTATTGGCATGAAAGTTTACAGGGAACCATATTGCCAAAGCTTACATAACAAAAAGTACAGGTTTCCAACATTCTGTAGGTGTCAAACGTTTTTGACCCTCGTTGGGTACAGACGGTATTAATTTAAACAGTCGTTGACCCTCGTTGGGTGCATTCAGTATTAATTTAAAACAGTCGTTGGGTACATTCGGTATTAATTTAAACATTTTTAGAGTATATATGCTATGGGTGTGCTCGTTAGTCACTCACTGTTCCTCAGGTTGTGACATGTTGTTACATATTGGGCACCAAGATATGGTCTGTCTCCCTCCCCCAGGACTATTCTTAATTTTGACAGGTCATCCAATTCTTTGAAATCTGGGGTTGTAAGGCTGGGCTTGTCAAAATATATGTTTCTTGTCTTGTTGAATTTTTCGCATTTTAGGAGGAAGTGCACCTCTCTCTCAACCTCACCGGCCAGACAGTGATCACATATTCTATTTTCTTTAGGTTGCCAGGGTTTCTTGTATCTTCCTTTTTCAATTGCCAGTTGGTGGTCGCTTAGTCTGTATCTGGTGAGGGTTTGTCTCTGTTTTGTGTGCTTAAATAAAACGTTGGCACTCTTTATAGAAACTCGTGGCTGTGCGTACTATTTAAAGAGGTATCAACACATGGTGGCAGCAGTGGTAGTGATTGTTTAAAGCAGCTTTCACTATTTTGGAGGACATCTCGGCAGCCGGTACGTTTTTTTAAAGTCACGTGAAAACTAAAGCAGGTGCACGATGGTGTCAGGAGGTGCTCCACCACCAGCTTGGGCTCTCGAAATCCACAACGTGAATTCCGTGGAAAAATGGAAGAGATCGAGCGAGCCTGGGAAAATTACACTCTTGTGACAGTGCTTGACCAGAAGCCAGAACGAATGCTGGTAGCGACACTTCTCACTGTAATCGGGGAAGAAGCGCATGATGTCTACTCCACGTGGAAGGACTGGACCGTGGCTAGAGTCGGAACATGATAGAGCAAGTTCTCTCAGTATTGCCAACTGCGCAAGAACGTACCTATTGAGAGATATATGTTCAACAGGAAAATGCAAGACACTGCTGAAACATATGACCAATACCGTACAGCACTGCAAGAACTCACTGAAGAGTGCGAGTTCGATGCCATAATGCCAGAAGAGATACTTCGAGGTTGACTGGTGTTTAGAATTGCGGATTCGAGGGTATGAGAGCGACAGCTTCGAGAGGCTAATCTAGTCTGGTTGAAGATAGATGAGATTTGTCACGTGGCTGAAAGCATTGTGGTGGCAACTCAAAGTCATCGGGGAGTTGAGGGGACAGAACGTGAGTGCGGTACTTAATGCCAGGGAAAACATAGAAACATAGAAGCTAGGAGCAGGAGTAGGCCATTCGGCCCTTCGAGCCTGCTCCGCCATTCAATGAGATCATGTCTGATCAAATTCAGTACCCTGTCCCTGCCTTCTCCCCATATCCCTTGATCCCTTTAGCCTTAAGAAATATATCCAACTCTTTCTTGAATATATTTAATGAACTGGCCTCCACTGCCCTCTGAGGCAGCGAATTCCACAGGTTCACCACTCTCTGGGTGAAGAAATTCCTCCTCATTTCAGTCCTAAATGGCTTACCCCTTATCCATAGAACCCCCAAGGCGCGACAGAGGCAAGCTTCGGGACAACGCTAAAGAATCCCCAAAGACTCGTGAGTGTTGGAACTGGGGGAAGAAACTCAAGTTCCACAAGAGAGAGCTGTGCCCAGCCTTTGGGAAGATGTGTGACAAGTGCGGAAAGAGCAACCATTTTGCAGTGAAATGCCATGGAAATGAATCGCCTGCACCAGGTAGACAGCCATAGCAATAGATGAAGAACCAAGGAAAAAAGAAGTCTTTGTCATCAATGAGGTCAGTCCTGTTGGATTGGATGACTCGGAGTCTGTTACACTTAAACTAGAGTCAGCCAACTACCGAAGATTTCAAATAGACACGGGTGCACAATGTAATGTAATTCCACTTCACCTATACCAAAAAACAACAAAAGATTTTAAGTAAAAACAGAAAATGCTGGAAATACTCAGCAGGTCAGGCAGCATCTGTGGAGAGAGAAACAGAAGGTCATCAACCTGAAACGTTGACCCTGTTTCTCTCTCCACAGATGCTGCCTGACCTGCAGAGTAGTTACAGCATTTTCTGGGTTTTTTTCACATTTGCAGTATCTGCAGTATTTTGCTTTTGTATAACAGATTTTAAGCTTGCAAAGGTGGAACCGCTGAAGTCAGCGATTGTAGTATATGATGGTACGAGTCTCCCCAATAAAGGACACATATGAATCCTGGTCCAACGTGGTGGCTATAAATGTAAGGTGGACTGTAAGCTCATAGATAGCACGACTGGGTAGAAGGGCCTCCGCTGGGTAGAAGGGCCTGCCTGGGCATGGACATTGTGGTGTATGTAACCTGTTCCACCTTAAGAGAATTACCTTAAGAGATGTACTACTTTCTCTTGGCTGCTGTATACTGTAATACCGGTGGTGACCACACCGGTATATAAACGTTGTGTAGTGATTTGTTGGGCAGTTCAGCCCTGACCTCCGAATAGTAAAGACCTGTTAAAGTTATTCTTGTTGTCTGTGTCCAGTGATTTATAATAAGCATAACTGGGACACACAGACTCAACAGTGGCGACGAGTCCGATCTTACCCTGCGGCAGTTTTACATCCAAGGCAGCTTCGTCCTCAGAACGGGCGTCGAGAAGAGGCATCCGCCCTCATCATCCTGCTGAGCACCACATCGCATGGGAGGCATCGAGAACCCGGGTTAAAAAGAAAAATTCTGACCACGAAGCCCTCCATCAGCGACAGGCAGTGATCATCCCTTCTACAATGGTGGTGGGTAAGCCGATCAGCGACACGAGCAGAAAGTCGGCCGCGTTGGCTGTGGAGTAGGGGAGGGAAAACGGAGGAAAAAGGGCGGAGAACTCGACCGCGGCCGGTGAAAAGGGCCGGGCTGCAATCGGGGCCGAGAGGCGCAGCAACTGGGGCAGCGTTAAGGCCACGAGAACCGCGGAGAACTCAACCGCAGCCGGTGTAAAGGACCGGCCTGCAAGCGGGGCTGAGAGGCGCAAAAAGCAGCGTCGGGGAATTGAGAACCGCTGGGGAGGCGAGAACGGCAGCAGCACAGAAATCGCCATTGCAGCCAGCGGGGGAAGAAGGCAAACGCGGGAAGCCGCCATTGTAGTCGGCGGGGGAAGAAGACGAGCGCGGGAAAAACCGCCAAGCACGGGAAGCCGCCATTTTAGTAGGCAGGGGAAGAAGACAAGCGCGGGAAGCTGCCATTTTGGGAAAAAGAAAATTTAAAGAAATTTGCAAGGATGCCTAAACATGGTAACATCAATGCTTTTGATAGCGATGTCGAAGATTGGGCCATGTATGTAGAACGCATGGAAGTTTATTGTAAAGCAAATGAGGTACCAGATGATAAGAAAGCACTAACCTTATTAAACTCAATGGGTGCGAAGACGTACGGGCTATTGAAGCACCTTGTATCACCAGATAAACCGGCGGATCAGACTTTCGTGAATATTGTTACTGTCCTGAAAAATCATTTAAGCCCCACGCCGCTGCTGATAGCGGAACGATTTAAATTTTACAGAAGAATGCAGCTGAAAGAAGAAAGCAACGCTGAATTCTTAATTGAACTGCGTAAGCTATCAAAGTACTGTCAGTTTGGAACAGGACTAGCAGATGCGCTGAGAGATAAATTTGTGTGTGGATTGTTAAAAGAAGGAACACAAAAGCGACTGCTAGAGGAGAATGATCTTACGCTTGATAAAGCTGTCACTATTGCAGCATCACACGAAGCCGCAGCGAGAGGCACTGCGGAAATGCAGCTAAGGTCATCGGAACTCAGCACCAATCAAATGGCCTTGGGTGCAGTAAAGTGTTATCGTTGTGGAAAGACAACGCACGATCAGAACCAGTGCTGGTTCAAAAATCAGGAATGCAGAAAATGTGGCAGGCTTGGTCACATAGCTAAAGTATGCCGGTCAGGAAAGAAGACCAGCAACAAAAAGTCACCGCAGGAAAAGTGCAGAAAGGTACACAAGGTGACAGAGAACAGTTCGGATGAACAGAAGTCAGATTCAGACTCCAGCAGTAAGGAACTGGGTTGTCTAAGAGTACACAATGTGGGTAATGAAGCAGACCTCCAAACTATCTGGGTCACACTTCAGATAGCAGGAGTCCAAGTGAAGATGGAATTGGACACTGGATCGGCATTGACGGTCATGAATAAGCAAGATTACAAAAGGTTATTCCCACATATTCCCCTACGGGATACGGAGATTGTATTGAAAACATACATGGGGCAAAGAGTATACCCCATCGGAAAGATAAAGGTAAAGGTGGTCCACAAGGGCAAAGAAAGCCGAGGAATGGACTTATATGTGCTACCTGAGGGAGATCCACCACTACTGGGACGGGAGTGGATCAGGAAAATAAATATGGACTGGCATTCCTTAAAAGCACTAATGGTAGATTCCGGTAAAAAAGATGTCAAATCTAAATGATTGTCCAGAATATTGGACGATGCTAAAGAGGTGTTCCAACAGGGACTGGGAACACTGAGAGGAATTACGGCAACCATCAAGGTTGAAGAACATGCAAACCCGAAATTTTTCAAAGCCAGACCGGTACCTTATGCGATACGACCTGCTGTGGAAGCTGAGCTGGAAGGGCTAGAACGTTCAGGAGTACTGTCTAAGGTGGACTGGAGTGAGTGGGCCACGCCCATTGTTCCTGTCATGAAACGTTCATCGAGCAACAAGCCGGAGGAACCGGGGAAGGTTCGCATCTGTGGAGATTTCAAGATCACTGTTAATCCGGTGCTTCACACGGTGCAATATCCGCTTCCGCGGATTGAGGATATCTTCGCTTCATTGTCTGGCGGGAAACACTTCACCAAGATAGACCTGGCGCAGGCGTACTTACAGATGGAAGTTGAGGAAGAGTCACGCCAGTATCTCACGATCAACACGCATAGAGGCTTGTATCGGTATAATAGACTGTTTTTTGGAGTGGCATCGGCTCCAGCAATTTGGCAGAGGGCCATGGAGCAGGTATTACAGGGAATTCCAGGCACACAATGTTACCTGGACGATATTCTGATTACAGGAGATGATGATGAGGAACATCTTGCAAATTTGGAACTGGTGCTCACCAGATTGAAAGAATATGGACTTCGAGTTAATCGCCAGAAATGTGAGTTCTTTCAGAAGCGGATCTCGTACTGTGGTCATGTCATTGACCAGGAGGGGCTTCATAAGTCTCCTGACAAGATCGAAGCTGTTGTGAAGGCTCCCGCTCCGGATAATGTATCCCAGTTGAGGTCGTTCCTAGGGTTGATTAACTATTACCATAAGTTTCTGCCAAATTTATCCACGGTGCTGCACCCGCTGAACGCTCTTTTGCAGAAGGGAGTACCATGGAAGTGGAGCGAGGACTGTAAGAGGGCCTTTCGCAAAAGCAAGGCATTGATCACCTCAGAGGAAGTGTTCGCTCACTTCAACCCAACGCTGCCTATTCATTTGGCTTGTGATGCTTCTCCATATGGTATTGGGGCAGTACTCTCACACAAGTTGCCAAATGGCTTGGAGAGGCCAGTCGCATTCGCATCCAGATCATTGACCTCCGCTGAGCGCAACTATGCTCAGATAGATAGGGAGGCTCTCAGCCTTGTGTGGGGAGTAAAGAAGTTTAATCATTACCTGCAGGGCCAAAAGTTTACACTACTGACAGACCACCAGCCGTTGGTATCCATTTTTAACCCTAAGAAGGGTGTTTCGGTGATGACAGCACAGAGGCTCCAGAGATGGTCCCTTTTCCTAGGGGCACATCAATATCAGATTGAATTCAAAGGTACAAAGCAGCATGGTAATGCTGATGGGCTGTCGTGCCTGCCACTACCTACAGCGGAGGAGGCACCGACGGTTGACCCTGTTGAGTTATTTCACTCGACCATCATCGAATGTTTACCAGTCACCAATGCAAGTATTGAAGGAGAAACCAGGAACGACCCGACACTGTCCCGGGTCTACGAATTGACAGTGAAGGGATGGCCAGCACATGGTGATCCACTGTTACCGGCATTCTCAGCAAGACGAGAACAGCTGTCCGTCTGTCAAGGAACATTGATGTATGGAACAAGGGTGATTATTCCTCCTAAGTTAAGAGAGAGAGTTCTAAAGGAACTGCATGAAGGTCATCTGGGGGGAGTCAAGATGAAAAGCCTTGCTAGGGCTTATGTGTGGTGGCCGGGTATCGACCAACAGATAGAGGATCTAACGAAAAGCTGCTCAGGGTGCCAAAAAGTTCAAAATGCACCTTCGATTGCACCGCTGCATCCATGGGAATGGTCTTCAACCCCATGGCAACGTGTACATATTGACTTTGCTGGTCCATTCATGGATTCCATGTTTTTAATTGCGGTGGACACACATTCTAAATGGCCAGAAGTGATTAAGATGACTACCACTACCTCGGAAAAGACGATCGCGGTGCTAAGAACGATATTTGCAAGAAATGGATTGCCAGAACAAATATGTTCAGACAACGGACCGCAGTTCGTGTCAGAAGAATTCCAGAAATTCATGAAGAAGAATGGGGTGAAACATTATACCTCTGCCCCATATCATCCGGCTACAAACGGGTTGGCTGAGAGATTTGTACAAACGTTCAAAAAAGCAATAAAGGACATGAGCGAAGATCAGATTCCACTACAACACAAGGTGGACAATTTCCTACTGGCATATCGAAACGCCACTCATGCAGTGACAAACCAAAGTCCTGCCATGATGTTCTATAACAGGAGGTTGCGGTCCAGGTTGGACTTGTTAAAACCAAATGTGCGGAGGGAAGTCGAAAACAAACAGTTCCAGCATATAAATAACAAGACCACTCGGAGTTTCGAAATAGGACAACCAGTGTTAGCCCGGGACTATAAAAATGAGAAATGGCAATCTGGAACAATTCAGGCCAGACAAGGACCCCTGATGTACACGGTAGATATTGGTGAAAATGTAATACGACGTCATGCTGACCAACTGGTAGAATCGAGAACAAGGGTCGAACCCATGGTTACGGCAGAGACAACCGTGGAAGAAGTTAGAGAACCTGAAGCATCTACCTCAGAAGTGAATGTACCTGATGATGATGTCCAATCCATAAGAGATCAACTGGATGAGTCACCCCAGCAACGAGAATCAGAGACCCCTGAAAGGCGTTATCCAACTCGGATCAGGAGGCCTCCTCAGAGACTGAATCTTTGAACTGTTTTGCATGAAGTTGTATATATATATATATGTTATTATGTTATGTTAAATGGGGATATACACTGTTAAGCTAAAAAGGGAGGATTGTGGTGTATGTAACCTGTTCCACCTTAAGAGAACTACCTTAAGAGACGTACTACTTTCTCTTGGCTGCTGTATACTGCAATACCGGTGGTGACCACACCGGTATATAAACGTTGTGTAGTGATTTGCTGGGCAGTTCAGCCCTGACCTCCGAATAGTAAAGACCTGTTAAAGTTATTCTTGTTGTCTGTGTCCAGTGATTTATAATAAGCATAACTGGG
Organism: Somniosus microcephalus; assembly: GCF_052327205.1. Classification (NCBI taxonomy): domain Eukaryota; kingdom Metazoa; phylum Chordata; class Chondrichthyes; order Squaliformes; family Somniosidae; genus Somniosus; species Somniosus microcephalus. The sequence goes on along the minus strand of NC_140987.1, from coordinate 66,466,528 downwards.
ACACACAGACTCAACAGACATCATTACATACAATGATACAGTTGAAATTAATAGAACACCATCTACTGGAGTAACAGTATACACGAGCATTACCGACAAGCTACTAACCAAGGAGTGCTTAATAATAATTTTCCTCAAGTATTCAGTGATGGAGTAGGACAAGTTGATGGAGAATATCGAATCAGGCTCGACAAGGCAGTAGATTCGGTCCAGCATGTCCCCATGTTGTGTACCAGTGGCTTTAAGGGATAAACTGAAGGAAACCCTGGATGGTCTGGTCAGATAGGACATCATCACTCCTGTAACAACGCCAAGCTCATGGATCAATTCGATGGTAGTCGTACCTAAGAAGAATGGCACACTACGCATCTCATTAGATCCTGTAGGGGATGGTGTGTGGGTCAGCCTCACCACTGACTTATGAGCGGTTCGAATCATTCCCACTCCCTTGATTCTAGACCTTGGGCTTATTTGGCGGGGTGTGACAAAAGTGCAGCAGACAACTGGTTTTGGTGCAAGAAACTTTGATCTTTATTCAAGAAAATACAACATAACGATCTTATACTCTAATAAAAATGGGAAACATTTTAATACATATGAGGGAAATACAGTAGAAAATACTTTACCCCTCCCAATCCCACTTTCTAGCTAAGTTGAACTCTAGAACACCAGGGATAATGCTCACCAAACGAATCCTTGACAGTTGAGCTTGTTCGCGGTTTCGGGGTTCACTGGATGTGTTGGTCGGTGTCTGCCGTACCCCGGACGCGGTAGAGGACTTCGACTGCTGGTCAGTCTTCGCGAGTTCGCTGATGCGGTAGGGTGCGTTTTGGATTTATGGGGTGATTACCCACTATTCTTCTGTAGAGATAGGGTTTAGAGTTCCTTTTTAAGTAAAAATTTTACCCGGGGGTAAGTCAGGAATTGATTGTAGAGTGGAAAACTTTTGAATATTCGGTTTTTTCCTGAGTTGTTTTACTTTGGTTGCGGTGGCTCGATATTACCAGGTTGGTTGGTGGTAAGATTTTGTTGGTAGTTTTGTAAGGCTCTTGTTGCCACGATGTGTCCGATGATGTCCTGGGTCACTGAAGCTGTTGAACATGGGTGTACGGTAGAATGCTGCCCCATTTCTTCTTGTGTGTTGCTTCTAGAGAGAACTGTCTTCTTAAGAAAACAGGCCTTCAATTATACTTTGAGGGGCCTCCTAATCTGCGTGCCAAATCAGTCCCAGTTTATTGTTTGATTTGGGCGGGCTCGTTAATGGTAACTTGATTAGAAATGTGTAAAATGGTTTTGGGATGCTGTACTGATTATTCAATGAGCTGTTGAGCTCCTAGTTAATTGTCATAGCTATACTCAGGTTTCGAGTCTCCTGTCTGAGCCCGAGATTTCTATGTAGGTTGGCGAGGAGATTTGCATTATGCATGTTTTGGATGGGTCCTGTGTTTTGGGTGGGGACTGCTCCTCCGTGGGTCGATTGTTAGGATGTTAATGTCTGATAGGGGCTGAGTGAGGTTACACAGTACCCCAGACAATTTGCTTTACTCCAATACCCAAACTGTCTTTACAGAGGTTGATCCCATTATCTGTTGAAGCCTTTTCTCCCTTTACAGGCGCAATATGCCTTTTAAAATGCCAAATCTTGGTTTCCAACCTTGAATCTCCCTCTGTTAGGCCCAATGCATATTTTATCATCCTGAAGCTTGTTAGAAAGAGTCCAAAGTCATTTTCCTTAGGGTTTTCTTCTAGCTTTGGGGATCTGTGAATTTTGAGAATCTTACACAGCTCTTACACAGTCTTTGCATTGTAACTTCGACACATTTTTGGATCATGCTCTGTGAGATAACTTTGTGTGTGGACTGGTGGATGAGCGCACACAGTCCAAGTTACTGAACACTCCGAACCTAACATTTGAAATAGCATGCAAAATTGCCTTATCTATGGAGATGGCGTCTAAGAATGCTAGGGAGCCCCGTCCAACTCAAGTGACTAGTGCAGCTGAAGTCTAAAGTCACAAAGCCACCGACAAACCTAAAGCTGTGAGACTGGGTCAAAAGCATGTCAGTGAGAGCAGTTCAATAAACTGTTATCGCTGCAATGGAAATGACTCACCACAGTCCTGCCACTGCAGAAATGTGAAGTGTTTTCACTGCCAGAAGCAAGGCCATATTTCAACAGCTTGCAGAGCTCGATCTAAAGCAGGAAGTAAGAACCGTTCTAGTGGCAATGCAAAGCAACAGCAACTTCACAATATTGAAGTGAAACCACCTGATGTTGAAGAACTAGGCATCTACAGTAGCTATGCTACTAGTGGCAATGCTAGCAGTCATGAGAAAGATTTCCATACAAAACATTTAATCAATGAGCAATATATTGATATGTGTTCGACATGGCAGCGGACTGCTCTATCATGAGTAATGACACATATGAGAATGGCCCAGAAATTCAGGTCGGGGGCTTCCCGCGGGTGCAAGCCCCCAACCTGCACTTACCTTGCGCGCCGGCAGTTGAGCTCTGGGCTCCCGTGGAATTCCGCTCCGGGGCCTGGCCCAGCTGCCGGCGCGCTGTGCTTGCGTGTCCCAGGGGCGTAGTTAGTGCGATGCGTCCCCTGGGATCACGTGAGCCATGGACAGCCAATCAGAGGAGGGAAAAGCCCATTCATAAGATTGACAGATGACCTGTCTAAACTTATGAATATACGGGCCCCAAAATAACAGTAAACCTTCAAATAATTTTTTTTTTAAATCACACTTTTTAAATAAACTATTACTTACATTAAATAACTATTTGAAACAATAATTTAAATTTTTGAAAAAAATAATTTTATAAAAAAACTGGTCTAAATATAAACTTACCTTGCTTTAAAGTATTAAAAAATAATAAACCTGTGGAAAAAATGTTTTAATTTTAATTAATTGACCACTTACCTTTTAAAATGCAGGCCTTACGCCTGGTTTTTACATTTCTAAAATCTAAAGACTTACCCTCACGGAAAAACCTGTAAAAAAACGTAAGTTCAAAGCGCACGTGCAGACTCCCGCGCGCACGCGTTCGACCACTGAACCCCTTCGTTCAGAGGAACGGAAGTGCCGGTTTCCCGCGCATGCACAGTGCATGCAAGAAAACGGCACTTCCATCGGGTCCACGCGTGAGTACCCCGTGCGTACTCATGCGTTGGGACCCAAATTTCTGGGCCATTAAGTTTAATCAAATTCAAAGAAGCGACTCGACACAATGCTGAACAAGTATGAAAGCATGTTCTCAGACAGTTAATGAGGGCATCACTGGGTATGACGTGCATATCCACATCAAATCCAACACGAAGCCTTTCTAATGTAAGGCAAGGCCGGTACCCTATTCGTTGCAAATTCAGTTGGAGGAAGAGCTAGCGAAGCTGAGAGAGTGCTGGTAAATACTGACAAAAGTGAATGGTCTACCCCGATTGTGGTAGTGCCCAAAGCAGTACGCTTGTGTGATGACTACAAAGTTACTATCAACCAAGCAGTTGATGATGAACAGTACCAGTTACCTACATCGCAAGATTTGTATGCAGCAGTCTCTGGGTCAAAGGTATTCTCCAAGCTTGACCTGTCATACGCTTATGCTCAGCTGAATGTTGACAAAGGGAGTCAACAGTAACTCACCATCAACACACACAAGGGACTGTGCTCATACACCAAGCTGCCATATGGTATAAAGTCCTCCTCCAAAATCTTCCAAGCTACGATGCATAAGATTTTGCAAGGAGTTCCAAATTGCTTATGCAATCAAGTCGATGTGCTGATCGCAACAAGCAGCGAGGGAGAAAATCTAGAAGTGTTAGATTTAGTGCTTCGAAGGTTGAATGCCCACAATGTAAAATTGAAAAGGAGGAAATGTGTTTTTGTGCAGCTCAACGTTGTGTACCTTGGTCTGAAAGTTGATGCAAATGGCTTGCAACCAGTGAAGGAAAAGGTTGATGCTGTCATCAATGCTCAAAAGCCACAGAACGTGTCCGAGTTAAGATCTTTCCTTGGAATGGTCCAGTACTACGCATGTTTCTTACCTGAGTTAACGACCATGTTAGCTCTATTGCACGAGCTCCTCAAGAAGGATGTCCAGTGGAAATGGACGAAAGCGCAACAGGAAGCTTACGATTCTTGGAAAAGCAATCTCTCTAGCGATGCTCTACTTGTGCACTACGACACAAAGCATGAGCTTACATTAGCGTGTGATGCTTCTTGCTACAGTATGGGAGCTGTCGTAAACCACGTAAAGGATGGCGGCCAAGAGAAACCAATCGCGTTCGCATCGCGAACCCTCACAAAGAGCGAAAAACATCTACGCGCAAGTTGTAAAGGAAATACTCGCCATAGTGTTTGGAATCAAGAAATTACAACAGTTCCTGATCAGCAGAAAGTTTACCCTGATAACTGATCACAAACCGCTCCTAACAAAATTGAGTCCCAAATCTGCCACCCCTGCAACGGCCGCATCAGGAATGCAACGTTGGGCAGTGTTGTTGTCACAATATGACTACATGATTGAATATCACACTTCAAAGCAGAACGCAATCGCAGATGCCTTGTCCAGGTTGCCACATGAGGGACTGGATTTTACTCACCGAGACAAGTTGGGAGCGGGACTGCTGCCTTCCGGGTTCTAGTCCCACCCCCAGCGACGTCTGATGAACAGACGCTATTTTGCCCTGATTGGCCTTGTTAAGCCCGCCCTGCGGGCTTGCCGGCCAATTAAGGGAAAGCCGGTGTCAGATGACGTCAGTTGATGACGCTTCATCTGCCGGTTTTCTTAAAGGCATATGCACCACACTTGTTTGACAGATGAATTGTCCGTGTTTGACAGCATTGACGTGCTGTCATTGAGGGTGCCGCAGGCCCAGTCTGGCAGCTATATTCTTCAGGACTCAGCCAGCTCAGTCAGTAGTGGTGCTACTGAGCCACTCTTGGTGATGAATATTGAATTCCCCCTCCCAGAGTACCTTTTGTACCCTTGTTACCCTTAGTACTTACTCTAATTGGTGTTCCACATGGAGGAGCACTGATTCATCAGCTGTGGGAGGTCGGTAGGTGGTAATCAGCAGGAGGTATGCTTACCTGCGTTTATTCTGAAGCCATGAGAATTCATGGGGACTGGAGTCAATGTTGAAGACTCCCAGGGCCACTCCCTTCTGATTATACACCACTGTTAAGCATGAGGAATAAGTCAATCTTCAATCTTTTACTTTTCTAGGTTGTCAACCTTTTCCTTGCTGTCGTGGTTCTGAACTATCTTTGTGACATTTCTTTGTTATGATTGCACCAGTTTACTGGATCAATTTGGGTTAATTATAGTAAAGCAGGTTAGCGCCTGCTGCCTCTGGTTTTGCGCCAACTTATCCTGCAAGGGAAAGGGAAGTGTGTTGCAATGTGTTTGGGTGATGTGCCTGTCATGGTGGAATAGTTGACGGTATGTGCAAGCTGTGAGATGTGGGTGTGAGATTTGCAACAGTGTGTGTGAAGGTGAGGTGAAGCTATGAATGTGAGGTATGAGTCCTGTTTGATAGAGATAGTTGGTAGGTGAGTGATGGGGATGAGCAGTGTCTGAGGCTAGTGGTGCAGTTGGTGGGATGTGGCATTTGAAGATGAATTCATTGAACTTGACCACTTCTGTGAGGTCATTGAACTTCTTGTGGCACTGCATCCAGGTCCTCAGGGGTTGACTCCTTGTATTGACTGCCACAGCTATCTGCTGTCATCGCCTTTGCAGAGTTTGTCTGGAGGGCCTCCTGGCACCCTGTGCATAGAGGACCTTTCTCCCCTGTTGCGCCATTATTCAGCCTTCTTGCTGCTCAGAGTCTCCTCCACAAAGAGTTACAGCACCTGCTCCAGTCAGAATGCACCTCCCCTTTAATCACAGAATCACAGAATCACAGAATCACAGAATCCCCACAGTGCAGATAGAGGCCATTTTGGCCCATCGAGCCTGCACCGACACATATCCTACCCCATCCCCGCAACCCCACGTATTTAATCCCCTAACACACGTTAAGGGTCAATTTATCATAGCCAAATCAACCTAACCCGCACATCTTTGGACTGTGGGAGGAAACCGGAGCACCCGGAGGAAACCCACGCAGACACAGGGAGAATGTGCAAACTCCACACAGACAGTCGCCCGAGGCCAGATTTGAACCCGGGTCCCTGGTGCTGTGAGGCAACAGTGCTAGCCACTATGCCACCGTGCCCCCCTGGTGCAGGCTGATTTTAAGTAGTGCAGGCTAGCTTTAAGCACAAACTTAGGCCCCTGCTGAGGTGTGTAGCTGCTCAACAGTGCATTTTCAGAGAAATGTAAGTGTTCTAGTATAAGAACATAAGAAATAGGAGCAGGGGTAGGCCATTCAGTCCCTCAAGCCTGCTCCGCCATTCAATAAGGTCATGGCTGATCTGATCTTGGCCTCAATTCCACTTTTCTGCCTGTTCCCCATAACCCTTGATTCCCTGTAATTCAAAAATCTGTCTATCTCAGCCTAAGAAAGACAGAGAATTAGCACGGAGGCACAGCAAGCAATTAAGAAGGCAAATGGCATGTTGGCCTTCATTGCAAGGGGGTTGGAGTACAAGAATAAGGAAGTCTTGCTACAATTGTACAGGGCTTTAGTGAGACCACACTTGGAGTACTGTGCACAGTTTTGATCTCCTTACCTAAGGAAGGATATAATTGCCTTGGAGGCGGTGCAACGAAGGTTCATTAGATTGATCCCTGGGATGAGAGGGTTGTCCTATGATGAGAGATTGAGTAGATTGGGCCTATTCTTTGTGGAGTTTCTAAGAATGAGAGGTAATCTCATTGAAACATATAAGATTCTGTGGGGGATTGACAGAGTAGAGATTCTGATTGGCTGTTTCCACTGGCTGGAGAGTCTAGGACTAGAGGACAGAGTGTCAGGTAAGGGTAGGCCATTTAAGACCGAGATGAGGAGGAATTTCTTCACTCAGAGGGTTGTGAATCTATGGAAATCAGCCATGAACCTATTGAATTGCGGAGCAGGTTCGAAGGGCCGTATAGCCTACTCATGCTCCTAATTTTTATGTTTTTATTTAGCGCTGGCTGCATGCTCCAATCATTTAAATTAGCAGGTAGCACAAAGTTTGCTTGCTGCTTGCATCGGAAGCATCAGGCGCAGGTTAATCACGGATTGCAATCCACATGACCATTTTCGAGGGCTATCGAATTTAGCCCCTGTGCTATTGTGATGTTCCATTTAGGTGTTAGTCTAAATGATTTACTTTTCTAACTGGTTTTATGACACCCTGAAGGAAAGCCTTGTATATGTACAAATCTTCCTGGTGTAATCAACTTAGAGGGTTTATCGCTTGATTACCTTGGAACGTCCACGGTCTGAATAAACTTTGCTTTCCCACCATTTGCAAGCTTTTAGTTCAACAGCTGACTTCCATGTTGTGTGCAGCTTTTAAACTGCACTCCATTTCAAGCACATTTCAGGCAGTTTACAGGGCATTTCCCCATCAGATCTCGAAGCAGCTGCTCCATTTACAGCGCCGTTTTGTGACACGCGCCGCAAATTGGCTGTAAGTGGGTGGCGTCTGAGTCAACATCGTGGGATTGGTCAGGTGATTGGTCAGGTGATTATTTTGCTCTCTCTCCTCTGTGGGTGGTCCGGTGAAGCAGCAGGCTCCTGCAGCTACTGCAAGTTTACTTGTTAATTATATGCTTAAATAAAACGTTGGCACTCTTTATAGAAACTCGTGGCTGCGCGTACTATTTAAAGAGGTATCAACACATGGTGGCAGCAGTGGTAGTGATTGTTTAAAGCAACTTTCACTATTTTGGAGGACATCTCGGCAGCCGGTACATTTTTTTAAAGTCACGTGAAAACTAAAGCAGGTGCACGATGGCGTCAGGAGGTGCTCTACCACCAGCTCGGGCTCTCGAAATCCACAATTTGAATTCTGTGGAGAAATGGACTAGATCGAGCAGGCCTGGGAAAATTACACTCTTGTGACAGTGCTTGACCAGAAGCCAGAACGAATGCTGGTAGCGACACTTCTCACTGTAATCGGGGACGAAGCGCATGATGTCTACTCCACGTGGAAGGACTGGACCGTGGCTAGAGACAGGAACATGATAGAGCAAGTTCTCTCAGTATTGCCAACTGCGCAAGAACGTACCTTTTGAGAGATATATGTTCAACAGGAGAATGCAAGACACTGCTGAAACATATGACCAATACCGTACAGCACTGCAAGAATTCGCTGAAGAGTGCGAGTTCGATGCCATAATGCCAGAAGAGATACTTCGAGGTTGACTGGTGGTTAGAATTGCGGACTCGAGGGTATGAGAGCGACTGCTTCGAGAGGCTAATCTAATCTGGTTGAAGATAGATGAGATTTGTCACGTGGCTGAAAGCATGGTGGTGGCAACTCAAAGTCATCGGGGAGTTGAGGGGACAGAATGTGAGTGCGGTACTTAAAGCCAGGGAAACCCCAAGGCGCGACAGAGGCAAGCTTCGGGACAACGCTAAAGAATCCCCAAAGACTCGTGAGTGTTGGAACTGGGGGAAGAAACTCAAGTTCCACAAGAGAGAGCTATGCCCAGCCTTTGGGAAGATGTGCGACAAGTGCGGAAAGAGCAACCATTTTGCAGTGAAATGCCGTGGAAAAGAATCGCCTGCACCCAGATAGACAGCCATAGCAATAGATGAAGAACCAAGGACAAAATAAGTCTTTGTCGTCAATGAGGTCAGTCCTGTTGGATTGGATGACTCGGACTCTGTTACACTTAAACTAGAGTCAGCCAACTACCGAAGATTTCAAATAGACACAGGTGCACACTGTAATGTAATTCCACTTCACCTATACCAAAAAACAACAAAAGATTTTAAGTAAAAACAGAAAATGCTGGAAATACTCAGCAGCTCAGGCAGCATCTGTGGAGAGAGAAACAGAGGGGTCATCGACCTGAAACGTTGACCCTGTTTCTCTCTCCACAGATGCTGCCTGACCTGCAGAGTAGTTCCAGCATTTTCTGGGGGGTTTTCAGATTTGCAGTATCTGTAGTATTTTGCTTTTGTATAACAGATTTTAAGCTTGCAAAGGTGGAACCGCTGAAGTCAGCGATTGTAGTATATGATGGTACGAGTCTCCCCAATAAAGGACACGTATGAATCCTGGTCCAACGTGGTAACTATAAATGTAAGGTGGACTGTAAGCTCATAGAGAGTATGACTGGGTAGAAGGGCCTCCGCTGGGTAGAAGGGCCTGCCTGGGCATGGACATCATTACGTACAATGATAAAGATGAAATTAATAGAACTACTGGAGTAACAGTATACACGAGCAATACGTACAAGCTACTAACCAAGGAGTGCTTAATAATAATTTTCCTCAAGTATTCAGTGATGGAGTAGGACAAGTTGATGGAGAATATCGAATCAGGCTCGACAAGGCAGTAGATTCGGTCCAGCATGTCCCCATGTTGTGTACCAGTGGCTTTAAGGGATAAACTGAAGGAAACCCTGGATGGTCTGGTCAGATAGGACATCATCACTCCTGTAACAACGCCAAGCTCATGGATCAATTCGATGGTAGTCATACCTAAGAAGAATGGCACACTATGCATTTCCTTAGATCCTAAAGACTTAACCAAGGCTATCAAGCGAGAACATTTTCCTCTACCGACTATTGAAGATGTAGCTACACATCTACACAGTGCTAAAGTTTTCACGATTCTCGACGTCCGCAATGGGTTTTGGCACGTGAGTCTCGATGAACAGTCGTCATATCTTACAACATTTCAGACACCTTTGTGATGATACTGCTTGAAGCAAATGCCATTTTGGATCAGCTCAGCGCCAAAAGTGTTCCAACAAAAGATGCATGAGCTGATGGATAGAGGTCATTGCAGAGGATTTTATGATGGTTGGTTTTGGAGAAACGCTTGAAGTAGCAATTCGAGACCGTGAGAAACAACTGGAAGCTTTCCTACATTGATGCAACAATTGTGGCATAGCATTAACATAGAAACATAGAAGATAGGAGCAGGAGTAGGCCATTCAGCCCCTCGAGCCTGTTCCGCCATTTAATGAGATCATGGCTGATCATCCAAATTCAGTACCCGGTCCCTGCTTTCTCCCCATATCCCTTGATCCCTTTAGCCTTAAGAAATATATCTAACTCCTTCTTGAATATATTTAATGAACTGGCCTCAACTGCCTTCTGTGGTAGAGAATTCCACAGGTTCACCACTCTCTGGGTGAAGAACTTCCTCCTCATCACAGTCCTAAATGGCTTACCCCTTATCCTTAGACTGTGACCCCTGGTTCTGCACTCCCCCGCCATCGGGAACATCCTTCCTGCATCTAGTCTGTCTAGTCCTGTTAGAATTTTATAAGTTTCAATGAGATCCCCTCTCATTCTTCTAAACTCTAGCGAATATAAGCCTAATCGACCCAATCTCTCCTCATACGTCATTCCTGCCATCCCAGGTATCAGTTTGGTGAATCTTCGCTGCACTCGCTCCATGGCAAGAACATCCTTCCTCAGATAAAGTGACCAAAACTGCACACAATACTCAAGGTGTGGTCTCACCAAGGCCCTGTACAACTTCAGCAAGACATCCTTGCTCCTGTTCTCGAATCCTCTCGCTATGAAGGCCAACATACCATTTGCCTTCTTAACCGCCTGCTGCACCTGCATGCTTACCTTCAGCGACTGGTGCACAAGGACACCCAGGTCTCGTTGCACTTCCCCTTTTCCCAATCTATTGCCATTCAGATAATAATCTGTCTTCCTGTTTTTGCCACCGAAGTGGATAACCTCGCATTTATCCACATTATACTGCACCTGCCATGCATCCGCCCAATCACCCAACCTATCCAAATCATACTGGAGTTTCTCTGCATTCTCCTCACAGCACACACGCCCACCCAGCTTTGTGTCATCTGCAAACCTGGAGATATTACATTTAGTTCCCTCGTCTAGATCATTTATATATATTATGAATAGCTGGGATCCTAGCACCGATCCCTGCGGTGCCCCACTAGTTACTGCCTGCCACTCGGAAAAAGACCCGTTTATTCCAGCACTTTGCTTCCTGTCTGCCAACCAGTTTTCTATCCAAGTCAGTACCTTACCCCCAATCCTATCTGCTTTAACTTTACACACTAATCTCTTATGTGGGACCTTATCGAAAGCCTTCTGAAAGTCCAAATACACCACATCCACTAGTTCTCCCTTATCTATTCTACCAGTTACATCCTCAAAAAATTCCAGTAGATTAGTCAAGCATGATTTACCTTTTGTAAATTCATGTTGACTTTGTCTGATCCTGTCACTGTTTTCCAAGTGCTCTGCTATTACATCTTTTATAATGGACTCTAGCATTTTCCCCACTACCGATGTCAGGCTTACCGGATAAAAATAAATTTCGTATGTAAGAAATTCCTTTTCTTGGACTCGTTGCTATGGGAAGAGAACTTTGTGTTGATCCAGCCAAAGTGAATATGCTTTTGGAGATGCCAACACCGACTGATGTAGCAGGGTGCCAGCGACTGCTTGGACTTGCTCAATATCTGAGGAAGCTTCTCCTGCATCTGTCAAAACCACTCAGAAATTTAATGCAGAAGGATGCAGTGGTTCTAGGGAGAATCGCAAGAATTGGCGCTGTAACAACTTAAAGTAGTGGTCACCAGCACACCAGTATTATAATCTCAAGCAAGAAGTCACTCTACAATGCGATGCATCTCAATCTGGACTTGGAGCAGTAATGATGCAGAATGGACAACCAGTGGCATATGCATCAAGAGCATTAATATCAGCAAAGATGAGACACGCACAGATCGAGAAAGAACTTCTAGCGCAAAAGCAAAATACTGCAGATGCTGGAAATCTGAAATAAAAGCAGAAAATAGTGAAAATATTCAACAGGTCAGGCAGCATCTGTGGTGTAAGATGTGTGGAAATTACCCCTCGCCCCGTCCAACAGGTTATAGAGTTCGGACTTGAGACTTATGAGAAATTACATCAGACACATCGGTTCTGCCTTTAACCTTTTATTGTTCCTAAGACAGATTGAAAACCCCAACCACTATTCGAGCAGTACACCAATAATATTACAGGAAATCATACATATAACCACCCGCGGATGATCAGTCCAGCATTAATTGTAGGTCCTCGTAAGCGAAAAGACTGGCCAGGCCCCTCCATCCGACTGCAGCCTGATCCTCATAGGTGAGATGACTGGCCAAACCACCTTCTTCCAACTGCAGTGCCGATATTCTTTAGCCACTGTGTTTTATACAATTTTCCTTTCCTTTTGCAGTAAATCAGAGATAGTGAAATGTTCCTTTAATGTTCGACCTGAGCTGTTTGAGCTGTCAAACATTCACCCTAACACATCCTGTGTGGCTATCCATTAGTTGCCTTCATCAAAGCCCAAAATTGTTCATTCACTCCTAAAGTTTAGAAAAGTGGCAGTAAACCACTTGGTTACAGTTCATGTGTTATGTCATATTCTGCATTTCAAAACTTCAAAGATTTGACTTCTCCCTTTTAGTCACCAAGAAGTCATTAGAGACACGATGTCTGCAAAATCTAAGGGGTTTGTTTATCTTTGTTCTCTATGACTACCCTCTGCAGTCACAACCATAATTGCTGCCTTTTAGTAAAGCACATCAAAGCAAATTCCATATCCCCTTACCAGAGAAAAACTGTTTGTTACAACTTTATATTTTATTTGAAAAAAACCTTTGAGCCTGGCAAAGCATTTCAATATATATCAAAATTAAGAATTAAGAATTAAGGGTCCAGTGGAGAGAGAAATAGGGTTAACATTTCAGGTCGATGACATTTTGTCAGTTCTGGCGAAAGGTCATCAACCTGAAATATTAACTCTGTTTCTCTCTCCACAGATGTTGCCTGACCTGCTGAGTATTTCCAAGAACATCTAGCGATCGTGTTCGCCTGTGATAAATTTGAACCTTACATCTATGGCCAGAACGTGATGAATATTGAAATCGATCACCGTCCGTTACAGTCAATAGTTCTCAAACCGCTAAACAGCACACCTAAGAGACTTGAAGGCATGCTGTTAAGACTCCAAAAATATTGTCGGAAAATATCTTATAAGAAAGGGGAGAAGATGGTCCTAGCAGATACACTGAGCAGAGCATACCTGCCAGAGGTTAATGCCTGTGATTTTACACATGAGGTGGAAGAAATCGATCACCATGAATCACTTCCGGTGAAAGACTCACACTGGCAACAACTTAATCATGTTGCAATGGATGACCTGGTTCAGAAGCAACTATGTGTTATTATTAGGCAAGGCTGGCCTGGGATCAGGTCAGAGGTACCTGAATGCCTCCACCCATATTTTGACTTTCAAGTTGAACTAACTGTCCCAAGAGGAATTGATATTCAAGGGACAGCAACTCATGGTACCAGCTGTATTGTGGAAAGAGTTGATGTCAGTAGCCCATTTAACACACACTGGCATAGAAGGTTGTATCTGTAGAGTCTGCGACAGTCTCTATTGGCCTAGAATGTCAACAGAGCTTAAACAATACATTGAAAAGTGTGATATCTGTTTGGCTTTTCACAGTTCTCCAAGTAAGGAAGCATTATTACAGCATGAGATTGTGGCTAGGCCTTGGTCGAAGGTTGGGGCTGACCTTTGTGAGTTACATGGCCCTACCCTGCTCGTTGTGTGTGACTATTATAGCAACGTTATCGAAGTAGCCAACCTCACTTCTGTTACTACGCACAGTGTTCTGAGAGAACTCCAAGAGATGTTTGCAAGATTTGGGATACCAGACATCCTAGTAATGAATAACGGTCCACAATTTGCATCCGCAGAATTTGCAGTATTTCCCAAGGGATGGGGATTTAAACACGTGACGTCGTTACCTCACTACCCGCAGTCGAATGGCAAAGCTGAGAATGTCATCAAGACCTTCAAATGAGTATTCACAAAATGCAAGGAGTCCGGTCAATCAGAGTTTCTAGCTCTATTAGAAGAGTGCAACATGCAGGAAGAAGCCCTGCGCAGAGGGATCACTCCTGCAGCCTTGATATTTGATTAAGGAAGTCACTTGTGCATTTGTTAGCATGAAGCAACGTCAGCAGCATTACTATGACAGGAATGCGATGTCACTTTGAGAAATACACCCTGGTGATACAGTGTGAATAAAACTCTTTGGCCAGGGTACTTGGAGTGCTGGAACATGCACAAGTGTAGTGGGTCCTAGAGGTTACGAGATGCAAGTCGGAGACTCATCAAACCACAGGAATCGGCATCAGTTGATTGTGCTTGATGAGCCATTTGTAAGCAAAACTCCTGATATTGAGGACTTTTCTGAAGCGCAGGTCCCCAGCGGTCCTCTGAATTGTCTACAGTCTCCAAAACAAGTAACAACAACTACAATACCCAAAACTTCTGGTAGTCAGACACCAATCACCGATCGCGGATCTGGAAGACAGTGCCAGCCTCCATCTTGATTGAAGGACTATTTGTTTTTATAGTGCCTGCTTGTGATTATGTGTTTTGTTTCGGTTAAGTTTCAGATTTCGTCTGTGTTTTTTTTAAAACTCTGACATAGTTAATAATATATCTTATTCTTTTGAGGGGAAAGATGTAGCGCAGGGCATATGTTGGCTGCAGGTGCAAGGCATCTGAAACATCATCATGGGACTCGTCAGGTGATTGGTCAGGTGATTCTTTTGCTCTCTCTCCTCTGTGGGTGGCCTGGTAAAGCAGCAGGCTCCTGCCGCTCCTGGAACTACTGCATGTTTACTTGTTAATTTATATGCTTAAATAAAACATTAGTGCTCTTTATAACAACTACTATTTAAAGAGGTATTGACACACGTTTCTTAGCACAAGACCCTGCCAGAGGACAGGCCTGTGCCAGAGACACATCAAAAACATGATAATAACCTGAACCTCGAATAAAGGTGGGTTCAGGCCATTGCCGGCAGAGTGCACATCAGCTGCACATCAGATGCACTCTGCTTACCTCGTAGCCAGGCACAGGTTTGGGAAGGAAAATCAGCCTCCTCTAACCTTTGTTTGTTTCTACGGGCAGGACACAAACAGAGTTAGAACATGAACATTAAATCCTGAATGATGCCCACCATATATGTAAGTACCGTAGAACAGCACAGAAGCAGGCTACTTAGACCATCATGTCTGTGCTGGCTTTTTACTAAAACAACCCAAAACTAATCCCACTACACTGCGCTCTCCCTATAGCCATGTATTTTCCTCTGTTCAAAATATTTATACAATTTTCCTTTAAAAGATGCAATGGTCTCTGTTGCAACCAGTCCCTATGGCAAAGCATGCCATGCTCCACAACCCACTGCATAAAGACATTTCTCCAAACCTCTCGCTTAACTTTCTTAGTGATTTTAAATTGATGACCCGCTCATCGCTGACTCCTCTACCCTATTCACTCTATTAAAATCACTGATAATATTAAAAATCTCTATTAAATCATCATTACTTACCCTGTAAAGGTGGTGACACACCTTCTCCTTGAACGATTGCAATTTTTGTGGTGCTGGTACTCCCAGGATGAAGAAACAGCATTATATGTCCAAGTCAGGATGTTAGTTCCACAGTTTAACTTTTGCTCTCATCTTGAACAAAGGTGATTTTATTGGATACTTGCCAGCCCAATGGCACAATTTGCATATTTAAGAAGGCTTGAAAAATTCTGGCCCCAGCCTCTGAAATCTCCGCTCTGAGTTTGATTTATATACCTTGAGTTCTGCTACTTTTTTAAGAATCAATTCTTTTTCTACAGTTATCTTTATCCGTTGTACTATACCCTCCTCTAATGCACCTACATCCTCGCTTCCAGCATCCCTGTGTGGTTCTACGCTCTCTTCAATGACTCTGTTACCTAATATCTACTCATTTGTTTGCATTTTAGCCCTTCCAATCTCCTTTACCACCTCCCCACTGCACTTGCTATGCTCCTGATTAGCATTGTTAGCCCTAATTTTAACATGTTTTAAGTTTGTTTAATTTTAATTTCTCTATTTATCCATGGAACTCTACTCTTTGATGGCACCACTTTTCACCTGTTAGGAGTATATTTAATTCTGTGCTCCTACTTCAGTGTCAAACCTTGATGTTACCCAACCCCTCCATGCCATCACATATTGATTTAAATCCTCGCTCACTGCTGAAGTTCATGGGGGGGATGGGC
This sequence comes from Somniosus microcephalus, assembly GCF_052327205.1. Lineage (NCBI taxonomy): Eukaryota > Metazoa > Chordata > Chondrichthyes > Squaliformes > Somniosidae > Somniosus > Somniosus microcephalus. The sequence goes on along the minus strand of NC_140987.1, from coordinate 66,450,316 downwards.
CCTCCATGAGTGGGCTTTGAGTAGTTTGAGGCCACATCTGTGTCAGTGCCCTGAACTGAAGACCTCAGGAAGGGCTGAGTTTCCACCCCCCCCCCCCACCACCAGAGGAACAGTAATTTGAGTGGCCCCCATGGCACCCATGCAAAGAAAGCTGCTTCTACTTCCCCCTCTGATATTGCGCGACACTGGCCTGAATCTCCAGGCGGGCCCCACTTCTGCAGGTATGCCTAGTGAGACTGCGTCAATCAGACGCCAGGTCCTAAATGAAGCAGCACAAACTGCTGACTTAGGCAATCCCTGCACCCCCTTGTGTCAATGTCCTTGTTGGGGTGGTTGAAAATTCTGCCCATCCTCTCCTCCCCCCACAAAGCTATCCTGGAGACTACAATGCAAGGCCAGTGTACCCAAGTCCCAGCTGCGTTTGCAGCTGCTATGGCAAATTCCTGCTGGATTTATGACAGTGCAGCACAATTTTGGGGCCTTCAACCATAAATCATTTAATATACCAATTCAGAATTATCAATATTAGTTAGTCAAATTATAATTCCTCATAAGGATAAGACATGATTCATATAAGTATAAAAACAAACCCAGCAGCTATAAAGTAAATTAACTTTATAGAATCACATTAGATGGTGCAAAGAATAGTAACACTATAATTATAAGCTCATATGAGTAATGGAACAATAGCAATTTAGTGGTTATACAACAAACAAATTGATTAAATTGAAACTCAATGGGCAGGATTTTCATTGGGCCGTGGAGGCGGGATTGGAGGCATGTGGGGGGTTAAAATTGCAAAAACTGGTGGGCGGGCTCAACCCCGCCTCCATCCCGCCTCCATCCCGCCTCCAAGAGGCGGGATAGGCCGTTAAGGCTCTTAACAAGCACTAAATTGCCTCTATATTGCCAGTTTGAAAGGCCTTTGTGATTTTAACCCTTTTCCCATGTGAAACACGCCTGTTCTGAAACACGACGGTGAAACCTGGCGGGAGCACAATTGGATTGCTGACTATCAGCTGCAGCTCAATCATTAAATAGGAGATTTGATCAGTCATCATTTGCAGGTGGCAGGACTTTGTAGTCTCAGGTCTAGGGGAACTTTTAGAAGGCATAACCACAGCTGTGGAAGTTTGGAGCCTGACACCCATCTCCAGTGTGACCTCCTGGGAAACCCCTCTCGCCACCTTCACTGAGCGCTTCCTCAACTGAGGCATATACCAGAACCATGGGAGCTATTTATTTCCTTCCCTTCTGGGCATTAGAGGAGGACGAAGACCAGCCACGGCACCAGCAGAACCAGGAACAACAGCAGCACCAACAACAGCAGCACCAACAGCAGCAGCAACAACCAGAGCGCCAAGCTGCTGCTCACCCACCTGAAGCTGCACAGGCCAGACGGGCCAACGCATGGAAGACCGTTGGCGCAGGAGATACCCCCCAAACAGGGTCTAAAGACACATGGTCAGCTACCTCAACATGTCTGAGCAGCAGTGCCAAAGGCGGCTACGACTTTCGCGAGAGGTAGTGGGTGACATCTGCGCAATGCTGCAACAAGATCTGCAGGCCAGAGGACCAGGTGGAAAACCTTTACCAGTGGATGTCAAAGTCACCACCGCACTCAACTTTTTTGCCTCAGGTTCATTCCAGGGATCAGCAGCAGACATCAGCGGCATCTTCCAGGCGTCCGCACACACTTGCATCATGCAGGTAACCGATGCCCTCTTTGCCATCACGCACAATCACATCCATTTCACCAAGGATCAAGCAAGTGTCACGGCGCGAGTGGTTGGATTAGCTAATCTGGCAGGCTTTCCAGGGTGCAGGGGGTCATTGACTGCACACATGTGGCCCTTGAGGCACCCCATCGCAATCCAGTTATTTTTGTCAACCGCAAGGGCTTCCACTCCCTTAACGTTCAGCTGGTGTGTGACCACAGGAAGGAAATTTTGCATGTTTATTCCAAGTACCCTGGCAGTGGCCATGACTTCTTCTGTGCCTCCGCTATTCAGTCTGCCAGACCAACTTAACGGATGGCTACTTGGAAACAAGGGCTATCCCCTGAAGACGTCACTAATGATGCCATTGAGGAGCCCATCCAACGAAGCTGAGGAGAGATACAACTCCAGCCACATGTCCACCACAGCCATAATCGAGCAAACCATCGGTTTGCTGAAGATGCGCTTCAGATGCCTGGATAGATCAGGTGGAGCCCTGCAGTACTCAGCAGCCAGGGTCTCCAGAATCGTCGTGGTTTGCTGTGCACTTCACAGCGTTGTGGCTTGCAGATTCCTGAGGACCAAGTGGATCGTCACATATCCTCATCAGATGAGGAGGAGGAGAGCGAAAACGAACATCTTGCAGAGGCCCATCAACCAGTGGCAGCAGTACGCGAGAACATAGCTGCCCGGGATGCAAGGAACGCACTCATCTTGGCCAGATTTCCTTAGCCTAGCCAATCAAGCACTTTTGCCTCGCAGCTTCTTACCTGAGCATTGACAATGGCCAAGGACCAGCGGATTCCTAGCAATTTGACCACCATACTGACAATTGCAAGTAATCCTAAGCCCTCAATGTGAAAGTCCCAATCGCGAACTGACACACGCCACAACTACAGCAGTAGCCATCAGATGTTTTATTTACATTATTCATCTGATGGCTTTTCAACATAAAACATCAAATTTCACTCAAGTGACTACCCTTCTGACTATTTGTGCAGTTTCATTCTCTTACGGGTGCTCCTACATGGTGCTTCCCCTGTGGCTTCAGCAGGTGTGGAGGCCCCTTGCTTACTTTCCTGCTGCTCCTGTCTCGACACCTTTGGCGGGGGTCCTCTGCGGTTGCGAACCTGTGAGGGCTCGGCAACAGTCTGCTGCTCCTGCGGCTGTGCAGGGGTTGAGACGCCGATCTCAGTTGGGTGTAGACTCTGGTTGGGCTCTGACCGAGGACTCTGCAGTGGCATGGAAGTGTGAGCGCTTGGAGAGGAGCCCCCACTTCCTTGATGTCTGCCACCAACTTCCCTCTCATGGGTCAGGTCCCCCTCCGCGCTTTCAAGTGGCTTGAGAGCACCTTGCTGCACATCATGGGGGCCATGGGGACCCATATCTGCACTGGCAGTCCTACTCAGAAGGACTTCCATGAAGGTCTAATTGCTCTGTTCAATAGATAACCATTGCTCCTCCAGAGATGTCATTCTATTCTGAACACTCACCCTGTTTTCTGCACTCTGGCGACTTATCACCTCCATGGAGGTTGCCATCCTTTCCATGGTGATGCATTCATGCGCCAACGACTCCACAAAGGCACTGCTCATGTTCGCTATGGACTCCTCCATTCACTCCACACTCGCAGCGACCCTGGAGACAAAACCTACCAGAGACTCCTGCATCTGTTCCTGGTGTTCCAGCATCACTGATCTTATGGATGGACCCAGAGGCAGCGGGTCGACATGCAGCTGAGCCGAGCTGGGAGAGTCCTGCACCCTCCGACTAGCACACTCCACTGCTGTCCCTGTCTCCACAATCTGCTGATGCTCACTTTGAGCTGTGATACACCAGGTGACAACACTACTCTATGTCCTGAAGGTCCCACCGAGGTGGGAGTGTCTGCACTGGTGCTGGATGCGGTGAATTCTGCTGACGCTGCGCCCTCAGAGGTTGCAGCTTCCTCTGAGGAGTCTTGAGGCTCATGCTCTTCCTCCTGGCTAGTGGGGACGGGTGCTTGCGATGGTCCTATGGGGGAATAAAGGAAAGAGTCAGAGATGTGATGCCAAGGTTACATGCACATTGCATATTGCAGATGATCATAAGTCCATCTGTTAGAGCTTCAGAATCATTATCAGCGACTCATGCAATGTCAATGAGAGAGATGGAAAACTATTCTATCACCAGCTTGCTGTGATACACCCGTCTGTCCGTCCCCCCACTTGCGCATCTTCCTCTACTCCTACGATCTCCAGGACCACCTCCTCCCAGGGGGTGAGGTGGGCTACTGAGAGTGGCCCTCCTCTTGTCCTCGCTCTTTCTCGCTTACTGTGAGCTCTGTTTTCCTGCAATGGGGGAGACAGGTGGAGGTTGAGTGTGAATGAAAGAATGTGTGTAGAGATTCCATAGCATAGATACTTAGAAGGAGACAAAGATGGAGTGAGGTGGCAAGACCAAGGGCCTTCCCTGTGTGTTGTCAGTTGTTTTCATAGCATCACAGTGATAGGGAGTGTGAGGGCTGCACAGTCGACGAATAGTTAGGTGAATGTGACCATAGAGAGAGAGGGAATGGATAAGGGTGCATGAATGTCAGTGTCAAGTGAGATGTGGAGGAAGAGATTGCTAAAGCTGAGTGCTGGTGGGGAAAGGCAATGGGGATCAGATTGAGGGTGATGGGAAATTCATACTCACTTTTCCAGTGCGCAGAAGGTCATGAAATCTCTTCCTGCACTGAATCCAGTTTCTGCGGGTTACTGATAATGAGTTGACCTCCTCTGCCACCTGGATCCACACAGCCTTGGTCTGCTGGGGAGGCTTCTTCCTCCCTGAAGAAGGGAAGAACACCTCTTTATGAGCTCTTGCTCCCTCAATTAAAGCCTGCAAGGCAACGTCATCAAACCTGGGAGCAGACCTAGGTCTCTCGCTGGTCATTCTGCCTCCAGGTCCCTGTAGCATGAAAGGCCAAAATGTTGGCAGTCTGCAGAAGAAGCAAGGCTTGTTGCAGACCTTAAATGCAGCAGCAATGATGACATAAACCTATGTAGTGAAATAGAGGAAAGTGAAAGGCAGACAGAAATAAATGGTAAAAGGGTGAGGAACAAAAAACAAAGGGCCAAACTAATTCATAAAAAATGTGAGCATAAAAAAAGCCTGAGGGTTTTATACCTTAATGCGAGAAGCATCAGGAACAAGGTAGATGAATTAGCTGTGGAAATAGAGGTTAATAATTATGATCTAATTGGGATTACGGAAACATGGTTGCAGGGTGAGCAGGGCTGGGAGCTTAACATACAGGGGTATTCAGTATTTAGGAAGGATCGACAAAAAAGAAAGGGAGGAGGGGTAGCATTGCTAGTAAAAGAGGGGATAAATGCAATTGAAAGGAAGGATATTAACTCAGTTAATACAGAATCTATATGGGTGGAGCTAAGAAATAGCGAGGGGCGAAAAACATTAATAGGAGTGGTATATAGGCCTCCAAATAGTAAAATAGAGGTTAGGGAGGGCATCACGAGGGAAATTAGAGAAGCGTGCAATAAGAGCACAGCTGTCATCATAGGTGACTTTAACTTACATATAGATTGGACTAGCCTAATCAGTAAAAATAATGAGGAGGAGGAATTCCTTGAGTGTTTAAGGGATGGTTATCTGGATCAATATGTCGAGGAACCAACTCGGGAACAGGCTATATTGGACTGGGTACTGTGCAATGAGAAGGGACTAATCAGTAATCTTGTTGTACGGGGACCCTTGGGTCAGAGCGATCATAACATGATCGATTTCTCACTCGAAATGGAGAGCGAAGAAATTGACTCAGAGACTAAGGTCCTGAATTTAAACAAGGGGAATTATGATGCCATGAGACGGGAACTGAGTAGGTCTGATTGGACAACGTTCCTGAGAGGACTGGAGGTAGATAAACAATGGCAAACATTTAAAGATAGAATGACAAAATTGCAAAAATTGTTTATACCAATCTGGCATAAAAGGAAATCTAAAAAGGTGACTCAACCGTGGATAACAGGGGAAATTAGAGACAGCATAAAATCCAAAGATAGGGCGTATAAAATAGCCAAAAAAAGCGCCAGAGCGGAAGATTGGGAACAGTTTAAGATAGAGCAAAGGAGGGCAAAGGGCATGATCAAGAGGGGCAAAATAGCTTACGAAAATAAGCTGGCGGAAAATATAAAAACTAACTCCAAAAGCTTTTATAAATATATCAAAAGGAAAAGACTGGTGAAAACCAAAGTTGGTCCATTGCAGTCAGATACGGGGGAATATATAATGGGAAATAAGGAAATGGCAGATCAACTAAATGCATACTTTGGGTCAGTCTTTACGAAGGAAGACACAAAAAACCTCCCTGGGATATCGGGAAAAATAGGGACATTGGCAAAGGAGGAACTGACGCAAATCAATATCTCTAAGGATATGGTGTTAAGGAAGCTAAAGGGATTGAAGGTGGACAAATCCCCAGGGCCTGATAACATGCATCCTAGGGTACTGAAGGAGGTGGCCCTAGAGATAGCGGATGCACTAAGGATGATTTTTCAGAATTCATTAGACTCGGGAACAGTGCCGATGGATTGGAGGGTAGCTAACGTTACCCCACTATTCAAAAAGGGGGGTAGGGAAAAAGCAGGTAATTACAGACCTGTAAGCCTTACATCAGTTGTGGGCAAAATGCTGGAGTCCATCATTAAGGATGAAATAGCGGAGCACTTAGCAAATGGGGACAGGATAGGACAGAGTCAACATGGATTTACAAAGGGTAAATCGTGCTTGACTAATCTATTGGAATTTTTTGAGGGAGTAACTGGTAGAATAGATGGGGGAGAGCCAGTAGATGTGGTGTACCTGGACTTCCAAAAGGCCTTCGATAAGGTCCCACATAAAAGATTAGCATGGAAAATTGAGGCTCATGGGATAAAGGGGAAAGTTTTGGCGTGGATAGGGAACTGGCTGTCAGATAGAAAACAGAGAGTTGGAATAAACGGCTCATTTTCTGAATGGCAGGCAGTAACAAGTGGGGTACCACAGGGATCTGTCCTGGGCCCCCAGCTGTTCACAATTTACATTAATGACCTGGATCAGGGAGTCGGATGCAGCATTTCCAAATTTGCAGACGACACTAAACTAGGAGGTGGGGTGGGCTCAGAGGAAGAGACCAGGAAGCTCCAGAGCGATTTGGACAGACTGGGCGATTGGGCGGATAAATGGCAGATGCACTATAATGTGGACAAGTGCGAAGTTATCCACCTTGGGTGCAGGAACGGGAGGGCAAATTATTATTTAAATGGCAATAGATTGGGAGAGGGGGAAGTACAGAGAGACCTGGGTGTTCTTGTACACCAGTCACTGAAGGCGAGCATGCAGGTGCAACAGGCGGTCAAGAAGGCAAACGGTATGCTGGCCTTCATAGCAAAAGGGTTAGAATACAGGAACAGGGATACCTTGCTGCAGCTGTACAGGGCACTGGTGAGACCACACCTCGAGTACTGTGTACAGTTTTGGTCGCCTCATCTGAGGAAGGATGTTCTTGCCATGGAGGGGGTGCAGCGGCGATTCACCAGGCTGATACCAGGAATGGCGGGAATGACCTATGAGGAGAGACTATGTAGTTTAGGGATGTACACACTGGAGTTTAGAAGATTGAGAGGGGACCTCATAGAAGTGTATAAAATTCTGACAGGTCTAGACAGACTGGATGCAGAAGGAATGTTTCCCTTGGCGGGTGAGAACAGAACTAGAGGACATAATTTAAGGATAAGGGCTAAACCATTTAGGACAGAGATGAGGGGGAATTTCTTCACTCAGAGAGTGGTGAACCTGTGGAACTCATTGCCACAGAGGGCAGTGTACGCCAACTCATTAAATATATTTAAGAGGGAATTAGATATATTTCTACGGGCAAAAGGGGTTAAGGGTTACGGAGAGAAGGCGGGGACGGGATACTGAATTAAAGGATCAGCCATGATCTCATTAAATGGCGGAGCAGGCACGAAGGGCCGAATGGCCTACTCCTGCTCCTATCTTCTATGTATCTATGTATCTATGTATAATCGAAGGCGACTTTCAGACTGGAAAAACTCATTGGCCATGGGTTCCCACACGTTGGAACTCAATTGGCCAATTAAGTTAAAAGCGCATCAATCTCCCACATTGATTTAGATTTGGGTGGACGAAGCCCTGAAATGCCAAGAGAGGATCATAAAGAAGAGTCCCCTCAGTCAACTAGTCCTGGGACTCAGTGAAGTAACTACTAATACTACTAATAATAACCAGCCCCAGGACAGTGACATCGTAGCACAGAGAATTCGACCCAACACAATTGTCACTAAACAAAAGGAAAAATATCTGACATATTGGACAGAAACAACAAAAACCCAAAACAAACTCGAATGCTACTTGGCCCTAAACAGACAATACAACATGGCTGAATACCTAACTGATGCGCTATCAACAATGCCAAAGACTACGAGATAGACTTAAATGAAGTAGGCTTTTATTGACTAAGAACTAGAGCATGCCTCAGCTAGTGAATCCATCCTAAGAGCTCTCGGGGGAAGGGTGGTGAGTCACCTTTATACCCGGGCTTAGGGGTGGAGCCAGGGGCCGAGACATGCCTGGACTTGTACAGGGTTAACAGTGGTTTACCACACAGGCATGTACAGGTTAACAGTGGTTTACCACACTGACCACGGTAAAAGATAGCAAATTGAGAAAAACCTGACTATGTACAGACTTAGTGAGCATAGCCTGGCCATCGAAAAAGGCAGACACAGACAGACCTGTCTGCCAAGAGAGGACAGGATATGCTCTCACTGCAGTCAGGGAGTGGTGGAGACAGAGATGCACTTCCTCACAGCTTGTGGAAACTATCAGGGCATAAGGGGGAATTTCTACCCAAAATTCATAAAAATATGCCCTGAATTCAAAAATTTGAATGACGACCAAAAACTCCCATACCTATTAGGGGAACAGTGAAATTGCGTAACTTTAGCGGCAAACTATGTTACAGCTTGCCATAAGCAGAGGGACAACCATTAAACCTAAGAAAAGATAATATACATATTATATGAGTGTATATTTATACACACAGGGATATATCTGTTTATACACTGTATGGATAGATCTGCGTTTATGTGTTCAACCATAAATGTTTTTTCGGTGCTTTGGCAACATAAGATGTACCTTGTCATGCCAATAAAGCAATTTGAATTGAATTGAATTGAATTGGATAACACGAAATGTGGATTACACGACCCCAGCCCACCCCTGAATTAAAATCCAGCCCAATGAATCCCTAGAATACAAGTGGAAATTCAAACCGTGTACAAAGGTAATTATACATCACATAACGACAATTTCAGTAACTCGGCATCAAGTACCATCCCTCATGTATTGCTGCTGTAAAATGAGTACATTAGTGGCGTGGTTATATTACTGGATTAGTAATCCAGAGACCTTGACTAATAATCCAGAGTATTTGGGATAAATCTTGACTTTGAGCGATAGTGTAAACCTGGTGATAGCGAGTCGGCAGCACGCTTTACATCTCTCCTGATTTTTATTTCCAGTGACTTCAATGGAAATAAAAATCGGCAGAGATGTAAAAGGGGCTGCCAACTCGCTATCGCTCGTTTTACATTATCTCCCAAAGTCAAGATCTACCCCCATGAATTCAAATCCCACCATGGCAGTTTGAGAATTTGAATTCAGTTTAAAACATAAATCTGACACCAGTAACAGTGATCATGAAGCTGTTGGGTTGTTGTAAAAACCCAACTGGTTCACTAATATCCTTTAGGGGAGGAATCTGGCAGTCCTTAGCTTGTCTGGCCTATAGGTGATTCGACAGTCACACACCAATGTGGTTGACTCTTAACTGTCCTCTGAAGTGGCCTAGCAAACTACTTATTTGTATTACCACCTTATCAAGGTGATGCATTTTGGTAAGAATCATAGAATCATAGAAATTTACGGCACAGAAGGAGGCCATTCGGCCTATCATATCTGTGCCAGCTGAAAAAGAACTATCTAGCCAGATCCCACTTTCCAGCTCTTGGTCCATAGCCCTGTAGGTTACAGCACTTCAAGTGCAAATCCAAGTATTTTTAAATGTGATGAGGGTTTCTGTCTCTACCACCCTAGAACAGTGAGCTCCAGGCCCCACCACCCTCTGGGTGAAAAAAGTTCTCCTCAACTCCCCTCTAATCCTTCTACCAATTACTTTACATCTATGCCCCCTGGTTATTGACCTTTCTGCTAAGGGAAATGGGTCCTTCCTATCCACTCTATCTAGGCCCCTCATCATTTTATACACTTCAATTAAGTCTCCCCTCAGCCTCCTCTGTTCCAAAGAAAAGAACCCCAGCCTATCCAGTCTTTCCTCATAGCTAAAATTCTTCAGTCCTGGCAACATCCTCGTAAATCTCCTCTGTACCCTCTCTAGTGCAATCACATCTTTCCTGTAATGTGGTGACCAGAACTGTATGCAGTACTCTAGCTGTAGCCTAACTAGTGTTTTATACAGTTCAAGCATAACCTCCCTGCTCTTATATTCTATGCCTCGGCTAATAAAGGGAAGTATCCCGTATGCCTTCTTAATCAACTTATCTACCTTGCACTGCATCCATGTTTGAGGAGCAACACTCCTGGCATTGATGTCCACCATTATTTCTTCCCACTGCCTCCTGAGCATTTGTCTGGAGGACCTCCTGCCCTCCTTGTGGCTACAGGACATCTCTCCTCCGGGTGTTCCACCTCTTCCACCAAGGCCTCCAGCGCATGATCAGAAAACCTTGGCACACGCTATCTACCGTGGTCAGCCATTGTTGAATCTTCCACAGCAAACTTTTGAAAATACTCTCACCACCTCCAGCAGGCACAATGCACCTCCCCTTTAAGAGTTGCAGCCTTTAAGCAGCGCTAGGCACTCGCGATATTGGTCCCCCTGCTGATGTGTACAGCCAATGAACAGCACAAGTAGTGCTGGCTGCACGCAATAATCATTTAAAACAGCAGGCAGCATAAATTTGACGTGCTGCCTGCATCAGTCAATGGGTGCTGGTTAAGGGCGCATCACAATCCTCGTGCCCGTTTTGGTGTCTTATCCAATTTAACCCCCTAGATTTCTGGGGCTTTACCAACTGTTTGGAGCAGAGCCTGCACCTGGAAAAGGCACAGAGCAATTATTGCTAGGGTAATGGAAAGGATGAGTTGCTTCTAGCCTCCCAATTTCATGGAGATATGTCTATGTGGTCCCAGATGAAGTGGTATCCCAAATGGGGCTTACACAGGGACCCTCTTCAGATCAGAGGATCTGGCCACAAGCTGAAGAGAAAAAAGAAAAAAGAAAGACTTGCATTTATATAGCACCTTTCATGACCGCAGGACACCCTAAAGTGCTTTACAGCCAATGAAGTGTAGTCACTGTTGTAATGCAGGAGATTTGTGCACAACAAGCTCCCACAAACAGCAATGCAGTAATGACCAGATAATCTATTTTTTTTAGTGATATTGATTGAGGGATAAATATTGGCCAGGACACCAGGGATAATTCCCCTGCTCTTCTTCGAAATAGTGCCATGGGATCTTTTACGTCCACCTGAGAGAACAGATGGGGCCTCGGTTTAACATCTCAACTGAAAGATGGCACCTCCGACAGTGAAGTACTCCCTCATTACTGCCCTGGAGTGTCTGCCTAGATTTGTTGTGTTCAAGTCTCTGGAGTGGGACTGTGAACCCACAACCTTCTGGCTCAGAGGGGTGAGAGTGCTACCAACTGAGCCACGGTTGACAATACGAGAAAAGAAAAGCACTGAGGTAAGTGTGATTGTTATTTTTCAGCTCCAGCAGGAATTTGGGCCTTGGGGCCTTCTGATCTCCAGCAGCAGACCAAAGGTCCCATGGTTGGCGGCCCAGCCTCTCCTGCAGGCCTCTCCTGCTTCTGATCCCCTTTTCTCGTGCAAGACCCTGCCAGGGTGTGACCAGTCCAATCTAATGGTCTCATATTTTTCACACCCCCTGCCCTAGGGTGCCTATACAGTGGCCAAACATTTGGGGGGAGGGCAGGGAAACAGCGCTTAAAAATGACACCTGCCTGACTCTGCAGCTTTGCAGCTGATTCCCTTCCATCCAATGTTTTAAATTATTAAAGAGGGAAGGCAAATTAGCTTGGAGCCGGGGTTCAGGGAGCATTTGCCTTTATGTATTCTTCTCTTGCTATATGAAAGAATTAAGGAGACTGACATAAGATAATTCAGTATCAGACATCTGCTCTGTCTGTGTAATATCCCCTTTACTATTTTCTCGCTGAACAGGGTTAAAATTCAGCAGAGTGTAAAGTCAATCTATTGTGTTAAATTAGTCGTCCACTGCCTGGGAATTTCTCAACTCAATCTCTTGTTCCCTCAAGTCTGTTCAACCATCACATTTTTTTTGCTGGTCTCTGTAGTATCTCTCTAATCTCTCTGGTCTTTCAAAGTTTCACAACCTGTGTTGCTCATCACCATCCTTTTGCTGCCCTTAGACGAGACCCTTTTAAAAACGTTGCTGTTTGTTCACAAATCTCTCCTGGCTTCTTGTCATCCTGCACACAGCAGGTGTTGCTAATGGTTCTACTGTTGCAATTTACAGCTCCTCTAGACCCATCTTTTTTTTCTTTACTTATCCCATTACCATCCCCTTTTGCCTTGCATCTTCTCTTTTGTGATTTAATCACTCCTGCCTGTCACCCTTTCACAGACCGTCCTTTTTGTTCTTCTCTTCCCTCCCCTCCTCCTCCTCCCCCCTTCTTTCCCTGCCTCTGTACTTGTTTAAAAACTGTTACATCTCCAACTTCTTCCAGTTCTGATGAAAGGTCATCGATCTGAAACGTTAACAGTTTTTCTCGCCACAGATGCTCCTGACCTGCTGAGCGTTTCCAATTTTTTTTGTTTTTATTTCAGATTTCCAGAATCTGCAGTATTTTGCTTTTACATGCTCTCCTTGATTAAACCGACATTCCTCTTTCTTTCTGCCTCTTCTATGAAAAGGGTAGTTGGTGTACTCAATGCAAACACCATGCTGTCAGTTCTAAAGTAGACACTGCTAATTTTGCTGTTGTTGACAATATTGGAAATTGTGGATTTTTTGATGATGGTGACTTGATATTGATGTCACACATGCCCTTCCCCTCCAATGCGTCAACTTTAGGAAACCTAATACTGGTACTATGACCTGTCACATTTGGAGAGGGCACCATGTCAACAGAGATACCAGCACTGGAAATGCAGAATTTCTGAGATTTAAATTACCGTAACAATGGATGTCTGTGCCAACTTGCTGCCTTAGAAATTGGCTTTCCATGCTGAGGAAATAAGAACATAAGAAATAGGAGCAGGAGTAGGCCAATCGGCCCCTCGAGCCTGCTCCGCCATTCAATAAGATCATGGCTGATCTGATCCTAACCGCCAATCTCCTATCACAGAACCATCTCCTGAATCTAACAGAATTAGACACACGAAATAGGAGCAGGATCAGGCTACACGGCCCCTGGGCCCGCTCCGCTACCCACAGGGCCATGTCCGATCCGAACCTAGACTCATGTCCAAATTCCTGCCCGCTCCCCGTAACCCTTAATTCCCTTTACCTCTAGGAAACTGTCTATTTCTGTTTTAAATTTATGTAATGATGTAGCTTCTACAGCTTTTTGGGGCAGCATATTCCATGGACCTACCACCCTCTGAGTGAAGTAGTTCCTCCTCATCTCAGTTTTGAAAGAGCAGCCCCTTATTCTAAGACTATGGCCTAGAAATTCAGTTAGGGGCGCCCAGCTCGCCTGGGCGCCGGAATTACCGCTGCGCGCAGAGCCACTTGCGCCAGCGGGAAATTCAGTTTCAGCGCCCCAAGTGGAAGCCAGCCGCTAAACAAGGGTTTCGGCGCCCCGCTTGGGGCGCTGAAACTGAATATCGGCGTGTAAAGTGCCGCAGCGCCACCCGCTGCGGCACGGCAGCCTGCGGTACTGCAGGCCTCCCTCTCATTCTTAAGGGGGAGGTGCCTGCAACAGCGCGATCCCCGCTCGCGAGTGCCGGCAAATGAGCCCGGCACCAAGGAGAAGTGCCGGGCTCTCTGGAAACAGCTGGCAATGCCGCGGGGGGGGTGTAGGAGGCCGGGGAAGGAGGTGCGGGCAGGCGGCCACCGAAAAAGCGGCCGGCCGCACCTCCACCTTAACTCGCCCCACTACCGGCACAGGTAGGCCCAGTGTACCGGTCGCTGTTTGCGGCCGGCGCGGGGGAGGCGGCGGCAATCAAATATGGCCAGCGGGGCGATAGCGGGGCGCTGCGCACACCGATGACGTCATCGGTGGCGGCGCAGCGCTACTGGCTAACGCCGCCATTAGCGCCCCGCTAAATATCGCGGTAGGTTTGCACAGTGGCGCAAAAGCCCTCTTTGGGCACAAACTGGTGGCGCAGGCCACTGAATTTCTAGGCCCTTGCCCCCTAGTTCTAGTTTCACCCGTCATCGGGAACATCCTTCCCGCATCCACCCTTCACAATCTTATATGTTTCAATAAGATCGCCTCTCATTCTTCTGAACTCCAATGAGTAGAGTCCCAATCTACTCAACCTCTCCTCATATGTCCATCCCCTCATCCCCGGGATTAACCGAGTGAACCTTCTTTGTACTGACTCGAGAGCAAGTATGTCTTTTCTTAAGTATGGACACCAAAACTGTATGCAGTATTCCAGGTGCGGTCTCAACAATACCTTGTACAACTGAAGCAATACCTCCCTATTTTTATATTCTATCCCCCGAGCAATGAAAGCCAACATTCCATTGGCCTTCTTAATCACTTGCTGCACCTGCATACTAACCTTTTGAGTTTCGTGCACCAGGACCCCCAGATCCCTTTGTACTTCAGTACTTTCCAGTTTCTTGCCATTAAGATAATAACTTGCTCTACGATTTTTCCTGCCAAAGCGCACAACCTCACACTTTCCAGTATTGTATTCCATCTGCCAAATCTCTGCCCACTTACTTAGCCTGTCTATGTCCCCTTGCAGGTTTTTTATGAGCGAGGCTTATAATTGCACAAAGTGAAACAGTTTGAAAACCCATGTAACAGGCAACAAAAGAAGCTCCTATTTTAAAACAGAATAAATGAATGTCTTGGTGAATTGAAGTGATTCATAGGCTGACTGAAGCAATTTACAATTGTCAAAATCAACTAACTTAAAAAAAAAAAATTCTCGGGTATGGGCGTCATTGGCAAGGGCAACATTTATTACCCACCCCTACTTGCCCTGAGAAGGTAGTGGTGGGCCACCTACTTGACGCTGAGATACAACTGAGTGGCTTGTTAAGCCACTTCAGAGGGCAGTTAAGAGTCAACCACGTTGCTTTGGGACTGGAGTCACATATAGACCAGACTGAGTAAGGACGGCAGGTTTCCTTCCCTAAAGGGCCTTATTGAAACAATTGAGTTTTTGCGACAATGCGGCTCCTGGTAACAGCTTTTTATTTCCAGATTTTTTAAACTGCATTTAAATTTTCAAATTGCCATGGTGGGATGGAGGGACATTCTCTGGATTATTAGAATTGCCTCTGGATTGCAAGTCCAGCAACATTACCACTGCAGAATGGTGCCAGTGTTATCTACAACAGTCAGCGAAAATTGAACATGGTTCAGATTAACCTGCGATTTTTTTTCCAGACGTGTGCTGTTGCTCAACAGCATCTCCTGCTGTCATCCTCTGTACAAGGCACGTAACTAACTACCTACTTTCAACACGGACACAACCAAGGAAACAGCTTTCTCCCAGTGCATCTGTCATAGCTTTCTTTAAATTTAATCAATTTAATTCGCTTTTAAGTTGGTGGCAGAGGTTAGAGAATTTTCTCAGCTTCAATATAATGCTGACAACACTGTGGAAATTTGCCAATGAACAGTGCAGCATTAAAATGATGATGAAACCTGATTACATGCTCAATTTTGAGCTCGAATAAGCTAATATTAACCATTAATTCCAGGCTTTTTAAAGTGTGACCAGTCACATTAATTTTTCATAAAATAAAAAATCTGCATGTTCACAAGCAAGACCTCCCGTTCTGCTAACATTTTGTATGCCTTTGGCTCAATGAATGTAGGTGTTGATGTTACTGTGGTGCGTTTGTACATTTGAGCCACCCTCTGGCTCCTTGCCCAAGTGGTTATTTTTCATGTGTGAGCCCAGTCGATCAGTCTTGGCCAGCTATTTGACTATAGGGTATATAACAACTGAGCAATTCCCATCCTGACACCGACCCCTACACGTGTACACTTTTCAGCAGGCGTCACTGTTTAGCGATCAGAAGCAGGAATCCTGGCTAACCTTTTCCCTCTCATGTCACTAAGGCCAATTCATAGAATCATAGAAATTTACGGCACAGAAGGAGGCTATTCGGCCTATCGTGTCTGTGCTGGCCAAAAAAGAGCTATCCAGCCTAGTCCCACTTTCCAGCTCTTGGTCCGTAGCCTTGTAGGTTGCGGCACTGTAAGTGCATATCCAAGTACTTTTTAAATGTGATGAGTGTTTCTGCCTCTACCACCCTTTCAGGCAGTGAGTTCCAGACCCCCAACACCCTCTGGGTGAAAAAAGTTCTCCTCAACTCCCTTCTAATCCTTCTACCAATTACATTAAATCTATGCCCCCCTAGTTATTGACCTCTCTGCTAAGGGAGTATCTTCACCTGACTGATATTAGTTAACTCAGCACTGACTAGAATTGAATCCAAAACCTTCTGTCCCAAATGGTTCAGTACCACACTAGGCAGTGCATTTACAAAAACGTCTTTAACATAGTAAAGCGTCCCGAGGCACTTCACAGGAGCGTAATCAGGCAGAAAATTGACACCAAGTCAAAGAAGGAGACATTAGGACAGGTGGCCAAAGGCTTGGTCAAAGCGGTAGGTTTTAAGGAGAGTCTTAGAGGGGGAGAGAGAGGTGGAGAGGCAGAGAGGTTTAGGGAGAGAAGTCCAAAGCTTGGAGGCGAGACAGCTGAAGGCACGGCAGCCAATGGCGGGGCAAATGAAGTCGGGGATGCGCAAGAGGTCAGAATTGGAGGAACGCAAAGTTCTTGGAGGGTTGTAGGGCTGGAGGAGGTTACAGAGATAGGGAGGGGTGAGGCCATGGAAGGATTCGAACACAAGGATGAGAATTATAAATTTGAAACGTTGGTGGACCAGAAGCCAATGTAGGTCAGCGAGCACAGAGGTGATGGATGAACGGGACTTGGGGTGAGTTAGGTTACAGGCAGCAGAGTTTTGGATGAGCTCAAGTTTATGGAAGGTGAAAGAAGGGAGGCCGGCCAGGAGGGCAGTGGAGTTGTCACTGAGCAGTTTGATGGCCCCCATAAACAGGATTCTGATGTAGTCTTTTTTTCAATCAGGAAAACTTTGACACAATGTTGTTTATCTGTTTCATGATCTTATGTGCACAACAACCGAAGCAAATTGTTCATTCGGCACCATGATTCCACAGTATTTGTAGGTCATTCCGAGGTAAACTCCCAGCTGAGATGGCCTCAAAGTGATTGAGGGATAAGAAACCTCAGGGAAAGTGACTGCAAGCATTCTGTTGTATATTATGGAGAAATAGAAACATAGAAACATAGAAGATAGGAGCAGGAGTAGGCCATTCGGCCCCTCGAGCCTGCTCCGCCATTCAATGAGATCATGGCCGATCATCCAAATTCAGTACCCTGTTCCTGCTTTCTCTCCATATCCCTTGATCCCTTTAGCCTTAAGAAATATATCCAACTCCTTGAATATATTTAATGAATTGGCCTCCACTGCCTTCTGTGGTAGAGAATTCCACAGGTTCACCACTCACTGGGTGAAGAAATTCCTCCTCATCTCAGTCCTAAATGGCTTACCCCTTATCCTTAGACTATGACCCCTGGTTCTGGACTCCCCCGCCATCGGGAACATCCTTCCTGCATCTAGTCTGTCCAGGCCTGACAGAATTTTATAGGTTTCGATGAGATCCCCTCTCAATCTTCTAAACTCCAGCGAGTACAAGCACAATCGACCCAATCTCTCCTCATACGTCATTCCTGCCATCCCAGGTATCAGCCTCGAAGAGGGTCAATTCTGGTGTCAAACAGAAGTGAGTATGAAGGAAAAATGCAAGACTTGAAGATCTTTTCTGAATAGATTACAGCAACATTACTTCTTTCCCCATTAGAATCTCTTCCCACTCTCTTTCACCTCTCTCTTTTTCCTCTATCTCTCATAATTTTCCTCTCCTCAGCCTTTCATCCTTTCTCTGATTCTCTCTGCTGCTGCTGCTCTCACCTTGTCTCTTTCTCGATCCTCTCTCTCAACCTTTTGTTTTACAGTACTCTGCTTCTTTCTCTCTCTCTCTCTCTCTGTCTTCTCTCTTTCCCTGCACCTTTTTTCCTCCTACTCCACCTTTTTCCTCATTATTCCTACCTCCTTTCTTTCTTCCTGCTCCCCTTTCATTCTCTGTAATCCTTTGCTCTCTATTTGTCTGTCCCCGGCTTTTCCTTTTCTCTGCTTCTTTCACTGTACGCCTGCCCCATTTTCTCTCTTCCTGCTCATTTTTCATTTTCTCCTATCTATTTCTTTTGTCTCTTTTTCTCTCATGCCTTCTCTCTCTCTCTCTCTCTCTTTATCCCTGCTCTTCTGCCTTTTCTTTTTCCTGCTTCTTTGTCTCACTCTTCCTATTACTGTTTCTCTTCCTGCTCCCTTTCTCTTTTCGCCCATCTCTCTTTTCCTGTCTTTTTTTCTTTCGGCCCTGTCTCGCTGCCCTTGCTTTTTTCTCAGTCTTCCTTTTCCTTTCTCTCTCTATCCTCTCTTTTCTCCCCTTGCCACTCCCTCTGTCTCTCTCCATCCCTCTCTCTCTCTGCCCATTCCTGTCTCTTTCTTCACACACTCTCTCCCCCTCTACCCATTCCTAGCTCCTTTTCTCTCTTACTTTCTGTTCTTTCCTTTCTCTCTATCCTTGCCTTTTATTTCTCTGTCTGTCTGTCTGTCTCTCCCATTTATGTGCCTGCCCTTCTTTTATTCTCTCCTTTTCTTTCCGAATGTTTGTTCACTGCCTTTTCTTGTTCTCTGACTCTTTCTCTCGAAGTGCCAGGACGGGAATGGTACAGCCACCCTGTGACGTACCATCCCCATTACTAACCCCACATGCTGTGGAGGTCGCTGCTTCTGTTGCTGCTTCAGGAGTTGATCGGAGGTACTGGTGGGCTGCCGGTTCCTCCTCTCCCAGACTCTGCTCTGACACCGCAAGTTGCGAGTGTTGACAGTTCGATGCAATGTTAGGAGTTAGATGCGATCTTAGCAGATAGGTTTGAGTGTTCCTGGTTAATTGTGTTAGATGGTTAATTGGTACAGTAGTTAGCTGTGGTGTTAGGAGTCAGATGTAATATTAGCAACTAGATATATACGACTGTTCGTGGGTAGTTGTGTTCGATGTGATGTTAGATGTTTTAATACAATTTACAGCGGAGTACAATTCCAGTCTAATTCCCTCGCCCTTAGAAGCAGGGAACAGAGGTTAGCGTTTTTATTCAACAGGGGGAATCTGAGGAATTTTTGCTTCAATCAGTGTCCAGTCAGCCAAAGGTAAGAAACTCACTTCCTCTGATTTTTCCTGAACTAAGTCACGAAATCATTCTTGTCCTTTTTCTATGAAAGAGCTTTACCGAACCCTTCAATACTTTTTGTTTATTTTCAGTGGTTTAGCCTGGCTGAAGTAACTGAAGTAGTTTGTGTTTTAAATTACAGCTTTAAAGTAAAATACTTTATTTAAGACTGCATTTTACTTCTGTTAAATAGAAATGACTTTGCCCTTAGAAGTGTACACAAGACGATTGCTGTGTTTATTTGAAGTCAAATTCTCTTTCCATTTAAATTGTTCTTTAATTTTTTCTGTCACCTGGTAACTGCAGTTTTCTGTCACTCAACCGATTTGCATGAATAACTTATATTTCGACTGAATGTTTTAAACGGTGCTACAAGAAGCTGGGCTTAGCCAACTGTGTCTACAGCGAGAAATAAAAGCAGAAAGTACTGGAAATACAGAACAGGTGTCTGAAATTCCCTGGTAAACTCACCGTGCAACGCATTCCCTGGTAAAATCACCCTGTAACTCATTCACTGGTAAACTCTCCCTGTAACCCATTCCCTGGTGAACTCACCCTGTAACTCTTTCCCTGGTAAATGCACCGTGTAACCCATTCCCTGGTAAACCCATCCTATAACTCATTCCTTGGTAAACTCACCCTGTAACCAATTCCCTGGTAAACTCTTCCTGTAACCAATTCCCTCGTAAACTCAACCTGTAACTCATTCCCTGGTAAACCCATCCTGTAACTCATTCCCTGGTAAACCCATCCTGTAACCCATTCCCTGGTAAACTGTCCCTGCAACCCATTCCCTGGTAAACTCTCCCTGTAACCCATTCCCTCATAAACTCACCCTGTAAATCATTCCCTGGTAAACCCATCCTGTAACTCATTCCCTGGTAAACTCACCCTGTAACCCATTCCCTGTTAAACTAAACCTGTAACTCATTCCCTGGTAAATGCACCCTGTAACCCATTCCCTGGTAAACTCACGGTGTAACCCATTCCCTGGTAAATACACCCTGTAACACATTCCCTGGTAAACTCACAGTGTAACCCATTCCTTGGTAAATGCACCCTGCAACCCATTCCCTGGTAAATCCATCCTGTATCTCATTCCCTGGTAAACTCACCCTGTAACTCATTCCCTGGTAAACCCATCCTGTAACCCATTCTGTGGTAAACCCATCCTGTAACCCATTCCCTGGTAAACCCATCCTGTAATCCATTCCCTGGTAAACCCATCCTGTAACTCATTCCCTGGTAAACCCATCCTGTAACTCATTCCTTGGTAAACTCACCCTGCAACTCATTCCCTGGTAAACTCACCCTGTAACCCATTCCCTGGTAAACCCATCCTGTAACCCATTCCCTGGTAAACCCATCCTGTAACTCATTTCCTGGTAAACACATCCTGTAACTCATTCCCTGGTAAACTCATCCTGTAACTCAATCCCTGGTAAACTCTCCCTGTAACTCATTCCCTGGTAAACTCACCCTGTAACCCATTCCCAGGTAAACTCATCCTGTAACCCATTCCCTGGTAAACTCACACTGTAAACCATTCCCTGGTAAACTCACCCTGTAACCCATTCCCTGATAACCTCTCCCTGTAACTCATTCCCTGGTAAACCCATCCTGTAACTCAATCCCTGGTAAACTCACCCTGTAACTCATTCCCTGGTAAAACCATCCTGAAACCCATTCCCTGGTAAATGCTCCCTGTAAACCATTCCCTGGTAAACTCACCCTGTAACTCATTCCCTGGTAAACTCACCCTGTAACTCAATCCCTGGTAAACCCATCCTGTAACCCATTCCCTGGTAAACTCACCCTGTAACCCATTCCCTGGTAAACTCAGCCTGTAACTCATTCCCTGGTAAACTCACCCTGTAACTCATTCCCTGGTAAACTCAGCCTATAACTCATTCCCAAGTAAACTCTCCCTGTAACCCATTCCCTGGTAAACTCACCCTATAACTCATTCCATGGTAAAATCTCCCTGTAACTCATTCCCTGGTAAATGCACCCTGTAACCCATTCCCTGGTAAACCCACCCTGTAACTCATTCCCTGGTAAACACAGCCTGTAACCCATTCCCTGGTAAATGCACCCTGTAACCGATTCCCTGGTAAACCCACCCTGTAACTCATTCCCTGGTAAACCCAGCCTGTAACCCATTCCCTGGTAAACTCACCCTGTAACCCATTCCCTGGTAAACCCACCCTGTAACCCATTCCCTGGTAAACTCATCCTGTAACCTATTCCCTGGTAAATGCATCCTGTAACACATTCCCTGGTAAACTCACGGTGTAACCCATTCCCTGGTAAATGCACCCTGCAACCCATTCCCTGGTAAACCCATCCTGTAAACCATTCCCTGGTAAACCCATCCTGTAACTCATTCCCTGGTAAACCCATCCTGTAACTCATTCCCTGGTAAACTCACCCTGGAACTCATTCCCTGGTAAACTCACCCTGTAACCCATTCGCTGGTAAACCTATCCTGTAACCCATTCCCTGGTAAACCCATCCTGTAACTCATTTCCTGTTAAACCCATCCTGTAACTCATTCACTGGTAAACTCACCCTGCAACTCAATCCCTGGTAAACTCACCCTGTAACTCATTCCCTGGTAAACTCACCCTGTAACCCATTCCCAGGTAAACTCATCCAGTAACCCATTCCCTAGTAAATGCTCCCTGTAACCCATTCCCTGGCAAACCCATCCTGTAACCCATTCCGTGGTAAACCCATCCTGTAACCCATTCCCTGGTAAACCCATCCTGTAACCCATTCCCTGGTAAACCCACCCTGTAACCCATTCCCTGGTAAACTCATCCTGTAAACTATTCCCTGGTAAATGCACCCTGTAACACATTCCCTGGTAAACTCACGGTGTAACCCATTCCCTGGTAAATGCACCCTGC
Organism: Somniosus microcephalus; assembly: GCF_052327205.1. Lineage (NCBI taxonomy): Eukaryota > Metazoa > Chordata > Chondrichthyes > Squaliformes > Somniosidae > Somniosus > Somniosus microcephalus. The sequence goes on along the minus strand of NC_140987.1, from coordinate 66,428,065 downwards.
AACCCATTCCCTGGTAAACTCACCCTGTAACTCATTCCCTGGTAAACTCACCCTGTAATCCATTCCCTGGTAAACCCATCCTGTAACCCATTCCCCGGTAAACCCATCCTGCAACTCATTCCCTGGTAAACTCACCCTGTAACTCATTCCCTGGTAAACTCTCCCTGTAACCCATTCCCTGGTAAACTCTCCCTGTAACTCAATCCCTGGTAAACTCACCCTGTAACTCATTCCCTGGTAAACTCACCCTGTAACCCATTCCCTGGTAAACCCATCCTGTAACCCATTCCCTGGTAAACCCATCCTGTAACTCATTTCCTGGTAAACCCATCCTGTAACTCATTCCCTGGTAAACTCATCCTGTAACTCAATCCCTGGCAAACTCTCCCTGTAACTCATTCCCTGGCAAACTCATCCTGTAACCCATTCCCTGGTAAACTCACACTGTAAACCATTCCCTGGTAAACTCACCCTGTAACCCATTCCCTGGTAACCTCTCCCTGTAACCCATTCCCTGGTAAACCCACCCTGTAACTCATTCCCTGGTAAACCCAGCCTGCAACCCATTCCCTGGTAAACTCACCCTGCAACCCATTCCCTGGTAAACCCACCCTGTAACCCATTCCCTGGTAAACTCATCCTGTAACCTATTCCCTGGTAAATGCACCCTGTAACACATTCCCTGGTAAACTCACGGTGTAACCCATTCCCTGGTAAATGCACCCTGCAACCCATTCCCTGGTAAACCCATCCTGTAACCCATTCCCTGGTAAACCCATCCTGTAACTCATTCCCTGGTAAACCCATCCTGCAACTCATTCCCTGGTAAACTCACCCTGTAACTCATTCCCTGGTAAACTCACCCTGTAACCCATTCGCTGGTAAACCCATCCTGTAACCCATTCCCGGGTAAACCCATCCTGTAACTCATTTCCTGGTAAACCCATCCTGTAACTCATTCCCTGGTAAACTCACCCTGCAACTCAATCCCTGGTAAACTCACCCTGTAACTCATTCCCTGGTAAACTCACCCTGTAACGCATTCCCAGGTAAACTCACCCTGTAACCCATTCCCTAGTAAATGCTCCCTGTGACCCATTCCCTGGTAAACCCATCCTGTAATCCATTCCCTGGTAAACTCACCCTGTAACTCATTCCCTGGTAAACTCACCCTGTAACCCATTCCCAGGTAAACTCACCCTGTAACTCCTTCCCTGGTAAACCCATCCTGTAACCCATTCCGTGGTAACCCCATCCTGTAACCCATTCCCTGGTAAACCCATCCTGTAACCCATTCCCTGGTAAACCCATCCTGTAACTCATTCCCTGGTAAACCCATCCTGTAACTCATTCCCTGGTAAACTCACCCTGTAACTCATTCCCTGGTAAACTCTCCCTGTAACTCAATCCCTGGTAAACTCACCCTGTAACTCATTCCCTGGTAACCTCACCCTGTAACACATTCCCTGGTAAACCCATCCTGTAACCCATACCCTGGTAAACCCATCCTGTAACACATTTCCTGGTAAACCCATCCTGTAACTCATTCCCTGGTAAACTCATCCTGTAACTCAATCCCTGGTAAACTCTCCCTGTAACTCATTCCCTGGTAAACTCACCCTGTAACCCATTCCCAGGTAAACTCATCCTGAAACCCATTCCCTGGTAAACTCACACTGTAAACCATTCCCTGGTAAACTCACCCTGTAACCCATTCCCTGGTAACCTCTCCCTGCACCTCATTCCCTGGTAAACCCATCCTGTAACTCAATCCCTGGTAAACTCATCCTGTAACTCAACCCCTGGTAAAACCATCCTGTAACCCATTCCCTGGTAAATGCTCCCTGTAACCCATTCCCTGGTAAACTCACCCTGTAACTCATTCCCTGGTAAACTCACCCTGTAACTCATTCCCTGGTAAAGCCATCCTGTATCCCATTCCCTGGTAAACTCATCCTGTAACACATTCCCTGGTAAACTCAGCCTGTAACTCATTCCCTGGTAAACTCACCCTGTAACTCATTCCCTGGTAAAATCAGCCTATAACTCATTCCCTGGTAAACTCTCCCTGTAACCCATTCCCTGGTAAACTCACCCTATAACTCATTCCATGGTAAACTCTCCCTGTACCTCATTCCCTGGTAAATGCACACTGTAACCCATTCCCTGGTAAACCCACCCTGTAACTCATTCCCTGGTAAACCCAGCCTGTAAGCCATTCCCTGGTAAACTCACCCTGTAACCCATTCCCTGGTAAACCCACCCTGTAACCCATTGCCTGGTAAACTCATCCTGTAACCTATTCCCTGGTAAATGCACCCTGTAACACATGCCCTGGTAAACTCACGGTGTAACCCATTCCCTGGAAAATGCACCCTGCAACCCATTCCCTGGTAAACCCATCCTGTAACCCATTCCCTGGTAAATGCACCCTGTAACCCATTCCCTGGTAAACTCACGGTGTAACCCATTCCCTGGTAAATACATCCTGTAACACATTCCCTGGTAAACTCACAGTGTAACCCATTCCTTGGTAAATTCACCCTGCAACCCATTCCCTGGTAAACCCATCCTGTAACTCATTCGCTGGTAAACTCACCCTGTAACTCATTCCCTGGTAAACCCTTCCTGTAACCCATTCCGTGGTAAACCCATCCTGTAACCCATTCCCTGGTAAACCCATCCTGTAACCCATTCCCTGGTAAACCCATCCTGTAACTCATTCCCTAGTAAACCCATCCTGTAACCCATTCCCTGGTAAACTCACCCTGTAACTCATTCCCTGGTAAACCCACCCTGTAACTCATTCCCTGGTAAACCCATCCTGTAACCCATTCCCTGGTAAACTCACCCTGTAACCCATTCCCTGGTAAACTCAGCCTGTAACTCATTCCCTGGTAAACTCACCCTGTAACTCATTCCCTGGTAAACTCAGCCTATAACTCATTCCCAGGTAAACTCTCCCTGTAACCCATTCCCTGGTAAACTGACCCTATAACTCATTCCATGGTAAACTCTCCCTGTAAATCATTCCCTGGTAAATGCACCCTGTAACCCATTCCCTGTTAAACCCACCCTGTAACTCATTCCCTGGTAAACCCAGCCTGTAACCCATTCCCTGGTAAATGCACCCTGTAACCCATTCCCTGGTAAACCCATCCTGTAACTCATTCCCTGGTAAACCCAGCCTGTAACCCATTCCCTGGTAAACTCACCCTGTAACCCATTCCCTGGTAAACCCACCCTGTAACCCATTCCCTGGTAAACTCATCCTGTAACCTATTCCCTGGTAAATGCACCCTGTAACACATTCCCTGGTAAACTCACGGTGCAACCCATTCCCTGGTAAATGCACCCTGCAACCCATTCCCTGGTAAACCCATCCTGTAACCCATTCCCTGGTAAACCCATCCTGTAACTCATTCCCTGGTAAACCCATCCTGTAACTCATTCCCTGGTAAACTCACCCTGCTACTCAATCCCTGGTAAACTCACCCTGTAACTCATTCCCTGGTAAACTCACCCTGTAACGCATTCCCAGGTAAACTCACCCTGTAACCCATTCCCTAGTAAATGCTCCCTGTGACCCATTCCCTGGTAAACCCATCCTGTAATCCATTCCCTGGTAAACTCACCCTGTAACTCATTCCCTGGTAAACTCACCCTGTAACCCATTCCCAGGTAAACTCACCCTGTAACTCCTTCCCTGGTAAACCCATCCTGTAACCCATTCCGTGGTAAACCCATCCTGTAACCCATTCCCTGGTAAACCCATCCTGTAACCCATTCCCTGGTAAACCCATCCTGTAACTCATTCCCTGGTAAACCCATCCTGTAACTCATTCCCTGGTAAACTCACCCTGTAACTCATTCCCTGGTAAACTCTCCCTGTAACTCAATCCCTGGTAAACTCACCCTGTAACTCATTCCCTGGTAACCTCACCCTGTAACCCATTCCCTGGTAAACCCATCCTGTAACCCATACCCTGGTAAACCCATCCTGTAACACATTTCCTGGTAAACCCATCCTGTAACTCATTCCCTGGTAAACTCATCCTGTAACTCAATCCCTGGTAAACTCTCCCTGTAACTCATTCCCTGGTAAACTCACCCTGTAACCCATTCCCAGGTAAACTCATCCTGAAACCCATTCCCTGGTAAACTCACACTGTAAACCATTCCCTGGTAAACTCACCCTGTAACCCATTCCCTGGTAACCTCTCCCTGCACCTCATTCCCTGGTAAACCCATCCTGTAACTCAATCCCTGGTAAACTCACCCTGTAACTCAACCCCTGGTAAAACCATCCTGTAACCCATTCCCTGGTAAATGCTCCCTGTAACCCATTCCCTGGTAAACTCACCCTGTAACTCATTCCCTGGTAAACTCACCCTGTAACTCATTCCCTGGTAAACCCATCCTGTATCCCATTCCCTGGTAAACTCATCCTGTAACACATTCCCTGGTAAACTCAGCCTGTAACTCATTCCCTGGTAAACTCACCCTGTAACTCATTCCCTGGTAAAATCAGCCTATAACTCATTCCCTGGTAAACTCTCCCTGTAACCCATTCCCTGGTAAACTCACCCTATAACTCATTCCATGGTAAACTCTCCCTGTACCTCATTCCCTGGTAAATGCACACTGTAACCCATTCCCTGGTAAACCCACCCTGTAACTCATTCCCTGGTAAACCCAGCCTGTAAGCCATTCCCTGGTAAACTCACCCTGTAACCCATTCCCTGGTAAACCCACCCTGTAACCCATTGCCTGGTAAACTCATCCTGTAACCTATTCCCTGGTAAATGCACCCTGTAACACATGCCCTGGTAAACTCACGGTGTAACCCATTCCCTGGTAAATGCACCCTGTAACACATTCCCTGGTAAACTCACGGTGCAACCCATTCCCTGGTAAATGCACCCTGCAACCCATTCCCTGGTAAACAATGAATTTCGGCTGCGGAGGTGCTAATTTTTTCGGGTTGCTAAAAGTAGCGACCCAGCGTAATTAGCGCCCCAAAGGGAGCGCGACTCAATTTTTCCCCCCCTATTTTTAAGAGTTGCTCGTTGGTGCAGATGTGTCCATTTTTTGATCAAATAAAAGACATGAGTGACCTATGAATTATTCTGATATAAGTGCTTGAAGTCAGCCAGATTTTATACTCGTCTGGTACCACTTCTTGTTGATTGGCTGGTCCTGGAGCCAACTGTTGCCTCCAGGCAGCAGTAGCTTCAGCGGAATTTCCCTCATCCATGTTTTTGTTACCTCCAGATGTGACTATTCCAACGCTCACCTGGCTGGCCTCCATCTTCCACCCTCCATAAACTTAAGTTCATCCAAAACTCTGCTGCCCAGATCCTAACTCGCACCAAGTATCATTCACCCATCACCCCTCTACTTGCTGACCTGCAATGGCTCCCAGTCCACAAACACCTTGATTTCAAAATTCTCACCCTTTTGTTCAAATTCCTCAATGTCCTTGCCCCTCCCTATCTCTGTAATCTCCTCCAGTCCTACAAACCTCCGAGAACTCTGTTCCTCAAACGCTGGCCTCTTGTCCATCCCACCCCACTTCCTTCCCACCACCATTGGTGGCAGTGCACTCAGCATTCTCAGCTCTAACCTCTGGAATTCCCTCCCGAAATCTCTCCACCTCTCTCTCCTCCTTTAAGATGCTCCTTAAAACCTACCTCTTTGACCAAGCTCTTGGTAACCTGTCCTAACGTCTCCTTCTTTGGCTCGGTGTCAATTTATATCTAATCCTGTGAAGCACCTTGGGGACGTTTTGCTACGTTAAAGGCACTATATAAATGCAAGTTGTTGTTCTTGTTTACTTAAAATACCAGTCGATATCCTGTGGAACAGCACATGGCATACTACCTGTCTGTGCTGTCTTTGTGTTGCTGGTTCTCTCTGTGTGTCTCCTCTTCTGCTTCTGTCTCTTTCTTTCTCTTTTCTGCTTCTCTCTCCCTAACTCTCTTTTTTGCTTCTCTCTCCATCCTCTTCTGTTTATCTCCTTTCCTTTCAGGCAAGAGGTGAGAGGTGGTGGGTGATGTGGCAGTGTAAGAGTGGCTGCAGGCTGCATTTGGGGTGGAGGTTGCGGGTAACTATAGCCCGCAGTGGCTCCCTTCCCAACCCACATGCTTCCCCTATACTCCAACACCCATTGTGTCCCCCCGTCCCTCCCAATCATTCCCACTCCCATCACTACCCTCCCTCTTTCCCTGTATTCTCCCCTCACCCTTGCTCCGCTGCCACTCATTTAACCCTTAACCCTTAGTTTACTCTACACCCCTCCCTCCCCACGCAATTCCACCAAGGGTGGGCAGCAGGAGGATGAAGGACCCCTCAGATGAAAAGATTTTCAGAAAGCATTTTGTGTGATTTCTGGGGAAACGTCAACCCAGCGGCCATAGGTGATTTCCATTATAAATCTGGATGAGTGATGGAAAAAAGATGACATAAAAGTGGTGACAAAAAAGTGATGAGTCATAAGGTTTTATAGACAGAAAGTGCGCACAAATGTAAGATTTTTAATTAGATCTAGATTGCAAAATACTTTTTTGAATTTTTTAAAATTTTGTTTGAACCCTTATTTTGAACAGTAGAAATTTCAATTACTGAGAATAAAATGGTGGATCGAAAATTTTCAGTAAAAAAAACTTTCAGAAAGCAGTTTGAGTCATTTGTGGGGGAAGTGGGAGTACATCACCACCCAGTGACCTGATTGTGTAATTACAGAGTGATGTTTACATAGGAGGTTTGCATTATAAATGTGAACATATGAATTTATAATGGCAATTTGTCAAAAGTTTGACGAAAAGAGTGACAAGAAGTAAGGTTTTATTAGACAGGAGCTGCGCACAGACGTAAGATATAGATATACATTTTATTTGAGTGATTTCCTTTTTTGATTCAAAGGGAGGTACATATATAAAACATATAATAGCAGATCTCCCGTGGCATTGCTTACTTATTAGTTAAAGATTACACCAGAGAAAGTTGATCTTTTCTTTCACAACTAGGCAGATAAGTCACCCGACTGTAATAAAACTGCTAATATTAACCGATAGAAGAAAGAAGAATGCCACCAGCTACATCAAACCGGCAAACAGCCACACATACCTGACCTGTATTACATAAACTAATGCCTGCGTGATGTGACACTCCTATAAGTACAGGAAGTGTGCTCATACATAAAACTTTTAATATATTATAAAATATTAGACAGAGAGAGATGGATAGCGATGTAGCTGAAATACCTGAAGGCTAGGAAAAGTACCAATTATAGAGAAATCTTGTTTTCTAGTGATGAGGTCCTCCACTCTTACTAGTGAAGAGGAAATTCCAAAGCATGTGGCTATCCTCTCAAATTTCAAAAAAGTGCAATTTGGGTTTCAACAGGGAATCCCATGATTAAGGTGGAAAACTTTGACAGCGCAATTATCAGCTGGGCTCAGTATAAGTAAAAGGCAAGAAGAGGAGACATAGAGAGGGGGGAAAGGAAAATGAGAGATAGGATTAGCAACTAAAAAGAAAATGGAAAGATGTGCACATGAAGGGAAGGAAAAGAACAGTCAATCGCCTTAAATTCAATTTAATTGTTCTGTAAATAAAAAAAAGATACCAGTAAAAGTGACCATGAAGCTGTCAGATTCTTGTAAAACCCCAGCTAGTTCACTAATGTCCTTTAGGGAAGGAAACCCGCTGTCCTTACCCGGTCTGGCCTACCTGACTCCAGTTCAACACCAACGTGGTTAGACTCTTAACTACCCTCTGAAGTGGTCTAGGAAGCCACTCAGTTGTATCAAAATAAAATGCCAACACAGTGAAGGCCCACCACCACCTTCTCAGGGCAATTAGGAATGGACAATAAATACCAGCCTACCTAGCGATGCCCACATCTAAAGAATGAATAAATACATTTTAAAAATATACATTATATATTTATTTAAAAGAAACTCTTTCACAACCTTAGGACATCCCAAAGCGTTCTGAAGCCAATAAAGTACTTTTGAATTGTGGTCACTGTTGTAATGTAGCAATACATATATATTCTGTATGGATAGTGCTTGTGTTGACAATTGTGTTGACAGCACCTATCAGTGTGCTCTATGTCAATGAATAAGAGACTCATAACAGTAATTGGTGATTGTAACAAAGTTTATGAGAAATAGTTTACAACCAATTAAAAAGAAATTAAATAGCCAGTATTTTTTAATCAAAGATATAATCTTGGTTTAAATTAAAGTGCTAGAAGTAATACCCCAATGTAAGATTGTAACATATCCCCAAAACCATGGACGAATGAATGTACTCGGAGTCTTCCCCTGAAGTTTCCTTTCTGAGGCTGCTTGAGAGCTGGAAATAACTGTCATACTGAGTTCTTGAATCATGTGAGAGGAGGGAAGAATTCCTCGAATTGGCGTGGGACGATTTCCTGCTTGTTATTATCTGACGAGATTGTGCAAGCTTTTTATAAAATGCAATTACAATTCTGCTACAAACAGAGATCAGAAGAAATCTGCTACGTTTACAATGTTGCTAACACCTAGCAACCGGAGGAAATCTTCTCCCTCCCCCTCCCTAGCCCTTCTGGTTTAGACTCTGAAAGATATTTGCATAGATCCTTCGCTTGCTCAGCCTCTTTTGCCAGGGTCTCATACCCGTTCCTGTAGTGTATGTGCTTTAAGTCAGCACTACTTTTTACAGCTCCTGTATACTGTAGTACCGGCAGTAACCACACCGGTATATAAGCTGTGCGCATGCCTTTGTACCCCAGTCTAGAAATTACCCTCCTCCAGTAAAGACCTGGGGCTAGATTTTCAGTTGCTTGCGCCAGCAGTTAGCGCCTTAAGAGAAGTGATTTTCGGGCGCTATGCGTGTAGCGCCTGGGCGCAGCGCAGTTTGCGCCCCGCCCCAAATTAAGTTGCCCGTTAGCGCCGGCGCAAAGTTTAGCGGCCGCCCGGATGCGCGCGCAGAAAATGACGTCACATCCTCGTGCAACGCCCTTTGGCCGCCCCGAATCCAAACTTCAGTCGGACCGCCCCATTGTGCGCCTGGCGTCCAGAGCGTTTGTAAAATGGAACGCAACACACCCTGGGGAGCGCAAATTAAAGGGCACTCGTACAAAAGGCACTCTGCATGTGTTGTGTGGAAGTAAGCTGGGTGTTGTTCTGAACGTCCTCCTCCTCCTCCTCCTCCTCCTCCTCCTCCTCCTCCTCCTCCTCCTCCTCCTCCTCCTCCTCCTCCTCCTCCTCCTCCTCCTCCTCCCTTTGCATTTGAAAAAAATACATGCACCCTTCCCCTTTAAGAGCTCACTGGCACCAGAGTGTCTGCCGTGCGCTACGCCCAAGCTCGGGTGTTGCGCTCTCCACCGCCGGCTTAGCGCCTAAAGATACTAGTGGAACGCCTCTTTTAGCGCTCCACCAACCTCTTAGGGCGAAGCCACTGAATTTCCGGCAACGGGGCGCTACTTTGGGGCGGGCGATAACTTCGGGCGGGCGCTAAGCTTAGCGCCCCAAAACTGTCTATACTGAAAATCTAGCCCCTGTTATTTGTTTATGTACAGCATCCGTGTAATTATTTATCCACTGAACCACGGATCTAACAGTGGCGATGAGTGTTGATGCGAATCTACCTGCAACATATAAAAAAAAAAATAGTCGAGTCCAGGAACACAGGCGTCGACCGCGAGCAACCGCCCAGCAGTCAGGCAGAGATCCAACTTCGCTGGGGAGGCTGTGGAGAGCCGGGCTTGGTTCCCCAGCCACAACGAACAGTAAGAGACCGACGACAGGTCCAGAGCAGACCCTTCCCGAGCAGCGGCGGCTGGAGCCGACCGACGGCAGAGAGAGAGAGCCGGGCAGCGTCGACGGGGTAAGAAAGAGGGTGAAGAGAGCAGGGCGCAGCCGGGGGTTGATCACCGAGCGGCGTCGAGGAAAAATACTGCAAACCGGAGAGAGAGAGGGTAAGAAACAGCCGGGTTCTAGACTGAACGGCGGCGACAAATATCAAGAGAAGAATGCGCAGAGCACAGCCAGGGATCATGGGCTGATCAGGGTCCGCGGGGCAAAGCAAGGGGAGACGCCATTGAGCCGCGGAGAAGCAGGGAGACGCCATTGAGCCGCGGAGAAGCAGGGAGAGCGCGGGAGGCGCCATTGAGCCGCGGAGAAGAAGGAAGAACGCGGGAGACGCCATTTTGCGAAGCCGCAGCGGAGAAGATGGGCGAGCGCGGGAAGGAAGGAAAGTGCGGTAGACGCCATTTTGTGCCAGCGGAGAAGAAGGGGAAGCGCGGGAGGCGCCATTGGGGATAGTTAACGCACAACCAAGGATGCCGAAGAGTGGCAGTATCTCTACGTTCGACAATGAAGTCGAAGATTGGGCGACATATGTGGAACATATTGAGGTGTACTGCAGGGCGAATGAAGTGCCAGATGCTAATAAAGCACTGGTTCTGTTAAATTCCATGGGTGCAAAAACTTATGGGTTACTGCGAAATCTAATAACCCCAGAGAAGCCGGTAAACAAGAATTTTGAAAGCATAGTAGAAATCCTACAGGACCACTTAAACCCCACACCGCTGCTGATAGCAGAACGATTTAAGTTCCATAAAAGGAACCAACACAATGACGAAAGCAATGCTGAGTACCTAACGGAACTGCGCAAGCTATCGAAATACTGCCAGTTTGGAGCGGGACTAGCAGACACGTTAAGGGACTAGTTTGTGTGTGGGCTACAAAGTGAAGGAACCCAGAAACGGCTTCTATCAGAAAAGGACCTTACGCTGGACAAAGCTTTCAATATGGCAGTATCACACGAAGCAGCCGCAAGGGGCGCTGCAGAGATACAACGGAGACCGCAAGAATGCAACACCAACGGAATGACCTATGGAACAGGGAAGTGCTATCGCTGCGGCAGAACAACACATGACCAGAAAGATTGTTGGTTCAAGGACCAAGTGTGCAGACAGTGTGGGAAAGCAGGACAGATAGCAAGAGTCTGCAGGTCTGGGAAGAAAACCAACAGTAAGAAATCTCCACAGGAGAAGTACAAAAAGGTACACCAGGTGATGGACAGTGGTTCAGACGAACAGAAAAGTGACACAGACTCCGGAAGCAAGGAGCTGGGTTGTCTGAAACTACATAATGTAACCGAAATGGAGGATCACCAGACTATCTGGGTTACACTCAAGATAGACGGAGTCCAAGTGGAAATGGAATTGGACACAGGGTCAGCTCTAACAGTCATAAATCAAAGAGACTACAAGCGGCTATTTTCACACATACCCTTGAAAGCTACAGAGATTGTCTTGAAGACGTATATGGGGCAAAAAGTCTACCCCAAAGGAAAAATAAGGATGAAAGTGACATATAAAGGTCAGGAAATACCTAAAATGGATATATATGTATTGCCAAATGGAGGACCACCACTGCTAGGACGTGAATGGATCCGGAAGATACATTTAGATTGGCATTCCATACAGGCACTGAAGGTTGAGGCCAAAAAGGATGACGACGTCACACCTGGACGACTGTCAAAAATGCTAACTTACGCAAAAGAAGTGTTCCAGGAGGGACTAGGAACACTAAAAGGAATAACAGCAACAATTAAAATAGAGGATAATGCAAGCCCAAAGTCTCTGAAGGCCAGATCAGTGCCTTATGCGATCAGACCAGCGGTTGAAGCAGAGCTGGAAGGGTTGGAACGTTCAGGAGTACTGTCCAAAGTGGACTGGAGCGAGTGGGCTACACCCATCATTCCTGTAATGAAGAGGTCGTTGAGTAATACGCCTGGGGAACCAAAGAAGGTCCGCATCTGTGGGGATTTTAAGGTGACAGTGAACCCAGTCCTTCACACGGTGCAATATCCGCTTCCACGAATTGAGGATATTTCCGCCTCGCTATCTGGTGGTAAACGCTTCACCAAAATTGATCTAGCCCAGGCGTACTTGCAAATGGAGGTAGAAGAAGCTTCAAAACATTACCTTACGATCAACACCCATAAAGGTCTCTATCAATACAACCGGCTGGTGTTTGGAGTAGCCTCGGCTCCGGCTATCCGGCAAAGGGCGATGGATCAGGTCCTGCAAGGGATTCCAGGGACCCAGTGTTATTTGGACGACATCTTGGTCACGGGCGAAAATGACGGTGATCACCTCGCTAACTTGGAGAAGGTGCTCGCCAGATTAAAGGAATATGGGCTACGAGCTAATCGCCACAAGTGCGAGTTTTTCCAGAAACAGATCTCGTATTGCGGCCACGTCATCGATGAAGAGGGGTTACATAAGTCCCCTGACAAGATTGAGGCAGTAGTCAAGGCTCCAGCACCGGAAAATGTGTCACAACTGAGGTCATTCCTCGGGCTGGTAAACTATTACCACAAGTTCTTCCCTCTTGGGGCGCTGTGAGTGAATATCGCAGTGCTACGTGCTGCAGCGCCATGCGCTGTGGTATGTCGCGCCGCGGTACTGCAGACCTTCCTCCCCTTCTTAAAGGGGAGGGGCCTTGCGCAACGCGACCTGGGGCCCAGCTGGGCCACCAGGGATCGGAGTGCCAGTAAAATAGCCCGGCACTCAAGAGAAGTGCCGGGCTCATGGAGTGCAGCTGGCACTCCGCAGGGGGTGGGGCTGGTCAGGAGGCCGGGGACAGTAACGGTGGCAGGTGCTGGCAGGCGGCCAGCAACAAAAATGGCCGCCTGGCACCTCCCCTTTAAATAGCGCTATTCCGGCTGCAGGTGGGCCCCCCTGACCCCGTCGGACATAGCGTCCGGCAGTAAGTCGGGGGGCGCTACCGAAGATCGCGGCCAGGACGCGAGTGGGGCGCTGCACACAGCGATGACGTCATCGTCAGCGGCGCAGCGCCACGGGGCGCTAACGTTTATTGCCGCCGCTAACCTCCCGCTGAATTTCGCGGGAGGTGTTGGCAGCGCCGCGCCCGGGCGCTTCTTGCTTTGCGCCACATTAGCGCCCTCTTAGGCGCGAAGCAACTAAATTTTTAGGCCAGGAACTTTGTGCTTTGGTGCAAAAGCCAAATGAGGCTGGGATCATGCTGCTTCTGGAAATTCAATATTTACCTCTGAAGTCTGAAGCTCAGTGGTTAGAATTGGTGTCTGATTGCAAATTATGAATTGATCTAGAGACTCAATATCAGCGATACGTCGTTCATAGCACACTTTGGGTGATTTCCCTTCTGTTTGTGTCAGAACTGCAGCTGCTTGCGAACAGAAGGAAGTTACCTACGGTATTGAACTCACGTAATTATATGCATGCTTTCAGAGGTCCAAGGGGAACCCTGGGCTTTCTGAAACTTGGCAGGACGTAGGCTGCTCCTTGTTTCACCTTAACAAAAAGTAAAAGCTTCTGTGATTCATTGAATTCAGGTCACATTTCCATGGCAACATTTTATCCTGGCCAATTAGTAATGCTGCATTGTTGAGTATAAATGCTTGTTCCCGCTTTGTCATCAATCAGTCATAGTTTACCTTCCTTGACAACGATGATGCTGTTGTGGCATCCCTTGTGAAAAATCTTGACCAATTCACGATTACGACAATAAAGATCTTGACTGGCTGCAAGGAAATGCTTTGGCTTGTAAAGCAAATGGTTCTCTCCGCTTTCTGGGGCATGTATTTTAGATTTTTTAATGTATTTTTGTAAACTGCTTCTAAATTTTGATGGGCAACACTGCAACTCCCGGTATGGAGCATGAGTCCAGGCTAAGGCTACCGTCCAACAAGGGAATCTGTATGAACACGTTTACCATGTCACGTTTATTGTATCCTAACTACGGTAAAAATCAGAAACTACACTTGAGGTCCAGCACTATGTGTGAGAAATGCGATTGTAGATCTACTAATCTATATTAGCTCAATTGTTACTGTTAAGTCTGTGTGTCCCAGTTATGCTTATTATATATCACTGGACACAGACCACAAGAATAACTTTAACAGGTCTTTACTATTCGGAGGTCAGGGCTGAACTGCCCAGCAAATCCCTACACAACGTTTATATACCGGTGTGGTCACCACCGGTATTACAGTATACAGCAGCCAAGAGAATAAGGCAGGATCTGGCCAAAATGGACTGGGATCAGCTACTTGTAGGAAAATCCGCATCGGAGCAATGGGAGGCTTTCAGAAGGGAGATTGAGATCATACAAGGGCAACATGTTCCCATAAAGGTCAAGAGTGGTTCCAAAAACCACAGGGAACCGTGGATGTCAGGGGATATACGGGAATGGATTAGGAAAAAAAGGAGGGCTTTTGGTAGATACAAAAGGCTAAAGACGGAGGAAGCCCTAGAGGAGTACAAAAAGTGCAGGGGGATACTTAAAAAAGAAATTAGGAGATCAAGGAGGGGCCATGAAATAACACTGGCGAGCAAAATAAAGGAAAATCCGAAGATGTTTTATAAGTATATTAAGGGTAAAAGGATAACTAGGGAAAAAGTAGGGCCCATTAGGGACAAAAGTGGCAATCTGTGTGTGGAGCCGGAAGATGTAGGAGGGGTTCTAAATGAATTTTTTGCATCTGTTTTCACTATGGAGAAGGACGATGTAGACATAGAAATAGGGCGGGGGGACTGTGATATGCTCGAACATATTAACATCGAGAGGGAGGAGGTATTGGCGGTTTTAGCTGGCCTAAAAATGGATAAATCCCCAGGCCCCGATGAAATGTACCCCAGGCTGCTGTGTGAGGCAAAGGAGGAGATTGCGGGGGCTCTAACACATATATTCAGGACCTCTCTGGCCACAGGGGATGTGCCAGAGGACTGGAGAACCGCTAATGTAGTACCATTATTCAAGAAGGGTAGTAGGGAAAAACCGGGGAACTACAGGCCAGTGAGCCTAACATCAGTGGTAGGAAAATTACTGGAAAAAATCCTGAGGGACAAAATTTGTCTCCACTTGGAGAGGCAAGGATTAATCAGGGATAGTCAACATGGCTTTGTCAAGGGAAGATCATGTCTGACTAATTTGATTGAATTTTTTGAGGGGGTGACTAGGTGTGTGGATGAGGGTAACGCAGTGGATGTGGTATACATGGATTTCAGTAAGGCCTTCGATAAAGTCCCGCACAGGAGACTGGTCAAGAAGGTAAGAGCCCATGGAATCCAGGGTGCCTTGGCACATTGGATACAAAACTGGCTTAGTGGCAGAAGGCAGAGGGTGATGGTCGAAGGTTGTTTTTGTGACTGGAAACCTGTGGCCAGTGGGGTACCACAGGGATCGGTGCTGGGTCCCTTGCTGTTTGTGGTCTACATTAATGACTTGGATATGAATGTAAAGGGTATGATCAGTAAATTCGCGGATGATACTAAAATTGGTAGGGTGGTAAATAGCGAGGAGGGTAGCCTCAGTCTGCAGAACGATATAGATGGGTTGGTCAGATGGGCGGAACAGTGGCAAATGGAATTTAACCCGGAAAAGTGCGAGGTGATGCACTTTGGGGGGTCTAACAAGGCAAGGGAATACACAATGAATGGTAAGACCCTAGGCAAGACGGAGGGTCAGAGGGATCTGGGTGTGCAGGTACACAGATCCCTGAAGGCGGCGGAACAGGTGGATAAGGTGGTAAAAAAGGCATATGGGATACTTGCCTTCATTAGCCGAGGCATAGAATATAAGAGCAAGGAGGTTATGATGGAGCTGTATAAAACACTGGTTAGGCCACAGCTGGAATACTGTGTGCAGTTCTGGTCGCCACACTACAGGAAAGATGTGATCGCGTTAGAGAGGGTGCAGAGGAGGTTCACCAGGATGTTACCAGGGCTGGAGCGCTTCAGCTATGAAGAGAGACTGGGCAGATTGGGTTTGTTTTCCTTGGAGCAGAGGAGGCTGAGGGGGGACATGATTGAGGTGTACAAAATTGTGAGGGGCATAGATAGGATGGATGCTGAGGAGCTTTTCCCCTTAGTAGAGGGGTCAATAACTAGGGGGCATAGATTCAAGGTAAAGGGAGGGAGGTTTAGAGGGGATTTGAGAAAGAACTTTTTCACCCAGAGGGTGGTTGGAGTCTGGAACTCACTGCCTGAAAGGGTTGTGGAGGCAGAAACCCTCACAACATTTAAGAAGCATTTGGATGAGCATTTGAAATGCCATAGCATACAAGGCTACGGGCCAAATGCTGGAATATGGGATTAGATTAGACAGGGCTTGATGGCCGGCATGGACACGATGGGCCGAAGGGCCTCTATCTGTGCTGTATTACTCTATGACTCTATGACTCTATCTCTTAAGGTAGTTCTCTTAAGGTGGAACAGGTTACATACACCACAATCCTCCCTTTTTAGCTGAACAGTTATATCCCCATTTAACATAACATAATAACATATATATATATACAACTTCATGCAAAACAGTTCAAAGATTCAGTCTCTGAGGAGGCCTCCTGATTCGAGTTGGATAATGCCTTTCAGGGGTCTCTGATTCTCGTTGCTGGGGTGACTCATCTAGTTGATCTCTTATGGATTGGACATCATCCTCAGGCACATTCACTTCTGAGGTAGATGCTTCAGGTTCACTAACTTCTTCCACGGTTGTCTCTGCCGTAACCCTGGGTTCGACCCTTGTTCTCGATTCTACCAGTTGGTCAGCATGACGCCGTATTACATTTTCACCAATATCTACCGTGTACATCAGGGGTCCTTGTCTGGCCCGAATTGTTCCAGATTGCCATTTCTCGTTTTTATAGTCCCGGGCTAACACTGGTTGTCCTATTTCGAAACTCCGAGTGGTCTTGTTATTTATATGCTGGAACTGTTTGTTTTCAACTTCCCTCCGCACATTTGGTTTTAACAAGTCCAACCTGGACCGCAACCTCCTGTTATAGAACATCATGGCAGGACTTTGGTTTGTCACTGCATGAGTGGCGTTTCGATATGCCAGTAGGAATTTGTCCACCTTGTGTTGTAGTGGAATCTGATCTTCGCTCATGGCCTTTATTGCTTTTTTGAACGTTTGTACAAATCTCTCGGCCAACCCGTTTGTAGCCGGATGATATGGGGCAGAGGTATAATGTTTCACCCCATTCTTCTTCATGAATTTCTGGAATTCTTCTGACACGAACTGCGGTCCGTTGTCTGAACATATTTGTTCTGGCAATCCATTTCTTGCAAATATCGTTCTTAGCACTGCGATCGTCTTTTCCGAGGTAGTGGTAGTCATCTTAATCACTTCTGGCCATCTAGAATGTGCGTCCACCGCAATTAAAAACATGCAGTCCATGAATGGACCAGCAAAGTCAATATGTACACGTTGCCATGGGGTTGAAGGCCATTCCCATGGATGCAGCGGTGCAATCGGAGGTGCATTTTGCACTTTTTGGCACCCTGAGCAGCTTTTCGTCAGATCCTCTATCTGTTGGTCGATACCCGGCCACCACACATAAGCCCTAGCAAGGCTTTTCATCTTGACTCCCCCCAGATGACCTTCATGCAGTTCTTTTAGAACTCTCTCTCTTAACTTAGGAGGAATAATCACCCTTGTTCCATACATCAATGTTCCTTGACAGACGGACAGCTGTTCTCGCCTTGCTGAGAATGCCGGTAACAATGGATCACCATGTGCTGGCCATCCCTTCACTGTCACTTCGTAGACCCGGGACAGTGTCGGGTCATTCCTGGTTTCTCTTTCAATACTTGCATTGGTGACTGGTAAACATTCGATGATGGTCGAGTGAAATAACTCAACAGGGTCAACCATCGGTGCCTCCTCCTCTGTAGTTAGTGGCAGGCGTGACAGCCCATCAGCATTACCATGCTGCTTTGTACCTTTGAATTCGATCTGATATTGATGTGCCCCTAGGAAAAGGGACCATCTCTGGAGTCTTTGTGCTGTCATCACCGAAACACCCTTCTTAGGGTTAAAAATGGATACCAACGGCTGGTGGTCTGTCAGAAGCGTAAACTTTTGGCCCTGCAGGTAATGATTAAACTTCTTTACTCCCCACACAAGGCTGAGAGCCTCCCTATCTATCTGAGCATAGTTGCGCTCAGCGGAGGTCAATGATCTGGATGCGAACGCAACTGGCCTCTCCAGGCCATTTGGCAACTTGTGTGAGAGTACTGCCCCAATACCATATGGAGAAGCATCACAAGCCAAACGAATAGGCAGCGTTGGGTTGAAGTGAGCCAACACTTCCTCTGAGGTGATCAATGCCTTGCTTTTGCGAAAGGCCCTCTTACAGTCCTCGCTCCACTTCCATGGTACTCCCTTCTGCAAAAGAGCGTTCAGCGGGTGCAGCACCGTGGATAAATTTGGCAGAAACTTATGGTAATAGTTAATCAACCCTAGGAACGACCTCAACTGGGATACATTATCCGGAGCGGGAGCCTTCACAACAGCTTCGATCTTGTCAGGAGACTTATGAAGCCCCTCCTGGTCAATGACATGACCACAGTACGAGATCCGCTTCTGAAAGAACTCACATTTCTGGCGATTAACTCGAAGTCCATATTCTTTCAACCTGGTGAGCACCAGTTCCAAATTTGCAAGGTGTTCCTCGTCATCATCTCCTGTTATCAGATTATCGTCCAGGTAACATTGTGTGCCTGGAATTCCCTGTAATACCTGCTCCATGGCCCTCTGCCAAATTGCTGGAGCCGATGCCACTCCAAAAACCAGTCTATTATACCGGTACAAGCCTCTATGCGTGTTGATCGTGAGATACTGGCGTGACTCTTCCTCAACTTCCATCTGTAAGTATGCCTGCGCCAGGTCTATCTTGGTGAAGTGTTTCCCGCCAGACAACGAAGCGAAGATATCCTCAATCCGCGGAAGCGGATACTGCACCGTGTGAAGCACGGGATTAACTGTGATGTTGAAATCTCCACAGATGCGAACCTTCCCCGGTTCCCCCGGCTTGTTGCTCGATGAACGCTTCATGACGGGGACAATGGGCGTGGCCCACTCACTCCAGTCTACCTTAGACAGTACTCCTGAATGTTCTAGCCCTTCCTGCTCAGCTTCCACAGCAGGTCGTATCGCATAAGGTACCGGTCTGGCTTTGAAAAATTTCGGGTTTGCATGTTCTTCAACCTTGATGTTTGCCGTAATTCCTCTCAGTGTTCCCAGTCCCTGTTGGAACACCTCTTTAGCATCGTCCAATATTCTGGACAATCGTTTAGGTTTGACATCTTTTTTACCGGAATCTACCGTTAGTGCTTTTAAGGAATGCCAGTCCATATTTATTTTCCTCATCCACTCCCGTCCCAGTAGTGGTGGACCTCCCTCAGGTAGCACATATAAGTCCATTCCTCGGCTTTCTTTGCCCTTGTGGACCACCTTTACCTCTATCTTCCCGATGGGGTATACTTTTTGCCCCGTGTATGTTTTCAATACAATCTCCGTATCCCGTAGGGGAATATGTGGGAATAACCTTTTGTAATCTTGCTTATTCATGACCGTCAATGCCGATCCAGTGTCCAATTCCATCTTCACTTGGACTCCTGCTATCTGAAGTGTGACCCAGATTGTTTGGAGGTCTGCTTCATTACCAACATTGTGTACTCTTAGACTACCCAGTTCATTACTGCTGGAGTCTGAATTTGACTTCTGTTTGTTCGAACTGTTCTCTGTCACCTTGTGTACCTTTCTGTACTTTTCCTGCGGTGACTTTTTGTTGCTGGTCTTCTTTCCTGACCGGCATACTTTAGCTATGTGACCAAGCCTGCCACATTTTCTGCATTCCTGACTTTTGAACCAGCACTGGTTCTGATCGTGCGTTGTCTTTCCACAACGATAACATTTTACTGTACCCAAGACCATTTGATTGGTGCTGAGTTCCGGTGACCGTAGCTGCATTTCCGCAGTGCCTCTCGCTGCGGCTTCGTGCGATGCTGCAATAGTGACAGCTTTATCAAGCGTAAGATCATTCTCCTCAAGCAGTCGCTTTTGTGTTCCTTCTTTTAACAATCCACACACAAATTTATCTCTCAGCGCATCTGCTAGTCCTGTTCCAAACTGACAGTACTTTGATAGCTTACGCAGTTCAATTAAAAATTCAGCGTTGCTTTCGTCTTTCAGCTGCGTTCTTCTGTAAAATTTAAATCGTTCCGCTATCATCAGCGGCGTGGGGTTTAAATGATTTTTCAGGACAGTAACAATATTCGCGAAAGTCTGATCCGCCGGTTTATCTGGTGATAGAAGGTGCTTCAATAGCCCGTATGTCTTCGCACCCATTGAGCTTAATAAGGTTAGTGCTTTCTCATCATCTGGTACCTTATTTGCTTTACAATAAACTTCCATGCGTTCTACATACGTGGTCCAATCTTCGATATCGCTATCAAAGGTATTAATGTTCCCATGTTTAGGCATCCTTGCAAGTTTTAAAATTTTTCTTTTTCTCAAAATGGCGGCTTCCCGCGCTTGTCTTCTTCCCCCGCCTACTAAAATGGCGGCTTCCCGCGCTTGGCGGTCTTTCCCGCGCTCGTCTTCTTCCCCCGCCGACTACAATGGCGGATTCCCGCGTTTGCCTTCTTCCCCCCGCTGGCTGCAATGGCGATTGCCGTGCTGCTGCCGTTCTCGCCTCCCCAGCGGTTCTCAATTCCCCGACGCTGCTTTTACTCCCCCGCGGTTCCCGTGGGCATTCACGCTTCCCCTGCTGTTGCGCCTCTCAGCCCCGCATGCAGCCCGGTCCTTTACACCGGCTGCGTTTGAGTTCTCCGCGGCTCTCGTGCCTTAAGCTGCCCCAGTCGCTGCGCCTCTCGGCCTTGATTGCAGCCCGGCCCTTTTCACCGGCCGTGGTCGAGTTCTCCGCCCTTTTTCCTCCGTTTTCCCTCCCCCACTCCACAGTCAACGCGGCCGACTTTCTGCTCGTGTCGCTGATCGACTTACCCACCACCGTGGTAGAAGGGATGATCACTGCCTGTCGCTGATGGAGGGCTTCGTGGTCAGAATTTTTCTTTTTAACCCGGGTTCTCGATGCCTCCCGTGCGATGGTGCTCAGCAGGATGATGAGGGCGGATGCCTCTTCTCGACGCCCGTTCTGAGGACGAAGCTGCCTTGGATGTAAAACTGCCGCAGGGTAAGATCGGACTCGCCGCCACTGTTAAGTCTGTGTGTCCCAGTTATGCTTATTATATATCACTGGACACAGACCACAAGAATAACTTTAACAGGTCTTTACTATTCGGAGGTCAGGGCTGAACTGCCCAGCAAATCCCTACACAACGTTTATATACCGGTGTGGTCACCACCGGTATTACAGTATACAGCAGCCAAGAGAAAGTAGTACATCTCTTAAGGTAGTTCTCTTAAGGTGGAACAGGTTACATACACCACAGTTACAACTTGCCGCGGCGGGATTTGAACTAATAACTGCTAGGTTACTAGTCCATTCCCATAATCACTAGGCTACGATTCCCTCAAATCAGTAATCCAAAGTTAGGGGGTCTTTCTCCCATTTGAGTTTGCTGCTGTCTGTTTGTTGTTTTATTGTGTAAGCAGCGTTGAGATGTTAGATGTTTGAAGAACATCTAGAGTGACATACAAGTGTCCACCCTGCTTCCCAGCTGGTGCGTGAACACATGGACATGCACCTTGCAGGTAAGGTTGTGTTCTGACCTGTTTTTGAGGTCACCTTCTGTAAATGATAAGGTGATAACAAGTCCACTTTGAAGTATCTGTAATAAAGTATGCCTTGCTGCCATTTTTGTGCACACATGTAAAGAATGGAAAGAGCTATTTTCTGAGGGCTCAGCAGACAGCCTGAGTTTAACACAGTGACAATAAATGCTTTGTGCAATGCAAGCTTTGCTCATCTCCTTGGTATGATGAAATATTGCCTAGACAGAGCTCGGCTGACTTCCTGAGGCCATTAACCTTTATTTCTCATCTGCTCCCACATCCTTTGACTGTCTTACACAGTATTTACTGTGTCTGCCAGCCCTGCTCTCCGAAGAGCTATCCACCCAGTATGTCCTCTCCTAGAAATAATACAGACACTGCAAAATGCCAGACAATGAAGGCATAATGGCTGTTTCCTGTTACTTGGCCCTGAAGTTCTACGTGGCCATTTGCCCTGATCTTACGCTGCTGAGCTGGAACTTCCATCCGTCGATCCACGCCAGCGTTGACCTTGCTGTAACTCACTCAGCTCCCACATAAAACAGGAGCACTGCGCTGGGGGGCCAGGGGTCACAATTTAAAGTGCAACCTTTAAAAAGCCAAAAATGGTTGATATTTCAACAGTAGGCTGGAGAGCAGCAGGATAAGTAGTATTGTCAGAGGTGTAATCTTTTGGATGAGATGTTAAACCAAGACTGCCCTCTCAGGTTGATGGAAAAGATCCCATGGCACTATTTGAAGACGAGTAGGGGAGTTTTCCCTGGTTTCCTGGCCAATATTTATCCCTCAATCTACACCTAAAAATGATGATCTGGTCATTATCTCATTGCTGTTTGTGGGTCATAGAAACATAGAAGATAGGAGCAGGAGTAGGCCATTCGGCCCCTCAAGTCTGTTCCGCCATTTAAGGAGATCATGGCTGATCATCCAAATTCAGTACCCGGTCCCTGCTTTCTCCCCATATCCCTTGATCCCTTTAGCCTTAAGAAATATATCTAACTCCTTCTTGAATATATTTAATGAATTGGCCTCAACTGCTTTCTGTGGTAGAGAATTTCACAGGTTCACCACTCTCTGGGTGAAGAAATTCTCCTCATCTCAGTCCTAAATGGCTTACCCCTTATCCTTAGACTGTGACCCCTGGTTCTGGACTCCCCCGCCATCGGGAACATCCTTCCTGCATCTAGTCTATCTAGTCGCGTTAGAATTTTATAAGTTTCAATGAGACCCCCTCTCATTCTTCTAAACTCTAGCGAATATAAGCCTAATCAACCCAATCTCTCTTCATACATCATTCCTGCCATCCCAGGTATCAGCCTGGTGAATCTTCGCTGCACTCCCTCCATGGCAAGAACATCCTTCCTCAGATAAGGCGACCAAAACTGCACACAATACTCAAGGTGTGGTCTCACCAAGGCCCTGTACAACTGCAGCAAGACACCCTTGCTCCTGTACTCGAATCCTCTCGCTATGAAGGCCAACATACCATTTGCCTTCTGAAGCACCTGCTGCACCTGCATGCTTACCTTCAGCGACTGGTGCACAAGGACACCCAGGTCTCATTGCTCTTCCCCTTTTCCCAATCTATTGCCGTTCAGATAATAATCTGTCTTCCTGTTTTTGCCACCGAAGTGGATAACCTCGCATTTATCCACATTATCCTGCATCTGCCATGCATCTGCCCAATTACCCAACCTGTCCAAATCATACTGGAGTTTCTCGGCATCCTCCTCACAGCACACACGCCCACCCAGCTTTGTGTCGTCTGCAAACTTGGAGATATTACATCTAGTTCCCTCATCTAGATCATTAATATATATTAATGGCCCAGAACTACGGGTCTCCACGGGTGAGTACACATTGGGTACTCACCTATAGGCCCAATGGAAGTGCCGGTTTCCTGCATGCACTGCGCATGTGCGGGAAACCGGCACTTCCGTTCCCCTGAAAGCAGGGGTTAAGAGGTCAAACGCGTGCACAGGAGAGGCTGCGCGTGCGCATCAAACTTGCGTCTTTTTTGCAGGTTTTCCCGGGAGGGTAAGTCTCCAGAAGTTACACATTTAAAAAGCAGGCGTAAGGCCTGCTTTTTACAAGGTAAGTGGTGAATTAATTAAAATTAAAACATTTTTTCCACAGGTTTATTATTTTTAAATACTTTAAAGAAAGGTAAGTTTATTTTTAGGCCCGTTAGAAAATAAAATTAATTTTTTCAAAAATTTAAATTATTGTTTAAAATAGTTATTTCATGTAATTTATAGTTTATTTAAAAAATGTGACTTTTTAAACATTTATTTGAAGATTTAGTGATGTTTTGGGGCTCGTAATATTTATAAGTCTGACAGCACTTCCTGTCATACTTATGAATGAAACATTCCCTGCTCCGATTGGCTCCCCATGGCCCACGTGATCCCAGGGGACGCATCGAACTAACTGCACCCCTGGGATACGCAAACACTGCGTGCCGGCAGTTGGTGGAGGCCCAGGATCGGAATTCCACGGGGGCCCACAGCACAACAGCCAGCGCGCAAGGTAAGTGCAGGTCGGGGGCTTGCACCCGCGGGAAGCCCCCGACCCGAATTTCTGGGCCATTGTGAATAGCTGGGGTCCTAGCACCGATCCCTGCGGTACCCCACTAGTCACTGCCTGCCACTTGGAAAAAGACCCGTTTATTCCAACTCTTTGCTTCCTGTCTGCCAACCAGTTCTCTGTCCAAGTCAGTACCTTACCCCCAATCCCATGTGCTTTAACTTTGCAGGATCTTATCGAAAGCCTTCTGAAAGTCCAAATACACCACATCCACTGGTTCTCCCTTATCTATTCTACCAGTTACATCCTCAAAAAATTCCAGTCGATTAGTCAAGCATGGTTTACCTTTTGTAATTCCATGTTGACTTTGTCCGATCCTGTCACTGTTTTCCAAGTGCTCTGCTATTACATCTTTTATAATGGACTCTAGCATTTTCCCCACTACCGATGTCAGGCTTACCGGTCTATAATTCCCCGTTTTCTCTCTACCACCTTTTTCAAATAGTGGGGTTGTGGCCAAGCCACCAAGAGACTCTTGCAGTAATGTATATAATTGCCTTTAACAGGGGTTTGTTACCTTTAAATGTTTGCTCTGTATAAATAGCGCGGGTTCGGTAAACTGTCGATCCAGCGCAATGACGTCATCATGCAAGTCACGTGACGTTCCCAATGGCGGGAAACGTGATGATGTCATGACGTCAGAGGGGAGAGGCGTGCCCTTTCAGTCCTCGTGGAACCAAGTATTGTACAGACCTGTTTAGAGTTTCTCCTGCGTTTTTGTTTGTAACTTTTACCAGTGCATTAAATCACATGTGGTTAACTGCTAGTTTCAATCTCAGTACTTTCGTTAGGAGTTGAGAACTCCTACATTGGTGACCCCGAATCCTTGCGGACGTTTCTCGCGGCGGAAACGGAACGCAGGCCATGATGGAAGCCAACGCAGTGGCTTTGAAGCTCCCCCAATGTTGGGACCAACAGGCGGCCTCCTGGTTCGTACAAGCGGAGGCGCAGTTCGAGCTCGTGCAGGATCAGACCCGTTATCTTTACGTGGTCTCCGCACTCGACAGCTCGACGGCATCGAGGATCATCAGCCTACTGGAAAACCCCCCGGTTACCGACAAGTACGTCGCCATTAAGGCTCGGCTCATGCAGGCATTCGGCCTTACGAAGGCAGAGCGCACACGCCGCCTCCTCACGCTGCCCGGGTTGGGTGACTCCAAACCTTCGGAGTTAATGAGCCAGATGCTCACTCTCCTGGGGTCGGAGCTGCAATGTTTCCTGTTCCGCGAACTGTTCCTCACTCAACTGCCCGAACAGGTGCAGGCGGCCCTCGCCAGATCGGACGCCGGGGATTGTATAGCGCTCGCCGACGAGGCGGATAAAATATACGTGGTCCGACAGCAAAACTGCACCATCGCGGGACGCCCCGCCCCAAAGGGCCCTGCCTCGACGCCTCCTCCAACCGGTTTCTGCTATTACCACGCTCGGTTTGGCGTGAAGGCCAGATGCTGCCGTCCGCCTTGCAGTTTCACGCCCAAAGCAACGAACAGACCCCTGCGCGTCAAGAGCACCGGATCCGGGGCGTGCCCCGCAGCCACGATGGCGGTCGGTGATTCCGGGAAATTACTTTATTTAACCGACTCCATCTCGGGCCATTGTTTTTTGTGCGACACAGGGGCGCAATGCAGCATCCTTCCCACGTCGGTCCTCGACCTTCAGTCCGGCAGGCGGGGTTCTCCCCTCCAAGCTGCTGACCCGGAGACTCAAGCCTTTCGTTCCGACTCCGCCAGCCTTCAGCCGAGGGATGTGCCATTCCATTCGGCTGGCACTGCTTTACTCTGCGACGTCTCCTTGGGGGACCCCCATCCGATTGTTCCGTCTGCCTGGTGCCGGACGGTTTTCGACGTCATACACGGGCTTTCACATCCTGGTGTGAGGGCGTCACAGAAGTTGATGGCATCTAAACTTGTATGGAGAGGGATGCGCAAGGACGTCCGTGACTGGGCGAACTCTTGTGTGGTTTGTCAACGAGCCAAAGTCAAACGACACATCAGGGCCCCCTTGGCCACCTTCGAGGTGCCGGAATACCGGTTTGACCACGTCCACGTCGACCTTGTGGGGCCACTCCCGCCGTCGCAGGGTTTCACGCATCTTCTGACGATGGTCGATCGCACCACGAGATGGCCCGAGGCGGTTCCCCTGGCGTCTACCACCTCTGCGGATGTCGCTCGAGCCTTTATATCGTCATGGGTAGCACGCTTTGGAGTTCCGACGGATATTTCGTCCGACCGTGGTCCGCAATTCTCATCTGAGCTTTGGAACGCGGTGGCCTCGGCCTTAGGCACCACACTCCATCGCACCACGGCCTACCAGCTGCAGGCGAATGGGTTGTGTGAGCGTTTTCACCGTTCGTTGAAGGCGTCGCTCAGAGCTAGCCTCCTGGATGCGGCATGGGTCGATAAACTACCTTGGGTTATGCTGGGGTTGCGCACGGCGCTGAAGGAGGACCTGCAGTCTTCTGCTGCGGAGATGGTTTACGGCCAGCCACTCCGGGTTCCAGGCGAATTCCTGCCGTCCCCTACACAGCCGTGGTCTGCGGCCAGTCAGCGGGAAGCCCACCGGGAAGCGGCCCAGTGCTTCAGGCCGGTTCCGACGTCGCAGCACGGTTTTCCTGCCTCCCACATTCCAGTGGAGTTGATGAAGGCCAAATTCGTGTTTGTTCATCACGACGCCCACCGCAGCCCGCTCAGGCCTCCGTATACGGGTCCCTTCCGGGTTTTACAGACGGGGGCTAAGAGTTTTTTGGTTGACCTCGGGGGCCGGCTGGACCACATCTCCGTCGATCGCCTCAAGCCCGCGCACCTGGACCTAGAACAGCCAGTCGTGCCTGCTCAACCGCCGCGCCGGGGCCGACCATCGGCTGTTGCCGCCCCTGGCCGAGCCGCAACACCCGCCAGCTCACCGCCTGCTCAACGTTTTCCTCTCCGGGAATTTAGGAGTCATTCCAACAGGCTCGTCCGACCTCCTCGGCGATTGAATTTTCTTATTAAAGACAATTCTGGGGGGGCGTATGTGGCCAAGCCACCAAGAGACTCTTGCAGTAATGTATATACAGGTAGACTACCCTTTATCCGGACTTCCGAAAACCGAAACCCTCTAAAAACCGAAGGTTTTTTCGTTCAGCGTAAGTCGTGCGTACGAACGAAAAAACCTTTGGTTTTTAGAGGGTTCTGGTTTCGGAAGTTCGGATAAAGGGTAAGTCGTGTGCACGACCCCCTGCCGACCCCCCCGCGGACCCCGCCGGCCCCAACAACCGCCGACCCCCCCTGCGTACCCCGCCGGCCCCGACCCCCGCCGACCCCGACTGACTTATGCTGAGTGTCAGCGTAAGTCGTGCGCATGACCCCCCCGCGGACCCCCGCCGACCCACCTTCCGAAATCCGAAATTCTCCTTTATCCGAAACTCGGCTGGTCCCGAGGTTTTCGGATAAAGGATAGTCTACCTGTAATTGCCTTTAACGGGTTTGTTACCTTTAAATGTTTGCTCTGTATAAATAGCGCGGGTTCGGTAAAATTTCGATCCAGCGCGATGATGTCATCATGCAAGTCACGTGACGTTCCCAACGGCGGGAAACATCATGACGTCAGAGGGGAGAGGCGTGTCCTTTCAGTCCTCGTGGAACCAAGTATTGTACAGACCTGTTTAGAATTTCTCCAGCGTTTTTGTTAGTAACTTTTACCAGTGCAGTAAACCACGTTTGGTTAACTGCTAGTTTCAATCTCAGTACTTTCATTAGGAGTTGAGAACTCCTACAGGGTTACATTAGCTACCCTCCAATCCATGGGAACGGTTCCAGAGTCTATAGAATTTTGGCAGATGACCAGCAATGCATCTACTATTTCTAGGGCAACTTCCTTAAGTACCCTAGGATGTAGATTATCAGGCCCTGGGGATTTATCATTCCTCAATCCCGTCAATTTCCCTAACACCATTTCCCTACAAATACTGATTTCATTCAATTCCTCCCTCTCATTAGACCCCATGTTCTCCGACATCTCTGGGAGGTTATTTGTGTCCTCCTTTGTGAAGACAGAACCAAAGTATGTATTTAATTGGTCTGCCATTTCTTTGTTCCCCATTATAAATTCCCCTGATTCTGATTGCAAGGGACCTACGCTTGACTTCACCAATCTTTTTCTCTTCACATATCTATAGAAGCTTTAAAAGTCAGTTTTTATGTTCCCTGCAAGCTTACTCTCATATTTTATTTTCCCCCTCTTAATTAATCCCTTTGTCCTCCTTTGCTGAATCCTAAACTGCTCCCAATCCTCAGGTTTGCTGCTTTTTCTGACCAATTTATATGTCCTTTCCTTGGATCTTTTGCTATCCCTAATTTCCCTTGTAGCCACGGTTGAGTCACCTTTTTTGTTTTATTTTTATGCCAAACAGGGATGAACAAATTCTGTAGTTCATCCCTGCAATCTTTAAATGTTTGCCATTGCCCATCCACCGTCAACCCTTAAAGTAACATTCCCCAATCCATCTGAACCAACTCGCGCCTCATACCATCGTATTTTCCTTTATTTAAACTCAGGACCCTAGTCTCTGAGCCAACTACTTCACTCTCCATCTTAATGAGGAATTCTATCATAATATAATCGCTCTGACCCAAGGGGCCTCGCACAAGATTGCTAATTAATCCTTTCTCATTACAAAATACCCAGTCTAAGATGGCCTGATCTCTAGTTGGTTCCTCGACATATTGGTCCAGGAAACCATCCCGTATACACTCTAGGAATTCCTCCTCCACAGTATTGTTGCTAATTTGGTTAGCCCAATCTATATATACATTAATGTCACCCATGATAACTTGCTGTGCGTAAATTGGCTGCCGCGTTTCCGACATTACAACAGTGATTACACTTCAAAAATACTTCATTAATTGTAAAGCGCATTGAGATGCCCTGAGGTCATGAAAGATGCTGTATAAATGCAAATGTTTCTTTAAAATTTTATTAGGACTGTCAGATTGCTGAAACAGATGGCTTCTGTTTCATTTAATGACACTTTTAAATGATATCTTGAAGTGCAGGAACAGGCAGAAGCACCTACAGAAGAGAGCATGACATTAGAAAGAGGAAAAAAGGAAGATTACAAAACTTTAATGGGTAGGCATTTCCTTGGAGCTGCTTCTGCTTCTCCGGCCTAACTATGCCAGAAGTGCGGCGGAAACCCTGCTTTGTTAACCTGCCCTGCCACCTTCAAAAATTTGTGCATAAACACCCCCAGGTCTCTCTGTTCATGCACCCCCTTTAAAATTGTACCATTTAGCTTGTATTGTCTCGCCTCATTCTTCCTACGAAAATGTATCACCTCACACTTTTCTACGTTGAATTTCATCTGCCACGTGTCCGCCCATTCCACCAGCCTGTCTCACTACGCTTCCAAGTTTCGTGTCATCTGCAAATTTCAAATTTGTGCCCTGTACCCAAAAGTCCAAGTTGTTAATGTATATCAAAAACAGGAGTGATCCTAGTACTGACCCCTGGGGAACACCACTGTATACCTCCCTCCAGTCCAATAAACAGCCATTTGTCATAACTCTCTGTTTTCTATCCCATAGCTAATCCATGCTGCTACTACCTCTTTTAACAAAGCAGTTAACAAAGCTTGGGATCCTGGGCTTAATAAACAGAGCCATAGAGTACAAAAGCCAGGAAGTTATGCTAAACCTTTAAAAAACACTAGTTCGGCCCCAACTGGAGTATTGTGTCCAATTCTGGGCACCACACTTTAGGAAGGATGTGAAGGCTTTGGAGGGGGTGCAGAAGAGATGGTTCCAGGGATGAGGGATTCCAGTTACATCGATAGATTGGCGAAGCTGGGGTTGTTCTCCTTAGAGCAGAGAAGGCTAAGAGGAGATTTGATAGAGGTGTTTAAAATCATGCAGGGTTTAGATAGAGTAAATGAAGAGAAACTGTTTCCAATGGCTGAAGGGTTGATAACCAGAGGGCAATAATTTAAGGTGATTGGCAAAAGAATCAGAGGTGACATGAGGAAAACCTTTTTTTAACGTAACAAGTGGTTAGGATTTGGAATCCACTGGGTGGTGGAAACAGATTCAATAGTAGCTTTCAAAAGGGAATAGGTTAAATACTTGAAGGAGAAAAAATTGCAGGGAAATGGGGAAAGAGCCGGGGAGTGGGACTAACTGGATTGCTCTGCGAAAGAGCCAGCACAGACTTGATGGGCCGATCGGCCTCCTTCTGTGCTGTACTATTCTATGATTCTATGATAAGTTGTTATAGTTATATTAAACTTATATAGACTTTTGTTTAGACCACACTTAGAGTACTGTGAACAGTTCTGGTTTCCATATTATAAAAACGATATAGAGGTACTGGTGAAGGTGCAAGAAAGATTTACTGGGATGATACCAGAAATGAGAGGTTATACCTATCAGGAAAGATTGAATAGGCTGGGGCTCTTTTCTCTAGAAAAGAGAAGACTGATGGGTGACCTGATAGAGGTCGTCAAGATTATGTAAGGGTTCGATAGGGTAGACGTAGAAGATGTTTCCACTTGCAGACGAGACCAGAACTCGGGGCCATAAATATAAGATAGGCACTAATAAATCCCATAGGGAATTCAGGAGCAACTTCTTTACCCAGAGAGTGGTTAGAATGTGGAACTCGCTACCACAGGGAGTAGTTGAGGTGAATAGCATAGATGCATTGAAGGGGAAGATAGTTAAGCACATGAGGGAGAAAGGAATAGAAGGATATGTTGATGGGGTTAGATGAAAAGAGGTGGGAGGAGGCTCGTGTGGAGCATAAAGACCGGCATGGACCTGTTGGGCCAAATGTTCTGTTTCTGTGCTGTAAATACTTTGTAATATTCTGCTGTAGGAACTGGGGTTCCTAGCCGAAGAATTGAGATCGACTCAGAAAATCAAAAACAATAAAATTTAATGAACAAACGAAGCTGTACAGGAAACTGTAGGAAACAATGCAAATAGGTCTGGTCTGCTTGAAAGCCTCTCTGGAAACTGCTAGCAGGTTCCGAGCTAAACTGCTAGCAGGTTCCGAGCTCAACTGCTAGCAGGTTCCGAGCTCTACTGCTAGAAGGTTCTGAGCTCTGACGTCATGACGTCATCATGTTCTTCCCGCCGTTGAGAGATCACGTGACGGAAGGCATGACGTCATCACGCGGAGTACAGGAAAGAAGCCCTAGTACAGTTAACAGATACATTAAAGGTGCAGCCCCCAGCTGTACTACATTGCTGTAAAAGGAATTATATACAATTGTCCGTAATCCTCTGGTGGTTCCGCCACACTGTAGTACTTTGTAATAGTCTAACACGATTTGCCCTTAATAAATCGGTGCTGGCTCTCCTTTATTAGTCCATAGTTGTCCACAAGTGGCTGTTAATTTTCTCCCAGATTATTGTTTCTAAAAGCTCCCCCACCACCGACGTTAAACTGACTGGCCTTTAATTGCCAATAATAATAACAATAATCTGAGACAAAAATAATAGTCGCTTGGAAAAATATGGATTTGTTAAAGGCTGACTACCTTGATTGAGCTCTTTGATGAAGTAACGGTCAGGGTTGATGAAGGTAGGCGGTTTAAGTATATGGACTTTCAAAAGGTGTTTGATAAAGTACCACATTATAGACGGGTTAGCAAAATTAAAGCCATGGGATTGAAGGGGCAGTGGCAGCGTGGATACGAAATTGGCTAAGAGACAGAAAGCAGAGAGTAGAGGTGAACGGTTGTTTCTCAGACTAGAGGGAAGTATACAGTGGTGCCCCAGAGGTCGGTATTAGGACCACTGCTCTTTATTATATATATTAATGACCTATCCCTGCGTATACAGGGCATCATTTCAAAATTTGGAGATGAGACAAAACATGGACATGTAGTAAACATTGAGGAGGATAGTAATTAATGGGGCTAAAAGTCGATAAATCCCAAGGACTGGATGACCTATATCCTAGGGTTTTGAAAGAGGTGGCCATTGGGATACTGGACGCATTAGTTTTCATCTCCCAGAATCTATAGAATTTTGGAATGGTTTCTGCAGATTGGAGGATAGCAAATGTAACCCTGCTATTTAAGAAAGGAGGGAGAGAGAAAACGAGGAACTACAGACCTGTTAGCCTCACATCAGTAGTTGGGAAAATGCTGGAATCTATTATAAAGGATGCAATAACTGGGCACTTAGAAACTAAAAGTAAGATCGGGCAGAGTCAACATGGATTTAAGAAAGGGAAATCCTGTTTGACAAACCTATTGGAGTTCTTTGAGGATGTAACTAGTGGAGTAGACAAAGAGGAACCGGTAGATGTGGTGTATTTGGATTTTCAGAAGGCCTTCGATAAGGTCCCACACAAGAGGTTGGTGAACATAATTAGGGCACATGGAATTGGGGGTAATATACTAGCATGGATTGAGAATTGGTTAACAGACAGAAAGCAAAGAGTAGGGATAAACGGATCTTTTTCAGGATGGCAGGCTGTGACTAGTGGGGTACCGCAAGGATTGGTGCTTGGGCCCCAGCTATTCACAATCTATATCAATGATTTGGATGAGGGGACTAAATGTAACATTTCCAAATTTGCTAATGA
Organism: Somniosus microcephalus; assembly: GCF_052327205.1. NCBI lineage: Eukaryota > Metazoa > Chordata > Chondrichthyes > Squaliformes > Somniosidae > Somniosus > Somniosus microcephalus. The sequence goes on along the minus strand of NC_140987.1, from coordinate 66,395,336 downwards.
TACAAAGCTAGGTGGCAGTGTCAGTTGTAAAGAGGATGTGAAGAGGCTTCAAGGGGATCTCGACAGGCTCAGTGAGTGGGCGAGAACATGGCAGATGGAATATAATGTGGATAAATGTGAAGTTATCCACTTCGGTAGAAAAAAAACAGAAAGGCAGAGTATTTCCTAAATGCTGAAAGATTGGGGAATGCAGATGCTCAAAGGGACTTTGGTGTCCTTGTACATGAGTCACTGAAAGTGAATGTGCAGGTGCAGCAAGCCATTAGGAAGTCAAATGGTATGCTGGCCTTCATTACAAGAGGATTTGAGTACAGGAGTAAAGAAGTCTTATTCCAATTATATAGGGCCTTGGTGAGACCACACACCTGGAGTACTGTGTACAATTTTGGTCTCCTTACCTAAGGAAGGATATACTTGCCATAGAGGGAGTGCAACAAAGGTTCATGAGATTGATTCTTGGGATGGCGGGACTGTCATATGAGAAGAGATCGAGTAAATTAAGCCTGTAGTCTCTTGAATTCAGAAGAATGAGAGGTGATCTCATTGAAGCATAAAAAATGATTACAGGGCTTGATAGGGTGGATGCTGGGAGATTGTTTCCCTTGGCTGGGGAGTCCAGAACCAGGGGCCACAGCCTCGGGATAAAGGGTAGGCCATTCAGGACTGAGATGAGAAGAAATTTCTTCACACAGAGGGTGGTGAATCTTTGGAATTCTCTACCCCAGAGGGCTGTGGAGGCTCAGTCATTGGATATATTCAAAACAGAAGTCGATAGATTTCTGACTAGTAAGGGCATCAAGGGATATGGCGATAGGGCCGGTGAATGGAGTTGAGACAGAAGATCAGCCATGATCTCATTGAATGGCCTACTCCTGCTCCTATTTCTTATGTTCTTATGTTCTAAAACAGTCTTCAGGAGGACAGAGACAGACTGGTGAAATGGGCAGAGACATGGCAGATGCAATTTAATGCAGAGAAGTGTGAAGTAGTGCATTTCCGTAGAAATAATGAGAAGAGGCAATATTAACTAAATGGTACAATTTTAAAAGGGGTGCAGGAACAAAGAGAGGTGACAGATGCTCTTTATGTCAGGAGAGGGGACTTCATGGTCTTCTCTCTGACCAGAGAGATGCAGGCAGAGCGTGCACATGGCTTTGCCAGGTTAGTGGGCTTCCCCATTGTGCAGGGCACCATCGACTGTATGCACATGGCTTTGCGGGCGCCACCTCTAAATGCTGAGATGTACTGCAACTGCAAAGCTTTTCACTCGCTGATTTTGCAGTTGGTGTGTGACCATGCTCAGCACATCATGATGGTGAATCCCTGGTATCCTGGCAGCAGTCATGCTGCTTTTATTCTGTGCCAGTCCGTTGTTCCTTCAGTCTTTGAGCCACCAAGACAAACCAGAGGGTGGCTACTGGGCAACAAGGGCGATCCCCGCGCCCGTTTTTTGGGGGGCAATCCAATTTCTAGGCCAAAGTGTTTGCTTGCCCTTGGTGAGACCATTTTGTATACATCATCTACTTTGTATTTTCCTGCTCTTTTTATTTTTTTAATTCATTCTCGGGATGTGGGCGTTGCTGGCAAGACTGGCATTTATTGCCCATTCCTAGTTGACCTTGAGAAAGTGGTGGTATGCCTTCTTCTGGAACCACTGCAGTCCATGTGCTGAAGGTATTCCCACAGTGCTGTTAGGTCAGAAGTTCCGGGATTTTGATCCAGCGACAATGAAGGAACAGCGAGATATGCCCATGTCGGGATGCTGTGTGATTTGGCGAGGAACTTGGAGGTGTTGGTGTTCCCATGCATCTACTGCCCTTGTCCTTCTAGGTGGCGGATTTTGCGGGTTTGGGAGATGCTGTTGAAGAATGCCAATTCAGTAGGAGGAACAATTGTAATGTCAGGCTACTGTTTTTCAGTGGAGACCCCATGACTCGCCTGTGGTGAATGCCCTTTATTTCTGCGTTGGCTGGCTGCTTCTGTACCTTACTGTCCCTTCTGCAGTCTTCTGAGGAGGTCAGCTGGAAGTGGTGAATGTGTCCTTAACCTGGAAGCAGAAGTCCCCCTCCTGTATATATCTATTGCTGGTAGCCTCTTGTTGGCCAAGGATCTATATGATCTACGTAGAAGCCTGCCATTAAAATATTGTCCCTAGGCTCTGTGGACCAGAAGTGAGAATCTGCTGGAAAATGGATCTCTACAGTGGCAATACAGTATTGGTAAGCAAAACTGAATTTGTGCTTGTGTCCTCAGTCCTTGGAGTTGACCTCCAGGATGCCTTGCAGTTGCCACTTGACACATTAATGCTCTTCACCTTCCCCAAACCTTTTTACAAGTCTACAGAGATGTTAGAGCAGCACTGCTGCATGTTCTCTGCTCTATTATACAGGGAACTCTCAATGTTCTCAAAAAGAGTTTTTGTGGATTGATCAGTGCAGTTTAATACGCAATTGCTTAGGGGAGAAATCCAAGCATATCCCTTTGTACTTTTGTACCATTGTTGAATCCATTGCTGCAAAAGGTCCTGCATAGAAACTTGAAAAGGATATTTGATTGTTACCTGTCTGTGGTTGCATGGGACACATTGCAAATGCCTATCTATGGGAGCTGAAACCTGAGAGTTAACACATGACTTATCTTTATATAAGGTTTTTGCTTCCCCATCCCAGTTGAAGTTCGTCCGAGAACTTTTGAACTGATACTTGATTCTTTCTGAAATGCCCAGCGTAAAAGCAAATTAGTTTACTTCCTCTCAGTGGGAAAATAAGGAAAGTGAGGTTTTTTTTTGTTTCTTTTCTGTTTTTTAATTTTCCCTAAAGAGCCACAAGCTTTTTTTGCCGTTTATGTTTCCATGACATTGTCTTTGTTCCAGGTGGGAAATGTGCAGGACCACTGCATGATTTTGGAGTTGCTTGTAGTTGCTAGGGAATGCAGACTGTGGCGCACAAGGAGTGACAATGAGATGGCTGTGGGTTGCTGTGAGACTGTAGGGATTTCCCAGAGCAACTGCTAGTCACAGTGACTGCAAGATGGGTGGTAGATTAAAACTAATATAAGTTCGTTTCTGTGCTTTCAGTTGTGCAAATTAAAAGCCTTGTAATAAATATGAATTACAACGTGTGATCCTAGGGATAAATGCTGGCCTTGCCAGAGACGCCCCCATCCCATGAACAAATAAAACAAAATTTACGACAGAAAACTGAGGTAACTTTGGAAATCAAAAGCAGAACATGTTCAGTTTGCAAACCAGTTATGTGCATATTGTACAAAAGCAAATTGACGTGTTGAGGGGAAAATTCTAACCTTCATGAAAAAGCAAACAATTATTACACCCTCCGATTGTCTCAAAGCACTTCACAATGAGTTATCTTTGAAGTGCAGTTACTTTTTGATTGAGGGCGAAAAGTTGGTCAGGACACTAGGAGAACTTCCCTGCTCTTCAAATAGTGCCTTGGGATCTTTTACATCCACCTCAACAGACAGATGGGGTCTTTGTTTAACATCGTATCCCAAATGACGGCACCTCTGACAATGTAGCACTTCCTCAGTACTGAAGTAAAGCATCAGCCTTACATTATATGCTCATGTCTTAGACTTGATCTTCAATCCACAACCTTCTGAATCAGAGGCAAGCTGACCGTTATTAGTGGGTCATCGATTACAGAGAAAGCCAGAGCTTTCCCTTTTCTCTGTTACATAAGGAATTTCACTTTCCTTACTCCAGTAAGGACACAAATTAAGATTGGCAACTGAGGCTTTTCGACATCTCAAAGGTTATAGATCCTCGGTGTTGCTTTTTAGTTATGTCCCCTTTATTTTCCATCCATAGATGAAATGTAGAGGACAGAGCTCTCTGGTCACTGTAGGCAGTGACATTGTAAATGCAGCTGTGAAGATTTATTTTGTTTGGTGGTTTCTAGTGAAAGCGTAAACTCTTTCCAAAGGAGCGTTCATGATTTTCCTAGAAAGTGAACAGAGGACATCTTCACAAACACATTTACAATCTCATTGCACACAAGAACCAGAGGAACTCGTACTCCCAATTAGAAAATGGTTGCGTTTGTAAACAATTTGAAAACTCCAGAAGATATCCCACCATTCAAGTGAGATGTTAATATGGAATTCATGGATCAGTTATACTAACATCTATGAATAGAAAGTACTGGAGTAACTTACTTACATTGGAATAGTGACTATTCCAGTGCTTTCCTGGCAAGCCTTCTATCTTGCACCCTCCATAAACTTACTCCAAAACCCTGCTTCCCATATCTTAACTCGCACCAAGTCCCGTTCACCTGTCACCCCTATGCTCGCTGACCTACATTGGCTCCCAGTCCACCAAAGCCTCAATTTTAAAATACTCATCCTCATGGTCAAATCTCTCCATGGCCTTGCCTCTCCTTATCTCTGTAACCCCCTTCAGCCCTCCAACCCTCCAAGCACTCTGTGATCCTCCAACTATGGCCTCTTGTGCATCCCCAACTTTCTTCACCCCACCATTGGCGGCTGTGCCTTCAGCTGTCTAGGCCCCAAGCTCTAGAATTCCCTCCGTATGCTTCTCTGCCTCTCCCCCTCTCTTTCTTCTTTAAAATGCTCCTTAAAACCTACCTCTTGAACCAAGCTTTTAGTCACCCGTCCTAATAACTCCTTCTTTGCCTTACTGTCAATTTTTATCTGATTATGCTCCTGCGAAGTGCCTTGGGACATTTTGTTATGTTTTAGATGCTATATAAATGGAAATTGTTGATGTTGTTACCCATGTTAATACTCAGGATATTGAACAGGTGGAAACATTCGATGATTTAGGTAGAGTGTGGACTGTGAAAGGAGCAGGAGTGATGGGCTGTGTAACCGTTTTATGGCCCACGATTTCTGATATTTATGGTATATGCAACTTCTTCTATTAAATGGAAATACTCCATAGGCTGTGACATTCTTATGTTCTCATTACCCTTAGTGCTGTTTCTGGTCAGTTAATTACGGAGCTTTGCTTCATGCAGCTCTTTTCTAAAGAAGTTAATCAACAAAGCATTAACCAATAGTGCTGGAATTTTGATCCACAAATCCACTGCAGTTTTTCAGAGTCTAATCTTGTATGACGCTTTGGTTAATTTTTCACTTCTGCCCTTCAGATTTGAACTCATTCCTATTAAGCTGCAGTTATACTGTCTGTAGATCTGCACTCATTTCTGTTAAGCTGCAGTTATACTGTCTGTAGATCTGCACTCATTTCTGTTAAGCTGCAGTTATACTGTCTGTAGATCTGCACTCATTCCTGTTAAGCTGCCAGATCATCTGGTTTTAAATGCTGATGGCTGAGGGGTAAGTATTGGTCAGGACACTGAAACTCTCCTGATCTTGTTTGAAATAGTGCCATAGGATCTTTTACACCCACCTGAGAGGGCAGATAGGGGCCTCGGTTTAACGTGTTGTCCAAAAGATGGCAACTCTCTCCCTCAGTACTACACTGAACTGTCAGCCTGGATTATTTGTTCAAGTCTCATGGAGTGGGGCTTGAACCCCCAACATTTACTGGCTCAGAGGCAAGCGTGCTGCCACTGAGCCATGGCTGATACTGAAGTCCTGGATGACATATTCCACAAAGGGGAGAGAACTGAGGCTGCGCGTGCAGTGTAGTTGTTCCTATCGTCTGTTGGCAACAAGAAACAAAACAATCCTAAAGGGATAAGACTCCTTGGGAATCAAGACCAGAGAGCATGGCAGGCAAGATATTTGAGGGCTGGAGGCAGCACAGAGAAGAGCCACGAGGCTGATCCCCACTGTTGGAGGGACTCGGTTATAATCAGAGACTGGAAATTAAAGATTAAGAGACAAGGGCCTAGAAATTCAGTGGCGCTGCGTTTGGGGTGCCAAGCTCGCCTGGGCGCCGGAATTTGCTCTCCGGCCAGAGCCGCTTGCGCCCTCCCGATATTCAGTGGGAGCGCCCCAAGAGGGACTCGGGGCGCTGCTCGAGGCTCCCCGCGTCCCGCTTGGGGCGCTCAAACTGAATATCGCTGCGCTACGTGCCACAGCGCCACATGCTGTGGCACGGCGCGCTGCTGTACTGCAGGCCTTCCTCCCCTTCTTAAGGGGGAGGGGCCTGCACCAGCGCGATCACCGATCGCGAGTGCCAGCAAAAGAGCCCGACACCGAGGAGAAGTGCCGGGCTTTTGGGACACAGCCGGCACTGCCCGGGGGGTGGATCAGGAGGCCGGGGAGGACGGCGCGAGGAGGTGCTGGCAGGCGGCCACCGGGAAAAATGGCCGCCCCGCACCTCCACCTTAATTTGCGCCACTACCGCCACAGGTAGGCCCTGTGAACCGGTCGCGATTTGCGACCGGCATTACAGAGGCGGGCGTGACCAAATATTGCGATCGGGGCAGGAGTGGGGCGCTGCGCACACCAATGACGTCATCGGTGGCGGCGCAGCGATACAAGCTAACGCCGCCATTAGCGCCCCGCTAAATATCGCGGGAGGCGTGGCCAGTGGTGCTAAAGCCACTGAGTGCCCTCTTTGGGCGCTAACTGGTGGCGCAGCCCACTGAATTTCTAGGCCAAGTAGTGCACTTGAAAAATACAATCACGTCATGATCATAGCCGGTTGAATGTCACTAGGATTATATATTTTGCTTAGTCCTGACCTTGCGTGAATAATCATTCCAAATATAATGTCAGTAGTGCCAGCTGTGGCTCAGTGGTAGCACTCTTGCCTCTGAGTCAGAAGCTTGTAGGTTCAACACCCCCAGAGACTTGAGCACATCATCCTGGCTGGCACTTCACTGCAGTACTGAGGGTGTGCTGCACTACAGGAGGTGATGTCCCTTAGACAAGACATTAAACCTCTGCCTTCTCAAGTGGATGTAAAAGATCCCATGATACTATTTTGAAGATGAGCTGGTGAGTTCTCCCCATGTTCTGGCCAGCATTTATCCTTCAACCAACATCACTAAAACAGATTGGGCCATATCTTGCTGGCGCGGGTGCCATTAGTTAGACTTTTCTAGCACTCTTCACCTCAAAAATATTTTTGGCCTTAATTTGCTGGAAGTGCGAACTGAGAACAACGCGGTGATGGCAACCGGGCATTTGGGACCTGAGTGAATGACAGGACCAACAGCATATCACCTTAACCAATAAGATTTAAGGATTAAGAAACAAACAGAGGAACGACGGAGAAGGAGGGTGAATTAGAATCAAATCAAGTACAGAAACATAGAAACATAGAAGATAGGAGCAGGAGTAGGCCAGAAAGAGAAATAAGGAGGAGGAAAGAAAGATTGGATTAAGAGAGTGAGAATAAAAAGGGGACAGAAAGGAAGAGTTAGAAAACATGTTAAAATTTGAAATGTCATGTTAACATTTATAATTTGAAATTTTTTAAATCTCTAAAAAGAATTTACTACATGCAGGAATGAGACTCAATGGTTTAAGTAGTTCCCTTTCTCATCTGGAGAGATGGATTGGCATTTCATTAACAATTATCTCATCAGAAAGGTACCTACGCTATTCATTAAGAGCCCTAACTTTCTGTGGCAAGTTTACTCGGCAATTAATGTGCAAATCCAGCAAGTTAAAAAAAATTATGGGGCGGTTAAGGGTGCAAGGCCACTTGTGCGAGGCAAATGCCGGAATGGTGTAAATCAACCAGCAAGTTCTGGACATTCGCATCTCATGGCGTATCTTAATCCCCTGAACTTGTTGGCTGATTTGCACAATAATAATGGCATGCATCATTAACACTCTGTTACTGTTCCAGGAAGATTTGGCCCATTTCATTGTTGATTGTGGGACCTTGCTGTAAGTAAATTGGCTGCCATGTTTCCCTACATAAAACAGTGACTACGGGGGCGATTTTGCCAACCCTATGGAGGTGGGACTGCCGGGAAAATGGCAGAAATTGGGGGCGGGTGCCAAACCCGCCCCCAACCCGCCTGCATGCCATCTTCCCAGGAAGTGGGTAGCCGCCCTGCGCCGGGTCCCGTCTCCTTGGAGGCGGGAAGCAATGAAAGCTTATTAACTGCCTGTTAACAGGTAGTTAACAGGCAGAAAATAGGATTATCCCCTTTTTGCCCTCACAAGTGCGGGCTTCCCGAAGGCTCCAAAACCTGCCAGCTCAGCGAGGTGAGTACTGGGTCTGCGGGGGCCGGGGGGGTGCAAAAGTGTGGTGTGAAGGTAAGTGATGGGTGCAAGAGTGTAGAGGTGAGTATCTGAGGTAAGTGCAAAGTGTTTTTAAAAGTGTACTTACCTTTGTTTCTTCCTGCAGGCTTCAGTCGGTTTGTATGCGGAGAGTCTCGCACCTCCGTGTTGCAGATGAGAGATGGCCGTTGCATTCTCAGATGCAACAACCATCTCATTTCTGTAAAAGAAAGAAGGTTCATGAGGTCTTGTATGCAGGACCTCATCAAACTGCAGAGATTGTCACTGTTTGACAGCTTCACAGAGCTGTCAAATGATGACAATTCATCTGTCAAAATTTTTGACAGATGAAACATCATACGTTGACGTACTCTGCAACCGGCTTTCCCTTAATTGGCCTGCTAAGCCCGCTGGGCAGGCTTAACAAGGTCAATCAAGGGAAAGCAGCATGGGTTGGCCACAAACCGATGGAGGCGGGACATCGACCCGACAAGCAGCAGTCCCGCCTCCAACGCGCCCCCATTAACAAAATCGCCCCCATTAACAAAATCGCCCCCTACACTTCAAAAGTACTTCTTTGGCGGTAAAGAACTTTGGGACATCCTGAGGCTGTGAAAGATGTTATATAAATCAAAGTCTTACTTTCTTTCTGCTTTAATATGATAATGTAGGTATTCGGGTTCACCTATGTAGGTATTGGACGAATTCCTACTTAATAATCGAGTTCGACTCCAGGAGAACAATCAAAAAGGTTTTTAATGCAGGAACAGAGGAATTCTAACAGGTTGCAGAGCTAGGTACAGGAGAGCCATAAAATAGGTCTTCACCAGACGGAGACGCCACGAGGACTGACTAGGCAGTCCCGTGGATTGTGTGATGACGTCATCGCGTTCTTCCCGCGCTTGGGTAGTCACGTGACTTGCGTGATGACGTCATCGCGTTTGCCCGCGCTTGGGACGGTCACGTGATGTGCGACGTGACGTCATCATGTTAACCCGCTTCATCGCGTTCGCCCGCGCTCCCAAAGGAGGAAAGTCCCGCACCGGCTACATCGTTACGTTAAAGGGAATTATGTACGGTAAGTAAGGGACACTCGGTGGTACCGCTATATGCGCCCCCCCCAGAATTCGCTTTAACCGACGTCGAACGGTGAGGTGGTCTGACGAGCCTGCCCGAACGACTCCTGTAGTCTCGAGACGGAGACGGCTGGGTGGTTGGCGGTCTGGCGGGCGGTCATACTTGGGTTGGCGTAACGACGATGGGTGGCTGGTGGTCCGGCGGACGATCGTACCAGGTGTGCCGTAACGACAATGGGTGGCTGACGGTCAGGCGGGCGGTCGTGTTGTCTCGACGTGGCGGGCGAGGTCGAAATATGTGGTCCGGTAGACGGGGTCTTGAGCGGATCCCGATGCGTGTAAGGGTGAATAAAACGTATTCAGCCTTGTGAAGGACCGTGGAAGCGTGTGACCTCTGTAGCCCGTGGTTCATAGAAACACAGAAACATAGAAACATAGAAGATAGGAGCAGGAGTAGGCCATTCGGCCCTTCGAGCCTGCTCCACCATTCAATGAGATCATGGCTGATCATCCAAATTCAGTACCCTGTCCCTGCCTTCTCCCCATATCCCTTGATCCCTTTAGCCTCAAGAAATATATCCAACTCTTTCTTGAATATATTTAATGAACTGGCCTCCACCGCCCTCTGTGGTAGAGAATTCCACAGGTTCACCACTCTCTGGGTGAAGAAATTCCTCCTCATTTCAGTCCTAAATGGCTTACCCGTTATCCTTAGACTATGACCCCTGGTTCTGGACTCCCCGGCCATCAGAAACATCCTTCCTGCATCTAGTCTGTCCAGGCCTGACAGAATTTTATAGGTTTCGATGAGATCCCCTCTCAATCTTCTAAACTCCAGTGAGTATAAGCCCAATCGACACAATCTCTCCTCATACGTCATTCCTGCCATCCCAGGTATCAGCCTGGTGAATCTTCGCTGCACTCCCTCCATGGCAAGAACGTCCTTCCTCAGGTAAGGCGACCAAAACTGCACACAATACTCAAGGTGCGGCCTCACCAAGGCCCTGTACAACTGTAGCAAGACATCCTTGTTCCTGTACTTGAACCCTCTTGTTACGAAGGCCAACATACCATTTGCCTTCTTAACCGCCTGCTGCACCTGCATGCTTACCTTCAGTGACTGGTGCACAAGGACACCCAGGTCTCTTTGCACTTCCCCTTCTCCCAATCTATTGCCATTCAAATAATAATCTGCCTTCCTGTTTTTGCCACCAAAGTGGATAACCTCACATTTATCCACATTATAATGCATTTGCCATGTTTCTGGCCAATCACCCAACCTGTCCAAATCGTACTGGAGTTTCACAACATCCTGCTCGCAGCTTACCCTCTTCAAAACGGGCGCCGGGGCGAAACAGCGGGCCACGTCATAGTGACTGGCAGGTTGGGCAGACGCGGACCATGGCTCTGTCATTGTTGGGAAAAGGTCCCCAGTCTGACAAAATCTGCAGGAACGCCGAACGGGTGATCCAGGAGGAAAAAAACGTGGGTCTGGGCAGGTCGGTGAACTTGCCGACAGGCGAGCGAACTCTCCGGCAGTCGGGAACGCACGGAACGGTGCATGCCGTAGTGCTACTACGGTAACACAGAAGAGAGTGAACCGTTGCTGCGTTGATCAGTGATCGGTGATGACAGCAATTTTCGCGTGGCCGATCGCGGCCGTGGGATGCCAGTTGGACCCGTCCTCGATGGTCGCAGCGTCAGTAGATGTTTGCTTTTGTTGAAGGGAAAACTGTAGAGAGGGCGGCAACGCTTCTAGTTGTTGTTGATTGCGGTAGGGGGAAAAACTGCCGGGAGGGCGGCAACGCTTCTAGTTGTTGTTGATTTCGGTAGGGGGAACGACTGCCGGGAGGGCGGCAACGCTTCTAGTTGTTGTTGATTTCGGTAGGGGGAACGACTGCCGGGAAGGCGGCAACACTTCTAGTTGTTGTTGATTTCGGTAGGGGGAACGACTGCCGGGAGGGTGGCAACGCTTCTAGTTGTTGATTTCGGTCGGGGGAAAAACTGCCGGAAAGGCGGCAACGCTTCGCCGTCGCGCCGAAAAGCGTGGTAGAAAAGACAGACCAGCAGGCTGACGGGCTGGTGCGGCGTCGGCGGGGGATGGTTCCTCGTGGTTTGCGAGGGGCGAGTCCTCGTGAGTAACGAGAGGTGAGCCCTCATGGGTTGCGAGGGGCGAATCCTCGTGGATTGCGAGGGGCGAGTCCTCGTGGGTTACGAGGGGTGGTTTGCGAGGACTGAGTCCTCGTGGCCTCGCCGCCGTGGCGCGCTCCGATCCTGTGAGCCCGTAAACGTGCTGTACCCGTGCTGTGAGGGTGTTATACTTGTTGTTCTGCCATGGGGTTGTTGAAGAGGCTGACACTCCGAACGTCGGCAGAGCTGTCGAAACCGGAGACCGTATCCAGGTACGTGGTCTGCGCCGTATCGATGTTGCACAGGGCGAACGGGGCTTCTACCAGAATAAAGCACGAGGGCGATTGTTGCTCCCAGTGTTGCGGTAGTTGAGCGAAACGGCTGTAGCTTCCATGCGTGCTTCTTTCGTGAAAAACGTTCACGAAAAACGGGGCCACCAATGTAGGTATTGATGAGCTCACGTCGTTGGTCACCAATTGTAGGTATTCGGGTTCACCGATGTAGGTATTGGATGAATTCCTACTTAATAATCGAGTTCGACTCCAGGAGAACAATCAAAAAGGTTTTTAATGCAGGAACAGAGGAATTCTAACAGGTTGCAGAGCTAGGTACAGGAGAGCCATAAATTAGGTCGTCACCAGACGGAGACCCCACGAGGGCTGACTAGGCAGTCCCGTGGATTGCATGATAACATCATCGCGTTCTTCCCGCACTTGGGTAGTCACGTGACTTGCGTGATGACGTCATCGCGTTTGCCCGCGCTTGGGACGGTCACGTGATGTGCGACGTGACGTCATCGCGTTAACCCGTGTCATCGCGTTCGCCTGCGCTCCCAAAGGAGGAAAGTCCGCACCGGCTACATCGTTACGTTAAAGGGAATTATGTACGGTAAGTAAGGGACACTCGGTGGTACCGCTACAATAATAGGATTGTATAATGTTACTCTGCAGCTCTGCATTGGCATGCAAAGGTATGCAGTACTACCGCAACATAACTGATGGGCACGACCTTAATGGTCATACAGACTGGGTACCAAGATCATATTTGCAGAATATGGAGCAGTTTTCCTCCAGGGCAGCCTGTTGCTTTCTCCACTACCTGTGTCACTGTGTGCTTTCATTTCAGCTTCCCCACTGTCCTGCGTGCTCTGTTTTAGTTCACTTTCACCTTCTCCACCTTCCTGTTCACTCTGCTTCTCTTGTGCCAGCTCTGAACGCACTCCTGGGAAATGCCAGGCTGTGGAATTTAGTGTGAAGCCCCCTTCATTGGTCTTCTAAGAAGCAGAAGGCGACTTACGCCTGGATTGTCCGTTACCATTCCTGACACCACGGGGTAATCTTGGGGGCAGGGCAAAATGCGAACGAATGCTGTGAGCAGTAGTGTGCACATCACAAATCCCTCCAATGTTAACTCTTACTGTGCCTGTGAGGTAAATAGGACAAATGGAGGTTATTTTACTTGAAAATCTTTCCATCTCAAAGTCACATCGTGCAATTTGTCTATCAGCTTTGGGAGCTTTTAACTGTTAATGAGGTTTTTGTGCTCCTGTACTGTTTACATTCCAAAGCTCTGTGGAGTAATTTTGAATTACATTGGCTGCAGCAGGTACTCGAATGTTATGTGACTCTCCTGTTGTGGCCCACATGCCATATTAATGGCCCAAAGTTTGCTGGAGAGGCGCAGCTCGTGGCGTGCCCTGTTAGTTAGACTTGTTTGTGCATGTATAGGTTTTTAACATTTTTTTGCCCACAAAGTTGCTGGAAGAGCGAGCCGATAACGGCCCGGCGAGGGCAACGGGGCATCTGGGACCTTGGTGAACAACAGGACAACCGCATATCTCCTTAACCAATGAGATTTAAGGATTGAGAAATAAACAGAGGAAGGACGGAGAAGGAGGGTGAATTAGAGTCAAATCTGGTACAGAAAGAGAAATAAAGAGAGGGCAAGAAAGATTGGATTAAGAGAGAGAGAAAAAAGGGACAAAAAAGGAAAAGTAAGAAAACATTTTTAAAAATGTAAAGCTTGACATTTTAAAATCTCCAACAAAAATTCACTACCTGAAGGAACGAGACTCCACACTTTAAATTGCTCACTTTCTGGGCAAGAGAGTTTGATTGGCAGTCATTAACAATTATCATGTCATTAAAAGGGTACTGTAGTGTATGTAACCTGTACCACCTTAAGAGGATACCTTAAGGTGATGGACTACTTTTTGATGGCTCCTGTACATTGTAGTACCGGTGGTGGCCACACCGGTATATAAACCCTGCAGAGCAAAGTGTATCCCAGTTGAGCCCTGACCCTCAATCACTAAAGACCTGTTTAATTATTTCTGTAGTCTGTGTCCTGTTATTCAGCATAACTACATTTGAAAACACAGACTCAACAGTGGCGACGAGGATGATCTTACCTAGCGGCAGTTGCATCAAAGGAAGCTTCGTCCTCTGAAACGGGCGTCGAACAAGGACATCCACCCTCAACATCCTGCTGGGCACTGCATCGCACGGGAGGCCATCGGGAACCCGGGTTGGTTTCTGGCCACGAAGTCAAACATCAGTGAACATCCCTTCGACGACAGCGGCGGGTAAGCCCGATCGAGTGGCACGGGGGGGAAGTCGGCCGAGTTGCCAGTAAGAGAAGGGGAGGGAAACGACGAAAAGGGCGGAGAACACGACCGCAGCCGGTGTCAGGGGCCGGACTGCAATCGGGGCAGAGACGCACAGCAGCCAGAAAAGCGTTTATGACCACAAGGACCGCGGGAGCGGTAGGGAACAACAGCAGAAGCGTAGGGGAAAATAAAGGACCGCTGGGAGGCGTGAACGGCAACAGCGCGGGAATCCCCATTTTGAGTCGGCGGGGGGAAGAAGACAAGCGCGGGAAAAGCCGCCAAGTGTGGGAAGCCGCCATTTTGAAAAAAATAATAATAATAATAATCATATCCGAAGGAAAGGAAACTCAACAAGGATGCCAAAAACAGGTAACATCACTGCTTTTGATAACGATGTGGAAGATTGGGCCACTTATGTGGAACGCATCGAAGTTTACTGTACAACGAATGAGGTACCGGAGGATAAGAAAGCACTAACCCTATTAAACTCGATGGGTGCGAAGACGTACGGGTTATTAAGGAACCTTGTAACACCAGATAAACTGGTAGGGAAGAGTTTCACGGACATTGTTACTCTCCTGCAAGAGCATTTAAACCCCACGCCGCTGCTGATAGCGGAACGATTTAAATTCTACAAAAGAATTCAACTTAAAGAAGAAAGCAACGCTGAATTCCTAACCGAACTGTGCAAGTTATCGAAGTACTGTCAGTTCGGTACAGGACTAGCAGACGCACTGAGAGATAAGTTTGTGTGTGGGCTCCTAAGGGAAGGAACCCAGAAGCGACTGCTAGAGGAAAAGGACCTTACGCTGGACAAAGCTTTCAGCGTTGCAGCATCGCACGAGGCAGCAGCATGAGGCGCTGCAGAGATACAGCAAAGGCCATTGGAATTCAGCACCAATGAAATGGCATTGGGCACAGTAAAGTGCTATCGTTGTGGAAGGACAATGCATGACCAGAACCAGTGCTGGTTCAAAGATAAAGAATGCAGGCAATGTGGCAAACTTGGTCACATAGTGAGAGTATGCCAGTCAGGAAAGAAGACCAGCAGCAAAACGTCACCGCAGGAGAAGTACAAAAAGGTACACAAGGTGACAGAGAACAGTTCAGATGAACAGAAGACGGATTCAGACTCCAGCAGTAAGCAACTGGGTTGTCTGAAAATACATAATGTGGGTAACACAGCAGACCACCAAACTATCTGGGTCACGCTTCGGATAGCAGGAGTCCAAGTGAAGATGGAATTGGACACTGGGTCGGCATTAACGGTCATGAATAAGCAAGATTACAAAAGGTTATTCTCGCACATTCCCCTGAGGGATATGGAGATTGTATTGAAAACATACACGGGGCAAATAGTATGCCCCAAAGGAAAGATAAAAGTAAACGTGGTCTACAATGGTAAAGAATTTCAGAAAATGGACTTGTATGTGTTACCTGATGGAGGTCCGCCACTACTGGGACAGGAATGGATCCGGAGAATAAATGTGGACTGGCATTCCATACAAGCACTGACTGTAGATGCCTGTAAGGAGGACGACTGTCCAAAATCTTAGACGATGCTAAGGAGGTGTTCCAACAAGGACTTGGAACACTGAAAGGAATTACGGCAACCATCAAGGTTGAAGAACATGCAAACCCAAAATTTTTCAAAGCCAGACCGGTGCCTTATGCGATACGACCTGCTGTGGAAGCAGAGCTGGAAGGGCTAGAACATTCAGGGGTACTGTCCAAGGTGGACTGGAGCGAATGGGCTACACCCATTGTTCCTGTCATGAAGCGTTCGTTGAGCAACAAGCCGGGGGAACCTGGGAAGGTTCGCATCTGTGGCGATTTCAAGATCACTGTTAATCCGGTTCTTCACACGGTGCAATATCCGCTTCCGCGGATTGAAGATATCTTCGCTTCGCTGTCTGGCGGGAAACACTTCACTAAGATAGACCTGGCGCAGGCGTACCTACAGATGGAAGTTGATGAAGCGTCACGTCAGTATCTCACGATCAACACGCATAAGGGCTTATATCGGTATAATAGACTGGTGTTTGGAGTGGCATCGGCTCCAGCGATTTGGCAAAGGGCCATGGAGCAGGTATTGCAGGGAATTCCAGGCACACAATGCTACCTGGATGACATCCTGATTACAGGAGATAACGATAACGATCACCTCGCGAATTTGGAGCAGGTGCTCATCAGATTGAAAGAATATGGGCTCAGAGTTAATCGCCAGAAATGCGAGTTCTTTCAAAAGCGAATCTCGTACTGCGGCCACGTCATTGACCGGGAGGGGCTCCATAAGTCACCTGACAAGATCGAAGCTGTTGTAAAAGCTCCTGCACCGGAGAATGTATCCCAGTTGAGGTCGTTCCTCGGGTTGGTTAACTATTACCATAAGTTTCTTCCAAATTTATCCATGGTGTTACACCCGCTGAACACTCTTTTGCAAATGGGAATACCATGGAAGTGGAGCGATGATTGTAAGCGGGCGTTCCAAAAGAACAAAGCACTGATCACCTCTAAGGAAGTGTTGGCTCACTTTAACCCAACGCTGCCTATTCGCTTAGCTTGTGATGCTTCTCCATATGGTATCGGGGCAGTGCTCTCACATAAGTTTCCAGATGGCTCGGAAAGGCCAGTCGCTTTCGCATCCAGATCATTGACCTCCGCTGAGCGCAACCATGCTCAGATAGATAGGGAGGCTCTCAGCCTCGTGTGGGGAGTTAAGAAATTTAACCATTACCTGCAAGGCCAAAAGTTTATGCTGCTGACAGACCACCAGCCGTTGGTTTCCATTTTCAACCCTAAGAAGGGTGTTCCGGTAATGACGGCGCAGAGGCTTCAGAGATGGTCCCTTTTCCTAGGAGCACATCAATATGATATTGAATTCAAAGGTACAAAACAACATGGTAATGCTGCTGGGCTGTCGCGCCTGCCACTACCTACAGCGGAAGAGGCACCGGCAGTTGACCCTGTCGAGATATTTCACTCGACCATCATCGAATGCTTACCAGTCACCAATGCGGGTATTGAGAGAGAGACCCGAAATGACCCGACACTGCCTCGGGTCTATGACTTGACAGTGAAGGGATGGCCAGCACATGGCGAACCACTGTTACCAGCATTCTCAGCCAGACGAGAACAGCTGTCCGTATGTCAAGGAACATTGATGTATGGTACAAGGGTGATTATTCCTCCAAAATTAAGAGAGAGAGTTCTGAAAGAATTGCACGAAGGTCATCTGGGGGGAGTCAAGATGAAAAGCCTTGCTAGGGCTTATGTGTGGTGGCCAGGTATCGACAAACAAATAGAGGATCTGACTAAAAGCTGCTCAGGGTGCCAAAAAGTTCAAAATGCACCTCCAATTGCACCGCTGCATCCGTGGGAATGGCCTTCAGCCCCATGGCAACGTGTGTATATCGACTTTGCAGGTGCATTCATGGATTCCATGTTTTTGATAGCAGTAGACGCACATTCTAAATGGCCAGAAGTGATTAAGATGTCGACCACTACCTCTGAGAAGACGATCGCAGTTCTAAGAACCATATTTGCAAGGAATGGGTTACCGGAGCAAATATGTTCAGACAACGGACCACAGTTCGTGTCAGAAGAATTCCAGAAATTCATGAAAATGAATGGGGTGAAACACTATACATCTGCCCCATATCATCCGGCTACAAATGGGTTGGCCGAGAGATTTGTTCAAACGTTCAAAAAGGCGATAAAGGCCATGAGTGAAGACCATATTCCACTACAACACAAGGTGGACAATTTCCTGATGGCGTATCAAAACGCCACGCATTCAGTGACAAATCAAAGCCCTGCCATAATGTTCTATAACAGAAGGTTGCGGTCCTGGTTGGATTTGTTAAAACCCAATGTGTGAAGGGAAGTCGAAAACAAGCAATTCCAGCATGTAAATAACAAGGCCACTCGTAGTTTTGAAATAGGACAACCAGTGTTGGGCAGGGACTATAGGGATGATAAATGGCTACCTGGAATAATTCGTGCACGACAAGGACCCTTGATGTACACGGTAGACGTTGGAGAGAACGTAATACGACGTCATGCTGACCAACTTGTGGAATCGAGAACAAGGGTCGACCCCATGTCTACGGCAGAGACACCAGTTGATGAACTTATTGAGCCTGTAGCATCTACCTCAGACTCGAACGTACCTGATGATGTTCAATCCATAGGAGATCAAGTGGATGAGTCACCCCAGCAACGAGAACCAGAGACCCCTGAAAGGCGTTATCCGGGCCGGATCAGGAGGCCTCCTCAGAGACTGAATCTTTGAACAGTTGTGTGTAAATTGTATATATGTTATCCATGTAATGTTTAATTTGGGGTGTACACTGTTAAGCTAAAAGGGGAGGAATTGTAGTGTATGTAACCTGTACCACCTTAAGAGGATACCTTAAGGTGATGGACTACTTTTTGATGGCTCCTGTACATTGTAGTACCGGTGGTGACCACACCGGTATATAAACCCTGCAGAGCAAAGTGTATCCCAGTTCAGCCCTGACCCTCAATCACTAACGACCTGTTTAATTATTTCTGTAGTCTGTGTCCTGTTATTCAGCATAACTACATTTGAAAACACAGACTCAACAGGTACTAACGGTGTTAATTACTAGACTTACCTTTCTGTGGCAAATTTAATGAGGAATTAATGTGCAAATGCAGCAACTTCATGACACTCACGGGGAGGTTAAGCTTGAGATGTACAGGGCTTTGGTGAGACCACACCTGGAGTAGTGTGCACAGTTTGGTCTTCTTATCTAAGGAAGGATATACTTGCCTTGGAGGCAGTGCAACGAAGGTTCACTAGATTGATTCCTTAGATTAGAGAGCTGCCCTATGATGAGAGGTTGTGTAGAATGGGCCTATACTCTCTGGAGTTTAGAAGAATGAGAGGTGATCTCATTGAAACATACAAGATTCTGAAGGGGATTGACAGGGTAGATGCTGAAAGAACAACAGAAAATGCTGGAAAAACTCAGCAGGTCAGGCAACATCCGTGGAGAGAAATTTGAGTTGATGTTTCGGGTCGAACCCTTCTTCAAAACTGGAAAGAAAAGAAAATAGATCAAAGGCAGGGCTGCCATCGGACAAAAGAAGTGAAAGAAACAAAAGAAGTGAAAGAGCTAGACGAGATGGTAATAGGCTGAGATTAGGTGTAAAGTGTACTGGCAGGGCAAGAGATAGCTGCCAGGTGTGAGAGAGAAACAAAAGGAAATGGCGGGGGGGAAATGGAGTGGAAAAATTACAAGAGAAATAAAACACCTCCGTTCAGTCCGTAAGGGTGACCCCGAGCTTCCGGTCGCCTGTCATTTTAATTCACCGCTCCACTCCCACTCGGACCTCACCGTCCTTGGCCTCTTGTATTGTTCCACGGAAGCTCAACGTAAACTCGAGGAAAAGCACCTCATCTTCCGATTAGGCACTCTGCAGCCTTCCGGACTCAATATCGAGTTCAACAATTTCAGATCATAACCTCGGCCCCTATTACACATTTTTTCTTGTAATTTTTCCACTCCTTTTCCCCCCTCCCCCTTTCCTTTTGTTTCTCTCTCACACCTGGCAGCTATCTCTTGCCCTGCCAGTACACTTTACACCTAATCTCAGCCTATTACCATCTCGTCTAGCTCTTTCACTTCTTTTGTTTCTTTCCCTTCTTTTGTCCGATCGCAGCCCTGCCTTCGATCTATTTTCTTTTCTTTCCAGTTTTGAAGAAGGGTTCGACCCGAAAAGTCAACTCAAATTTCTCTCCACGGATGTTGCCTGACCTGCTGAGTTTTTCCAGCATTTTCTGTTGTTATTTCGGATTTCCAACATCTGCAGTATTTTGCTATCGTACTAGATGCTGAAAGGTTGTTTCCCCTGGCTGGAGTGTCCAGAACTAGGGGCATAGTCTCAGGATAAGGGGTAGGCTATTTAAGACTGAAATGAGGAAGAATTTCTTCACTCAGAGGGTGGTGAATCTTTGGAATTCTCTACCCCAAAGGGCGGTGAATGCTGAGTCTTTGAGTATATTCAAGGCTGCGATAGATAGAGTTTTGGACTCTAGGGGAATCGAGGGATATGGAGATCGGGCGGGAAAGTGGAGTTGAGGTCGATGATCAGTAAAGATCTTATTGAATGTGGAGCAGGCTCAAGGGGCCGTATGGCCTACTCCTGCTCTTACTTCTTATGTTCTTATGTTATGTTCTTATGCCGTTTTCGTGATGCTAATGAGGGTGTGCCACAAATCGGCCAGCAACTTGTGGCGATTCACAATTCACGTGGCATTACTTCCTCGCCACAAGTTGCTGGCTGATTTGCACATTAATAACAGCATGCGCCGTTCCAACGCCATTCATTTTTCTGCAAATTCTGGGCTGTTATTGCCTCTGTTTCCTCTTATGCATAATACTAATGGAATAAACTGGGACAAATGGCAAGGGGGAAGGTGGTGAAACCATGGAGCATAAACGTGGGCCAAATCTGTTTGATGCAGGGCTAAATTTAGTTTGTACTGTATATATTTTAGTTGGAATAGGCTTGTTATTCAAACCGGCCCAAAGGCAGTTTTATTTTCCTTCTTTCTTACCTGCCCTTCTTCCCCTCCAGATGTTGATTCCTTTCCGAGTAGAGCCCCACACATACTTCACCCAGGTAGCCGTTATTCATGTGGGAGCTTTGCCAGCAAACGCTGGCAGACTATATGACAGCAGCTGACCCTCTCCTGTACTCACCCACTGCTCAGTCGGCGAGCATCACTTCCATTGCCCAGTGCGATGAGGCCAACTGTGCTGCCACTTTGGCAGAGAATGGTTAACTCAGCTCAGACCGGGATTGAACCTGGGATCTCCCTACTCAGTAAAGCTCAGTAACTGGCTGGATAAACCAGTTATTGCAATTTACAAAAAGAGGCATGAAAATTCAAGTTAGGTGAGATCATTTAATATTAACATTTATTAAAATTTCACAACGCCTCTTTCCAAATGACTTGCGTTCAGGGCAGGAGAGAGCTTTAGTAGAAGTACGATTCCTACATATTTTCTAGTTTGTGTTTTGTTTTCAAAAATGTTATACAAGATACATTTTTACAATCGAAAATGCTGTAAAACAGTTTAAACAGTTCTCATACAAGCTTTTATGAAGCTCTTGCCTCGATCTAAGTTCAGTATTTACTGTATTGCTGATTTCTTGCTGCCCTCTCTTTTTGTCCTCGCGTCTTGGCAGGAAGTGAAAGATTTTTTTCTTTCTTCATCCTGGGCATTGTGCCATACGAATCTGCACTGTACATATATCAGCTTCATTAATTGTATTCCCGTGTGTCCCTATTAATGAAAACAGCATTGGCCGGGGTTAAAATGTACCCTTTTGCCCAGATAATACTTATTTTCTTGTGGAATGGAATTGTATGTTCCTTGTTGGTTCCAAAGTTATTGAGTTTGAGAGAACAGTGCGTTCTCTGTGGGGAGCTGATGTGAAAGCTTGGAGTCGATTTTAACGCTCATGCGGTTTTCGGCGGGAAATCACGGGAGTCCGTTACTCACTGACCCGCACAGCAGAAGCAGGAGGCCGTGCCGATTTTAACCACCAGGGCTCATTACCATGGCGACGGTCCACTTCTCCACTTCTCACCCATAAAGGGAAGGCCGTATGTAATCGGTCAGCCCTTGGCTGCCTACCATCGTGCACTTAGGTGTTGAGAAGGGGATTCTGGAGAAGAGGTCAGGCAGGAGGCAAAAGTGGGGTGGGGGCTGGGGGGAATCCAGGGCAGGGGAGGCCTAAACTCTTGCTCCTATTTGCCCCACAAAAAACAGGGCCTCTTTATGTTCGGATCCTCTTCCGACTTGCTTGAGTGCACTGGCTTCCCTGCTCTGGCCCAAGTTAAAATAACAGTCGGGTGCCTCAGAAGAGCAGGTTAATATAAGGATCAGCGTGCAAGTCACCCGGGAGATTTTAACTGCCTGTCTACCCGGTTTCCACCAAACGGGTATATTTAAAAGCATTTTATTTACTATTCGTTCCTGGGATGTGGGCGTCACTGGCAAGGCCAGCATTTATTGCCCATCCCTAGTTGTCCTTGAGAAGGTGGTGGTGAGCCGCCTTATTGAACCACTGCAGTCTGTGTGGAGAAGGTACTCCCACAGTGCTGTTAGGTAGGGAGTACCAGGATTTTGACCCGGCGACGATGAAGGAACGGCGATACACTTCTAAGTCAGGATGGCTTGTGACTTGGAGGGGAACTTGGAGGTGGTGGTGTTCCCATGTGTTTGCTGCCCTTGTCCTTCTAGGTGGTAGAAGTTGCGGGTTTGGGAGGTGCTGCCAAAGAAGCTTGACAAGTTGCTGTAGTGCATCTTGTAGATGGTACACACTGCAGCCACGGTATGCCAGTGGTGGAGGGAGTGAATGTTTAAGGTGGTGGATGGGGTGCCAATCAAGCAGGCTGCTTTGTCTTGGATGGTGTCAAGCTTCTTGAGTGTTGTTGGAGCTGCACTCACCCAGGCAAGTGGAGGGTATTCAATCACACTCTTGACATGTGCCTTGTGGATGTTGGAAACATAGAAACATAGAAGATAGGAGCAGGAGTAGACCATTCTGCCCCTCGAGCCTGTTCCGCCATTTAATGAGATCATGGCTGATCATCCAAATTCAGTACCCTGTCCCTGCTTGCTCCCCATATCCCTTGATCCCTTTAACTTTAAGAAATGTATCTAACTCCTTCTTGAATATATTTAATAAGTTGGCCTCAACTGCCTTCTGTGGTAGAGAAGTCCACAGGTACACCACTCTCTGGGTGAAGAAATTCCTCCTCATCTCAGTCCTAAATGGCTTATCCCTTATCCTTAGACTGTGACCCCTGGTTCTGGACTCCCCCGCCATCGGGAACATCCTTCCTGCATCTAGTCTGTCTAGTCCAGTTAGAACCTCGCACTTATCCACATTATACTGCATCTGCCATGCATCTGCCCAATCACCCAACCTGTCCAAATCATACGGGAGTTTCTCGGCATCCCCCTCACAGCACATACGCCCACCCAGCTTTGTGTCGTCTGCAAACTAGGAGATATTACATCTAGTTCCCTCGTCTAGATCATTAATATATATTGTGAATAACTGGGGTCCTAGCACCGATCCCTGTGGTAGCTCAGTAGTCACTGCCTGCCACTCGGAAAAAGACCCATTTATTCCAACTCTTTGCTTCCTGTCTGCCAACCAGTTCGCTATCCAAGTCAGTATCTTACCCCCAATCCCATGTGCTTTAACTTTGCACACTAATCTCTTATGCGAGACCTTATCGAAAGCCTTCTGAAAGTCCCAATACACCACATCCACTGGTTCTCCCTTATCTATTCTACCAGTTATATCCTCAAAAAATTCCAGTAGATTAGTCAAGCATGATTTACCTTTTGTAAATCCATGTTGACTTTGTCCGATCCTGTCACTGTTTTCCAAGTGCTCTGCTATTGCATCTTTTATAATGGACCCTAGCATTTTCCCCACTACCGATGTCAGGCTTACCAGTCTATAATTCCCTGTTTTCTCTCTACCACCTTTTTTAAATAGTGGGGTTACATTAGCTACCCTCCAATCCATGGGAACAGTTCCAGTGTCTATAGAATTTTGGAAGATGACCAGCAATGCATCTACTATTTCTAGGGCCACTTCCTTAAGTACCCTAGGATGTAGATTATCAGGCCCTGGGGATTTGTTGGCCTTCAATCCTGTCAATTTCCCTAACACCATTTCCCTACAAATACTGATTACTTTCAGTTCCTCCCTCTCATTAGACCCTATGTTCCCTGACATCTCTAGAAGGTTATTTGTGTCCTCCTTTGCAATGAGCTCTGGAGCTGAGTGGTCCTGATGGAACCAAATTGAGCATCTGTGACTAGGTGATTGATGAGTGTGGTGATTATTCTTGTTTTATAAGAAGCATTGTAATTGGTTGCCTGTTTTCCTGCCTTGAGATACATGCTGTAAACTTATTGGTTAGTTGATGTCATGTGACCGGTGGCGGCCATCTTAAATTCAGTTCTCCACAGTTTGGTGGAGACTGGGTGTTTAATATGTACTGCTGGTTTTTTAAGGTTAATAAAGCCTAGCTTTTGAAAGGCAACCTACTCTTCATTTCAATTTATTAACCTTAATTGCATCAGTTTCTGCTGCCTTTGCCCATGGCCTAAACAAAGCTATAGTTATGGCCCAAGTTAATGGGTTAGAAGTGAAGGCCCTTATAGATACGGGCAGTACTGAGAGCTTTATAAGTCTTCAGTTTGTGAGGGAGAAGCGCTTGAAAATTTCACCTGTTTCCTATCAGGTGTGTATGGCTCAGACGACTCTCACCTCACAAGTAGCTGGTTGTTGCCTTGTGAAATTAATTCTCCTAGGTAATACGTATACTGATATATGCCTATCTGTTCTGCCTAATCTCTGTGCGGATATTTTGATTGGTCATGATGTGCTTCAATTACATGAGTCTCTCAGTCTTTCTTTCGGAGGAACTAAGCCACCTTTGTCTATTTGTGGATTAACTTCTTTATCTATTTCTCCATTATCACTTTTTTCCAATTTGATGCCGGACTGTAAGCCAATTGCTACCAAGTCAAGAAGGTATAGCAGTCAGGATAAAGAATTTATTAATTCTGAAGTTCAACGTCTTTTATCGGAAGGAATCATTGAACCTAGTTTTTCGCCCTGGCGGGCACAGGTAGTTGTCACCACTAATGAGAGACATAAGAAGCGAATGGTGATAGACTACTCTCAAACTATTAACAGGTATACTCAATTAGATGCGTACCCCCTGCCTAAGATTGATGAGCTTATCAATAAAGTATCTCAATATAAGGTTTTTAGCACTATTGACCTGAAGAGTGCTTATCATCAGATTCCTATCGCTAAGAGGGACCAACCATATACGGCCTTTGAAGCTGGCGGAAAGCTGTACCAGTTTTGCCGAGTACCATTCGGTGTTACTAACGGTGTCGCCTGTTTTCAACGGGCAATGGATGCTTTTATAAGTAATAACTCTCTCTCTGACACCTTTTCATATTTAGATGACATCACGGTATGTGGCAAATCAAGGGTGGAGCACGATTTTAATCTAGAAAGATTCCTTCAAGCTGCGGAAAAAGTTGGCTTAACTTTTAATAAAGAGAAGTGTATCTTTTCGACCACCGAGGTAAATTTACTGGGGTATATTATCTCGGGAAACAAGATTAAACCAGATCCAGAACGGCTGCGACCACTGATTGATTTACCTTGCCCTACGAATTCTAAGGCTTTGCAACGAGTTGTTGGACTGTTTTCTTATTATTCTAATTGGATTGCAAACTTCTCGCAGAAGATCCGGCCCCTTATTCAGGTTACGACATATCCTCTATCATGGGAGGCCAGGATGTGTTTTGATAATCTTAAAAAGGATATCCTTGGAGCAGCTGTGCATTCTATTGATGAGCAGGTTCCCTTTGTGATTGAGACGGACGCTTCCGATTTTGCAATTGGGGCTACCCTGAACCAAAATGGAAGACCTGTGGCCTTTTTCTCACGTACTCTGAACAATAGTGAGAAGAGACATTCATCAATAGAGAAAGAGGCGTACGAAATAGTTGAAGCACTGCGTAAATGGAGACATTATTTATCTGGGCGACATTTTACGTTAGTAACTGACCAAAAATCTGTGTCCTTCATGTTTGATGTCAAACATTTTGGAAAGATTAAGAATGATAAAATAATGAGGTGGAGGATTGAGTTGGCATGCTACCATTTTGATATAGTTTATCGTCCGGGGAAGGATAATGTTGCCGCTGACGCACTGTCGAGGGCTTATTGTTCTGTGATTCACGGAGATACGCTTATTAATCTTCATAATGCTTTGTGCCATCCTGGTGTTATGAGGATGATACACTTCGTACGCAGTAAGAATTTGCCATTTTCAGTTGAAGATGTCAAGCGGATGACTTCGTCATGCTCTGTCTGCGCCCGGTGTAAACCGAATTTCTTTAAGCCTCAACGAGCTCATCTTATAAAGGCTACTTCTCCCTTTGAACGTCTGAGCATTGATTTTAAGGGGCCTCTTCCTTCAACGACTCAGAATCGATATATATTTACTGTTGTGGATGAGTTTTCAAGGTTCCCTTTTGCTTTTCCTTGTGCAGATGTATCAGCTGCTACAGTTATCAAATGTCTGACTCAACTTTTTGTCATCTTTGGGATGCCTGCGTATATCCATTCGGATCAGGGAAGTTCTTTTATGTCTTCCCAGTTGAAGGAATACCTCCAGAGTCGGGGAATTTCTACTAGCAGAACTACCCCGTATAATCCCCAGGGTAATGGACAGTGTGAACGATACAATGGGGTAATCTGGAAGGCAGTTATGTTGGCTTTGACATCCCGGAACCTTAAGGATACACAGTGGGAAATGGTATTGCCTGATGCCCTGCATTCCATTAGATCATTGCTTTCAACGGCTACTAATGTGACTCCCCATGAAAGGCTCTTTAACTATCCGCGGAGATCCACTACGGGATATTCGGTACCTTCATGGCTTACTATGCAGGGACCTGTGCTGCTTCGACGCCATGTTAGACTGTCAAAGTATGATCCTTTAGTGGAGGAGGTGGAGCTATTGGAGGCGAATTCCCAATATGCTCACATTCGATTCCAAGATGGGAAAGAAAGTACGGTTTCAGTTAAAGACTTAGCTCCTTGTGGTGGCCAGCCCTCTTCTGAGGACATTAACAATAGCCATAATTCAGATAATGTTGATGTCATCATAGATACTACGAATGTTTCCAATCCTATTGCAGACACTTACAATTCTCTTAGTCTGCCCCCGATGGATGTTCATGACCTTCCCAGTTTACCTTCTAATGGGACTTCCAATTCGGATACCGTTGATAATCGGGATATTGATAGCCTCCCTGCAGAAGATATTTCTGTGTCTCCTGGTGTGGGAGGGCAAGGAACTCCACCAAGGCTAAGAAGGTCGACACGAACAAGATATCCGGTTGACCGATTAAAAATGGACTTTTAAAATAATTTAATAGTAACATTTTAATATTGTTGAAGGTATTATACATGTATTGTTTTAGTTATAAATAATTAATTGTAAACTGTAAAGGCTACCTAAGTTGAAGTATGTTTTAAAAGGAGGGGTGAATGTGGTGATTATTCTTGTTTTATAAGAAGCATTGTAATTGGTTGCCTGTTTTCCTGCCTTGAGATATATGCTGTAAACTTATTGGTTAGTTGATGTCATGTGACCGGTGGCAGCCATCTTAAATTCAGTTCTCCACAGTTTGGTGGAGACTGGGTGTTTAATATGTACTGCTGGTTTTTTAAGGTTAATAAAGCCCAGCTTTTGAAAGGCAACCTACTCTTCATTTCAATGAGTAAGTGCCGCTTGATAGCACTGTTGACGACACCTTCCATCACTTTGCTGATGATTGAGAGTAGACTGATGGGGCGGTAATTGGCCGGATTGGATTTGTCCTGCTTTTTGTGGACAGGACATACCTGGGCAGTTTTCCACATTGTTGGATTGATGCCAGTTTTATAGATGTACTGGAACAGCTTGGCTAGAGGCGCAGCTAGTTCTGGAGCACAAGTCTTCAGCACGACAGCCGGGATGTTGTCGGGGCCCACAGCCTTTGCTGTATCCAGTGCGCTCAGCCGTTTCTTGATATCACGTGGAGTGAATCGAATGGGCTGAAGACTGGCTTCTGTGATGGTGGGGACCTCAGGAGGAGGCCGATATGGATCAACCACTCGGCACTTCTGGCTGAAGATGGTTGCAAACGCCTCAGCCTTGTCTTTTGCACTCGCGTGCTGGGCTCCACCATCATTGTGGATGGGGATATTCATGGAGACTCCTCCTCCCGTTAGTTGTTTAATGGTCCACCACCATTCACGACTGGATCCGTTGGTTGTGGGATCGCTTAGCTCTGTCTATAGAATGCTGCTTCTTCTCTTTAGCATGCATGTTGCAACTTCCCCAGGTTGGCACCATATTTTTAGGGCGGTCTGGTGCTGCTCCTGGCATGCTCTTCTACACTCCTTATTGAACAAGGGTTGGTTCCCTGGCTTGATGGTAATGTTAGAGTGAGGGATATGTTGGGCCATGAGGTTACAGATTATCGTGGAATTCAATTTTGCTGCCGCTGATGGCCCACAGCGCCTCATGGATGCCCAGTTTTGAGCTGCTAGATCTGTTCTGAATCTATCCCCTTTAGCACAGTGGTAGTGCCACACAACATGATGGAGTGTGTCCTCAGTGTGAAGATGGGTCTTTGTCTCCACAATGACTGTGCAGTGGTCACTGCTACCAATACTGTCATGGACAGAGGCATCTGCAACAGGTAGATTGGTGAGGACGAGGTCAATTTGTTTTTTCCCTCGTGTTGGTTCTCTGACCACCTGTCGCAGGCCCAGACTTTATTTCTCACTTCCACAGTTCAATGCATAATTCATAATGGGCACAAGCTGTCTTTTCATAGGTTCAACATTCTCTCATATTGCAATGGAGTTGAAGAAGTCCTGATGTAATGTATCAAACAACACTGGTTTAGGACAAGGACATTAGAGCAACAATTTGGTAAACAGTAAAGAGTAAATTCAAATAAGATTCAAACATGAATTACAATTACAATTCAATTTTATTTGTCATATATGCAGCAGACGTGTGTACTGCACAATGAAATGTTGATTTTTACGAGTCCTCCCAACATTGGAATAAATATGGCATAACAATGATAAAATACTAATAGAAATACAGTAATAATAAATAAAACAACAGTAATAAATAATAATAAATTATACATTCATGAGTCTTATAGCCTGGGGGTAGAAGCTGTTTCGAAACCTGCTGGTACGAGACCGTATGCTTCGATATCTCTTACCGGACGGGAGCAGGGCGAAGAGGTTGTGGCTGGGGTGGCTCGCATCGTTAATGATTCTCGGGGCCTTCCCCCGGCACCTCTCGGGGTAGATATCCTGGACAGCAGGTAGTTTAATTCCTATAGTATGTTGTGCCTCATATAATTTGGTGATCTGAAGTGAAATTCTCAGCTTATATTCATTTTCAAATTGAAAAAAGAAATTTCACTGTAAATCAACCAGTAGAATATACAGCTGCATTCAGCGACCAAAAAAATACATCAGTGGATTCAGAAATCAGTAAAATACATCCCTGGACATAACAGCCAGTAAAATACATACATATGTCTCTGCGTCTACCTTAGCCCACCTGCTGCTGAAACCTTTGTTAGCTCTAGACTCGACAATTCCAATGTTCTCCTGGCAGGCCGCCCATCTTTCACCCTCTGTAAACTAGAGCTCATCCAAAACTCTACTGCCCATATCCGAACACGCACCAAGTCCCGTTCACCCATCACCCCTGTGCTTGCTGACTTTTTTAAATCATTCATGGGGTGTGGGCATCACTGGCAATCCCTATTGCCCAACCCTAGTTGCCCTTGAGAAGGTGGTGCTGAGCTGCCTTCTTGAACTGCTGCAGTCCATGCGCTGTTAGGTGGGGAGGTCCAGGATTTGGACCCACCGACGATAATGGAATGGCGGTATATTTCCAAGTCGGGATAGTATGTGACTTGGAGGGAATTTGGAGGTGGTGGTGTTCCCATGTGCCTGCTGCCCTTGTCCTTCTAGCTGGTAGAGGTCACGGTTTTGGGAGGTGCTGTCGAAGAACCTGCATTGGTTCCCAGTCCACCAACACCTCGATTTGAAAATTATCATCCTTATGTTCAAATCCCTTCATGGCCTCACCCTCTCTATCTCTAACTTCCTCCAGCCCTGCAACCCTCTGAGAATGCCTCCAATTCTGGCCTCTTGTGCATCCCGGAGTTTACTTGCTCCACTATTGGCAGCCATGCCTTCAGCTGCCTAGATCCTAGCCTCTGGAATTCCCTCCCTAAACCTCTCTGCCTCTCTACCTCTCTTTCCTCCTGTAAGGTGCTCCTTAAAACCTGCCTCTGTGACCAAGCACCTGTCGTAATATCTCCTTATGTGGCTCGGTGTCAAATTTTGTTTGATAGCACTCTTGTGAAGAGCCTTGGGATGTTTAACTACATTAAAGGCGCTATATAAACATAATAAGGTGTTGTTGAAACAGCAACCAGTAAATACATCACTGGATACAACAACAACAGATTATACAAAGCTAGGTGCGAAAGTAAGCTATGAGGAGGACGCAAAGAACTGCAAAGGGATATAGACAGGTTAAGCGAGTGGGCAAGAAGGTGGCAGATGGAGTATAATGAGGGGAAATGGGAAATTATCCACTTTGGTCAGAAGAATAGAAAAGCAGCATATTTTTTAAAGGTGAGAGACTAGTAAATGTTGGTATGGAGAGGGATTTGGGTCTCCTTGTACACGAATCACAGAACGTTAACTTGCAGGTGCAGCAAGCAATTAGGAAGGCAAATGGTATGTTAGCCTTTATTACAAGGGTATAAGAGTAAGGAAGTCTTGTTGCAATTATATAGGGTTTTGGTGAGACCACACCCGGAGTACTGTGCACAGTTTTGGTCTCCTTACATAAGGAATTATATACTTATCTTAGAGGGGGTGCAATGAAGGTTCACTAGATTGATTCCTCAGAGGGTTGTCCTTTGAGAAGAGATTGAGTAGAATGGCTTATAATCTCTGGAGTTTAGAAGAATGAGAGGTGATCTCATTGAAACGTATACAATTCTTAGAGTGCTGGGCAGGGTAGATGCCAAGAGGCTGTTTCCCCTGGCTGAAGAGTCTAGGGCTTCGATTTTAACTGACCCGTGGAGTCGGGATTTGAGGCGTGCGGGGGGTTAAAGTCCCGAATTCGGGGGTCCTGACACCATCCCGCCCCCAACCCGCCTCCATGTAAGTTTCAAAGGAGGCGGGTACCCGCCCCGCACTGGGACCCGCCTACCCGAGGCGGGAAGGGATCAGTGACAATTAACTGCCTGTTAACAGGTAGTTAACAGGCAGTTTTTAGCCTAATCCCTATTTTTAATCTTGAACTGTGGGATTCCCGACGGCTCCAAACCACACCATGTTAGAGGAGTCGGGCCGTCGGGTTGAAGGACTTGGAGGGGTCGAGATGTCAGTGTTCAGGTGAGTGATGGGTGCATGAGTGCAAAGGTAAGTGTGTTTGGTGTGTCTAAAGTATGTAAAGAAGTTTAAATTACCTGTACTTGCCTTTTTAGCCCTCCTTCCTCTAGGTTTCGGGAGTCTGTCATCTAACCGGCACAGAAAGCAGAACGGCTGCGAACTGTCAAAAGTGACAGCCTGCAGCTTTCTGTGCCAGTGAGATTTGTAACTGAGTCTGTGTAGAAGGTTAGAAGTAAGACTGTCAGTGTTTGACAGCTTCAAACAGCTGTGAAACATTGATATTTTATCTGTCAAAACGTCTTGACAGATGAAATTTCAGTCTGTGACGTCACCTGTTGCCAGGTGGCCCTTAATTGGCCTGCTGAGTTAAAATCGCGTGGATTGGCCGCATCTCGATGGAGGCGGGACTACAATCCCGAAAGTTGCAGTCCCACCTCCTTCCCGATGTCTGAGTGAAAATCACCCCCTAGAACTAGGGGGAATAGTCTCAGGATAAGGAGTTGGCCATTTAGGACTGAGATGAGGAGGAATTTCTTCACCCAGAGGTTTCTGAATCTTTGGAATTCTCTACCCCAAAGGGCTCTGGATGCTCAGGGGTTGAGACTGAGAGCACTAGATTTTGGACACTAAGGGAATCAGGGATATGGGGATAGTGCAGGAAAGTGGAGTTGAGGTCGAAGATCAACCATGGTCTTACTGAACCGCAGAGCAGGCTCGAGGGGCTGTATTGCCTACTCCTACCCCTATTTCTTATGTTCTTATGTACTTAACATATCACTGGACACAACAACCAGCAAAATACATCACTGGATACAGCGACCAGTAAAATTGTCACTGGATATAGAAACCAGTAAATGTGATCACTGGATATAGAAACCAGTAAATGTGACCACTGGATATAGAAACCAGTAAATGTGATCACTGGATATAGAAACCAGTAAATTTGATCACTGGATATAGAAACCAGTAAATTTGATCACTGGATACAGGAACCAGTAAAATGCATCACTGGATACAGGCTAGAAATTGAAAATAAATGGGTTAACCCCCCCATTAAAATGGCAGACTGAGGAATCTTAAATGAATGCTATGATCACGAACAGTAACTGCTAGGTCTTTAAAATGAAAGGCGGGTTATTTTTGCCTTCACTCCTTGGGCCTTAAACTGATGGAATGGAATGTTCTCCCGTTATAGAACCCGTCTGATTTTCCATTCGATGGAATTCAATGAATATAAAAATTGGACGGGTTCTGTAACGGGCGAGCTCGGTCAGATTAACGACCAAGGGGTGAAAGGGAAAATGATTCCCAGGAAGTCTCAAATGCATAGCAGGTTGATCAGCATCTAAAAGGGGAGTGACGGGCTAATTACTGGATGTACCCCAGTGCACGCAAGAAAATAAATATTTTGCCTCTGCTCACAAATTTTCAGTCATTTCTAAACTCACCACTGCTGTGTACTCCGCTTTTGTGTAGCAAAGATTGTTCCCCTGCAATAAAATGATGACCTGCTAGGTATAACCATAGCTTAAGTTATGCTTAGTTTGTGTCCTGCTGCACTTTCAGTCTAACTCCTTATTGTCACCTGTCAGAAGACCCATGTTCAGAGCTGTTTCGGCAAAAGGCGTAAAAGATCCCACGGCGCTATTTTGAAGACGAGCAGGGAAGTTCTTCCCAGTGTCCTGGCCAACATTTCTTCTTCTTCTTCTTAGGCAGTCCCTCGGAGCCGAGGATGACTTGCTTCCACATTAAAACTGAGTTCTCAGGTGACTGATGAGTCCAATGCGGGACCTACAGTCTCTGTCACAGGTGGGGCAGACGGTGGTTGAAGGGGGCGGGTGGGTGGGGTGCTTGGTTTGACGTGCACTCCTTGCGCTGCCTGCGCTTGGCTTCCGCTTGCTCCCGGCGAAGAGACTCGAGGTGTTCGGCGCCTTCCCAGATGCTTCTCCTCCACTTTGTACGGTCTTGGGCCAGGGATTCCCAGGTGTCGATGGGGATGTTACACTTTTTCAAGGAGGCTTTGAGGGTGTCCTTGAAGCGTTTCCTCTGCCCACCTGGGGCTCTCTTGCCGTGCCGGAGCTCCGAGTAGAGCGCTTGTTTTGGGAGTCTCGTATCGGGCATGCGGACAATGTGACCCATCCATCGGAGCTGATTGAGCGAGGTCAAAGCTTCGATGCTGGGGATGTTGGCCTGAGCAAGAACACTGACGTTGGTGCGCCTATCCTGCCAATGGATTTGCAGGATCTTGTGGAGGCAGCATTGGCGGTACCTCTCCAGTGCTTTGAGGTGCCTTGTGTACATGGTCCATGTCTCTGAGGCATACAGCAGGGCGGGTATCACTGCTGCTCTGTAGACCATGAGCTTAGTGCCGGGTTTGAGGTCCTGGTCTTCAAACACTCTCTTCCTCAGGCGACCGAAGGCTGCACTGGCACACTGAAGACAGTGTTGGACTTCGTCGTTGACGTCTGCCCTTGTTGACAGTAGGCTCCTGAGGTATGGAAAGTGGACCACGTTGTCCAAGGCCTTGTCGTGGATTTTGATAATCGGGGGGCAGTACTGTATGGCGGGGGCAGGTTGGTAGAGGACCTTTGTCTTACGGATGTTTAGTGTAAGGCCCATGCTCTCGTACGCTTCGGTGAAGGTGTTGACGATGGTTTGGAGTTCGACCTCCGAGTGTGCGTAGACGCAAGCATCGTCTGCATATGGTAATTCAACGACAGAGAATGGGACGACCTTGGATCTGGACTGGAGGCGACGGAGGTTGAACAGTTTCCCGTTTGTTCTGTAAATTAGCTCCACTCCAGTGGGGAGCTTACTGAGGGTGAGATGGAGCATTGCAGCAAGGAAGATCGAGAAGAGCGTTGGTGCGATGACATTTATCCCATAACTATCACCACTACAACAGATAATCTCTTTGTGGGAGCTTGCTGTGCGCAAATTGGCTGCTGCCTTTCCTACATTACAACAGTGACTACACTTTAGAAGTACTTCGTTGGCTGTAAAGCGCTTTGGGACATCCTGAGGTCATGAAAGGTGCTGCATAACTGCACGTTCTCTCTATTGCAGACTAATTGTGGAAAGAGGGTGCAGAATTGTATGTGCAACGAGTGTGATTTATAATCAGAACACATCTGTGTGAGGCTCAGTTCAGATCAGCTTACACTGTGGAATTTGGTGAGCTGGCAGGAAATACCCCCAAAAAATTTAAAAATTAAATGAAAAAGAATTAATAAGGCAACAGCTGTCCAGGATTTTCATTCTGTTCAAGCTTTTCTGTTTCTGTTTGATTTTGAGAAGCTGTTTATGTTGTGCACATCAACGTCTCTGACCGTTACTACGGTTTATGATCCACACACTAATTAATAACATGCAGAATCTTTTGCTATTCGCCACCTACCATTTACATGTTAACGAAGCAGTGTCCCTTTCTGTTGATAAAGGGAAGAATGTTACCCACAGCTGCACAAATGGCGACCTCTGTGTGCAGACAAGGGCACAGTGTGAATGCCACACAGCTCAAAAAATTGTGCCTACATTGCACATTGGCGTGGCATCCTTTGTGTGTTCCCAAAGCTGCCGGCTCGTGGGGTGAATGCCGATTCACTGAGTTCCGTCAAACGCGAGCTGGACCTGTTTCTGGCTGGGGCGCAGATCACCTCATAGAAAAGGTAGGTACTGTATAGCATTAATTAGGGCCAGAGTGGTCGTAAGGACTAGTTTTGATCGCCGAAGGGGGTCGGAGAGGAAGTTTCCACATTTTTTTCTCTTTTTTTGCCTTTCCCAGGAGATGACTTGGCTTCCTGGTGGGATGGGGAGTGATGTAACAAAAGAGTCTCACACATCAAGGAACTTTAAAGTAAGCTTTAAGCAACTTATAATTAAACTATATACAAGAGCGGTCTTCACCATGCCTCTAGGTGAAGCCCTTTTACCATACTGAGCAGTTCAGTATTTATACTAGTCCAAACACAGGAAGTGACGTATGCACAGGAAGTGATGTATGCACAGAGTTCACAGTTCACAGGAAGTGATGTGCACATAACTTCCCGGAAGTTATTATTATTATCACAGGGAGTGTATGTACTGTGATGCACAAAGCGCCGCAGCTGTGTGGGACAGGCTGGACTGACCAGTAGGTCTTTTTCAGTCTGTCATTGTTCGTATGTTCGTAACATGTGTTGACAGATGGCATCTGCAATGCGGGATTCACTCTGGCTCATCTGGGCTCACCCAACTGGTGTTTCCTGCTGGTGCCGCGAAAGACCCAGATATGTAGAGATCAGATGTGATGGTCATCCTCACTTCCTCCATGTTATGAGCTGGCATAGGTTGCTGAATCCACGAAGCACACCCTCGGCATACTCTGTTTTGTTCATCGTCTCTAGCATCTGGCCAGTAAGTGGGACCCAGGCTATGTTGGATGTGCAGCATGCATACTAGGGGGTATGGTAGTGTAGTGATAATGTTATTGGACTCGTAATCCAGAGGCTTGGACTAATAATCCAGGGAACCTGAGTTCAGATTCCACCATGACAGATTGAGAATTTGAATTCAATTTGGAAAATAAAAGCTGGTATCAGTGAAGTGACCATGAAGCTTGTCGTAAAACCTCAGCTGCTTCAGTAACTTAGGGAGGTGCCGTCTTTCAGATGAGATGTTAAACCAAGTCTGCCCTCTCAGGTGGATGTAAAAGATGCAATGGCATCATTTGAAGCTGAGCAGGAAATTTCCTGGCCAATATTTATCCCTCAACCAACATCATTGAAACACATTATCTGATCATTATCTTGCTGTTTGTGGAACCTTACTTTGCACAAATTGGCTGCCGCGCTTCCTACATTACTTCAACAGTATTTAATTAGCTGTAAAGCGCTTTGGGACGTCCTGGGGTTGTGAAAGACGCTCTATAAATGCAAGTTTTTTTCTTTGAACAAAAATGTAAGTTTCACGTCCTCAATTTTTTATGGAGCTATTGGAACATTTTGTGAACATAATTGATCTCCTTTGGGGTCAATTATCTATGGCTTCTAAGATTTATGGGGGACTTACCTAGAATCTGAGCTGTCGAGCGCTCCTCTCAGGCCTGCAGAAGTTATACTTCGTGGAATTCCTAGGATAGCTGTGGAACTCACCCAGACATGCCCCTTTGGTGGGGGAGGGGGCGGAACAGAAAAATCACCCATGATTGGAAAATTGCTCTGGCTCCAAACCAAGTGAAATCCTGACGGAACTGGATTCCACCCCTTTTTTCCTTCGCGTGTTTTTCCAAATGAATTCAACACAAGCTTTTTTTTTTGAGGTAAGATGTGACAGAGAAATTATTTTTCAACTGCTGATTTTCCCCTCTGAGAATAATGCTGTCCCCTAGCTGAGGTCAATGAAAGCAGCAGAGAGTGCAAATTGAACCAGAGAGTTCCCTGATCTCCATGGCTCAGGACTACATCGCTTAATGTATTTATAAAGACTAAACTGTGGAGTACTCGCAGATGGTGCATGATAATTTAAAATGTGTTAGATTTGCCGTGACGATAGACTTGCATGTTAATGATGGAGAAAGTTTATTTCTGTAAATGTAATTTTTTTTTAAATCAGATTTTTGACAGCAATATTCGTTTTACACTTTCTTTCCTAGAAGGAAGTGGCTTCTCTATTTGTGGCTGCACCATTTGAGGCCATTTCCCCTCTGGTGTCCATCAGGAAATAAATGCTTTAATGGGCTGATTAATATATTTTTGCTGGAGCAGAAATTGCTTCACACAATAAAAAATTGGAAGAAATGCTTTGAGGCGCAGTCGGTCGGGAGTCATGCCGAGTTTGTAACAAGATAGAGACCTGCTCCTTTTTTATGGAAGAAAGAGTGTCGCAGTCCACAAAACGCTAAAGCAGTAGTGGGAGAGCAATAAACCGAGCTAGCCAGAAAAAGTTTGGGCAGGTGACAACATCTGCCATTGATTAGCATCTGTAATTGAATCCAGCTGTGAGGAAGGGGAGGCGTTTGGCCAACAACCAGCAATTGCTGTTGCTGTATTTCCAAGGTCTTCAGTCTGATCTATTTTCACGTGTCAATAATACCGGTTGGATTGGGATTAAACAACAACCTTCATTGCCGTGCAGCAAGTAACCGCTGCCAATGCCTTGCTAGTGACCGCGGTAGTTTTCCACCATTGTCCCCGTTCTGCGGTGAGAAAAAGATCATGGTTCATAATGTGGAGACTAGGGCCATCGCGTAGCCTGTCCTCGAGAGTGAAAACAATTTGAGCCTGGGTTTTTGTTACTGTGAACCTCCCGCAACTTTTCGGCCTCTGCATGATCGGGGATCATATGTCGGAGTAAATGATCTGGTTTAGTGCCGCTCAGATCCTTCAATCACAAATAGGTTTTCACGCTAAGAAGACCGCCTGATAGCTGCCAGCCTATCGATCCACACCTCTTCAGGACATAACCAAACTGCCTCGCTCATAGTCTGCCCTGTTGCAAAGACATTTGTCATGGACAGATGACCAAGTGATTCATGGCTTTGGAATTCTCTGCCCCAGAGGGCTGTGCATGCTGGGTCTTTGAGTATATTCAAGGGTGAGATAGATAGATTTTTGGACTCTAGGGGAATCAAGGGTCATAGAGATCGGGCGGGAAAATGGATTTGAGGTCGATGATCAGCCATGATCTTATTGAATGGCGGAGCAGGCTCGAGGGGTCGTATGGCCCACTCCTGCACTTCTTATGTTCTTATGGCTGGTTGATCATCCCTAATTGTTTCTATCACTTGGGTGGATTTGGCAACAGATTATCAGGAATCCCACGTCTGGTAGTGATCTACTATATTGTACTCCCTATGTTGTGCATTCTCGGCTTCTCCATGCCAAGATACAAGCACAGCTGAATTTCTCCCAGCATGCAGTTGCAGCAGCCATTTTTAAAGTGACTACATTACTGGCAGGCTTTAATTTGCCTTGAAGAAATATTAAAACATGCAGGGCTGATTTGGCTCTGACCCACGACCGCGGCTCACGAGCATCCCCCGATCACAAGTAGAGATTTATTTATTCAATGTCATTTCATTTAAATGATATGGGAGCGACAACATGGTGCCTTCTGCATCATTTCCCTGCTGTCCCACCAGGCTCGTGTGAAGAGGGTTGCCCAGAGAGAGTGGAAAATCTGAAAAGGGGCTGCTGGCAACCTCTTCAGACCTGCCAGCAGGCAGAAGGGCCAGAAGACAGCAAGAATTTGCACCAATACAGGCTTTTCAGGCCCCCTAATCTGGGGTGCCCACTGGCTCAACACCCACCCATGCCAATGAGCCGCACCCAGAAGTTCATCCAGGCTCGAGTACATTCCAGTTGGGTGAATTTCAAATGCACATCGCCCGACTTACGCTGGGACGAGAAGGGGGTGGGGCGAGGGGAGGAAAATTGGCCCCCCGAGTCTCTTGTGGGCTGAATCCAGATTCCTGACCTGTTGCAATCACTACAATGAGTGAAAATTACACTTTGCATATACTTAGCTACATATTTGCACCTCTAACAAACTATCCAGAAACTCCTTATGTAAGATTTGTGCACAAATGACATGCGCATTGTTACAAATTTGAGCCTTGCCAATATTCTCTCGGGTATGGTGGTGCTAGTCACTCCAGGAAGTGGTCTGAGTGCCTTACATTTAGGGCTGTGCCCGTACTGCCCAATATTTAACTATACAATAGGGTAACCCAGGGGTGTAACTCCAGTACACTCCCCACCACTTACACCGTCTGCGCTTATCACGGGCAGCCGCCTATATTGGGCAAATGGTGCTAACCATTTGCCCAATACCACGGGCGTCAATTACAATGATGCCATTTATAACACATTAAATGTGTCAGCTATTTCAGGCAATTCATTAGTCCACTAATTGTTGGTAGTACCCTTGTCTCTGAATCAGAAGGTTGTGGGTTCAAGTCCCGCTCCAGAAAAATCTAGGCTGACACTCCAGTGCTGTATGGAGGGAGTGCTGCACTGTCGGAGGTGCTGTCTTTCGGATGAGATGTTATACCCGTCTGCCCTCTTAGGTGGACATAAAAAATCCCATGGCACTATTGCGAAGAAGAGCAGGGGTGTTATCTCTGGTGTCCTGGCCAATATTTATCCCTCAATCAACATCACTAAAACAGATTATCTGGTCATTATCACATTGCTGTTTGTGGGAGTTTGCTGTGCACAAATTGGCTGCCGCATTTCCTACCTTACAACAGTGACTATGCTTTAAAAAAAAAGTACTTACAGGAGACTTTGGTTTATCCGGAGGTTATATGTCCGGAATACTCGATCTAACGGCAAAAATCAGGAGCCGTTTTCTATAAGTTTTTTTAGTTCTCGTTGCTTTCTTTTCCCAGTCAGGCACTGCAAGGTCTGTAGCTATAGCAACAGCTTCAGCTAGAGACGCTTGCAGCTGCAGCCGACTGTTTTGAAGCTGCTGCCAAGCAACAGGGTTTGTTGATTCACACGGAGCTTTTCAGTTCCGTATCTCTCAACATTAACGCTGGTATGTCCGGCACTTTTGATGGTACGGCACCAGCTCGGTCCCGTCAGTGCCGGATATCAGAAGGTTTCCTGTAATTGGCTGTAAAGAGCTTTGGGCCGTCCTGAGGTCATGAAAGACGCTATATAAATGCAAGTCTTTCTTTTCACTGTACTGCAAAATGTTTACAATGGTGTATTTACACTATTAATGAGCCTGCCTCAGAATAAATTACAGGTTTTAAATCCAGGAACGTAATTGAAACTGCCTGAAGTCTCCAATTTCTGACTGGCTGTGCCAGCTAGATTCCCTGTTTCTTAGTTCCAGTGTAGATCAGATGTGTTTCCAAGAAAGTGGTAAAAAGACAAAATTAAAAGCTCTATATCTGAACGCATGCAGCATTCGTAACAAGGTAGATGAGTTGACAGCACAAATAGAAATAAATGGGTATGATCTGATAGCCATTACAGAGACGTGGTTGCAAGGTGACCAACGCTGGGAACTGAATATTCAGGGGTATTTGCCATTTCGTAAGGATAGGCAGAAAGGAAAAGGAGGTGGTGTAGCTCTGTTAATAAGGGATGAGATCAGTGCAGTAATGAGAAATTATATTGGCCTAGATGATCAAGACGTGGAATCAGTTTGGATGGAGATAAGAAATAATAAGGGTAAAAAGTCACTGGTGGGCGTGGTCTACAAGCCCCCAAACAGTAGCCACACTGTAGGACAGAGAATAAATCAAGAAATAATAGAGGCTTGTAAGAAAGGTACTATTATGTCCATGTATAATTGAGACACGGACTGCAGGAGTTGATTATAACAAGCCTTTACTGAATGGAGACAACCTGGAAACTGAAACTACAGAAGCCTGCTAGGGCCTTTTATACAGGGGTGGTCACTGCTGGTACTGCAGTCTGAGACCAGTTATTCCCTTAAAGGTACATACACAACAATTCCTCCCCTTTTAGATAAACAGTACATAACATTCATTTAACAACTAAATAATAACTAATTACAATTACAATTACGGTTGCTAGATACATTGGTTGAAGTTAAGCAATTATAAGTTCAGTCTTTGAGGAGGCTTCCTGATTC
The DNA here is from genome assembly GCF_052327205.1 of Somniosus microcephalus. Lineage (NCBI taxonomy): Eukaryota > Metazoa > Chordata > Chondrichthyes > Squaliformes > Somniosidae > Somniosus > Somniosus microcephalus. The sequence continues at coordinate 66,354,698 of NC_140987.1, read as the reverse complement.
TGTCTGGATAACGCCTCTTTGGGATATCAGGTTCTTCTGGCAAGGTTGCGTCGGGATCAATGTCGTTGTTTGGTTCGTCTGCTTCCAATATCACCGATTCTGCGGTAGATGCAATTGGTACTTCGGTTTCATCGCCAGGTGTATCAGATCGTGGTGTGGAGTTGACGTTTTCCAGTGACTCTAGAATCTGGTCAGCATGGCGTCTTACAATGCTCTCTCCAACGTCCACGGTATACATTAGAGGTCCTTGCCGTGTACAGATCGTTCCTGGCTGCCATTTCTCTGTGCGGTAGTCCCGGGCCAAAACTGGTTTACCTATCTTAAAACTCCTGGTCGGCCTTTCATTCATATTCTGAAACTGCCTGTTCTCCACATCTCTTCTGACGTTTGGCTTAACCAAATCCAAGCGGCATCGTAGTCTTCGATTGAAGAACATCATGGCTGGAGTTTGGTTGGTAACCGCATGTGTCGCATTCCGGTAGGCAAACAAGAAGTTATCCACCTTGTGTTGTAGGGGTATATCTTCGTTACACATTGCCTTGATAGCCTTCTTGAATGTTTGAACAAACCTCTCGGCCAATCCATTAGTGGCTGGATGATATGGGGCGGATGTGTAATGCTTAACACCATTGTTCTTTAAGAACCTCCAGAACTCTTCAGACACAAACTGTGGTCCATTGTCAGAGCAAATCTGTTCAGGCAGCCCATTCCTGGCGAATATGGTTCGTAAGACTGTGATAGTTTTTTCTGCGGTGGTTGAGGACATTTTTATTACCTCTGGCCACTTTGAATGTGCATCCACCGCAATTAAAAACATCGAGTCCATGAAGGGACCAGCAAAATCAATGTGCACCCTTTGCCATGGAAATGAGGGCCACTCCCATGGATGTAGAGGGGCTTGTGGTGGGGCGTTTTGGACCTTCTGGCATCCTGTACAGCTCTTGGTCATCTCTTCGATTTCTCTATCGATTCCCAGCCACCACACAAATGCTCTGGCTAAGTTCTTCATTTTTACCCCTCCCAGATGACCCTCATGAAGCTCATTGAGCACTCTATCCTTCAATTTGGGTGGAATTACTACTCTGGATCCACACATCAAGGTTCCTCTGCACACTGACAGCTGTTCTCTTCTCGGCGAGAATGCTGGCAGCAGTGGTTCACCATGTGCTGGCCATCCCTTCACCGTTAAATCATAGACCCAGGAGAGTGTGGGGTCATTTCGTGTTTCCTTTTCTATGTTTGCATTTGTCACAGGGAGACATTCGACTATAGTCGAGTGGAATAACTCCACTGGATCCACTGCCAGTTCTTCTTCCACCGTCGGCAACGGTAGGCGCGACAATCCATCAGCATTCCCATGCTGTTTAGTTCCTTTGTACTCGATGTCATATTGGTGTGCCCCTAGGAAAAGGGACCACCTCTGTAGCCGTTGTGCCGTCATTATCGGTACACCCTTCTGAGGGTTGAAAATGGAGACGAGAGGTTGATGATCAGTTAGTAGAGTAAATTTCTGACCGTGCAGGTAGTGATTTGAACTTCTTCACCCCCCACACCAGGCTGAGGGCCTCTCTGTCAATCTGGGCGTAGTTACGCTTGGCTGAAGTTAACGAGCGTGACACAAAAGCTACCGGCCTCTCTGAACCATCAAGGAATTTATGTGATAGTACCGCCCCAACACCGTAGGGAGACGCATCACACGCCCGTCTTATCGGTAGTGATGGGTGTAGTGAGCCAATACTTCTCTTGAAGTGATTAGGTCCTTACTCTTCTGAAAGGCCCGCTTACATTCATCGCTCCATTTCCATGCTACTCCCGTTCGTAGTAGGGCGTTCAGTGGATGCAGAATTGTGGACAAATTCGGCAAAAACTTATGGTAGTAATTCACCAATCCGAGGAATGACCTCAGTTGCGACACATTTTCAGGCGCTGGAGCCTTATCTACCGCTTCAATTTTGTCAGGAGACTTATGCAACCCCTCTTCATCAATCACGTGGCCACAATACGATATCTGTTTCTTAAAAAACTCGCACTTAGGGCGATTGGCTCGTAGCCCATGTTCACGTAGTTTAGTGAGCACCTGCTCTAGGTTGGCAAGGTGTTCACTGTCATCTTCACCTGTCACTAGGATGTCGTCCAAGTAACACTGAGTCCCCGGAATCCCTTGCAGGACTTGTTCCATCACTCTTTGCCATATCGCCGGAGCTGATGCTACTCCGAATACCAGTCGATTATACTGGTAAAGACCTTTGTGAGTGTTTATCGTGAGATACTTCCTAGAGGATTCTTCAACCTCCATCTGCAAATATGCTTGTGCTAGGTCAATTTTTGTAAAACGCTTCCCTCCAGATAGTGAGGCGAAGATATCTTCTATCCTTGGAAGAGGATATTGTACTGTGTGAAGGACTGGGTTCACCGTCACCTTGAAGTCCCCACAGATGCGAACCTTCCTTGGCTCCTCAGACTTATTGTTTAACGTTTTCTTCATGACAAGAACGATGGGTGTTGCCCACTCGCTCCAGTCTAACTTAGATAACACGCCTGCCTTCTCCAGATTCACTAGCTCTGCCTCGACGGCTGGGCGAATCGCATATGGTACCAGTCTTGCTTTGAAAAACTTGGGAATTACATTCTCCTCTATTTTTATCGAGGCGGTTACGCCTCTAAGAGTGTCCAGTTCTTGTTGAAATACCTCTTTGGCGTCAGCTAAGATTGTTGACAATCGTCCAGGAGTGACGTCGTCATCCTTTTTACCAGCCACCGTCAGTGCCTGAATGGAGTGCCAGTCTAAACTTATCTTTCTGATCCATTCACGTCCCAATAACGGTGGTCCACCATCTTGCAGAATGTAGAGATACAATTTCCGTATTTTCTTGCCGTTGTATTCGACAGGCACCCTTATTTTTCCTCTGGGGTATACTTTTTGCCCCGTATACGTCCTCAAGACAATGGATGTCTCTCTCAAGGGTATGTGTGAGAATAGCCACTCGTAGTCTCGTCGATTCATGACGGTTACAGCTGATCCTGTATCCAATTCCATTTTGACTTGGGACCCTGCTATCGTGAGGGTGACGCATATGGTTCGGTGATCCTCTTTTGCGATTACGTTGTGAAGTTTGAGACAGCTTAATCTCTTGTTCCCGGTCTGGTCTTCGGAACTACTGTCCGTCACCTATTGTACTTTCCTGTACGGTTCCTTAGTAGCCTTTTTGTTGTCGTTGGTCTTCTTCCCAGACCTGCAAACTCGTGCAATGTGTCCCATCTTTCCGCATTGCCTGCATATTTTGTCCTTGGACCAGCAGTCCTTCTGGTCATGGTTTGTTCTGCCGCAGCGATAACATTTTGCAAATCCCCGTGTCATTTCGTGGGTGCCGTATTCCTGTGGCTTTTGTTGTATTTCCGCAGCTCCCCTTGCTGCTGCTTCGTACGATACTGCCACGCTGAAAGCCTTATCTAGCGTCAGCTCTTTCTCTGAGAGTAACCTCTTCTGGGTTCCTTCACTCAGGAGTCCACAGACAAATTTGTCCCGTAAGGTATCTGCCAGTCCTGCTCCGAACTGGCAGTGCTTTGATAGCTTGCGTAGTTCCGTAAGGTAATCAGCATTGCTCTCATTTTTATGCTGATTTCTCCTGTGGAATTTAAATCTTTCTGCTATCAGCAGCGGTGTAGGATTTAGGTGTTCCTGTAGGATAGCAACAATTTCGTTAAAACTCTTCGCCTTCGGTTTGGCTGGAGTAATCAGGTCCCGCAATAGGCCGTACGTTCTTGCGCCCATTAAATTTAGCAATACCGATGCCTTTTTCTCATCGGCTATTTCGTTTGCCTCGCAATATACCTCGACTCTTTCCACATACGTGTTCCAGTCTTCTATTGCATTATCGAAGGCAGTGATATCGCCAGTCTTTGGCATCTTGAAAATCTAAGATGGCGCCTCCCGCACTTTGCCTTCGTCCCCGATGGATCAAAATGGCGCCTCCCGCGCTTTTCCTTCTTCCCCGCTGAGTTAAGATGGTGCCTCCCGCGCTTTCCCGCCGCTGCCGCTGCTGCCAACGCTGTTGCTGGCGATTATATTTATTTTACTATCCTGTAATGGCGACGCCCTATGGTCTTCGCGCCTCCCCGATCGCTGCTGCCAACGCCGCTCTCTGTGGTATTTTTATTTTTCTATCGCGCTTCAATATTTGCTCCGTTAATTGAAGAACCGTTCCTGTCGTGGAGCGGACCCTCTGGGACAATTCACTCCCTCTTCTTAGGTCCGAACGCTGCCCGGCTGCGAAGCACCGGCCGCGCCCTGTGTGCTCCACCCTCTCTCTCGCTCTTTGCTTCCCGACTCGCTGCCCGGCCCTGTTGCAGAGCCAGCCGATCGAGCTCTAGCCCGCCGCAGCCCAGGAAGGATCAGTGCACTACCTGCCACCAGCCCGATTAGCTGGGAAACCACAGACTGGAGACCAAGCCTGGCTCTCGACAGTCTCTCCTGCACTGTTCAATTCGATGATTTGGAGGGCGGTTGCCCACGGTCGACGCCCGTTTCTCGAGTTTCTTTGGATTATTTTTTTTTCTTTCTTCTGGCTTCGACCTTCAATAACGTCGTCTGAGGTGCTGCCAAGTTGCAGGTAAGTTCGTTTCTTACTCGTCACCAGTATTATGTCCGTGTATAATTGAGACACGGACTGCAGGAGTTGATTATAACAAGTCTTTACTGAATGGAGACAACCTGGAAACTGAAACTACAGAAGCCTGCTAGGGCCTTTTATACAGGGGTGGTCACTGCCGGTACTGCAGTCTGAGACCAGTTATTCCCTTAAAGGTACATATACAACAGGTACGGCTATAATCATGGGAGATTTTAATCTTCATATTGATTGGACAAAGCAAATTGGCAAAGGTAGACTTGAGGAAGAGTTCTTCGCGTGTATACGGGATGGTTTCTTGGAACAATACGTTGTGGAACCAACCAGGGAGAAGACTATTTTAGATCTGGTAATGTGTAACGAGGCTGGATCAATTAATGACATAAATTGAACCAGAACCAATTAAATACATATTTTGGTTCTGTCTTCACAAAGGAGGACACAAATAACCTCCCAGAGATGTTGGGGAACATAGGGTCTGGTGAAAGGGAGGAACTGAAAGAAATCAGTATTTGTAGGGAAATGGTGTTAAGGAAATTGATGGGACTGAAGGCCGATAAATCCCCAGGGCCTGATAATCTACATCCTAGGGTACTTAAGGAAGTGGTCCTAGAAATAGTAGATGCATTGCTGATCATCTTCCAACATTCGATGGAATCGGGAACAGTACCCATGGATTGGAGGGTAGCTAATGTTACCCCACTATTCAAAAAAGGTGGTAGAGAGAAAACGAGGAATTGCAGACCGGTAAGCCTGACATCGGTACTGGGGAAAATGCTAGAGTCCATCATAAAAGATGTAATAGCAGAGCACTTGGAAAACAGTGACAGGATCGGACAAAGTCAACATGGATTTACAAAGGGTAAATCGTGCTTGACTAATCTACTGGAATTTTTTGAGGATGTAACTGGTAAAATAGATAAGGGAGAACCAGTGGATGTGGTGTATTTGGACTTTCAGAAGGCTTTCGATAAGGTCCCGCATAAGAGATTAGCGTGTAAAGTTAAGGCACATGGGATTGGGGGCAAGGTACTGACTTGGATAGAGAACTGGTTGGCAGACAGAAAGCAAAGAGTTGGAATAAACGGGTCTTTTTCCGAGTGGCAGGCAGTGACTAGTGGGGTACCGCAGGGATCGGTCCTTGGACCCCAACTATTCACAATATATATTAATGATCTAGACAAGGGAACTAGATGTAATATCTCCAAATTTGCAGATGACACAAAGCTGGGTGGGCGTGTGTGCTGTGAGGAGAATGCCGAGAAACTCCCGTATGATTTGGACAGGTTGGGTGATTGGGCACTTTGGTAGCAAAAACAGGAAGGCAGATTATTATCTGAATGGCAATAGATTGGGAGAAAGGGAAGTGCAACGAGACCTGGGTGTCCTTGTGCACCAGTCGCTGAAGTTAAGAATGCAGGTGCAGCAGGCGGTTAAGAAGGCAAATGGTACGTTGGGCTTCGTAGCGAGAGGGTTTGAGTACAGGAACAAGGATGTCTTGCTTCAGTTGTACAGGGCCTTGGTGAGACCACACCTTGAGTATTGTGTGCAGTTTTGGTCACCTTACCTGAGGAAGGATGTTCTTGCCATGGAAGGAGTTCAGCAAAGATTCACCAGGCTGATACCTGGGATGGCAGGAATGACGTATGAGGAGAGATTGGGTCGATTGGGCTTGTACTCGCTGGAGTTTAGAAGAATGAGAGGTGATCTCATTGAAACTTATAAAATTCTGACAGGACTGGACAGACTAGATGCAGGAAGAATGTTGCCGATGGTCGGGGAGACCAGAACCAGGGGTCACAGTCTAAGGATAAGGGTTAGGCCATTTAGGACAAGGGGTAGGCCATTTAGGACAGAAATGAGGAGGAATTTCTTCACCCAGAGAGTGGTGAACCTGTGGAATTCTCTACCATAGAAGGCAGTAGAGGCCAATTCATTAAATATATTCAAGAAGGAGTTGGATATATTTCTCAAGGCTAAAGGGATCAAGGGGGATGGGGAGAAAGCAGGTACTGAATTTGGATGATCAGCCATGATCGCATTGAATGGCGGAGCAGGCTTGAGGGGCCGAATGGCCTACTCCTGCTCCTATCTTCTATGGTTCTATGTTTCTATGATCTCGAAGTGAAGGATCCGCTTGGGAAGAGTGATCATAGCATGGTAGTATTTCAAATTCAGTTTGAGGGTGAGAAAGCTAGGTCTCAAACTAGTGTCCTGAACTTAAACAAAGGTAATTACAAAGGTATGAAGGCAGACTTGGTTAAAGTGGACTGGGAAAATATATTACAGACTGTAGAAAAGCAGGAGCAAACATTGAAGGAGATATTTCATAACTCTCAGCAAAGATATATTCCAGTGAGAATGAAAGACTCTTAAGAGAAGGATGAAACCTCCGTAGCTAACTAAGGAAGTAAAGGATGGTATCAAATTGAAAACAAAAACATACAATGTTGCGAAGAATAGTGGAAGGCCAGAGGATTGGGAAATTTTTAAAAAGCAGCAAAGGACAACTAAAAAAATGATAAAGAGAGAGAAGATAGCTTAGGAGAGTAAGCTAGCAAGAAATATAAAAATGGACAGTAAGTGTTTCTACAGGTATATAAAAAGGAAGAGAGTAGCTAAAGTAAACATTGGCCCCCTAGAGGATGAGCCTGGGGAATTAATAACGGGAAACAAAGGCGGAGACTTTGAACAAATATTACTATAGAAGACACCAAAAGCATCCCAGTAATGGATAATCAAGGGGCTATTGAGGTGGGGGAGGGGACTTAAAACAATCACTATCTCTAGAGAGAAAGTACTAGGCAAACCAATGGGACTAAAGGCTGACAAGTCCCCTGGACCTGGTGTCCTGCATCCTGCAGAGATAGTGGACGCATTGGTTGTAATCTACCAATATTCCCTGGATTCTGGAGAGGTCCCAGCGGACTGGAAAACTGCAAATGTAACGCCCCTATTTAAGAAAGGAGGGAGACAGAAAGCAGGCAGTTAGCCTAACATCTGTCATTGGGAAAATGCTAGAGTCCATCATTAAGGAAGTGATTTAGAAAATCATAATATAGTCAAGCAGAGTCAGCATGGTTTTATGAAAGGGAAATCATGTTTGACAAATTTGCTGGAGTTCTTTGAGGATGTAATGAGGTCATTTGGCCCCTTGAGCCTGCTCTGCCATTCAATAAGACCATGGCTGATCTGATCTTGGCCTCAACTCCACTTCCCTGCCCGCTCCCCATAACCCTTGACTCCCTTACCTTTCAAAAATCTGTCTATCTCCACCTTAAATATATTCAATGATGACTCCGCCTCCACAGCTCTCTGGGGTAGAGAATTCCAAATATTCACGACCCCTGAGAGAAGAAATTCCTCCTCATTTCCATTTTAAATGGGTGCCCCTTATTCTGAAATTCTGACCCCTAGTTCTGGATTCCCCCCACGAGGGGGAACATCCTCTCTGCATCTACCCTGTCAAGCCCCTTCAGAATCTTATATGTTTCAATAAGATCCCCTCTCATTCTTCTAAACTCCAATGAGTATAGGCTCAACCTGCTCAACCTTTCTTCATAAGATAACCCTTTCATCTCTGGAATCAACCTCGTGAACCTTCTCTGAACTGCCTCCAATGCAAATATATCCTTCCTTAAATAAGGAGACCAAAACTGTACGCAGTACTCCAGGTGTGGTCTCACCAATGCCCTGTACAGTTGTAACAGGACTTCCCAGTTTTATACTCCATTCCCTTTGCAATAAAGGCCAATGCTCCATTTGCCTTCCTAATTACTTACTGTACCTGCATGCTAACCTTTTGTGATTCATGTACAAGGACCCCCAGATCCCTCTGTACCTCAGCATTTTGTAATCTCTCCCCATTTAAATAATAATTTGCTTTTTTATTTTTCCTACCAAAGTGGATAACCTCGCATTTTCCCACATTATACTCCATCTGCCAGATTCCTGCCCACTCATTTAACCTAGCTATATCCTTTTGGAGATTCTTTGCGTCCTCCACACAATTTGCTTTCCCACCTATCTTTGTATCAACAGCAAATTTGGCTACATTACAATTGGTCCCTTCATCCAAGTCATTAATATAGATTGTAAATAGTTGAGGCCCCAGCACTGATCCCTGCGGCACCCCACTAGTTATAGTTTGCCAACCAGTTTGTGGTCTTCTGGCGACTATTTTGATAAACCATTCACTTGCAATTGTCTCTTACACCCAAGAGACCTTAGGAAATAGCTGCATGGTACAGACCCTGGTTTATAAATTGAAGCAATTGGTGATTTAAACGTTTGGTATTTCATATAGCAATTGCATTGGAACTTGCCCATTTGATCAGCAAATAAATGAAGATGAAACACTGTGCAATCCCAGGAGAACGACAACTGTTGGTTCTCCAGTTAGACAGCTCCCGATGAGCATGTGTGTGTTTCATTGAAGAATGTCTTTTGTTTCATTGCTCAATTCAGATACTAAGGCCATAATTTTGTAAATGGATGCGGCTTGGGAGCGGGTCAGCTGGTTTCCGGGTTCCAGTCCCGGCCCCAACTGCATTCAGCCCACGGACGTGATTTTCCCTTGATTGACCTTGTTAAGCCTGCCCTGCAGGCTTGCCGGCCATTTAATAGGAAGCCGATCTGATGACGTCATTTGTTGACGTGTCGTCTGCCTGTTTTCTTAAAGGGACCACGCACAATTTTTTTTGACAGCTCATTTCTCAGTGTTTGACAGCATTGAGCTGCTGCAAGCACTGACAATCACTGTACAAAGGTGAGCCCTTGCTCCCAGGCTCTCCAATGACTCCCTCCATAGGCTAGAACAGATGGTAGCTGCAGGTGAGGTTACAGAAACAATCTGTCACTGGTGAGAGAAGTTCTCTCAATGAGATGGGACTAGACAGCCAATTCAAAACTTGTTACCTACAGAAAAGTGTAAATGCATTAAAAATGATTTTCCCAACATTTTCTTACCTGTGAAACTCACCGGTGCAATATTGGATCCTTCACACCACTTCTGCAGCTGTTATTAATGCAGGAACATTACAGCAGACTCACAACACGCCACACTTACATGGCATGGTGTCCGGACGTAGGGAAGCCCGAGGCAGAAGCGGCAAAATTGAAAAAGAGCCTGTTAACAAGTATCAAGTACCTGTTAACAGACAGGTAAGTGGCTTTAATCCTCTTCCCACTACTAGGTGTCGGATCCATGCGCAAATCGGGGAGCCGACACTTGAGAAGATTGATTGAAGGCGGGTTGACAGCGGGTTTCCTACCCGCTGTCAATCTTTGTGACTTTGACAGCGGTCCCACCTCCAAACCCGCACTCTGAGCACCGGCAAAATTCCAGCTAAAGTAGCAGTTGGCTCAGTGAATGGGATCTCAGTAAGAATGACGGCAGATGGGGTTTATACAGGGTGTTTTGTGAGCGTGTGTGTGATCTGACACATGTGAGTGTGAAGTTGAGGCAGTGCTTGCATTTGAGTCTGTGAAGGTGTGTGTCTTTGTGTGACAGATGGGGTCTGCCATTAGCCTTTTTGTTTGCTTTTTGTACCTGTGCAATAGTTTTTAAATGGGAGGCAAGCTTCTGTAATTTGACCAGAGCAGTTGTGAAGGGAGCTGTGTTGATATAGTAAGGGGTCACTTTAAGGGTGTCATAGGGATCAGTGCTGAGGCTATTTCTGCTTATAGTGTAAATAAATGATATGGGGATACAATGGGAGGGGGTTTCAAGCAATAGGGAACCAAATACAAAGAGATCAGGATAGATTGGGAAGTGGGGTTAATGAGTGCAAAATGGTATTTAATGTGGACAAATTTAAGGTAATGAGACTAGGGAAGGGATGTCAACAGTGGGGATATAAACGAATTAGCTCTAGGCTACAGGACACAACACATGAGAGATCTGGGTGGATTGATGGATAGCTCACTGAAGCAAACAGAATATGGTAGTACGGGTACAGTAATGTAGTGGTTATGTTATTGGACTAGTAATCCAGATGCCTGGACTAATAATGAGAGAATGTGAGGTCAAGTCACACCATGGCAGTTTGCAATTTGAATTCAGTTTTTTTTAACATCAGGAAATAAACAGCTGGTAAGGACCATGATGCTGTTGGATTGTTGTAAAAACCCAACTGGTTCATTAATGTCCTTTTTAGGGAAGGGAACCTGCCGTCCTTACCCGGTCTGGCCCTCATGTGACTCCAGGCCCACACCAGCATGATGACTTTTAACTGCCCTCTGCAGTGGCCAAGCAAGCCACTCAATTGTAACAAACCGCTACGCAATGGTTCAAGAAGAAGGCCCACCATCACCTTCTCAGGGCAACTAGGGAAGGGCAATAACTGCAGGCCTTTCCAGCAACACCCACATCCCGAGTGATTTTTTTTTTAAATGGCACTGAGACATGGCTGTACAAGTGTGAGAGAATGTGTACTGACAGTTCAGATTGAATTACTTTAACACACTTGACTAGTAACCTCACTAAACTAATTTGGATCAAAATTCTTGAAACATGTTACAAATCTTCCTCCACCATAGTATAATGATTAATTCTTAGAGAGAAAGATTGACATTCTGGCCTGAAAGGAACACTAACCAAGATATGTAGGGAAATTGCGAGAACTGGACCAGCATATATTGGCATCTACATACACACCTGGCGCTAGTAACATGCAAACAATTGCAAGAGTCTCCTGCCAGTCGCACCACTTACTCATATTTTATGCCCTGTTCTATTATGTTCTATTTTTATTTTTCTCGGCATGCGAATGACGCTGGCTGATTAGGCTGCATTTGACTAGGCCACACTTACTGCATATCCCTAGATACCTGGTCATGGGCTTACTTCGAAAACCAATTGTAGTCTTAATGTTCTCAATGTTAGAAGCTGGCAGATTGGAGGATCATAGAATGATAATGCGCAGAAAGAGGCCATTCGTGTCTATGTCGGCTCTTTGAAAGAGCTATCCAATTACTCCCACTTCACTGCTCTTTCCCATAGCCCAGCAAATTTTCCCCTTTCAAGTATATATCCAATTACCCTTTGAAAGTTCTTACTGAATCTGCTTCCACCATTCTTTCAGGCAGCTTTCCAGATCAAAACAGCGCTCTGTGTAGACATTGCTTTCCTCGTGTCGCCGCTGGTTATTTTTCCAATTACCTGAAATCTGTGACCTCTGGATACCGACCCTTCTGCCACTGGAAACAGTTTCTTCTTTATTCTATCAAAACCCATCCAAAGTAAGCTTGCAGGGAACATAAAAACTGACTGTAAAAGCTTTTATAGATATGTGAAGAGAAAAAGATTGGTGAAGTCAAGCGTAGGTCCCTTGCAGTCAGAATCAGGGGAATTTATAATGGGGAACAAAGAAATGGCAGACCAATTAAATACATATTTTGGTTCTGTCTTCACAAAGGAGGACACAAATAACCTCCCAGAGGTGTCAGGGAACATAGGGTCTGATGAGAGGGAGGAACTGAAAGAAATCAGTATTTGTAGGGAAATGGTGTTAGGGAAATTGACGGGATTGAAGGCCGATAAATCCGCAGGGCCTGATAATCTACATCCTAGGGTACTTAAGGAACTGGCCCGAGAAATAGTAGATGCATTGCTGGTCATCTTCCAACATTCGATGGAATCTGGAACAGTACCCATGGATTGGAGGGTAGCTAATGTTACCCCACTATTTGAAAAAGGTGGCAGAGAGAAAACGGGGAATTACAGACCGGTAAGCGTGACATCGGTAGTGGGGAAAATGCTAGAGTCCATTATAAAAGATGTAATAGCAGAGCACTTGGAAAACAGTGACTGGATCGGACAAAGTCAACATGGATTTACAAAAGGTAAATCATGCTTGACTAAACTGCTGGAATTTTTTGAGTATGTAACTGGTAAAATAGATAAGGGAGAACCAGTGGATGTGGTGTATTTGGACTTTCAAAAGGCTTTCGATAAGGTCCCGCATAAGAGATTAGCGTGTAAAGTTAAAGCACATGGAATTGGGGGCAAGGTATTGACTTGGATAGAGAACTGGTTGGCAGACAGAAAGCAAAGAGTTGGAATAAACGGGTCTTTTTCCGAGTGGCAGGCAGTGACTAGTGGGCTACCACAGGGATCGGTCCTTGGACCCCAGCTATTCACAATATATATTAATGATCTAGACGAGGGAACTAGATGTAATATCGCCAAGTTTGCAGACGGCACAAAGCTGGGTGGGCGTGTGTGCTGTGAGGAGGATGCAGAGAAACTCCAGTATGATTTGGACAGGTTGGGTGATTGGGCAGAGGCATGGCAGATGCAGTATAATGTGGATAAATGCGAGGTTATCCACTTTGGTGACAAAAACAGGAAGGCAGATTATTATCTGAATGGCAATAGATTGGGAGAAGGGGAAGTGCAACGAGACCTGGGTGTCCTTGTGCACCAGTTGCTGAAGGTAAGCATGCAGGTGCAGCAGGTGATTAAGAAGGCAAATGGTATACATAGATACATAGATACATAGAAGATAGGAGCAGGAGTAGGCCATTCGGCCCTTCGTGCCTGCTCCGCCATTCGATGAGATCATGGCTGATCCTTTAATTCAGTATCCCGTCCCCGCCTTCTCTCCGTAACCCTTAACCCCTTTTGCCCGTAGAAATATATCTAATTCCCTCTTAAATATATTTAATGAGCTGGCGTACACTGCCCTCTGTGGCAATGAGTTCCACAGGTTCACCACTCTCTGAGTGAAGAAATTCCCCCTCATCTCTGTCCTAAATGGTTTAGCCCTTATCCTTAAATTATGTCCTCTAGTTCTGTTCTCACCCGCCAAGGGAAACATTCCTTCTGCATCCAGTCTGTCTAGACCTGTCAGAATTTTATACACTTCTATGAGGTCCCCTCTCAATCTTCTAAACTCCAGTGTGTACATCCCTAAACTACATAGTCTCTCCTCATAGGTCATTCCCGCCATTCCTGGTATCAGCCTGGTGAATCGCCGCTGCACCCCCTCCATGGCAAGAACATCCTTCCTCAGATGAGGCGACCAAAACTGTACACAGTACTCGAGGTGTGGTCTCACCAGTGCCCTGTACAGCTGCAGCAAGGTATCCCTGTTCCTGTATTCTAACCCTTTTGCTATGAAGGCCAGCATACCGTTTGCCTTCTTGACCGCCTGTTGCACCTGCATGCTCGCCTTCAGTGACTGGTGTACAAGAACACCCAGGTCTCTCTGTACTTCCCCCTCTCCCAATCTATTGCCATTTAAATAATAATTTGCCCTCCCGTTCCTGCACCCAAGGTGGATAACTTCGCACTTGTCCACATTATAGTGCATCTGCCATTTATCCGCCCAATCGCCCAGTCTGTCCAAATCGCTCTGGAGCTTCCTGGTCTCTTCCTCTGAGCCCACCCCACCTCCTAGTTTAGTGTCGTCTGCAAATTTGGAAATGCTGCATCCGACTCCCTGATCCAGGTCATTAATGTAAATTGTGAACAGCTGGGGGCCCAGGACAGATCCCTGTGGTACCCCACTTGTTACTGCCTGCCATTCAGAAAATGAGCCGTTTATTCCAACTCTCTGTTTTCTATCTGACAGCCAGTTCCCTATCCACGCCAAAACTTTCCCCTTTATCCCATGAGCCTCAATTTTCCATGCTAATCTTTTATGTGGGACCTTATCGAAGGCCTTTTGGAAGTCCAGGTACACCACATCTACTGGCTCTCCCCCATCTATTCTACCAGTTACTCCCTCAAAAAATTCCAATAGATTAGTCAAGCACGATTTACCCTTTGTAAATCCATGTTGACTCTGTCCTATCCTGTCCCCATTTGCTAAGTGCTCCGCTATTTCATCCTTAATGATGGACTCCAGCATTTTGCCCACAACTGATGTAAGGCTTACAGGTCTGTAATTACCTGCTTTTTCCCTACCCCCCTTTTTGAATAGTGGGGTAACGTTAGCTACCCTCCAATCCATCGGCACTGTTCCCGAGTCTAATGAATTCTGAAAAATCATCCTTAGTGCATCCGCTATCTCTAGGGCCACCTCCTTCAGTACCCTAGGATGCATGTTATCAGGCCCTGGGGATTTGTCCACCTTCAATCCCTTTAGCTTCCTTAACACCATATCCTTAGAGATATTGATTTGCGTCAGTTCCTCCTTTGCCAATGTCCCTATTTTTCCCGATATCCCAGGGAGGTTTTTTGTGTCTTCCTTCGTAAAGACTGACCCAAAGTATGCATTTAGTTGATCTGCCATTTCCTTATTTCCCATTATATATTCCCCCGTATCTGACTGCAATGGACCAACTTTGGTTTTCACCAGTCTTTTCCTTTTGATATATTTATAAAAGCTTTTGGAGTTAGTTTTTATATTTTCCGCCAGCTTGTTTTCGTAAGCTATTTTGCCCCTCTTGATCATGCCCTTTGCCCTCCTTTGCTCTATCTTAAACTGTTCCCAATCTTCCGCTCTGGCGCTTTTTTTGGCTATTTTATACGCCCTATCTTTGGATTTTATGCTGTCTCTAATTTCCCCTGTTATCCACGGTTGAGTCACCTTTTTAGATTTCCTTTTATGCCAGATTGGTATAAACAATTTTTGCAATTTTGTCATTCTATCTTTAAATGTTTGCCATTGTTTATCTACCTCCAGTCCTCTCAGGAACGTTGTCCAATCAGACCTACTCAGTTCCCGTCTCATGGCATCATAATTCCCCTTGTTTAAATTCAGGACCTTAGTCTCTGAGTCAATTTCTTCGCTCTCCATTTCGAGTGAGAAATCGATCATGTTATGATCGCTCTGACCCAAGGGTCCCCGTACAACAAGATTACTGATTAGTCCCTTCTCATTGCACAGTACCCAGTCCAATATAGCCTGTTCCCGAGTTGGTTCCTCGACATATTGATCCAGATAACCATCCCTTAAACACTCAAGGAATTCCTCCTCCTCATTATTTTTACTGATTAGGCTAGTCCAATCTATATGTAAGTTAAAGTCACCTGTGATGACAGCTGGGCTCTTATTGCACGCTTCTCTAATTTCCCTCGTGATGCCCTCCCTAACCTCTATTTTACTATTTGGAGGCCTATATACCACTCCTATTAATGTTTTTCGCCCCTCGCTATTTCTTAGCTCCACCCATATAGATTCTGTATTAACTGAGTTAATATCCTTCCTTTCAATTGCATTTATCCCCTCTTTTACTAGCAATGCTACCCCTCCTCCCTTTCTTTTTTGTCGATCCTTCCTAAATACTGAATACCCCTGTATGTTAAGCTCCCAGCCCTGCTCACCCTGCAACCATGTTTCCGTAATCCCAATTAGATCATAATTATTAACCTCTATTTCCACAGCTAATTATGTTGGGCTTCATAGCGAGAGGGTTTAAGTACAGGAACAAGGATGTCTTGCTGCAGTTGTACAGGGCCTTGGTGAGACCACACCTTGAGTATTGTGTGCAGTTTTGGTCGCCTTATCTGAGGAAGGATGTTCTTGCCATGGAGGGAGTGCAGCGAAGATTCACCAGGCTGATACCTGGGATGGCAGGAATGATGTATGAGGAGAGATTGGGTCGATTGGGCTTAAACTTGCTGGAGTTTAGAAGAATGAGAGGGGATCTCATTGAAACATATAAAATTCTAACAGGACTAGACAGACTAGAAACATAGAAACATAGAGATAGGAACAGGAGTAGGCCATTCGGCCCTTCGAGCCTGCTCCGCCATTCAATGAGATCATGGCTGATCTTCGTCTGAGATCATAGCTGATCTTACCAGTTCAGTACCCCGTCCCCGCCTTTTCTCCGCAACCCTTAATCCCCTTAGCCTTCAGAAATATATCCAATTCTCTCTTGAAAATATTTATTGAATTAGCCTTCACAGCCCTCTGTGGCAGGGAATTCCACAGGCTCACCACTCTTTGAGTGAAGAAATTCTTCCTCATCTCTGTTTTAAATGATTTGCCCGCTATTTTTAGACTGTGGCCCCTGGTTCTGTGCTCCCCTGCCATTGGAAACATTCTCTCTGAATTCAGCCTGTCCAGGCCTGCCATAATTTTATATGTTTCGATGAGATCCCCTCTCAATCTTCTAAACTCCAGTGAGTACAAGCCCAAACTATTCAATCTCTCCTCGTAGGTCATTCCCGCCATTCCAGGTATCAGCCTGGTGAATCGCCGCTGCACTCTTTCCATGGCAAGAACATCCTTCCGCAGATGGGGCGACCAAAACTGTACACAATACTCCAGATGCGGTCTCACCAGCACCTTGTACAGCTGTAGTAAGGTATCCCTATTCCTATACTCGAACCCCCTTGATATGAAGGCCAACATACCATTTGCCTTCTTAATCGCCTGTTGCACCTGCATGCTCTCCTTCAGTGACTGGTGCACAAGAACACCCAGGTCCCTCTGCACTTCCCCATCTCCCAATCTATTGCCATTTAGATAATAATCCACCCTCCTGTTTTTACCCCCAAAGTGGATAACCTCGCATTTATCCACATTATAGTGCATCTGCCACGTATCCGCCCATTCCCCCAACCTGTCCAAATCGCACTGTAGCCTCCTGACATCCTCATCAGAGCCCACCCCTCCTCCTAGTTTAGTGTCGTCAGCGAATTTGGAAATATTGCATCCAATTCCCTGATCCAGATCATTTATATATATTGTGAACAGCTGGGGTCCCAGGACAGATCCTTGCGGCACCCCGCTGGTCACTGCCTGCCACTCCGAAAACGAGCCGTTTATTCCAACTCTCTGTTTTCTACCCGCCAGCCAGTTCTCTATCCACGTTAATACTTTGCCCCCAATCCCATGAGCCTTAATTTTGCATGATAATCTTTTGTGTGGAACCTTATCGAAGGCTTTCTGGAAGTCAAGGTACACCACATCCACTGGCTCTCCCCCATCTATTTTACCAGTTACTTCCTCAAAAAATTCCAGCAGATTAGTCAAACACGATTTACCCTTTGTAAATCCATGTTGACTCTGTCCGATCCTTTCCCCATTTGTCAAGTGCTCCGCTATTTTATCCTTAATAATGGACTCTAGCATTTTGCCCACAACCGATGTAAGGCTTACTGGTCTATAATTCCCTGCTTTCTCTCTACCCCCCTTTTTAAATATTGGGGTAACATTAGCTACCCTCCAATCCACGGGTACTGTTCCCGAGTCAATGGAGTTCCGGAAGATGATCCTTAGAGCATCTGCTATCTCCAGGGCCACCTCCTTAAGTACCCTAGGATGTAGTTTATCAGGCCCCGGGGATTTGTCGGCCTTCAGTCCCCTCAACTTACCCAACACCATATCCCTAGAGATACTAATTTCTGTCAGCTCCTCCCTCTCATTAGTCCCTATGTTTGTCGATATTCCTGGGAGGTTATTTGTGTCCTCCTTTGTGAATACAGAACCAAAGTATGAGTTTAATTGGTCTGCCATTTCCTTATTCTCCATTATATATTCTCCCGAATCGGACTGCAAGGGACTGACTTGGGATTTTACCAGTCTTTTCCTCCTGATATACCGATAAAAGCTTTTGCAGTCTGTCTTTATGTTTGCTGCAAGTTTACTTTCGTATTCTATTTTCCCCTTCCTGATTAATCCCTTTGTCCTCTTTTGCTGTATCCTGTACTGCCCCCAATCTTCCGGTCTGGTGCTTTTTTTTGCCAGTTGATATGCCCTTTTTTTTGATTTTATGCTGTCCCTAATTTCCCTCGTTATCCACGGTTGAGTCACCTTTTTAGGTTTATTTTTATGCCAAACCGGTATAAACATGTTCTGGAATTCTTCCATTCTATCTTTGAATGCTTGCCATTGTCTATCCACTGTCAATCCCCCCAGAAACACCACCCAATCAATCTTACCCAATTCCCGTCTCATACCCTCGTAATTCCCTTTATTTAAGTTCTGGACCTTAGTCTCTGATTCAATTTCCTCACTCTCCATCTCGACTGAGAGCTCGATCATATTATGATCGCTCTGACCCAAGGGGCCTCGTACAAGAAGATTGCTGATAAGTCCCTTCTCATTGCACAATACCCAGCCTAAAATGGCCTGATCTCGAGTCGGCTCCTCGACATATTGGTCCAGATAACCGTCCCGAAAACATTCCAGGAATTCCTCCTCCTCAGAATTTTTACTAATTTGGGTAGTCCAATCAATATGTAAATTAAAGTCACCCATGATGACAGCTGTGCTCTTATCGCACGCTTCTCTAATTTCCCTTTTTATGCCTTCCCTCACCTCCATATTACTATTTGGAGGCCTATATATCACACCCACTAACGTTTTCCTCCCCTTGCTATTTCTCATTTCTACCCATACAGATTCCGTTTCATCTGAGTTAATATCCTTCCTTTCCATTGCATTAATCCCCTCCTTTACCAGCAATGCTACCCCACCTCCCCTACCTTTTTGCCGATCCTTCCTAAATATTGTATATCCCTGGATGTTAAGTTCTCAGCCTTGCCCACCCTGCAGCCACGTTTCTGTAATCCCAATCAAATCATACTTGTTTACCTCTATTTCCACAACTAATTCATCCACCTTGTTCCTAATGCTTCTAGCATTAAGATACAAAGCCTTCAGGCTTGCTTTTTTCACACTCTCATTATGAATTAGTTTGGCCCTTTGTGTTTCTCTCCTTTGCTTATTGCTTCTCACCTTTCTACCATCTATTTCTAACTTCATATGACTTCCCTCTTTTCCACTACCTAGGTTCCCATCCCCCTGCCAAATTAGTTTAAATCCTCCCGAACCGCCCTAGAAAATATTACCCCGAGGACATCGGCTCCCTCACAGTTCAGGTGTAGACCGTCCCCTTGGTACAGGTCACTCCTCCCCAAGAACTGGTTCCAATGCCTCAAGAATTTAAATCCCTCTCCCTTGCACCACTGCTCAAGCCACGTATTTAGCTTATCTATCTTACTCTCTCTAAACTTATTAGCTCGTGGCACTGGTAGCAATCCAGAGATTACTACCTTTGAGGTCCTACTTTTCAATTTAGCTCCTAACTCCCTAAATTCAGCTTGTAGGACCTCCTCCCTCTTTTTACCTACATCGTTGGTACCTACATGTACCACGACAACTGGCTGATCCCCCTCCCCCTTCAGAATGCTCTGCACCCGCTCCGAGACATCCTTGACCCTTGCACCAGGGAGGCAACATACCATCTTGGATTCTCGGTCTCGGCCACAGAAACTCCTATCTATCCCCCTTACAATTGAATCCCCTATCACTATAGCCCTATCCCTCTTTTTCCCGCCCTTCTGTGCAGCAGAGCCAGTCATGGTGCCCTGAACCTGGCTGCTGGTGCCTTCCCCTGATAAGTCATCTCCCCCAACAGTACCCAAAACGGTAAACCTGTTTTGGAGGGAGATGACCGCAGGTGACTCCTGCACTACCTTCCTGCCTTTACCCTGCCTTTTGGTCACCCATTTACTGTCTGAGCTAGCCTTTACCTGCGGTGTGACCAACTCACTGAATGTGCTATCCACAACATCCTCAGCATCGCGTATGCTCCAGAGTGAGTCCATTCGCAGCTCCAGCGCCGCCATGCGGTCTGCTAGGAGCTGCAGCTGGACACACTTCCTGCACACATAGTTGTCAGGGACAGTGTCCCTGATTTCCCACATGGCACAGGAGAAGCATGACACGGGTCCGAGCTGCCCTTCCATGACTTAACCCTTACAATACCCTTTTATTTACTACGATTTAGCTTATTTATTGAATTCTACTTAGAATAAGTTTGTGAAAGTACTCACCAACCAGTCACCTACCTGTTTTCTGGTGTTGTATTTTCACTGCCGCCTCCTGTCCTGGAACCTTTTCCACCTAGGTTAGGCTCCTGAAATAAAATAAATCGAACCTACCTTTTCAACTTCCCCTAACCCCTAAAAGGTTAGAGGAGGTGGAAGGGTGGGAGACACTACACTGTAGTGTTTCGGGTTTAGCAACAGCTCCACCTATATAAGAGTTACTGGCCTCCTGCTCTCCCGACTGCACCAGCTGTGAAAGAAAAAGCCTGCGAAAGGTGAGCTTTTAAACTCACCAGTTACTGGCCTCCTGCTCTCCCGACTGCCCCAGCAGTTACTGGCCTCCTGCTCTCCCGACTGCCCCAGCTGTGGTCTCGGGCCTCGCTGGTCGCCGGGTTTTCTCCCGAGCTCCTCCTCGCTGCTCCCGCTGGTCCCGACTCCGCCTCCACCCGCTGCCGATGCCGCACTGGGGCCTACCTGAGCCTCTGGGGCCTCTTGTAGTCGCTCTGCCGCTCAGCTCCGCCTCCACCCGCTGCCGATGCCGCACTGGGGCCTACCTGAGCCTCTGGGGCCTCTTGTAGTCGCTCTGCCGCTCAGCTCCGCCTCCACCCGCTGCCGATGCCGCACTGGGGCCTACCTGAGCCTCTGGGGCCTCTTGTAGTCGCTCTGCCGCTCAGCTCCGCCTCCACCCGCTGCCGATGCCGCACTGGGGCCTACCTGAGCCTCTGGGGCCTCTTATAGTCGCTCTGCCGCTCAGCTCCGCCTCCACCCGCTGCCGATGCCGCACTGGGGCCTACCTGAGCCTCTGGGGCCTCTTGTAGTCGCTCTGCCACTCAGCTCCGCCTCCACCCGCTGCCGATGCCGCACTGGGGCCTACCTGAGCCTCTGGGGCCTCTTGTAGTCGCTCTGCCGCTCAGCTCCGCCTCCACCCGCTGCCGATGCCGCACTGGGGCCTACCTGAGCCTCTGGGGCCTCTTGTAGTCGCTCTGCCGCTCAGCTCCGCCTCCACCCGCTGCCGATGCCGCACTCTAGATGCAGGAAGAATGTTCCTGATGGTCGGGGAGTCCAGAACCAGGGGTCACAGTCTAAGGATAAGGGGTAGGCCATTTAGGACAGAGATGAGGAGGAATTTCTTCACCCAGAGAGTGGTGAACCTGTGGAATTCTCTAACACAGAAGGCAGTAGAGGCCAATTCATTAAATATATTCAAGAAGGAGTTAAATATATTTCTTAAGGCTAAAGGGATCAAGGGATATGAGGAGAAGGCAGGAACAGGGTACTGAATTTGGGTGATCAGCCATGATCTCATTGAATGGCGAAGCAGGCTCGAGGGGCCGAATGGCCTACTCCTGCTCCTATCTTCTATGTTTCTATAAATATTGAACACCTGTATCAAATCTCCCCTTAACCTGCTCTAAGGAGAACAACCCCAGTTTCTCTAGTTTCTCCACATAACTGAAGTCTTTCATCTCTTGTACCATTCTAGTAAATTTCCTCTGCACCCTCTCTAAGGCCTTGACATCCTTCCTAAAGTGTGGCGCCCAGAATTAGCCACAATACTCCAGTTGGGGCCGAACCAGTGTTTTATAAAGGTTTAACATAACCTCCTTGTTTTTGTACTCTATGCCTCTATTTATAAAGCCAAGGATCCCATAAGTGTTTTTAACAACCTTCTCAAATTGTCCTGCCACCTTCAAAGATTTGTGTACATATACCCCCAGGTCTCTCTGTTCCTGCACTCCCTTCAGAATTGTACCATGTAGTTTATATTGCCTCTCCTCATTCTTCCTAAGAAAACGTATTACTTCACACTTCCTTGTGGTAAATTGCACCTGCCATGTGTCTGCCCATTTCACCAGTCTCTCCTGAAGTCTGTCACCATCCTCCTCACTGTTTACTACATTTCTGAGTTTTGTGTCATTTGCAAACTTTGAAATGATGCCTGTATACTCAAGTCCAGGTCATTAATATGTATCCAAAAAAGCAGTGATCCTAATACCAACCCCTGGGGAACACCACTGTATACTTCCTTCCTGTCTGGAAAACAACTGTTCACCACAACTCTCTACGTTCTGTTTCTTAGCCAATTTCATATGCACACAGCTACTACCACCCCTTTAATCCTATGGGCTTCAATTTTGCTAAGAAGATGGAGCCTACATTCCAACAATCTGCAACTATAGACTTTTGATATGAATGAAGTACTTGTACAACTCCAGGGCTCGGAGGGACAAAACCTTTGTATAGTTGCTAGGTTTGGGCTTGTTCGAGCGCTGCTCTTGAGATGTTAGCCGTGGCTAAGTTGGTAGCTACTCCCACTTCTGAGTCAGAGAAGTCATGGGTTCAAGTCCCAATGCAGAGACTTGAGCACAAAATCTAGGCTAACACTCCATTGCAGTACTGAGAGAGTGCTGAGGTGCTATCTTTTGGATGAGATGTTAAATGTAAAAGATCCCATGGCACTATTCAAAGAAGAGCAGCGTAGTTCTCCCTGGTATCCTGGCCAATATTTATCAGTAAAACCGATTACAGGAAACTCTTTTTTATCCGGCATCGACGGGACCGCCGTGGTGCCGGTTTATCAAAAAGTCCAGATTACAGAGAGGTAAAAGGGACACGGCCACAGATCCAGGCATCCCTGTTGCATAGCAACAGGTGCAGGAACCCCGGTTACACGGCCACAGATCCAGGAACGGCCACTAATATGAAGTAAAACTTACCTGAACCTACTCCTGAATTTTGCCGGTTAACAGAGGTTTCCGGTTATTTAGGTGCTGGTAAATCGAGAGTTTCCTGTATCTGGTCATTGCTGTTTGTGTGGATTCCTACATTGCAACAGTGACTACACTTAAAGAAAAGTACTTCACTGGCTGTAAAGCACTTTGGGACGTCCTGAGGTCATGAAAGGAGCTATATAAATGCAAATTATTATTATTATAATTATTAGGTTAGCCCAGTAACAGGGTGATTAGCTTTCTGAGCTTGCCGTGCACAAGTCATACATTGAATCCCTGCTGGAGGTGTTTTACAATAATAAAACTGCAATTGGAACTAAAATGTAATTTTAAAACAGCATTAAAAAAAAGGACAAGCATGTGAAAAACTGGTCAGAGTTGTGAATTAAGCTTAAATATAACATGGAAGGTTTATTTCCATGCAGTGAACATATACCACAAACAAAAATCCGCTAAAGGAGGAGGTGAACACTTGGAGACCTGCAAGATTATGATCCAAACCCCTCAGTACAAATTTTACTTTAAGTTTTACTTGAATTTTTAAAAATTCCAGCTTTATTTCAACTGATGGTTCCAACTGGCCTTTGACATTCCAAGCTTTATTAATATTGGATAGATTAGAGGGTCTTTTGACTATGGTACCTTATCTCCTGCCTAATTTTGTTTTGTTACAATTGAATACTTCTAACATATGCACAATTTTGATCGGTTTCATAGTTTAATACCAAGATTATCCTCTGTTCTCCGAGGCGGACATAAAAAAGAAAATGGGGAGGGAAGTGAATTTCCTGGGGCGGGGGAGGCGGTCGACCGATCAGCCATCAGTTTATAGTAAAGTCAGCCAGCATGTAAAGTGATCTGATGACGTCAGTTTCCCACCAATCGAGTTAGGTAAACATTACCCCACCCCCTCCCCGCCACATTTAGACATTTAGTCATGTAAAGGCAAGTTTCTACCAATTAGACATTAAACCAAGGCCCCATCTGCCCTCTCAGTTGAACGTAAAAGATCCAATGGTATTATTTCGAAGAAGAGCAGGAGAGTTCTCCCCAGCGTCCTGGCCAATATTTATCTCTCAACCAACACGTGAAAATGAATTATTTTGTCATTATCTCGATGCTTTTTGTAGGACCTTGTATGTGTAAATTGGCTGCTGTGTACAACAGTGAATACACTTCAAATTACTTCATTAGCGCTGAAGCACTTTGGAACATCCTGAATTTGTGAAAGGTGCTATATAAATGCAATTCCTTTCTTTCAATCTTCCACCGTGTTACGTCCACCATTGGGGAACTTGTTTTACATTTCCTTGGCTTTTTCAGCACTAGTGAATGGAGAGAATACAAGGCTAGGTTTATTGATTTGTCATAAAAGTATAAAGTGATATAAGTTACAACAAGGAAACGAGTCGGTCGGCTCAATCAGTCCTCGTTGGTGTTTATACTCCATAAGATTGCATACATGTGTTAAATTCCATACTAATTCTGTATAAACGCACAACATACTTTAGGAATGCAATAGTAAATGGTAAGATATGGCTCTAAGGTCTGTTGAATGAATCATAGGAGTTTACAGCACGGGAAGAGGCCATTCGGCCCAGTGTGCCAGTGCCAGCTCTGAGAAAGAGTTATTCAATAACTTCCACTCAACGGCTCTTTCCCCATAGCCCTGCAGACATTTCCCTTTCAAGTATATATCCAATTCTCTTTTGGAAGTTACTATTGAATCTGCTTCTCCCACCCTTTTCAGTCAGTGCATTCCAGATTATAATTACTCCTCATAAACAAATTCTCCTCATCCCCCTCTGGTTCTTTTGCCAGTACTCTTAAATCTGTGTCCTCTGATTACTGAACCTCCCTCCAGTGGAAACAATTTCTCCTTATTTACTCTTATCAAAGCCCTTCTTAATTTTAAGCACCTCTATTAAATCTCTCCTTAACCTTCTCTGCTCTAAGGCGAACAATCACAGCTTGGATTTTAAAAACATCAGGAGCCAACCTATCGCTATGTTCCGAGCATGATCGGTGTAAAGATAAGTGCTGCAGGGGAGGTTGATTTTTTGAGAGCCAGCTAGGCAACTACATCCTTTAGGGCTTTAAAATGTAGTCCCCATAATTACATTTTCCACCTCTAGGCAGGATCTAAAGAAGCTTACCAACATAAAGACAGGAGCTGTGGGTGCAGGATAGAGGTCTGTACATACACTGCTTAAGAATATCTGTCTACAGTGAAAAAATGAAACATCTTTAAGACGGATCACAGGTAAGCTTCTTTCTCTCCTAGGTATACGTGGAAAGAATGTAATAATGGGTGATTGTGGTTTTAAGAGTTCTAGAGAAAACAAGAGTTCAGTTAAACATTCTTATGAATATTATCGTTGAGGATCAAAGTTCACCAATGTTGAGATACCGCGGCAAACGTGGGAGTCGAGACCAGAGCTAGTAAACAGAACAGCTTTTTATTTCAGCCTCATGGCAAAACAGGAACTGGAAGAGCCCGCGCCTGACTTAAATACTCCCCAGACAGGAAGTGCTCCCGGCAGCCTGTCCCTGTGGGAAACAAGTTGCTGGAGGAAAGGGCCCCCGGTTGGGGGCGTCTGCTTAAACTGTCCACACCGCCGTGAGCGGATTGTGTCCAGTGGTGGCGTGTCGCCACAGACCAATATTTAACAACTAATTGAAGAATAGAACTGGAACTTGTACGGTGGAACACTGGGGTAAATGATGCGAGATTCTGGTCCAAACTTTCCATTGATTGATATAAGCGGCTGGGAAAACATGAGGTCATGAATCGGCTGTGCCCAATTCGCCGACCAGCAACACCATATCATATTTTATTTGCTACAGCTCGCTGGCTTGATGCTTGAACTTTTGATCTACAGTGTCTTATAAATATATCATAGTCAAGTTATGTAGTTTTGAAAAGAAACTAAAAGTGAGTGAGTGAAATGGTGTTAGTCCTGTTATATACTGAGTGTAGTTTGTCTTTCTTCTGCATAGCTTGAGTTGTATCCTGACAGATGTATCTTTGTTAAATTTCCATTTTTAAAAATTAATCTTTTGGTGCTTAATTCAGCGTGGGAGGTCAGGGCCTATACCGGTGGAGCTATATCAATGGAGCTCTGTGTTGTCCTGGCCAATATTTATCCCTCAACCAACACCTAAAGCAGATGGACATAAAAGGTCCCATGAGACCATTTGAAGAAGAACAAGAAAGTTTTCCCCGGTGTCCTGGCCAATATTTACCCTCAACCAATATCACTAAAACAGATTATCTGGTCGTGATCTCATTGCTGTTTGTGAGAGCTTGCTGTGTGCAAATTGGCTGCCGTGCTTCCTACATTACAACAGTGGCTACACTTGAAAAAGTACTTCCTTGGCTGTGAAGCACTTTGGAATGTCCTGAGGCTGTGAAAGGCATGATATAAATGCAAGTTCTTTCTTTTATACACTTTCCATGTAGTGCATTTGAAACATTTACCCAAGGATCTAAAGCCTCTCTGTAGCTGCAGTATTTAATTGCTTTGCTTGCAAAAAAATTCTAGCACACTTGTTCAGGAAATTCCTCGGAGCTGCTCCTGCTCTGCCGGCGTTACTTCACCGAAAGTGCGGCAAAAACCCTGATCATGTGCTCAAACTGTGTTCCCACCTTACATCTGGCAGAACAACGCCGGCTGAGCAGGGACAGTGCTGGGAAATTTCACAGCCCTTATGTCTACCTATATAGCAATGTTGTCCATTATAAATTCCTATGTGAACGTGTCATGTTGTAATTGCAGCGTCCCACCAGCGGTGATGCTGCAGCGCCTCACTTGTACATGTCACAGCTAAAGATTTTGCATAGAGGCAGCTACTTTGAATGGTACCTAAAGAAGCTGGCACTGAGTTTCATGCCTGGATTGCCTCTCCCTTCCCCACACCCCCACCAGATCTGAGGTCTCAGGAGGCTAGGGAGCAAGGTAAGGCAATCCTCTAAAAGTATTTTAAATCTTCTTTTGCAACCTCCTCTACAATGTTCAGGGCCTTGCACTTGGAAGTGAGGGAGAGAACACAGACACGGCTTCTGGATTGAGCTGCACCTGTATTCTTGTCCCTGTATTCTTACGCCCCACCCCCTGCAGGAGGGGCAGGGTTGGGTGAGGTGGAGGCCTGAGCCTGGGGTGTGACCAGACCATACAAAAACTCAGCTCACAAATTTGGAGAGGCCTGGACAGGTGCAGTGAACATCAGGTGCGCTCTGTCCGTCCAGTGTGGAGTGGGAGATGGATAGGATATTTCAGTTCAAAGATCTTTTTTAAATCAATATTTTGCTATTGTTTCTAAGTAATTGTACCTAACTTATCACCTTCCTTCTCAAACTGGTTAATAAATGTGATGGGGCAAAATTGGGCTCTAGTGCCTGTTTTTTGGGCATTACGAGGACCCTTAAGATTCCAAAGTGTTGTCCACGGCGTGCGCGCACACGCACACCTCTGACATGAAGTGTGCCGGATGCCATATTGGTAAAGGGGTTAGCACGGCACGCGTCCGCCGGAAGTATGCGAGCAGGCAGATCATGATGTCAATCAGCGTGCAACGCGCTCCTGCCTACACTCTCTCTTAACCTTGCACAGCTCAACACGCGCTCAACAGCATGAAGGACTCCCCACCAGTGCTATTTAAGGGGCTCATCAACTAATTACAGGTTAGTTGCTGGATTATTTCTTCTGGTTGTTGCTGCAATTCTACGCTTCCAGACATAGGTGGGCTAGTAGGCTTTTCTCTTGGAGTTGAGCATGACTGGGAGAATGAGCAGAGGTTACGCAGAGCAGGACAAGTTGCTAGAAGAGGAAGGAGGAGGGGGAGAAGGGCTCTCAGCAGGAGGCCATATCCGCTCAGGATATTCAAGGCCTAATTCTCCTACCTGAACTTCAGCGACGCCCAATGTTTGAGATGTCTGCGTGTCACTAAGGTCGTCACTGAAATCTGCCAACTGCTGCTGCCACAAATCCAACCTCCGAGCAGGGCAAGGACCGCATTCCCGTGGTTGTGAACATGACTGTGGCTATGAACTTTCTTGTATCTGGCTCCTTCCAGACTGCTGCTGGAGATATTAGCAACATCTTGCAGTTTGCCGTACACTGCTGCATAAGGGAGGTCACTGAGGCTCCCTATGCAAAGAGAGATAACTTCATTTCATTCTCTCTTGCCGGAGAGAAGCAGGCAGAGTGAGCACAAGGGTTTGCAAGGATTGCAGGCTTCCCCATGGTACAGGGTGCCATTGACTGCATGCACATTGCTTTGGGGGCACCGCATGGCAACTTTGCCATGTAGCTGAACCGATTTCACTCCCTCAATGTGCAGCTGGTGTGTGACCACAGGCAGCGCATCATGCAGGTCAGTGCCCGGCATCCTGGCAGCAGTCACTATGCAATCATTCTGCCACAGTCCCCTGTGCCAGCTGTATTTCAACCACCACGGCAAACCAAAGGGTGGCTACTGGGCTACGAGCTATCCGCTGACGACATGGCTCATGACGTCGGTTCACAACCCACACAAACATGCACGGCAAGCATAAAATGAGAGCCACGCTGCCACAACAAATCTGATAGAGCAGACCATTGGTGTGCTGAAGTAACAATTCTGCTCTGGAGGAGCCCTGCAGTACTCGGCTGAGCGGGTTCTCAAGATCTGTCTTAGTGTTAGGGGGATTAAATACGTGGGGTTACGGGGATAGGGCTTGGGTGGGATGGCTGTCGGTGTAGGGACCGGGTGCTAGGGTTTGGATGATCAGCCATGATCTCGTTGAATGGCGGAGCAGGCTCGAAGGGCCGAATGGCCTACTCCTGCTCCTATCTTCTATGTTTCTATGTTTCTATGTATGCTGCATGCTGCACAACCTTGGCATCATGAGGGAACAACCCTTGCCACCACCTATCAGGTGAGAAGCTGAGGAGCAGGAGGAAGAGAAGGGAGGCTGCAACCTAGACAGCCCTTTCTGCCCGGGCTGTACATGAACAACTAATTCAAAAGTGATACCAGTAACCTCAACCCCAATTCCCCATTCAGAACAGATTGCTGGGTTGCTGTGATGCCCTGGAAGCCCCTTTGAACACTGGTATCCAGTGCCATGATGGCAGCAGTCTGAGCTTCCTCTGCAGCACTCAGACTTTTGGTGGAAGCTGCTTGTGCTGCAATGGAAGCTGAGACATCGGCCATCTGACGCTGCATCCAAGTGTATTGATGGAGTTGGCCACCAGTTCCATGCAGGATGGGCTCCAAGCTCTGCGCTAAGCCCTATGCCAAGTTGGTGCTGGACTCCTCCATGCTCCTTGACATTGCATGCAGGCTTTCAGGCAGGCTTCCCAATGCACCAAGCATTTTGGTGTATACACCCATCAGCCTTTTTCTGTAGCCTGGACCATCAAAGTCCTCATTTGAGTCCTCTGCAGCAGAACTCGTGTGCGACCTCGTCCTCCAGCGAGCTGGCATCTGCGCTATCCTTGCACCTGGCCCTGGCTGCAGCGCACATGTGCCCGGTTTCTAATCACATGCAAATCCAGCCTCTATGCTGTCCTCTAAATTATGTGCAGTGTCAGTATCTGAGCTGGTGGCTGCAAGTGTCAGATCAAGTGACAGTGTCTCTTTATCTTCACTGTCGTTTTCCTCTTCCTCCATTGCCTGGGCAGGCTGCAGTTTTTGCGTATCTGAAATGAAAAAGGGCCAAGTGTTGGGTTGTGGTGAGGGGAGAGGAGAAAGTAAGAATTGCATACTTACACCCTCTGCAGCTTGTAAGTCAGAAGAGAGTTAGGGATGAGGGAGAAGTGGGACGTGAGAAGGAGGATTAGGTATGAGGAACCTGGCATGTTCAATGGCTTCAGACCCGCCGGTAGCCATGGCCTCAGCGATGGCCCTTCCCACGATAGCCAGCACTGTCTCCTCCATGGGGGTTAGAACATGCAGGCGCACCTCTCTCCCCTCCAGTTAGTCCCTGCTGCCTCCGGTTGTGAGCCAACTTCTCCTGCAAGAGAGAGGGAAGTGTGTCAGTGAGTGTGGTGCGAGCTGTTTGGGTGATGTGGCTGCCATGGATGAATAGCTGACATTGTGTGCAAACTGTGAGATGTAGGTGTGAGGCTTGCAACAGGGCGAAGTGTGTGAGGGTGAGGTGTAGCATATGAATTTTAGGTCCTGATTGTGAGAGATTGTTGGTAGGTGAGTGATGGGGGTGCGGTGAATTGAGCATTGGCTGAGGCTGGTGGTGCAGTTGGTAGGATAAGGCATTCAAAGATGCATTCAATGACATTGACCACTTGTGTGAGGTCATTAAACTTCTTAACTGTAGTGGTAAACCATTTAACTGTAGTGTAATTAGTGGGGTTGATTGATTGATTTAATTTAATTGCAATTAATTAAAGGGTAAGTCATGGCAGAACAGCCCGGCCACGTGGTATGCTCCTCCTGCGATATGTGGGAACTCAGGGACACTTCCTGTGTCCCTGACAACTACGTGTGCAGGAAGTGCATCCAGCTGCAGCTACTGACAGACCGCATTGTGGCACTGGAGCTACGATTGGATGCATACTGGAGCATTCACAATGCTCGGGACATCGTGAATAGCACGTTTACGGAGTTGGACACACCGCAGGTAGAGGTTGGACAGGCAGAAAGGGAACGGGTGTCCAACAGGCAGAGTACTAGGTGCAGGCAGGTAGTGCAGGGGTCCCCTGTGGACATCCCCCTCTCAAACAGATACACCACTTTGAGTACTGTTGAGGGGGATGGCTTATCAGAGGAAAGCAGCAGCAGCCAACTTCCTGGCACCAAGGGTGGTTCTGCTGCACAGGACGGGAGGAAAAAGAGGGGTAGAGCGAAAGTAATAGGGGATTCTATTGTAAGGGGAATAGATAGGCGTTTCTATGGCCGCAAGCGAGACTCCAGGGTGGCGTGTTGCCTCCCTGGTGCAAGGGTCAAGGATGTCTCAGAGCAGCTGCAGAACATCTTGGAAGGGGCGGGTGAACAGTCAGTTGTCGTGGTGCAGATAGGCACCAACAATATAGGTAAAAAGCGGGATGAGGTCCTAAAAGCGGAATATAGGGAATTAGGAGGTAAATTAAAAAATAGGACCTCAAAGGTAGTAATCTCAGGATTGCTACCAGTGCCACGTGCTAGTCAGAGTAGAAATAGAAGGATATTTCAGATGAATACGTGGCTAGAGGAATGGTGCAACGGGGAGGGATTCAAGTTCCTGGGACATTGGAACCGGTTCTGGGGGAGGTGGGACCAGTTCAAACCGGATGATTTGCACCTGGGCAGGGCTGGAACCGATGTCCTAGGGGGAGTGTTTGCTAGTGCTCTGGGGGAGGGTTTAAACTAAAATGGCAGGGGGTTGGGAACCTGAGCAGGGAGACAGAGAAAAGGGAAACTAGGATAAAAGCAAAAGATAGGAAGGAGAAAAACAAAAGTGGCAGTCAGAGAAATCAATGGTTTAAATCAAACGTGGCCACAGTAAATAATAATTCTAATAGGTCTAAGAGCGTTAAAAAGACAAGCCTGAAGGCTTTGTGTATTAATGCGAGGAGCATTCGTAATAAGGTGGATGAATTGGATGCGCAAATAGAGGTAAACGAATATGATTTGGTTGGGATTACGGAAACGTGGCTCAAGGATGGCCAAGGCTGGGAACTCAACATCCAGGGGTATTCGATATTCAGGAAAGATAGGCAAAAAGGAAAGGGAGGTGGGGTAGCATTACTGGTTAAAGAAGGGATTAACACAATTGTAAGGAAGGATATTAGCTCTGATGATGTGGAATCTGTATGGGTAGAATTGAGAAATACTAAGGGGCAGAAAATGTTAGTGGGAGTGGTATATAGACCTCCAAACAGTAATGCAGAGGTTGGCGATGGCATTAAAAGGGAAATTAAAGAAGCATGCAATAAGGGCACAGCAGTCATCATGGGTGACTTTAATCTACATATAGATTGGGCTAACCAAATTAGTAACAATACTGTGGCGGAGGAATTCCTGGAGTGTTTACGGGATAGTTTCCTGGACCAATATGTCGAGGAACCAACCAGAGATCAGGCCATCTTAGACTGGGTATTATGTAACGAGAAAGGATTAATTAGCAATCTTGTTGTACGAGGCCCCTTGGGTCGGAGCGATCATAATATGATCGAATTCTTCATTAAGATGGAGAATGAAGTAGTTGACTCAGAGACAAGGGTCCTCAATTTAAATAAAAGAAACTACGATGGTCTGAGGAGCGAGTTGGGTAGGATTGATTGGGGAATGTCACTCAAAGGGTTGACGGTGGATAGGCAATGGCAAACATTCAAAGACCGAATGGATGAACTACAGAATTTGTTCATCCCAGTTTGGCATAAAAATAAAACAAAAAAGGTGGCTCAACCATGGCTAACAAGGGAAATTAGGGATAGCATAAGATCCAAGGAGAGGACATATAAATTGGCCAGAAAAAGCAATAATCCTGAGGATTGGGAGCAGTTTAGGATTCAACAAAGAAGGACAAAGGGATTAATTAAGAAGGGGAAAATAGAATATGAGAGTAAGCTTTCAGGGAACATAAAAACTGACTGTAAAAGCTTTTATAGATATGTGAAGAGAAAATGATTGGTGAAGTCAAGCGTAGGTCCCTTGCAGTCAGAATCAGGGGAATTTATAATGGGGAACAAGGAAATGGCTGACCAACTAAATACATATTTTAGTTCTGTCTTCACAAAGGAGGACACAAATAACCTCCCAGAGATGCCGGGGAACATAGGGTCTGATGAAAGGGTGGAACTGAAAGAAATCAGTATTTGTAGGGAAATGGTGTTAGGAAAATTGATGGGACTGAAGGCTGATAAATCCGCAGGGCCTGATAATCTACATCCTAGGGTACTTAAGGAAGTGGCCCTAGAAATAGTAGATGCATTGCTGGTCATCTTCCAGAACTCGATAGACTCTGGAACAGTACCCATGGATTGGAGGGTAGCTAATGTTACCCCACTATTCAAAAAAGGTGGTAGAGAAAAAGCGGGGAATTATAGACCGGTAAGCCTGACATCGGTAGTGGGGAAAATGCTAGAGTCCATTATAAAAGATATAATAGCAGAGCACTTGGAAAGCAGTGAAAGGATCGGACAAAGTCAACATAGATTTAAAAAAGGTAAATTGTGCTTGACTAATCTACTGGAATTTTTTGAGGATGTAACTGGTAAAATAGATAAGGGAGAACCAGTGGATGTGGTGTATTTGGACTTTCAGAAGGCTTTCGATAAGGTCCCGCATAAGAGATTAGCGTGCAAAATTAAGGCACATGGGATTGGGGGCAAGGTATTGACTTGGAGAGAGAACTGGTTGGCGGATAGAAAGCAAAGAGTTGGAATAAACGGGTCGTTTTCCGAGTGGCAGGCAGTGACTAGTGGGGTACCGCAAGGATCGGTCCTAGGACCCCAGCTGTTCACAATATATATTAATGATCTGGACGAGGGAATTGGTTGTAATATCTCCAGATTTGCAGACGACACAAAGCTGGGTGGGAGGGTATGCTGTGAGGAGGATGTCGTGAAACTCCAGTACGATTTGGACAGGTTGGGTGATTGGGCAGAAACATGGCAAATGCACTATAATGTGGATAAATGTGAGGTTATCCACTTTGGTGGCAAAAACAGGAAGGCAGATTATTATTTGAATGGCAATAGATTGGGAGAAGGGGAAGTGCAAAGAGACCTGGGTGTTATTGTGCACCAGTCGCTGAAGGTAAGCATGCAGGTGCAGCAGGCGGTTAAGAAGGCAAATGGTATGTTGGCCTTCGCAGCAAGAGGTTTCAAGTACAGGAACAAGGATGTCTTGCTGCAATTGTACAGGGCCTTGGTGAGACCGCACCTTGAGTATTGTGTGCAGTTTTGGTCGCCTTATCTGAGGAAGGACGTTCTTGCCATGGAAGGAGTTCAGCGAAGATTCACCAGGCTGATACCTGGGATGGCAGGAATGACGTATGAGGAGAGATTGTGTCGACTGGGCTTATACTCACTGGAGTTTAGAAGATTGAGCGGGGATCTCATCGAAACCTATAAAATTCTGTCAGGCCTGGACAGACTAGATGCAGGAAGGATGTTTCCGATGGCCAGGGAGTCCAGAACCAGGGGTCATAATCTAAGGATAAGGGGTAAGCCATTTAGGACTGAGATGAGGAGGAATTTCTTCAACCAGAGAGTGGTGAACCTGTGAAATTCTCTGCCACAGAGGGCGGTGGAGTCCAGTTCATTAAATATATTCAAGAAGGAGTTGGATATAGTCCTTAAGGCTAAAGGGATCAAGGGATATGGGGAGAAGGCAGGGACAGGGTACTGAATTTGGATGATCAGCCATTATCTCATTGAATGGCGGAGCAGGCTCGAGGGGCCGAATGGCCTACTCCTGCTCCTATCTTCTATGTTTCTATGTTTCTTCCACCACTGGATCCAGGTCCTGGGGGGATGACTGGTGGCACTGACCGCTTCAGCGATCTCCTCCCACTGCCTTCAAACAGTGTGTCTGGAAGGCTTCCTGGCCCCCTGCGGGTAGAGGACCTGTCTCTGCCTATAGACCCCCCACACCAAGGCCTCCAGTGGTGCATTGGGGAAGCAAGGTGCCCTTTCTCTGCCCTGTTGCGACATTGTTCACTTCCTGCTCCAGTCAGAATGAGGTACTGCTCTCACAAAGCAACTCCCCTTTAAGAAGTGCAGACTGCCTTTCACTCTGCATGCAACCTTTAAATACAGATATTGGGTCCCTGTTGAGCGCTAAGGCAACCAGCAGTGCATTTACTTCCTACTTCCACCTCCACCTCCGTAACATCACCCATCTCCGCCCTTGCCTCAGCTCATCCGCTGCTGAAACCCTCATCCATGCCTTTGTTACCTCTAGACTTGACTATTCCAACGCACTCCTGGCTGGCCTCCCACATTCCACCCTACGTAAACTTGAGGTCATCCAAAACTCTGATGCCCATGTCCTAACTCGCACCAAGTCCTGTTCGCCCATCACCCCTGTGCTCGCTGACCTACATTGGCTCCCGGTTAAGCGCCTTGATTTCAAAATTCTCATCCTTGTTTTCAAATCCCTCAATGGCCTCGCCCCTCCCTATCTTTGTAATCTGCTTCAGCCCCACAACCCCCCCAAGATATCTGCACTCCTCTAATTCTGCCCTCTTGAGCATTCCTGATTATAATCGCTCAACCATTGCTGGCCGTGCCTTCTGTTACCTAGGCCCTAAGCTCTAGAATTCCCTACCTAAACCTCTCTACCTCTCTTTCCTCCTTTAAGACGCTCCTTTAAACCTACCTCTTTGACCAAGCTTTTGGTCACCTGCCCTAATTTATCCTTATGTGGATCGGTGTCAAATTTTTTGTCTTAAAATACTCCTGTGCAGCGCCTTGGGATGTTTTACTACGTTAAAGGCACCATATAAATACACGTTTTTGTTGTTGTTGTTGTAATGAGCAGGCAGCACAAATTTCGTTGCCCATTTTCAGGCCTTATTCAATTTACCCCCATTAACCTCGCTCTCTCTCTGCTACCTATTCTAACAACCAGGGAGGAAGTTATTTCGTCCACACAGCCTTCCTGCTGCCTTGACTCCTTTTTGCAGCCTTTATGTGGCTTTACTGATTTCTGGAAGATAATTTTCAACTGATTGCCCGCCCATTATAGAACTCACTTGATTTTCATTTCCAAATGGTGGGTTCTACAACAGGTAGCAGTGACAGTGAAAATTACCCCTGGTGTCTGTAGTGTCCGAGGATCAATAATACTCAGACTGCAGGAGAACAATAAAACAGGTATTTACTGAACAGAGAGTAATTCAAGACTGAAATACAGAAGCCTGCTATGGCTTTATATAGAGGGGTGGCAACTGCCGGTACTGCAGTATAGAATCAGTTCTTCTCTTAAAGGCACATACACAACAATTCCTCCCCTTTTAGATAAACAGTAGATAACATTCATTTAACAACTAAATAATAACTAATTACAATTACAATTTTCTCTGTACAATATACATCAACTGAAATAATCATTTATAAGTTCAGTCTTTGAGGAGGCTTCCTGATCCTGACTGGATAGCGCCTTTCTCGAGTATCCTGTTCTTGCGGCGGAGTTGACTCTGGCTCATTGTCATTGGTTGGTTTGTCAGCTTCCAATACCACTGCTTCTGAGGTAGACGCA
The DNA here is from genome assembly GCF_052327205.1 of Somniosus microcephalus. Classification (NCBI taxonomy): domain Eukaryota; kingdom Metazoa; phylum Chordata; class Chondrichthyes; order Squaliformes; family Somniosidae; genus Somniosus; species Somniosus microcephalus. The sequence continues at coordinate 66,318,411 of NC_140987.1, read as the reverse complement.
ATCTGTACTTCGGGTTGATTACCAGGTGCACTTGCTCGTGGTATGGGTTTGGCTTGTTCCTGTGACTCTAGAATCTGGTCAGCATGGCGTCTCACGATGCTCTCTCCAACGTCCACTGTGTACATTAGTGGTCCCTGCTGTGTGCATATCGTTCCTGGCTGCCATTTTTCTGTTCGGTAGTCACGGGCCAAGACTGGTTGCCCTATCTTGAAGCTCCTGGTTGGCTTCTCATTTATGTGCTGGAATTGCTTATCCTCAACATCTCGTCTTATGTTTGGTTTGAGCAAATCCAGGCGACATCTTAGCCTTCGGTTGAAGAACATTATGGCTGGAGCTTGGTTGGTGACTGCATGTGTCGCATTCCGGTAAGCAAACAAGAAATTATCCACCTTGTGTTGTAGTGGTATGTCGTCGTTATGCATTGCCTTTATGGCCTTTTTAAAGGTCTGAACAAACCTCTCAGCCAATCCATTTGTGGCTGGATGATATGGGGCAGATGTGTAATGCTTCACCCCATTATTCCTCAGAAACCTCCGGAAATCCTCTGACACAAACTGTTGCCCATTGTCGGAGCAAATCTGTTCTGGCAAGCCATTCCTGGCGAAGATGGTCCGTAGGACTGCAATAGTATTCTCCATGGTGGTGGAGGACATTTTGATGACCTCTGGCCATTTCGAATGGGCATCCACAGCGATTAGGAACATTGAGTCCATAAATGGACCAGCAAAATCAATGTGTACCTGTTGCCATGGAGATGAGGGCCACTCCCATGGATTGTAGCGGGGCCTGTGGTGGAGCATTTTGGACCTTCTGGCATCCTATGCATCTCTTGGTCATATCCTCGATTTCTTTATCGATTCCCGGCCACCACACAAACGCCCTGGCTAGGCTCTTCATTTTTACCCCTCCCAGATGACCCTCATGAAGCTCATTGAGCACTCTATCTCTCAACTTGGGTGGAATTACCACTCGGGATCCACACATCAAGGTCCCCCGGCACACCGACAGCTGTTCTCTCCTTGGCGAGAATGCTGGCAACAGTGAGTCGCCATGTGCTGGCCATCCCTTCACCGTCAAATCATAGACCCGAGAGAGTGTTGGGTCATTTCGGGTTTCCTTCTCTACACTTGAGTTTGTAACAGGTAGACATTCAACTATGGTCGCATGGAATATCTCAACAGTGTCCACTGCAGGTGCTTCCTCTACCGTAGGCAACGGTAGGCGCGACAGCCCATCAGCATTTCCATGCTGTTTCGTACCCTTGTACTCTATGTCGTACTGATGTGCCCCTAGAAAAAGTGACCATCTTTGCAGCCGTTGCGCCATCATCACCGGAACGCCCTTCTTTGGGTTAAAAATGGAGACCAGGGGCTGATGATCAGTCAGTAGGGTGAATTTCTGCCCGTGCAGATAGTGATTGAACTTCTTCACCCCCCACACCAGGCTAAGGGCCTCCCTGTCAATCTGTGCGTAGTTACCCTTGGCTGAGGTTAACGAGCGCGACGGAAAGACTATTGGCCTCTCTGAACCGTCAGGGAATTTGTGTGACAGCACCACTCCGATGCCGTAGGGAGACGCATCACATGCTAACCGAATCGGTAGTGTTGAATTGTAGTGGGCCAATACTTCTTTTGCAGTGATTAGGCATTTTACATTTCTGAAAGGCACGCTTACACTCATCACTCCATTTCCATGTTACTCCAGTTTGCAGTAGGGCGTTCAGTGGGTGCAGAATTGTAGATAAATTCGGCAAGAACTTATGGTAGTAGTTCACCAACCCGAGGAACGACCTCAGTTGCGACACATTTTCCAGTGCTGGAGCCTTGACTACAGCCTCAATCTTGTCTGGCGACTTAAGCAACCCTTCCTCATCAATCATGTGGCCACAATACGAGATTTGTCTCCTGAAGAACTCGCATTTGGGGCGGTTGGCTCGTAGCCCATATTCCTGTAATCTCGTGAGCACCTGCTCCAGGTTGGCAAGGTGTTCACTGTCATTTTCGCCCGTAACCAGGATGTCGTCCAAATAACACTGGGTCCCCGGGATCCCTTGCAGGACTTGTTCCATCGCCCTCTGCCAAATAGCCGGACCTGATGCTACCCCGAATACCAGCCGATTGTACTGGTAAAGGCCTTTGTGAGTGTTTATCATGAGGTATTTCCTAGACGCTTCTTCCACCTCCATTTGTAGATACGCTTGGGCCAGATCAATCTTTGTAAAGCGTTTCCCTCCAGTTAGTGAGGCGAAAATATCTTCTATCCGTGGAAGTGGATATTGTACTGTGTGAAGGACTGGGTTCACAGTTACCTTGAAGTCCCCACAGATGCAAACCTTCTTCGGTTCCCCAGGCGTGCTGCTCAATGATTTCTTCATTACAGGAACGATGGGTGTGGCCCACTCGCTCCAGTCCACCTTGGACAGCACACCCAAACGCTCCAGACTCTCCAGCTCTGCTTCAACGGCTGGGCGGATCGCGTAAGGTACCGGTCTGGCCTTAAAAAATTTTGGGTTTGCGTTATCTTCGATTTTTATCATTGCCGTTACTCCTTTTAGAGTCCCAAGTCCTTGTTGGAACACCTCTTTCACGTCAGTTAGTATATTTGACAGTCGGCCAGGTGTGACGTCATCATCCTTTTTATCAGTCACAGTTAGCGCCTGAATGGAATGCCAATCCAATTGTATTTTTCGGATCCATTCACGTCCCAATAATGGTGGTCCTCCATCTGGTAGTATATATAGATACAGTTTCTGTGTTTCCTTGCCGTTGTATTCAACTGGCACCCTTATTTTTCCTCTGGGGTAGACTTTTTGCCCCGTGTATGTCTTCAATACAATGGACGTGTCCTTCAAGGGTATGTGTGAGAATAGCCGCTCATAGTCTCGTCGATTCATGACAATTAGGGCTGATCCTGTGTCCAATTCCATCTTTACTGGGGACCCTGCTATCATGAGGGTGACCCAAATGGTTCGGTGATCCTCCTTTGCGATCACGTTGTGTAAGTTTAGACAACTTAGTCTCCTGCTCCCAGAGTCCTTATCACTCTCCTGATCTTCCGAACTACTGTCTGTCAATTTCTTTACTTTCTTGTACTTTTCCTTAGTAGTTCTTGTAGTGTTGGTTTTCTTTCCCGACCTGCAGACTCTTGCTATGTGTCCCATTTTCCCACATTGCCTGCATACTTTGTCCTTAACCCAGCAGTCCTTCTGATCATGGGTTGTTCTGCCGCAGCAATAGCACTTTTCTGCTCCATACGCCATTTCGTTAGCGCTGTATTCATGTGGTTTCTGTTGTATTTCCGCAGCTCCCCGTGCTGCTGCTTCGTAGGATACTGCCACACTGAAAGCCTGTTCTAGCGTCAGGTCCTTTTCCGAAGGTAGTCGTTTCTGGGTTCCTTCACTCTGGAGCCCGCAGACAAACTTATCCCGCAAGGTGTCTGCCAGTCCTGCTCCGAACTGGCAGTGCTTCGATAACTTGCGTAGTTCCGTAAGATAGTCAGCATTGTTCTCATCTTTGTGCTGGTTTCTTTTATGGAACTTGAATCTTTCTGCTATCAGCAGCGGTGTAGGGTTTAGGTGTTCCTGTAAGATATTAACAATCTCTTCAAAACTTTTCTCCATTGGTTTAGCTGGGGTAATTAAATCCCGCAATAGGCCATACGTTCTCGCGCCCATCAAATTTAATAATACCTTCTTTCCATTGGCCACCTCATTGGCATTGCAGTACACTTCAATTCTTTCCACATACGTGGTCCAGTCTTCTACCTTGTTGTCGAAAGCAGTGATACTGCCACTGTTCGGCATCTTGGGTGATTTAAAATGGCGCCTCCCGCGCTTTTTCTTCATCCCCAATGTAATAAAATGGCGCCTCCCGTGCTTTTCCTTCTTCCCCAATGGAATAAAATGGCGCCTCCCGCACTTTTCCTTCTTCCCCTTGCTGCCACGCTGCTCCTAGCGTTCTACAGGGTAATGGCGGCGACCCGTGGCTTCGGCGTGTTTCACTTTTCCTTCCCCGCGTTCTATCCTCTCCACGCTGCCCTGTTCTTGAACACCGACCACGCCCTGTGCGCTCCACCCTCTCTCTCTTCCTCCCGACGACGCTGCACGGCCCCTTTGCAGAGCCGCTCGATCGAGCCCGAGCCCGCCGCAGTCCGGAAGGGTCAGCGCACTACCTGCTACCAGCACGACTTGCTGGAACACCTCAACTGGGGAGCCAGGCCCAGCTCTCCACAGCCTCCCCTGCAACTCTCCGATGGATCCCTGGGCGGTTGCCCGCAGTCGACGCCCGCCGTTCTGACTTCGACCTCCAAGAAGCTTCTCTTCAGGGAAAAGATCCCCGTGAGGTGATGCAGTACTGCAGGTGAGTTCAAACCTGCCCGTCGCCAGTGTAGTGCCCGAGGATCAATAATACTCAGACTGCAGGAGAACAATAAAACAGGTATTTACTGAACAGAGAGTAATTCAAGACTGAAATACAGAAGCCTGCTATGGCTTTATATACAGGGGTGGTCACTGCCGGTACTGCAGTATAGAATCAGTTCTTCTCTTAAAGGCACATACACAACAGTGTCTGTGTTGCTTTTTGTAAAAGACCAACTTTCAAAGAGTGGCAGAGGTCAAAGAAACTTGTCAACACCAAGGTATCTCCTGAATGACCAGACCTTACGAGAGAGTGGGCCATTGTCTGGGAGCTGTTCGGCCCACGCACATTTTAAAACACCTCTCCACTGTCACTGGTTCAACAGCTCAGCACGTGTCCGTCCGGTGCAGCTAACCACTTTCACCAAGTCGCTGCTCAATATGCATTTTATGGCAGCTGATGTCTTGGTCCTAATCGTGGAAAAAATGGCCACCGAATCCTAAACTGTGCGAAACTTCCTGAGAGAGTCGAAATACCTGAGAATTACAAGTGGTGATTTTGTAAAACCACATTTCGCCCCCCATGAGGATGCACAGGTGTGAATTTGGGTCAGGCTCCCCACAATTTTTTCAGTCTTCAGTATGAGCCGATGGAAAATCGCTGGGCGCCCAAATTTCCGATACCTGCTTTCGCTGAGCAAGGCTTCCCACCAGAGGCACAATTTTGTAAAGTTGGCTCTGCAGCCAAAACAGACGTGTAAGGGTGAATTCCTCACCCTCCCATCTGGAGAGTGGCCCCTCACCAGCAGCATACTAAGTCTGTGGAAACGGTTACTGTTGGGTAAAACAGAGTCAGATTGAAAGGAGCTGCATTCTCTCCCCCTTTTGCTTTGGAGATGGCTGTTTACCTTCAGTGTGTGACTATTTTCCATGAATTTCCTCGTGAGGAAAGGAGAATGCCTTCAGTATTCATTGGACCAATAAAGTGCATTGACGGTTTCCGTGAAATGGAGGGCTCACCACATTCTCTGAAATAGTGGGAGATCTGCCAGACTCAATGTGCTGCTCTGTGCCAAGCTAGCCGATCAGAACCAGAGCAATAGTGGGTGTCAACCAACTTGACTGAGGCTCCTCGTGGTTTTAAAATGATTTCATTAACAAGAAGACTCAAAACACATTTTGTTTCATTTTCACAGACTCAGTGCTTCTGTCGAGACTGGAACATTTCCAAATACACATTCCTTTGTCAGTCACCTGACTCTCTTAAAGAGGAAACATCCACTATAAGCCAAATGACTCCCACAGCTACCTGGACTACACTTCCTCTCACCCCACTTCCTGTAAAGACTCTATTCCATGCTCCAAGTTTCTCTGTCTCCGCTGCATCTACTCTGACGATGCAACCTTCCATACTAATGCTTCCAGTATGTCTTTTTCCTCAATCAAGGATTCCCCTCTACCGTGGCTGACATGACCCTCGACCGTATCCGTTCCATTTCCCGCGCTTCTGCTCTCACCCCTTCCCCTCCCTCCCAGAACCACGATAGGGTTCACCTTGACCTCACCTTTTGCCCCACTAGCCTCCACATTCAACGGATCATCCTCCGCCATTTCTGCCACTTCCAGTGTGATTCCACCACCAAACACATCTTCCTCTCACCTCCCCTTTCAGCATTCCGAAAGGACCACTCCCTCCGCAACAACCTGGTCCACTCCTCAATCACCCCCAACAGCCCCTCCCCTTCCCACGGTACCTGCCCGTGCAAGCGCAGGAGGTGCAACACCTGCCCTTTTGCCTCCTCCCTTCCCACTGTCCAGGGCCCCAAACACTCCTTCCAGGTGAACCAGCGATTTACTTGCACTTCTTGCAATTTAGTATACTGTATTCGCTGCTCACAATGCGGTCTCCTCTACATTGAGGAGACCAAACGCAGATTGGGTGACCGGTTTGCGGAACACCTCCATTCAATCCGACCAGGGTCGCCTGTCACTTTAATTCTCCGCTCCGCTCCCACTCTGATCTCTCTGTCCTCGGCCTCTTACACTGTTCCAATGAAGCTCAGCGTAAGCTCGAGGAACAGCACCTCATCTTTCGATTCGGCACTTTACAGCCTTTTGGACTCAACATCGAATTCAACAATTTCAGACTCTAACCTCGGCCCCTATTTTTTCACATGGCAGCTGTTGATGATTCTGCCATCCGCATTGGCAACATTTCACCATTCCTGCCTTCCACCCTATCACAGGCTGTTCCTTTTGTTCTTTCCTCCCCTCCCCCTCCCCGTTCCCTGCCTCTGCACCTGCTTAAACTCTGTTACATCTCTAACTGTTTCCAGTTCTGACGAAGGGTCACAGACCTGAAACGTTGACTCTGTTTCTCTCTCCACGGATGCTGCTTGACTTGTTGAGTGTTTCCAGCATTTTCTGTTGTTATTTCAGATTTCCAGCATCCGCAGTATTCTTAAAGAGGAAATGGCTGGTATTATAAAGTGGCAGCAACCCCTCCATAATGGGGTTACTAAGCTGGCTTCAGTTAGAGTGGGAACAAATCAGTCACTTTTTTGGTCATAGGCGCTATTCAGCACCTGCTGCTTAAGCATTTGAATGAGGACGTTTGCAGACATACCATCTGCCAACGTTTTGCTCTGATATTTGCTGCTTCTGTGTTTGAGCCCACTTTTAGGTCTTTGCTGACAGAAAGCATGCAATGTAAACTCACCACGCTGCCTAGCCACTTTGCTCAGATCTCCCAAAATGTTCTGAAGTGTGAACTGCGGACGTGTAGAACTTGTGTGCATACGGGGCCACGCGATCAGGTGAGTCCTGCACGGATTGATGTTACTGCAGAGGCGTCTGATGTCTTGGCATATATTTATCCCTCAATTAACATCACTACAACAGATTATCTGGTCAGTTACCTCATTGCTGTTTGTGGGAACTTGCTGTGTGCAACTTGGTTGTCGCGTTTGCCTACATTCCAACAGTGACTACACTTCATTGGCTTTGAAGCACGTTGGGCCATCCTGAGAACCTGAATAGTGTGATATAAATGCAAATAATTTCTTTCTTCTTGTCTGGTTTTCAAAGCCTGTCAGAATTTGTCTTTCATGAAGCGGCTCTTTGGTCCCTACAGGCCCTTCTTTGGTTATCCAGCAGCCATTTCATAGTGGGATACTTTTCTGTAGAAAATGGATTGCCATGTGAGAGGCTCAAAATCCTTGTATATTAGTCCCATTTAAGCACAAGCTTTCATGGAGACCAGACGTGGCCGAGACTCATTAGTCTGCTGTGCAAGTGCTGATGGCGGAAAGTACATTAAAGTAAGTGTGTCAGTAAGATTTTTTAGCAGCATCTTGTTAACTGAATTAAATTGACTTGACACAGTAAAGTCAATTAACTTCATAGAATCATACAGCATAGAAGGCGGCCGTTCGACCCATCGTACCTGCGCCGGCTCTTTGAAAGAGCTCTCCAATTAGCCCCACTCCCCTGCTCTTTCCCCATAGCTCTGCAAATTTTTCCACTTCAAGTATTTATCCACTTTCCTTTTGAAACTTTCTGTTGAATCTGCTTCCACCACGCTTTCAGATGTGCATTCCAGATCACAACAACTTGCTGTGGCAAAAAAATTCTCCTTCTCTCACCTCTGGTTTTCTTGGCAATTTTCTTAAATCTGTGCCCTCTGGTTACTGACCCTCCTGTCAGTGGAAACAGTTTCTCCTTATCTACTGAGTGAAGAGGAAATTTTTTTCACTCAGATGGTTGTGAATCCTTGGAATTCTCGACCCCGAGGTCTGTGGCTGCTTAGTCATTGAGTATATTCAAGACTGAGATCGATAGATCTTTGGACATTAAGGAAATAAAGGGATATGGGGATCGGGTGGCAGATTGGAGTTGAGGTAGATGATCAGCCATGAAAGAAAGAAAGACTTGCATTTATATAGCACCTTTGATGACCATTGGTTGTCTCAAAGCACTTTACAGCCAATGAAATACTTTTGGAGTGTAGTCACTGTTGTAATGCAGGAAATGGGGCAGCCAAATTGCGCACAGCAAACAGCAATGTGATAATGACCAGATAATCTGTTTTTGTTATGTTGATTGAGGGATAAATATTGGCCAGGACACCGGGGATAACTCCCCTGCTCTTCTTTGAAATAGTGCCATGGGATCTTTTACGTCCACCTGAGAGAGCAGACGGGACCTGGGTTTGGCATCTCATCCGAAAGACGACACCTCCGACAATGCAGCACTCCCCCAGTACTGCACTGGAGTGTCAGCCTAGATTTTTGTGCTCAAATCCCTGGAGTGGGACGTGAATCCACAACCTTCTGACTCAGGCGAGAGTGCGAGCCACTGAGCCACAGCTGACACATGATCTTACTGAATAGCGGAGCAGGCTCGAGGGGCACTATGGTCTACTCCTGCTCCTAGTTCTTATGTTCTTATGCACTCTATCAAAACCCCTCTACGGCAGGTGGTGGACATTTGCTTTCAGTGTGCTAACATGCTCTTACTGAACCCTTACTTCTTAAGTAAACAGTTCGTGCTTGTAGTTACTAAAATAGCCATGCTGTGGTGTATGTAACCTGTTCCACCTTAAGAGAACTACCTTAAGAGATGTACTACTTTCTCTTGGCTGCTGTATACTGTAATACTGTAATACCGGTGGTGATCACACCGGTATATAAGTGTTGTGCAAGGATTTGCTGGGCAGTTCAGCCCTGACCTTCGAATAGTAAAGACCTGTTAAAAGTTATTCTTGTTGTCTGTGTCCAGTGATTGATCCTAAACCTAACTGGAACATACAGACTCAACAGTGGCGACGAGTCCGATCTTACCCTGCGGCAAAATTACATCCAAGGCAGCTTCGTCCTCAAAACGGGCGTCGAGAAGAGGCATCCGCCCTCATCATCCTGCTGAGCACCATCGCACGGGAGGCATCGAGAACCCGGGTTAAAAAGAAAAAGAATTCTGACCACGAAGCCCTCCATCAGCGACAGGCAGTGTTCATCCCTTCTACCACGGTGGTGGGTAAGCCGATCAGCGACACGAGCAGAAAGTCGGCCGCGTTGACTGTGGAGTAGGGGAGGGAAAACGGAGGAATAAGGGCGGAGAGCTCGACCACAGCCGGTAGAAAGGGCCGGGCTGCAATCGAGGCCGAGAGGCGCAGCGACTGGGGCAGCTTAAGGCTCGAGAGCCGCGGAGAACTCAAACGCAGCCGGTGTACAGGACCGGGCTGCGAGCGGGGCTGCGAGGCAAAACAGCGTCGGGGAGTTGAGAAGCTTAAGGCACGAGAGCCACGGAGAATTCAAACGCAGCCGGTGTAAAGGACCGGGCTGCAAGCGGGGCTGCAAGGCAAAGCAGCGTCGGGGAGTGAGAACCGCTGGGGAGGCGAGAACGGCAGCAGCAAGGCAATCGCCATTGCAGCCAGCGGGGGAAGAAGGCAAACGCGGGAATCCGCCATTGTAGTCAGCGGGGGAAGAAGACGAGCGCGGGAAAGACCGCCAAGCGTGGGAAGCCGCCATTTTAGTAGGCGGGGGAAGAAGACAAGCGCGGGAAGCCGCCATTTAAAAAAAAAAAAAAATTTTAAAACTTGCAAGGATGCCTAAACATGGGAGCATTAATACCTTTGATAGTGATGTCGAAGATTGGACCACGTATGTAGAACGCATGGAAGTTTATTGTAAAGCAAATAAGGTACCAGATGATGAGAAAGCATTAACCTTATTAAGCTCAATGGGGGCGAAGACATACGGGCTATTGAAGCACCTTCTATCACCAATTAAACCGGCGGATCAGACCTTCGCGAATATTGTTACTGTCCTGAAAAAATCATTTAAACCCCACGCCGCTGATGATAGCGGAACGATTTAAATTTTACAGAAGAACGCAGTTGAAAGACGAAAGCAACGCTGAATTTTTAATTGAACTACGTAAGCTATCGAAGTACTGTCAGTTTGGGACAGGGCTAGCAGATGCGCTGAGAGATAAATTTGTGTGTGGATTGTTAAAAGAAGGAACACAAAAGCGACTGCTTGAAGAGAATGATCTTACGCTTGATAAAGCTGTCACTATTGCAGCATCGCAAGAAGCCGCAGCAAGAGGCACTGCGGAAATGCAGCTACGGTCACCGGAACTCTGTACCAATCAAATGGTCTTGAGTACAGTAAAATGTTATCGTTGTGGAAAGACAACACATGATCAGAACCAGTGCTGGTTCAAAAATCAGGAATGCAGAAAATGTGGCAGGCTTGGTCACATAGCTAAAGTATGCCGGTCAGGAAAGAAGACCAGCAACAAAAAGTCACCGCAGGAAAAGTACAGAAAGGTACACAAGGTGACAGAGAACAGTTCGAACGAACAGAAGTCAGATTCAGACGCCAGCAGTAATGAACTGGGTAGTCTAAGAGTACACAATGTTGGTAAGGAAGCAGACCTCCAAACAATTTGGGTCACACTTCAGCTAGCAGGAGTCCAAGTGAAGATGGAATTGGACACTGGATCGGCATTGACGGTCATGAATAAGAAAGATTACAAAAGGTTATTCCCACATATTCCCCTACGGGATACGGAGATTGTATTGAAAACATACACGGGGCATAGAGTATACCCCATCGGGAAGATAGAGGTAAAGGTGGTCCACAAGGGCAAAGAAAGCCAAGGAATTGACTTATATGTGCTACCTGAGGGAGGTCCACCACTACTGGGACGGGAGTGGATTAGGAAAATAAATATGGACTGGCATTCCTTAAAAGCACTAACGGTAGATTCCGGTACAAAAGATGTCAAACCTAAACGATTGTCCAGAATATTGGACGATGCTAAAGAGGTGTTCCAACAAGGACTGGGAACACTGAGAGGAATTACGGCAAACATCAAGATTGAAGAACATGCAAACCCGAAATTTTTCAAAGCCAGACCGGTACCTTATGCAATACGACCTGCTGTGGAAGCTGAGCTGGAAGGGCTAGAACGTTCAGGAGTACTGTCTAAGGTAGACTGGAGTGAGTGGGCCACGCCCATTGTCCCAGTCATGAAGCGTTCATCGAGCAACAAGCCGGGGGAACCGGGGAAGGTTCGCATCTGTGGTGATTTCAAGATCACTGTTAATCCGGTGCTTCACACGGTGCAGTATCCGCTTCCACGGATTGAGGATATCTTCGCTTCATTGTCTGGCGGGAAACACTTCACCAAGATAGACCTGGCGCAGGCGTACTTACAGATGGAAGTTGAGGAAGAGTCACGCCAGTATCTCACGATCAACACGCATAGAGGCTTGTACCGGTATAATAGACTGGTTTTTGGAGTGGCATCGGCTCCAGCAATTTGGCAGAGGGCCATGGAGCAGGTATTCCAGGGAATTCCAGGTACACAATGTTACCTGGACGATATTCTGATTACAGGAGATGATGACGAGGAACACCTTGCAAACTTGGAACTGGTGCTCACCAGATTGAAAGAATATGGTCTTCGAGTTAATCGCCAGAAATGTGAATTCTTTCAGAAGCGGATCTCGTACTGTGGTCATGTCATTGACCAGGAGGGGCTTCATAAGTCTCCTGACAAGATTGAAGCTGTTGTGAAGGCTCCCGCTCCGGATAATGTATCCCAATTGAGGTCGTTTCTAGGGTTGATTAACTATTACCATAAGTTTCTGCCAAATTTATCCATGGTGCTGCACCCGCTGAACGCTCTTTTGCAGAAGGGAGTACCATGGAAGTGGAGCGAGGACTGTAAGAGGGCCTTTCATGAAAGCAAGGCATTGATCACCTCAGAGGAAGTGTTGGCTCACTTCAACCCAACGCTGCCTATTCGTTTGGCTTGTGATGCTTCTCCATATGGTATTGGGGCAGTACTCTCACACAAGTTGCCAAATGGCCTGGAGAGGCCAGTTGCGTTCGCATCCAGATCATTGACCTCCGCTGAGCGCAATTATGCTCAGATAGATAGGGAGGCTCTCAGCCTTGTGTGGGGAGTAAAGAAGTTTAATCATTACCTGCAGGGCCAAAAGTTTACGCTTCTGACAGACCACCAGCCGTTGGTATCCATTTTTAACCCTAAGAAGGGTGTTTCGGTGATGACAGCACAGAGACTCCAGAGATGGTCCCTTTTCCTAGGGGCACATCAATATCAGATAGAATTCAAAGGTACAAAGCAGCATGGTAATGCTGATGGGCTGTCGCGCCTGCCACTACCTACAGAGGAGGAGGCACCGACGGTTGACCCTGTTGAGTTATTTCACTCGACCATCATCGAATGTTTACCAGTCACCAATGCAAGTATTGTAAGAGAAACCAGGAACGACCCGACACTGTCCAGGGTCTACGAAGTGACAGTGAAGGGATGGCCAGCACATGGTGATCCACTGTTACCAGCATTCTCAGCAAGACGAGAACAGCTGTCCATCTGTCAAGGAACATTGATGTATGGAACAAGGGTGATTATTCCTCCTAAGTTAAGAGAGAGAGTTCTAAAGGAACTGCATGAAGGTCATCTGGGGGGAGTCAAGATGAAAAGCCTTGCTAGGGCTTATGTGTGGTGGCCGGGTATCGACCAACAGATAGAGGAGCTGACGAAAAGCTGCTCAGGGTGCCAAAAAGTGCAAAATGCACCTCCGATTGCACCGCTGCATCCATGGGAATGGCCTTCAACCCCATGGCAACGTGTACATATTGACTTTGTTGGTCCTTTCATGGACTCCATGTTTTTAATTGCGGTGGACGCACATTCTAAATGGCCAGAAGTGATTAAGATGACTACCACTACCTCGGAAAAGACGATCGCGGTGTTAAGAACGATATTTGCGAGAAATGGATTGCCAGAACAAATATGTTCAGACAACGGACCACAGTTCGTGTCAGAAGAATTCCAGGGATTCATGAAGAAGAATGGGGTGAAACATTATACCTCTGCCCCATATCATCCGGCTACAAACGGGTTGGCCGAGAGATTTGTACAAACGTTTAAAAAAGCAATAAAGGCCATGAGCGAAGATCAGATTCCACTACAACACAAGGTGGACAAATTCCTACTGGCATATCGAAACGCCACTCATGCAGTGACAAACCAAAGTCCTGCCATGATGTTCTACAACAGGAGGTTGCGGTCCAGGTTGGACTCGTTAAAACCAAATGTGCGGAGGGAAGTTGAAAACAAACAGTTCCAGCATATAAATAACAAGACCACTTGGAGTTTCGAAATAGGACAACCAGTGTTAGCCCGGGACTATAAAAACGAGAAATGGCAATCTGGAACAATTCGGGCCAGACAAGGACCCCTGATGTACACGGTAGATATTGGTGAAAATGTAATACGGCGCCATGCTGACCAACTGGTCGAATCGAGAACAAGGGTCGAACCCATGGTTACGGCAGAGACAACCGTGAAAGAAGTTAGTGAACCTGAAGCATCTACCTCAGAAGTGAATATACCTGATGATGATGTCCAATCCATAAGAGACCAACTAGATGAGTCACCCCAGCAACGAGAATCAGAGACCCCTGAAAGGCGTTATCCAACTCGAATCAGGAGGCCTCCTCAGAGACTGAATCTTTGAACTGTTTTGCATGAAGTTGTATATATATATATGTTATTATGTTATGTTAAATGGGGATATAACTGTTCAGCTAAAAAGGGAGGATTGTGGTGTATGTAACCTGTTCCACCTTAAGAGAACTACCTTAAGAGATGTACTACTTTCTCTTGGCTGCTGTATACTGTAATAATGTAATACCGGTGGTGACCACACCGGTATATAAGTGTTGTGCAAGGATTTGCTGGGCAGTTCAGCCCTGACCTTCGAATAGTAAAGACCTGTTAAAAGTTATTCTTGTTGTCTGTGTCCAGTGATTGATCCTAAACCTAACTGGAACATACAGACTCAACACATGCCACACAAGCCAACCATCAGCGTTTGATGGTTGACAGTGTTGTTGAGTAGTGTCCACTTGTCATCATTTGCTGATAACAATCAGCGGGAATTGTAACTTCCTGCACAGCTTGGCTGCTCCTCTGAGGTCTTCCTGGACACCAAACACTCTGCACGTGTGCAACATGTGCATATCCGCAGCGCTATAAACTTGAGCTCATCCAAACCTCTACCGCCCATATCCTAACCAGCACCAAGTTCCATTCATCCATCCCTCCTGTGCTCGCTGACCTACATTGGCAACATCTCGATTTTAAAATCTGCGTTCCTCCAAATCTGGCCTCTTGTGTATCCCCTACTTCCTTCACCCAACCATTGGCAGCCATGCTTTCTGCCATTTAGGCCCTAAGCTCTGGAATCTCCTCCCTAAACCTCTCTGTCTTTCCACCTCTCTTTAAGACTCTCCTTAAGAACCTCCTTGACTGGGGAGAGTGATGTAAAATATACTGGGGAGAGTAATGCAAAATATACAGGAGGTAGATATTACATTTATTGAAGTAACTAACTGTTGCTTTCGTTGAGGGAGCAGTTAGTGACAGTGGTCCTGAAGAACTAGAGTCATAGAGTTATACAGCACAGAAAGAGGCCCTTTGGCCCATCATGTCTGCGCCAGCCACCAAGCCCTATCTATTCTAATCCCATTTTCCAGCACTTAGTCCGTAGCCTTGTATGCTATGGCGTTTCAAGTGCTAATCTAAATGCTTCTTGAATGTTGCGAGGGTCCCTGCCTCTACCACCCTTTCAGGCAGTGAGTTCCAGATTTCAGCCACCCTTTGGGTGAAAAAGTTTTTCCTTAAATCCCCTCTAAACCTCCTGCCCCTTACCTTGAAACTATGCCCCCTGGTTATTGACCACTCTACTAAGGGAAAAAGTTCCTTACTATCTACCCTATCTATGCCCCTCATAATTTTGTACACCTCAATCAGGTCCCCCCTCAGCCTCCTCTGCTCCAAGGAAAACAACCCCAGCCTGTCCAGTCTCTTCATAGCTGAAATGCTCCAGCCCAGGTAACATCCTGGTGAATCTCCTCTGCACCCTCTCTAATGCAATCACATCCCTCCTATAGTGTGGCGACCAGAACTGCACACAGTATTCCAGCTGTGGCCTAACTAGCGTTTTGTACAGCTCCATCATAACCTCCCTGCTCTTATATTAGGCCGAATGGCCTACTGCTGCTCCTATCTTCTATGTTTCTATGTTTCTATGCCTTGGCTAATGAAGGCAAGTATCCCATATGCCTTCTTAATCACCTTATCTACCTGTCCTGCTGCCTTCAAGGATCTATGTACATGCACGCCGAGGTCCCTCTGATCCTCTGTCCTTCCTAGGGTCCTATCATTTATTGTGTATTCCCTTGCCTTGTTAGTCCTCCCAAAATGCATCACCTCACACTTTTCTGGGTTAAATTCCATTTGCCACTGTTCTGCCCATCTGACCAACCCGTCTATATTGTCCTGTAGCCTGAGGCTTCCCTCCTCGCTATTTACCACTCCACCAATTTTCGTCTCATCTGCGAACTTACTGATCATACCTCCTACATTCATATCTAAATCATTAATGTCCACTACAAACAGCAAGGGACCCAGCACCGATCCCTGCGGTACACCACTGGACACAGGCTTCCAGTCACAAGGACAACCTTCGACCATCACCCTCTGCCGCCTGCCACTAAGCCAATTTTGGATTCGGTGTGCCAAATTGTTCTGGATCCCATGGGCTCTTACCTTCTTGCCCAGTCTCCCATGTGGGACTTTGTCAAAAGCCTTACTGAAGTCCATGTAGACTACATCAACTGCACTACCCTCATCCACACACCTAGTCACCCCCTCAAAAAATTCAATCAAATTGGTTAGACATGATCTCCCCCTGACAAAGCCATGCTGACGATCCTTGATTAATCCTTGCCTCTCCAAGTGGAGACTAATTCTGTCCCTCAGAATTTTTTCCAATAATTTCCCTACCACTGATGCTAGGCTCACTGGCCTGTAATTCCGTGGTTTAGCCCTACTACCCTTCTTGAATAATGGTACTACGTTAGCTGTCCTCCAGTCTTCTGGCACCTCCCTTATGGCCAGAGAGGTTCTGAAAATTTGTGTCAGAGCCCCTGCAATCTCCTCCCTTGCCGCACACAGCAGCCTGGGATACATCTCGACTGGGCCAGGGGATTTATCCACTTTTAAGCCCGCTAAAATCGCTAGTACCTCCTCCCTCTCAATGTTAATTTGTTCAAGTATATCACAACCCCCCTGCCTGATTTCTATGCCTACATCGTCCTTCTCCATAGTGAACACAGATGCAAAATATTCATTTAAAACCTCACCTACATCTTCCGGCACTAAACACTGATTGCCACTTTGGTCCCTAATGGGCCCTACTCTTTCCCTGATTATCCTCTTTCCCTTAATATACTTATAAAATACCTTGGGATTTTCCTTTATTTTGCCTGCCAGTGTTTTTTCATGCCCCCTATTTGCTCTCCTAATTTCTTTTTTAAGTACCCCCCTGCACTTTCTATACTCCTCTAAGGCTTCCACTGTTTTTAGTCCTTTGTATCTGCCAAAAGCTTCCCTTTTTTTCCTAATCCATTCTTGTATATCCCTTGACATTCAGAGTTCCCTGGACTTGTTGATCCCACCCACTGTACCAGGAACCACTTGGAGTCACTTCTCTGTGGCTGTTGAATCAGATTCTGGTTGAGGTACTTTATGTTCCAGGCTGCAGTTCTGGTTTCTATCCACAAGAAGGGGCATCCTAATGAACATCGGTAGCTATTTAGATGCTTCTGCAGCTTGATGCAATAAGCATACCACTACTTTGCACCAAATTCGTATATATTAACACATTTTTTTTGTATGTTCGCTCTGATGCACAGAATAACCTTACTCCATACTGGTATCCTAACATTTCCTTTGCTAAACATATTTAATAGCAACTTTCGTCATTGCAGAAAAGGAGACTTAGAGAAGAGATGATTCCGGTCTGCAAATAATGAAAGGTATGCATAAGGTGAAAGTAACCTGGTTATTTAACTGGAACAGCGGGCCCAGGACTAGAGAACACACGTGCAAGATTCACAAACCTCAAACAAGACAGAGATTAGAAAAAAAAAAATTTGCCCAAATGATAATGGACGTGGAGGAGACTCCCGGAGAAGGAACTTGATTAGGTATCAGCTGAATCGATATCCGTTGAGAAGGGAGTTGAAGGTTAGACAGATATTAACAGTGCTGGTTGTTTATTTGTCCCCAGGGGAGGCCAAGGAAAGAAACAAGTTTTCCTTAAATTGAAAGGATTAACAGGTGGTGGGGAGGAAAATCCATTATAGAATAATTAGATGATGGGTTCTGGATCGAGTGAGACAATTAAGATGAATGATACAATAATCAGACATGGAGCAAGACTGATGGGCTGAATGATACAATAATCAGACACGGAGCGTACCGTAGCATAGTGGTTATGTTGCTGGACTAGTAAACTAAATGCCCGGGCGAATGATTCTGTGGTTCAAATCCCACCAGCTGGGGAATTTAAATAAAATTTATTTTCCCTTATCTGAGGAAGGATGTTCTTGCCATTGAGGGAGTGCAGCGAAGATTCACCAGACTGATACCTGAGATGGCAGGAATGACGTATGAGGAGAGATTGGGTTGATAAGGCCTATATTCGCTAGAGTTTAGAAGAATGAGAGGGGATCTCATTGAAACTTATAAAATTCTAACAGGACTAGACAGACTAGATGCAGGAAGGATGTTCCCGATGGCAGGGGAGTCCAGAACCAGGGGTCACAGTCTAAGGATAAGGGGTAAGCCATTTAGGACTGAGATGAGGAGGAATTTCTTCACCCGGAGAGTGGTGAACCTGTGGAATTCTCTACCACAGAAGGCAGTTGAGGCCAATTCACTAAATATATTCAAGAAGGAGTTAGATATATTTCTTAAGGCTAAAGGGATCAAGGGATATGGGGAGAAGGCAGGGACAGGGTACTGAGTTTGGATTAACAACAGAAAATGCTGGAAAAACTCAGCAAGTCAGGCAACATCCGTGGAGAGAAATTTGAGTTGACGTTTCGGGTTTGACCCTTCTTCAAAACTGGAGAGCAAAGGAACTAGATCGAAGGCAGGGCTGCGATCGGACAAAAGAATAAAAGAACCAAAAGAAGTAAAAGAGATTAGAAGCTAGACGAGATGGTAATAGGCTGTGATGAGGTGTAAAGTGTACTGGCAGGGCAAAAGATAGCTGCCAGGTGTGAGAGAGAAACAAAAGGAAAGGGGGGGGGGGAAAGGAAAGGAGTGGAAAAATATAAGTGAAAATGACTCTTCGGACGCCCTCCGCCACTTTAACAGTTTCCAGTTTCCTGGCCCCAACCGCTTCCTTTTCACCATGGACGTACAATCCCTCTACACCTCCATCCCCCACCCGGATGGCCTGAGGGCACTCCGCTTCTTCCTTGAACAGAGGCCCGACCAGTCCCCATCCACCACCACCCTCCTCCGCCTGGCTGAACTTGTTCTCACATTGAACAACTTCTCCTTTAACTCCACTCATTTCCTCCAAATCAAAGGTGTTGCCATGGGTACCCGCATGGGTCCTAGCTATGCCTGCCTTTTCGTGGGCTATGTGGAACAATCTTTGTTCCAGTCCTACTCGGGTCCCCTCCCTCACCTCTTTTTCCGATACATTGATGACTGTATCGGTGCCGTTTCCTGCTCTCGCCCCGAACTTGACAATTTCATTCACTTTGCCTCCAATTTCCACCCTTCCCTCACCTTCACATGGTCCATCTCTGACTCTTCCCTTCCCTTCCTCGACTTCTCCGTCTCCATCTCTGGGGATAGGTTATCGACCAATATTTACTACAAGCCCACTGACTCCCACAGCTACCTGGACTACACTTCCTCCCACCCCGCTTCCTGTAAGGACTCTATTCCATTCTCCCAGTTTCTCCGCCTCCGCCGTATCTGCTCCGACGATGCCACCTTCCACACCAGTGCTTCAGACATGTCTTCCTTTTTCCGCAACCGAGGATTCCCCTCTACCGTGGTTGACACCGCCCTCGACCGTGTCAGTTCTATCTCCCGCACCTCTGCCCTCACCCCTGCCCCTCCCTCCCGGAACCACGATAGGGTTCCCCTTGTCCTCACCTTTCACCCCACCAGCCTCCACATTCAACGGATCATCCTCCAGCATTTCCGCTACCTCCAAAGTGATCCCACCACCAAACGTATCTTCCCCTCCCCTCCCCTTTCAGCATTCCGCAGGGACCGCTCTCTCCGAGACACCCTAGTCCACTCCTCTATCACCCCAAACAGCCCTTCCCCTTCGCCTGGCACCTTCCCGTGCAAGCGGAGGAGATGTAACACCTGCCCCTATACCTCCCCCCTCCCCACTGTCCAGGGCCCCAAACACCCCTTCCAGGTGAAACAGCGATTTGCTTGTACTTCTCGCAATCTAGTATACTGTATTCGCTGCTCACGATGCGGTCTCCTCTACATTGGGGAGACCAAACGCAGATTGGGTGACCGCTTTGCGGAACACCTCCGTTCAGTCCGTAAGGGTGACCCCGAGCTTCCGGTCGCCTGTCATTTCAATTCACCGCTCCATTCCCACTCGGACCTCACCGTCCTTGGCCTCTTGTACTGTTCCACGGAAGCTCAACGTAAACTCGAGGAACAGCACCTCATCTTCCGATTAGGCACTCTGCAGCCTTCCGGTCTCAATATCGAGTTCAACAATTTCAGATCATAACCTCGGCCCCTATTTCATTTTCACTTATATTTTTCCACTCCTTTCCTTTCCCCCCCCCCCCCTTTCCTTTTGTTTCTCTCTCACACCTGGCAGCTATCTTTTGCCCTGCCAGTACACTTTACACCTAATCACAGCCTATTACCATCTCGTCTAGCTTCTAATCTCTTTTACTTCTTTTGGTTCTTTTATTCTTTTGTCCGATCGCAGCCCTGCCTTCGATCTAGTTCCTTTGCTCTCCAGTTTTGAAGAAGGGTCAAACCCGAAACGTCAACTCAAATTTCTCTCCACGGATGTTGCCTGACTTGCTGAGTTTTTCCAGCATTTTCTGTTGTTATTTCGGATTTCCAACATCTGCAGTATTTTGCTATCGTACTGAGTTTGGATGATCAGCCATGATCTCATTGAATGGTGGAGCAGGCTCGAGGGGCCAAATGGCCTACTCCTGCTCCTATCTTCTATGTTTCTATGATGGGCTGAAAGATACAATAATCAGACATGGAGCGAGACTGATGGGCTGAATGATACAATAATCAGACACGGAGTGAGACTGATGGGCTGAATGATATAATAATCAGACACAGAGTGAGACTGATGGGCTGATTGATACAATAATCAGACACGGAGTGAGACTGATGGGCTGAACGATACAATAGTCAGACACAGAGTGAGACTGATGGGTTGAACGATACAATAATCAGACACGGCATGAGACTGATGGGCTGAATGATATAATAATCAGACACGGAGTGAGACTGATGGGCTGAATGATACAATAATCAGACATGGAGCGAGACTGATGGGCTGAAAGATATAATAATCAGACATGGAGCGAGACTGATGGGCTGAGTGATATAATAATCAGACACGGAGTGAGACTGATGGGCTGAGTGATATAATAATCAGACACAGAGTGAGACTGATGGGTTGAAAGATACAATAATTAGACATGGAGCGAGACTGATGGGCTGAGTGATATAATAATCAGACACGGAGTGAGACTGATGGGCTGAATGATATAATAATCAGACACAGAGCGAGACTGATGGGCTGAGTGATATAATAATCAGACATGGAGCGAGACTGATGGGCTGAATGATATAATAATCAGACACGGAGTGAGACTGATGGGCTGAGTGATACAATAATCAGACACGGAGTGAGACTGATGGGCTGAATGATATAATAATCAGACACGGAGTGAGACTGATGGGCTGAGTGATACAATAATCAGACATGGAGTGAGACTGATGGGTTGAGTGATATAATAATCAGACACGGAGTGAGACTGATGGGCTGAATGATATAATAATCAGACACGGAGTGAGACTGATGGGCTGAGTGATACAATAATCAGACATGGAGTGAGACTGATGGGCTGAATGATATAATAATCAGACACGGAGTGAGACTGATGGGCTGAGTGATATAATAATCAGACACGGAGTGAGACTGATGGGCTGAGTGATATAATAATCAGACATGGAGCGAAACTGATGGGCTGAGTGATATAATAATCAGACACGGAGTGAGACTGATGGGCTGAGTGATATAATAATCAGACACGGAGTGAGACTGATGGGCTGAGTGATATAATAATCAGACATGGAGCGAGACTGATGGGCTGAGTGATATAATAATCAGACACGGATTGAGACTGATGGGCTGAGTGATATAATAATACGACACGGAGTGAGACTGATGGGCTGAGTGATATAATAATCAGACATGGAGCGAGACTGATGGGCTGAGTGATACAATAATCAGACATGGAGTGAGACTGATGGGCTGAAAGATACAATAATATGACACGGAGTGAGACTGATGGGTTGAGTGATATAATAATCAGACACGGAGTGAGACTGATGGGCTGAGTGATATAATAATCAGACACGGAGTGAGACTGATGGGCTGAATGATATAATAATCAGACATGGAGCGAGACTGATGGGCTGAATGATATAATAATCAGACACGGAGTGAGACTGATGGGCTGAGTGATATAATAATCAGACACGGAGTGAGACTGATGGGCTGAATGATATAATAATCAGACACGGAGTGAGACTGATGGGCTGAGTGATACAATAATCAGACATGGAGTGAGACTGATGGGCTGAATGATATAATAATCAGACACGGAGTGAGACTGATGGGCTGAGTGATATAATAATCAGACACGGAGTGAGACTGATGGGCTGAGTGATATAATAATCAGACATGGAGCGAGACTGATGGGCTGAGTGATATAATAATCAGACACGGAGTGAGACTGATGGGCTGAGTGATATAATAATCAGACACGGATTGAGACTGATGGGCTGAGTGATATAATAATCAGACACGGAGTGAGACTGATGGGCTGAGTGATATAATAATCCGACACGGAGTGAGACTGATGGGCTGAGTGATATAATAATCAGACACGGAGTGAGACTGATGGGCTGAGTGATATAATAATCAGACATGGAGTGAGACTGATGGGCTGAGTGATATAATAATCAGACACGGAGTGAGACTGATGGGCTGAGTGATATAATAATCAGACACGGAGTGAGACTGATGGGCTGAGTGATTCAATAATCAGACACGGAGTGAGACTGATGGGCTGAAAGATACAATAATATGACACGGAGTGAGACTGATGGGTTGAGTGATATAATAATCAGACACGGAGTGAGACTGATGGGCTGAGTGATATAATAATCAGACACGGAGTGAGACTGATGGGCTGAGTGATATAATAATCAGACACGGAGTGAGACTGATGGGCTGAATGATATAATAATACGACGGAGTGAGACTGATGGGCTGAGTGATACAATAATCAGACACGGAGTGAGACTGATGGGCTGAATGATATAATAATACGACACGGAGTGAGACTGATGGGCTGAGTGATACAATAATACGACACGGAGTGAGACTGATGGGCTGAGTGATACAATAATCAGACACAGAGC
Organism: Somniosus microcephalus; assembly: GCF_052327205.1. NCBI lineage: Eukaryota > Metazoa > Chordata > Chondrichthyes > Squaliformes > Somniosidae > Somniosus > Somniosus microcephalus. The sequence continues at coordinate 66,295,418 of NC_140987.1, read as the reverse complement.
GAGACTGATGGACTGAATGATACAATAATACGACACGGAGTGAGACTGATGGGCTGAATGATACAATAATCAGACACAGAGCGAGACTGATGGGCTGAACGATATAATAATACGACACGGAGTGAGACTGTTGGGCTGAATGATATAATAATCAGACACGGAGTGAGACTGATGGGCTGAAAGATACAATAATCAGACACGGAGTGAGACTGATGGGCTGAACGATATAACAATCAGACACGGAGTGAGACTGATGGGCTGAATGGCCTTTTCGTGTTCTAGTTTGTCCTGTATTGTAAATGTAAAACAATAGCAGCTTTATCTACAGAGGAACTCCGCTCTAACCAATGTATAATGACCTCGTGCCACAGGAAAACCTCATAAAACCACAATCTGGTGAGAAATAGAGCCAAAGTTTTATAAATGGACTGGAATGTGAAACATCCAAATTTAATATAAATCCATCCTTTCCTGTGTATTAGTCGTGGCCTTTCAGTGTTGAGAATTCCCTTTGATAAATCATATTGTTTATTAAAATCAAATCTGAATTTTATAAACCATTTTACTTACAACCAAACCTCAGTAAATTCTTCTCGCAATATGAGAAAGAATAAAGAAATAAACCCTTTAGCTATAAGACCAACTAACAAATTCTTTACACAACAAATGTGTTTTAGAGTGCACTTGATGGGGAACTGTAAAAGCAGACAAGTTGCTACGAACTGTTAAAATAAGAAAGCATACTGGCATGTTATGTATAATACACATATCTGGTTATCAGCTTAAATATTGACATTATAAAATACAGGATTACAATTTAATTACTTTTTTCAAATGTAGAGACGATTACTTTCATCTGCTTCCAGGGCAAGTGCTGGGCTTTGGGATAAATTTTACAACTTACTGCTCCTGGCTCAAAGCTTCACGAGGTGTGAAGGTCAGCGATATTCCCAATATTTTCTCCTCTCCCGTGAAACTGTGCACCATTAATTCATAGCATCTGATTGGCAGGGAATCGATCTTTTTATAAGTTATTCCACATGATAATAGGGTTCCAAGGTATTCATTGGCTGATAGGAAGTAAGTATACAATAACTCTGATTACCAATGATCACATATATACAATGATAACTATTATTAATAATAACACATATACTTCGGGTCACACTTACAGTACAAGGTCCGGGAGAATTCACACATAACGGTTCTCAAGCTCGAGAGAACGGCTGGACAGGCCTTGTCGAATTCTGAAGTATCGATTCTAACACACCTGTTTTCACCTTTCTTTCACTCTGGCTATGTGACAATCCGCATGATTCAAAATATTACCGCATCCAATTAACTGGACTTTTATTCGGTTCCTTCAGCGTGTTTCCACTTTGGGGCTGGAGATTGGGACATTTCTCCCTTTTTATCTGAAGCAGCAAGCTTCTTTAAAATAGTGAGGGGAAAATATTCTTGATAGAATTTTCTATCAGCACTGGAGTCAAGTCCCGAAACATGTGCATTTATTTCAGTTGTGCAGTTGGGTAATATAGGTATTATCATATCTTGGGTATTGCAGTTTTTGCATGTCTTATGAAATGTACAGATTTGTGCTGTTAGCTACATCAAACTGTTGCCACCCTGTGGGTTTCAGAGAATCCATCGCCTACTTCCACCTCTATAACCGCTTGGCACCACCCCTGCCTCATCCCATCTCCTGTTGAAACCCCAGTCCATGTCTTTGTCACCTCCAGACTCGACTATTCCAGTGTTCTCTGGCTGGCCTCCCATCTTTCACCCTCAGTAACTTCAGCTCATTCTAAACTGGGCTGCCGTACCCTATCCTGTGCCAAGTTCTGCTCACCCATCACCCCTGTGCTCATTGACGTACATTGGTTCCCAGTCCCCCAGTGCCTCAAATTTAAAATTCTTATCCTCGTGCTTAAATCTCTTTATGACTTATGCTCATGGCCTACAAATCCCCAAACTCTCAGTTCCTCCAGCTCAACCCTCTTATCCTTCCCCCGTCCTTTCTCCCCACCATTGGCAGCCATGCCTTCAGCCGTCTCGGCCCCACATTCTGGAATTCCCTCCCCAAACCTCTCCGCCTCTCCATCTCCCACTCCTCCTTTAAGACCCTTCTTAAAACCCGCCTTTTTGACAACTCTCCTACTTTGGTCCATTTTACACCTCTGTGAAGTGCCTTTGGGACATTTTATCTGCATTAAAGGCACTTTATAAATACGAGTTTTATTTTTTCTATACGCTAATTTACCATAGAGATACCTTTATTAAGTTGTATTGTATGTTGTTATTTTCATAAAGTGATAATTTTATGTGATCAAGCTCATGACTCCTGCAGTGCAGTCTCATGCCGTTTAGTGAATGACTGCGAAAGAGATGTTTTAATTCATTCTCAGGATATGGGGGCCACTAACAAGGCCAGAATTTATTGCCCATCCCTATGTTGCCCTTGAGAAGGTGGTGGTGGGCCGCCTTATTGAACTGCTGCAGTCCGTGTAGTGTTAGGCATAGAGTTCCAGGATTTTAACCCAGCGACCATGAAGGAACGGCTATGTATGTCCAAGTCAGGATGGTGTGTGACTTGGAGCGGAACTTGCAGGTGATGGTGTACCCATGCACCTGCTGCCGTGTCCTTCTAGGTAGTGGAAGTTTCAGGTTTGGGAGGTGCCGCCGAAGAAGCCTTGGCGAGTTGCTGCAGTGCATCTTGTAGATGGTACACACAGCAGCCACGGTGCGCCGATGGTGGAGGTAGTGGATGATTAAGGTGGTGGAGGTCAAGTGGGCTGCTTTGTCCTGGAGGGTGTCGAGCTTCTTGAGTGTTGTTGCAGCTGCAACCATCCAGGCAAGTGGAGAGTATTCCATCACACTCCTGACTTGTGCCACTTAGCACCGGTACAGTAGGTTGTTGCTTACTGTAGCAGCTTAATCTCATTTAGTTGAGCCCGAAAGACTAGTGGAATTAAATTGCATTGTATTTATTTCTGCAGTACCTAAACCCTGCCAGTTGGTGGTGGTGAATTGGTTTGGATAGACAACATTGGACCAGATTTTGCTGCCAAAATAATAGCGAGTTTAATGTGCACACTGTTATTAATATGTAAATTGTCCAGTAGCTTGTGACAAGGAAGAGATACCCCGTGAATTACAAATCACCACAAGTTGCTGGGCGATTTGCGACACTCCGCCATTAGCTTTGTGAAAATGACAGCTTGCTGTGAGTTTCAAGATATTGTATTTTCACATTAATTCCGTATTAAACTCGCCACAGAAAGTTAGGGCTAGTACTTAACAGCGTAAGCACCTTTTTAATGATGAGATTTATGTTCCTGAAATGCCACTCGACCTCCCCAGTCCAGAAAGGGAACAATTGTAACTGGAATCTCACTCCTACAGTAGGTAATAAATTGTTGTTAGAGACTTTTAAAATTATAATTTTTACATTTTTTTCTTACTTTTCCTTTCTGTTTCTTTTTTCCCCTCTCTCGTAATCCAATCTTCCTTTCCCTTTATTTATTTCTCTTTCTGTACCTGATTTGATTCTAAATCACCCTATTTCCTTCCCAGTCCATCCTCTGTTTATTTCTCAATCCTTAAATCTCATTGGTTAAGGAGATACGTTGTTTGTCCTGTCGTTCACCAAGGTCCCAGACGCCCCATTACCTTGGCACTCTATTTTCAGTTTGCACGTCCAGCAAGTTGCAGCACAAATATTTTCGAGCTGAAGGATGAGGGAAAAGTCTAAGGCCGCGAATTTAATGGAGGAGGCGGGATGGTGGCGGGAGAGCTGGTTTCCAGGTTCCAGTCACGAACCTGGCTGCAGCCACTCTGTAAATGGGATTTTTCCTTGATTGGCCTTGTTAAGCCCGCCCTGTAGGCTTCCTGGCCAATTAACAGGAAGTGGGTCTGATGACATCATTTGATGGTGCGTCATCAGCCGGTTTCCTTAAAGGGACCACGTACACATGGAGTTTGACAGTTGTTCTGTCAGTGTTTGACAGCATTGAGGTGCTGCAAACACTGACAAGCACTGCACCAAGGTGAACGCTTGCACCCAGGCTCTCCAATGACTCCCTCCATAATAGCTTATAGAAGGAGTCACAGCATGCAGGGAGTTTCTCTTCCCTTCCAAGGGCGGAAGAGACCTCCCCAGGATACCAATGCAGCCTGGTTGCCCATTGCACAGGAGGGCAAAAGCAGGGATGTCATCCGGGGTCCCTGGCTGCAGTGACACCAACCTTTCAATGATCTCAGAGGATCACGAAACGTTAATGCAAAGCCACACTCAAACTCACCCTGCTGTGCCACTCAATACATCCCCATTATTCTGCCTTCCCTACCTTACTCCTGCACATCCTTACTCACACCAACTTACCTTGCACCTCCACCCAACCCTCTCTATCTACTTTATCACTTCCCCATCTCACTAGCCACCCCTCACACTCACCCTCATCCTACTGCAAGCATACCAACTAACAACACACAAGGATAGGCACTTAAGAGGTTTAGCCAATGTCCATGTGAAGTTTCTGGTAATGTGTTGTCATACAGTGAAATCTATTTTTCCAAAACTGCCCCTTATGGACAGATCTGAGCGCACCTTGAGAAGTGTCTTACTGAGTTCCAGTGATTGTTCAAACATAACTTCCCCTCCCCCCCGCCCCCCCCCCCACTATAATGATGAGTATGCATGGAATGGCTTGGACATTAAAGTGATGCTTCACGGTGCTGGTGTTGGATGGTGTCAACCTGGCGTATCATGTGGCAGCCAGGGTTTACTGCGTCAAGTGAAGAAAATCTGGCCATGGTGATGCCATCGCTGGCCTCCCGGGCAACAATGCTGTCGGGGGCTGATACCCTATGTCCTGTGCAGCATCAAGCGATGGCGGAGAAGGTTGGTGATGTTGTTGGTGTGCCTGGTGATGTTGGTGTTGGGGCTGATCGTGGAGGGATTCTGAGGACCAAGGTCTGATTTTTTCAAGGGCATCGATGTTGCTGCAATTGATGGCAGCTGCAGGTGAGATGACAGAAGTGATCTGTCACTGGCGAGAGAAGTTCTCCCAATGAGGTGGCACTGGACATACAGTTGGATCTATAAACTTGTAAGCTAAAGAAATCTCTATATGTATAAAAAATACGGTAACCAACATTTTCTGCGCTCTGAAACTCACCATCTGCAACATGCCATCCTTCACAGCACTTCTGCAGCTGTCAGCTTAACAGAAACATCAGAGCAGACTCAAATCCGGTTACCCGTGGGGGAGAATGTAAAATTGCAAGGAAGCCTCAAAATAGTCTTAAATTGGCTCTTATAAGCTCAATCGTATCCCCCGCCGCTTGTTCTCTTGTGCAAGACAGTTCTCCGCAGACAGACCTGACACCTGGGAGACTCGCATGGAGGTGGATTGACGGCGGGTTTACTACCCGCTGTCAATCTTTGCTATTTTGACAGCAGACCCATCTCCAAACCCGCCCTCTGAGCGCCGGCAAATTCGCGGCCTAACTAATGGGGCACGTGGCAAAATGCCCCCCCTCCAGCAAATTCTGGGCCATTGTCATATGTTCTGTGATATAGTTATCCATTTCTGCCACTAGTGCCACTGTATCTGTAACTGGCTTGAAAATTGGACCACAGCTAAACTGAACACTGCATTGTTGAAAGAAAAAGAGATGGCGAATGCAAAATGGGTTGAATGGAGGAAAATATAAATATTGAAAAAAATTGAAAATGATCAATGCTATGATTAGTCAAATGTAAGAAGTCACACGACACCAGGTGACTTCTTACATTTATCCACCCCAGTCCAACACTGGCATCTCCACACCATGATTAACCAAAAACTCCATTATCATTGTATCTTGCGACTACCATGATGTTAGAAGGCGAAGTAGATGGATCTTGGTCTTTCCCCGTCTTGCACTTACGATGTTCCTATGGTACAGTTATGCACTGATTTTCCTGGGGTGGTTTTTCTTCTTCACTGCCGAGGTAGTAAGCTGGCGGAGAGAATTGCTCGCCCATTTTAGAACCCACCTGATTTTCATTTTAGGTGATCCCATAAATAAGGAATTGCATCAATATCTGGTGACACAGGGGATCTTATCTCTTACAGCTCTTCCCTGCCTGGATTGGATGGATTTTCTGTCATTCCAAAGATGACAGCTCACTCCTCCATTGTCACCCGCTTTTGGTTTCTATGATTTCTAGGTTTCCAACTCAGTTTTCTGCAGCCGTGGACCAGTGGTAGCACTCTCATCTCTGAGGTTGTGCGTTCAAGATCCGCTCCAGAGATTTGAGCACAAAAATCCAGGATGACATTGCAGTGCAGTACTGAGGGAGTGCTACACTGTCGAAGATGCCACCTTTCGGATGAGACTTTAAACTGAGGCTCCATCTGCCTTCTTGGGTGGATGGAGAAGATCACATGGCACTATTTGAAAGAAAAGCAGGGGAGTTCTCCCCAATGTCCTGACCAGTATTTATCAAATGATCAAAGACCTCTAAACATCTGGGAAATTAAGACATTCCCATCTGTGTGGAACACTGCTGCTTAATTATTCCTGAGAAGGTTTCCTTACCTTGAATGAAAATAGTGAAATTAGATCTCCTGTTTTTGGTGTAAACAACATCGGACAGTTGCCGTGACACTATTTTCTGTTCACTAGTGGCATACCACGACTTGATTAAATTCGCAACACAGCTGGAACATGGAATTGTGAAGCAATCGGATCAAATTTCAATGTCTGTTGAAATAAAATGCTTAGTTCTCGAGTGACAAAAGAGAAAATGTTTCCCTCCTGAGAGAGAAATCCAAAATTAAAGGCTACTGTTTATTTGGATTGTAAAACAGCAGCTTTTGAAGCAAGGATTGATGTGGTTGTTGTTAATGTGCATTTAGTCATAGAGCCATAAAGTCATAGGCCTAGAAATTTGGTTGGTAGCGCCGGTGCTGAGCGCCTAAAGAGACCTAGAATTGGGGTGAAGCCCTATGTTGGGGCGGATGCTATGAAGATAGCGCCATCTCAGATATTGACTATACATTTAGCGCCTGCGCAAAGTGTTTGCGCGCGCCCGCGAGCGCAAGCGGCTCATGACGTCATTTCAGTGTGCAACGCCTTTTAGGAGCGCCTGAGCACATATTGGGTGGCACCCGGAGCCTTAGTGCCCAGCGCTATTAGTGACAGTTCGAGGGAGGGCTAACAGGCCCTTCTCGGAGTAGGGGGGCGCTATTTAAAGGGGACAGCTCTAGTGCAGAATCTTCTGCCACTTGGCCTGCTCATTGCGATCGCTGCTAGAGAGAGTTGGCGAGCTAATGTGGAGCGGAGTTCTGGGAATTTAGCTTTACAGTACTTGGGACCTTCAAACCTGTCCGAAGCACTTGCAGCACTACACCTAAAAGCCTTTTGACCAACTGGCATCGGAATGGGAGCTTGTTTGGAGGGCCACGGCCTTATCGCCCAACACTGTGAAGGGGCAGAGAGACAGCGGGAGAGAGGGCCGGGATTGGCCAGAAGGAGGAGGGGCAATGGAGGTCGGCCAATCCGACGGGATGCTGCGAGGGTCTTTAGGCAGCAGGTGACAAGCCTTGACATGTCGGAGGAGCAGTGTTTGCGAAGGCTCCGAATCTGGAGGGACATTGTTACTGATCTGTGCCACCTGCTTGGTCAGGATCTGCAGCCGCGTGAACGCTGCAGAACCTCTCTGTCTGTGATGGCTAAACTGACTGATGGCCTCCATTTTTATGCCAACGGATCTTTTCAGTCAGCCATTGGGGACAATGCAACTGCCACTCAGGCTGCAGTCCACTGTTGCATCCGGCAAGTGACAGATGCCCTTTATAGGCGAACGCGTCAATTCATTACCTTCCCTCGAACCCTGCACAAGCAGGCGGAGGAGGAGGAGGAGGAGGAGGAAGAGCAGGAGGAGGAGGAGCAGGAGGAAGATGGAAGGGCTGCTGAAAGTGGAAGGTCCATACGTCAGAGGCTCCTCTGGACTCCTGTCAACACCCCTGTGGCGGAATGATGAGAGTCTTAACTCATGCGCACTTTGGATGTTTGAGGGCCTCTGAATGCCAGCATCACTGAAAGTAGTCACATGCACCAAGCAACATTGAAACTTCTGTTTATTGGCACAAAAGTCTTTCATTACAGCTAAACAACGTAATGTCAGCAGAAACCATAACTGTAAAAAAAACTGTGAACTGTTCGGCAAAGCCGCAAAACTCAACCAACCTTCTGCAAATATAACAGCAGGTGAGGGTGTCCTTGAATTTGGACAAACAAACGTCTCAGCACCTCTCTCTACAACTGGCCCCTTGAGGGAGAACGACTTCTCTTTCGCGCCCGGCCCCTTCCCTCCCTGCTGCTCCTACGTAATTGGACCCCAGTGGCGGGCTCAAGGCTGGGGGACGCCTCCTGACTGTCTGGAAGTGCAGAAGCCCCTGAGGGACGGTCTGGCCGACCTCTGGGCTTGGAGGGTGCGGACGCAGGATGCTTGCTGTGACCATGGCTGGAAGCAGTGTGGCCTGCAGGTGGTGGCAGCTGCAATGCAGGCGTCCCAGCGCTGGCATGTGCAATGGTCTCCTGCCAAGAGAGGACACCTGCACCATGGTCGGATGACACACTGGCTATCTGAGGGGAGCGGCTCGGCTCATCCGCCACAATCGCATGCTCCACTGATTCCTGGCCTTGTACGGGAGTGGAAGGGCCCGGGGTGATCCTGTCTGATGCAGAGAGGGTGGCTGCAGTGAGAGATCGCGTTGCGTCAATCTGGCTGTGCAAGAGGCCAACAAGTGACTGCGTGGCAACAGTGAGGACCTGTGTGCCAGGTGCCAGTGCTTCGGAGAAGGCCTGGACAGTTCTTCCCATAGCTTCGGACAAGCCAGGTGCCGACCACTCCGCTGCCTCGGACAAGCCCTGCACAGACCTTTCCAGGGATTGTCCGAAGCCCTGAACAGTCCTTTCCATAGCCGACTCAAAGCCGTGGACAGTCCTCTCCATTGTTGGGCCGAAGCCCTGGATAGTCCTGTCCATTGTTGCCCCGAAGCCCTGGATAGACCTGTCCATTGTTTCCCCGAACACCTGGAGAGTCCTCTCCATTGTTGCCCCAAAGCCCTGCAGAGTCCTCTCCATTGTTGCCCCGAAGTCCAACATACTCCTAGCCAATGAATCTATTGACTCAGGCATCTTCTCCACTGCAGCCATCAGCTCCGTGTGTCTGAGCCGGGCCTGTTTGCTCATCTCAGCCAGGCGACGGACCTCATCTGCACTCTGTGCAGCAGTCATTACGACCTGCCTTGCCCTGCGGGGAGACGGTGGCCGCACTTGCCTATCCCCCGTGCGTGGCTGCATGCCGCTTGGTCCGGCAACTGGTTCATCCTCAGAGCCCCCCCCACTCCCCTCCAGGGGACTACTATCCCCAGTCTGTAGATGTGTCAGCTCCCCGGATTCTGCAATGGCTGGTCCGGATTCCTCCTGGCACTGGCAGCTTCAGCGCGTTGAGCCCGAGTTGGTGCTGCTTCATCTGAAAGTGGGAGGTGGAAGAGTGCCTTTAGCAAAAGGACAGCTTTGCTGAAAGGCATGCCAGAATGCGGCAAGGCTCTGACATGGCTGCACACTGAGGATGCATGCTGGCGGGGGGACCAAGTGGAAGGCAACAGGTGAAAAAGCTGACAGTCTTACCCTCGCTGTCGGTAATGGGGTCGGCAGATGCAGTGGTCACAGGACCAGACAGACGTCCTCCAAGTATCTGGTGCACTCTCTCCTCCAGATCCGTGAGAGTGACCACTTGTGGAGGTCCGGCACCGGTTCGACGCTGCTCCTTTTGAATCATCGCCAGCTTGGACTGCAGGGGAAATAAGGGGAAGTTCTGTAACATGATGCCTTGAGACCTCATCGCATGCCCCCCATGGTGCAAGAGCCCTAACATGAGGCCTTGAGACCTCATCGCATGCCCCCCATGGTGCAAGAGCCCTTACAGGAGGCCTTGAGACCTCATCGCATGCCCCCCATGGTGCAAGAGCCCTTACAGGAGGCCTTGAGACATCTGTCCATGTGTGTGGCCAGAAAGGGCCATGGGTGCTTGCTGACAGATGGCCATTGGGGCATCATGGCAACAGGGTGGCCGAAGTCAGCTGCAGATGGAGGGAAGCACAAGTTTGGTAAACCATCACTCACCCTAACGATCCGTGTGAGGTCGTTGAATTTCTTCCTGCACTGAACAGGGGTCCTGGTCACCATGCTGCTGGAGTTGACCCTCACAGCAACCTCCCTCCAAGATCGTCGGTAAGCCTTCTGATTTGGCCTCTTGCCATTATCCGGATACAGGACCTCTCGACGGTGTTCAACTGCAGCCACCAAGTGGTCCAGGGCCTCAGTGCTGAAGCGCTCTGCTCTCTGTCTAACCTTCTCCATGATGAACAAGTTTGTACCGCCAGACAAGGGCGAGTGCCGAATCTGAGGCTTACAGGGCGTTGGGTGTTGAAGCTCAGGCTGACTGACCCACCCCTTTACGAGCCGGCCAGCGCCTGGAGGTCTCGTGCTTTCCCGTAATTGAGTTCACCTGCGCTGCGCCCGTCCGCATCGATATTGAGTAGCGCCTGACCTTTTGCGCCTGAAGAGCACCGTGCAACGGCTGATTTAGCGCCTCAGTCCCCTTTGGGGGCGATGCAACCCAATATCGCGCCAGGCGGCGATAAGTTTCGTCTGGCTATAAACTTTGCGCATTGCCAGTTCTAACGCCTCAAGCGGGGCTATACCCAATTTCTAGGCCATAGAGTCATAACAGCACAGAAGGAGGCCATTCGTCCCATCGAGTCCATGCCGGCTCTCTGTAGAGCAATCCAGTCAGTCCCATTCCCCCGCTCTATCCCCGTAGCCCTGCAAGTTTATTTCCCTCAAGTGCCTATCCAGTCTCCCCTTGAAAACATTGAGGCCTAGAAATTCAGTTGTTTGCGCCAGCCGGTAGCGCCTTAGGAGGAGATGTTGGGCGCTAGGCGGCTAGCGGCCGGGCGCAGCGCGATTTGCGCCTCTCCCCAACTTCACTAAAGATTTAGCGGCGGCACAAAGTCTTTGCGCGCGCTCAGCTGCGCGCGCAGATCCTGACGTCATTTCCTCGTGCAACGCCCTTTGTGCGCCCCAAACCGGAAATTCAGTGGCGACGCCCTATTGTGCGCCTGGCGCCCCTAGCGACTGGTAGAGGGGAACGGTTCTCAGTCGATACGGAGCGTGGGGGGCGCAAATTAAAGGGCACTCCTCCTGCAGTAGAAAAGGCAGCCATTTTGCAACACTCCTTTTTGAGAGACGGATCTTTGCAGAGAGACAAAGGTAGAGAGCTTTCTGCTTTGGCTCAACACTCGGACAGGTACTTGTGGCTTCAGGCCACAGCTTTCCACTTGTCTTTACCTTCAGTGTCATATCATTGTTTGCAAACATATAATGGGGGCTGCAATGGGTGCAAACGTTGGCCTTCTCTATTGCATTCAAAGGGCTCACAGACTCCGTGAGAGAGTGGCAGTCATGGCCAGACGGAGAGGGGGCAACAGGCGTCGGCAAAGGAGGCCTTACCTGTTGTGTATGTAATATGTGTGCTACTTTGAACCTATGGACAGGACTGCACTACTTGTTGGGCGTAGTGATACGCAGTACCACTCCTGGCCATAGGGGTATAAATAGTACTGTGGGTACTGATTCCCCTCAGTTCCCGCCTGTGGGCATGAAGTAAAGACCTATGTGCAGTCCCTACCTCCAACCAGTAAAGACCTGTTTGAGTTATACGTTTAAGTCTTTGTGTTAATTGTTCAATACAATACACATACTTAACACTGGCGACGAGTCAGGCTCTTACCCTGCGGCAGTTATTCCAGGCGGCTTCGTCCAAAGACAGGACGTTGAAGAGAGGTTTCAATCCTCAACACCCCACTCAAAACTGAAGGGCAGCAGAAATCCTGACAGCTTCCAGCGCTTGGAAGTGACAGGCATTTGGACCCTGAAGCCTCCATCAGCTTGTGAACCGGAGTAAAGACAGGACTGGGGAAGAGAGAGAGGTAGGGCGATAGCGATCGGCAGATAAGGGCCGGGCCGCTTTGAAGTGAGGGGCGCAGCCGGGCCAGCGATCGGGACCAAAGATAAGAGCCGCACTCGGACTGAAAGGCGCGGCGGCTGCAGAAGCTCAAGGTGCGAGAGTCGCGGTGCACAGCGCGGGCTATCGATCGCGGCGAAGATAAGGGCCGCACTCGGGGGCTGAAGGGAGACGGCGTCGGGGGACGGGTGAAGACCGCCAAGCGCGGGAAAACCGCCATTTTGTGGGCGGAGGACGACGGCAAGAGCGGGAAGCCGCCATCTTTGATAACAAGTAAAGAAAATAAAATCTGAGAAATTGCAAATCTACAATGCCTAAACACGGGAATATTAGCACCTTTGATAGTGACCTCGAAGATTGGGCCATATATGTTGAAAGAGTAAAAAATTATTGTAAGGCCAATAAAATTCGTGACCAAGATAAAGCTCTAACATTATTAAATTTAATGGGTGCGAAGACGTACGGGCAATTGAAACACCTGTTATCACCAGATGAACCGGCGGATAAGACGTTCGATGAGATTGTTACTGTCCTGAAAGATCATCTAAACCCCACGCCGCTGATGCTAGCGGAACGATTTAAATTTTACGACAGAAGGCAGCTACAGCATGAAAGCAATGCTGAATATTTGCTGGAATTGCGTAAATTAGCGAAATATTGCCAGTTTGGAACGGGATTGACAGATGCACTACGAGACAAATTTGTGTGTGGTTTATTTAAACAGGATACACAAAAGCGACTGCTCGAGGAGAATGAGCTGACGCTTGAGAAGGCGGTCACTATGGCAGCAGCACACGAAGCCGCAGCGAGAGGCACGGCAGTAATGCAGCTACGGTCACCGGAGCTCAGTGCACACAAATTGGGTGTGAGTTCTGGCAAATGTTATCGTTGTGGAAAGACAACGCATGATCAGAACCAGTGTTGGTTTAAAAACCAAGAATGTAGAGCTTGTGGTAGGCTTGGACATATAGCTAGAGTATGCAGGTCAGCAAAGAAGACCAGCAACAAGAAGTCACCGCAAGGAAAATACGCAAAGGTACACAAGGTGACCGAACAGGAGTCCGATTCAGACGCTAGCTGTAATGAACTGGCTAGCTTAAGAGTACTCAACGCTGGTAAGGGTGCAGACCTCCAGACAATTTGGGTCACTCTTCAGATAGAAGGAGTCCAAGTAAAACTGGAATTGGACACTGGATCGGCATTGACGGTCATAAATAAGAAAGATTACGGAAAGTTATTCCAACATATTCCCCTACAGGATACGGGGATTATATTGAAAACATACACGGGGCAAAGAGTGTACCCCATCGGGAAAATAGAGGTTGCAGTGGCCCACAAGGGCGAAGACAGTCAAATAATGGACTTATATGTGATATCTGAAGGAGGTCCTCCACTACTAGGACGGGAGTGGATTAGGAAAATGAATATGGACTGGCATTTCCTACAAACAATAACGAGTGAGAACTCGGTGAAGATAGTCGGCCCAGACTCTGGAACGGATGATGGTAAGCCCAACTCAGGTGCAAAAGACAAAGTTTCAGCACAGAATTCCACTGAGCAACAACAACATAGTTTAACTGTGGATTCTGAGTCTGGCAAGTCTACTGATGTGCCCATTTCTGAGGGACACCGGGCTCGAACTCAACTCCATTTCAAACTACAACAGCAATTAGAACAAATGCTTCGCCGTTTTGAGCAAGAGTTGAATGCAACGAAAGAGTTCTTTGATATAGAGTTGGAGAATCTGGAAAGACAACAGAAGCAGCTGATGGAGAAAATGGAGCAGGAGCACACAAAACGTCTGATGTCAGAGGAGTTAACGGTCAGCCAACTCCTGCATATGCTGAAGGACAGGACTCTGAAATGGGAAAAACTAGAACATGAACTTCAATATTCAAACGAAAGGGGTTCGGAGCTCTCAAAGGTTATTGGAAGAGCTGAGGTGGCAACACAGACTGAGATGACTGCAACAGAGCAGCCCTTGGATGCCAAAAGTACGCTGACTCACGTCAACGTAGAACAACAGACCGCTGAAACAGCTGCTCCGGTAGAGGGATTGCATAGTCCGATCAATCAATCTTCAAAGGAAGTTGAAGTATTAAAATCACAAATGAGGTCACTAGTAAACGACTTGCTGAAAGCCCAGAAAAAGCTGGATGCAGAGGTACACATGAAGAAGTCTCTTCAGGAAAGATGTCTGGATTTGGAACAAGAGCTGGCTAACGTCCAGCTAGGTATGGAGGAAATAGACGACCCTCTCACTGGTCTAGCTCAGGACGACACCGAATATTACGATGTCCTGTCCTGCCCAGCTTGTAACTTCGACTCCCAAAGTGCAGAAATCATGGAGGAGCACCAAAAGTCTACGGAACATCGGGAGAAGCTGGCTCTACGACGGAAACAGGAGGAAGAGAAGGAGGAACTGCGCATGCAGCTGGCAGCTGTGGCAGCTGACAATGGAGCCCAGAGAGTCTCCAAGAAGCAGAAAAGGAAAAGTAAAAACAGAAGATGACCCATCTGAACCATTATCACCTCTACCAGATCACACACGTGGTCCCTCCGAACGGAGCCAATTCAGTTCGGAAGTTCAAACTGTTAAATCCATGGAAGGACTATTGAATGAGTCACTCCAGCAACGTGAACCGACTACACCACAGAGATTGAATCTGTGAACTGTTTTCCGCAGAGACTGAATCTGTGATCTGTTTTGACATGAAGTTATCTATGTATCGATGTTATTCTGTTATGTAAACCTGAAGTTATATATGTATATATGTTATTACGTTATGTTAAATGGGGAGATGACTGTAAAGCTAGGAAGGGAGGAATGTTGTGTATGTAATATGTGTGCTACTTTGAACCTATGGACAGGACTGCACTACTTGTTGGGCGTAGTGATACGCAGTACCACTCCTGGCCATAGGGGTATAAATAGTACTGTGGGTACTGATTCCCCTCAGTTCCCGCCTGTGGGCATGAAGTAAAGACCTATGTGCAGTCCCTACCTCCAACCAGTAAAGACCTGTTTGAGTTATACGTTTAAGTCTTTGTGTTAATTGTTCAATACAATACACATACTTAACATTACCCACCCAGGGTATACCGCCAGCAGTTCTCCTATCTGAACATGTCTGACGAGCAGTGTGTTCGGAGGCTGCGATTCCGAAGGGCGGTGGTCACTGAGATCTGCCACCTGCTTGGCGGTGATCTGCAGCCACATCTGAGGAGCAGGACGTCTCTGTCGGTGGCAGTGAAGGTGACGGTGGCTTTCAACTTCTATGCCACCGGCTCCTTCCAATCCGCTACTGGGGACATTTCCAACATCTCCCAGTTCGCCGTGCATTGCTGCATCCGCCAGGTGACCAATGCCCTTTTCAGAAGGAGACATCAGTTCATCTCCTTCTCCATGGCCCTTGTCAAGCAGCAACAGCGTGCAATGGGCTTTGCAGCATTAGCGGGCTTCCCCATGGTGCAGGGCGCCATTGACTGCACGCATGTGGCTTTGCGGGCACCTCTGGAGAATGCCGAGGATTACCGCAACCGGAAGGGCTACCATTCACTCAACGTTCAGCTGGTGTGTGACCACAGGCAGCTCATCCTAGCTGTCAATGCCCGCTTTCCAGGCAGCAGCCACGATGCCTTCATCCTGCGCCAGACTTCTGTGGCAGACATGTTCCAGGCCTAGCCTCACCCACGAGGGTGGCTTCTCGGGGACAAAGGCTATCCTTTGTGTACCTGGCTGATGACCCCGCTCCGTGCGCCCAGCACCCCTGCTGAAGAGGGATACAATGACAGCCATCAAGCAACCAGGAACATCATTGAGCAAACAATCGGCGTCCTGAAGCAACGGTTCCGCTGTCTGGATCGTTCCGGTGGAGCCCTACAATATTCGCCGGAGCGAGTCTCCCATTTCGTTGTCGTGTGCTGCATGCTGCACAACCTGGCTATCCGCAGGGCTCAGCCACTGCCACCAGAGATTGGAGGACCACCTGAGGAGGAGGAGGAGGAGGAGGAGGAGGACCAGCACAGGAGGGAGGCAGAAAGTGAAAGGGCCGCCCGTCGGCGGCTTATTGAACGTCGGTTCTAGGCCCCCTCTCAGGGAATGGCTTGTGCCAATGTCACCAGATGAATGTAGCCGCTCCACAAGCCCTCAGCCAAGCAGGGCAACCAGGACTTGCAAAATAAAGCATGGGCAGTGCGATTTAAGAACATTTATTACTTGGAAACCTCTGCCCTTCCCACATTACAAACTAAGGTAGATGAATTAGCTGTGGAAATAGAGGTTAATAATTATGATCTAATTGGGATTACGGAAACATGGTTGCAGGGTGAGCAGGGCTGGGAGCTTAACATACAGGGGTATTCAGTATTTAGGAAGGATCGACAAAAAAGAAAGGGAGGAGGGGTAGCATTGCTAGTAAAAGAGGGGATAAATGCAATTGAAAGGAAGGATATTAACTCAGTTAATACAGAATCTATATGGGTGGAGCTAAGAAATAGCGAGGGGCGAAAAACATTAATAGGAGTGGTATATAGGCCTCCAAATAGTAAAATAGAGGTTAGGGAGGGCATCACGAGGGAAATTAGAGAAGCGTGCAATAAGAGCACAGCTGTCATCATAGGTGACTTTAACTTACATATAGATTGGACTAGCCTAATCAGTAAAAATAATGAGGAGGAGGAATTCCTTGAGTGTTTGAGGGATGGTTATCTGGATCAATATGTCGAGGAACCAACTCGGGAACAGGCTATATTGGACTGGGTACTGTGCAATGAGAAGGGACTAATCAGTAATCTTGTTGTACGGGGACCCTTGGGTCAGAGCGATCATAACATGATCGATTTCTCACTCGAAATGGAGAGCGAAGAAATTGACTCAGAGACTAAGGTCCTGAATTTAAACAAGGGGAATTATGATGCCATGAGACGGGAACTGAGTAGGTCTGATTGGACAACGTTCCTGGGAGGACTGGAGGTAGATAAACAATGGCAAACATTTAAAGATAGAATGACAAAATTGCAAAAATTGTTTATACCAATCTGGCATAAAAGGAAATCTAAAAAGGTGACTCAACCGTGGATAACAGGGGAAATTAGAGACAGCATAAAATCCAAAGATAGGGCGTATAAAATAGCCAAAAAAAGCGCCAGAGCGGAAGATTGGGAACAGTTTAAGATAGAGCAAAGGAGGGCAAAGGGCATAATCAAGAGGGGCAAAATAGCTTACGAAAACAAGCTGGCGGAAAATATAAAAACTAACTCCAAAAGCTTTTATAAGTATATCAAAAGGAAAAGACTGGTGAAAACCAAAGTTGGTCCATTGCAGTCAGATACGGGGGAATATATAATGGGAAATAAGGAAATGGCAGATCAACTAAATGCATACTTTGGGTCAGTCTTTACGAAGGAAGACACAAAAAACCTCCCTGGGATATCGGGAAAAATAGGGACATTGGCAAAGGAGGAACTGACGCAAATCAATATCTCTAAGGATATGGTGTTAAGGAAGCTAAAGGGATTGAAGGTGGACAAATCCCCAGGGCCTGATAACATGCATCCTAGGGTACTGAAGGAGGTGGCCCTAGAGATAGCGGATGCACTAAGGATGATTTTTCAGAATTCATTAGACTCGGGAACAGTGCCGATGGATTGGAGGGTAGCTAACGTTACCCCACTATTCAAAAAGGGGGGTAGGGAAAAAGCAGGTAATTACAGACCTGTAAGCCTTACATCAGTTGTGGGCAAAATGCTGGAGTCCATCATTAAGGATGAAATAGCGGAGCACTTAGCAAATGGGGACAGGATAGGACAGAGTCAACATGGATTTACAAAGGGTAAATCGTGCTTGACTAATCTATTGGAATTTTTTGAGGGAGTAACTGGTAGAATAGATGGGGGAGAGCCAGTAGATGTGGTGTACCTGGACTTCCAAAAGGCCTTCGATAAGGTCCCACATAAAAGATTAGCATGGAAAATTGAGGCTCATGGGATAAAGGGGAAAGTTTTGGCGTGGATAGGGAACTGGCTGTCAGATAGAAAACAGAGAGTTGGAATAAACGGCTCATTTTCTGAATGGCAGGCAGTAACAAGTGGGGTACCACAGGGATCTGTCCTGGGCCCCCAGCTGTTCACAATTTACATTAATGACCTGGATCAGGGAGTCGGATGCAGCATTTCCAAATTTGCAGACGACACTAAACTAGGAGGGGGGGTGGGCTCAGAGGAAGAGACCAGGAAGCTCCAGAGCGATTTGGACAGACTGGGCGATTGGGCGGATAAATGGCAGATGCACTATAATGTGGACAAGTGCGAAGTTATCCACCTTGGGTGCAGGAACGGGAGGGCAAATTATTATTTAAATGGCAATAGATTGGGAGAGGGGGAAGTACAGAGAGACCTGGGTGTTCTTGTACACCAGTCACTGAAGGCGAGCATGCAGGTGCAACAGGCGGTCAAGAAGGCAAACGGTATGCTGGCCTTCATAGCAAAAGGGTTAGAATACAGGAACAGGGATACCTTGCTGCAGCTGTACAGGGCACTGGTGAGACCACACCTCGAGTACTGTGTACAGTTTTGGTCGCCTCATCTGAGGAAGGATGTTCTTGCCATGGAGGGGGTGCAGCGGCGATTCACCAGGCTGATACCAGGAATGGCGGGAATGACCTATGAGGAGAGACTATGTAGTTTAGGGATGTACACACTGGAGTTTAGAAGATTGAGAGGGGACCTCATAGAAGTGTATAAAATTCTGACAGGTCTAGACAGACTGGATGCAGAAGGAATGTTTCCCTTGGCGGGTGAGAACAGAACTAGAGGACATAATTTAAGGATAAGGGCTAAACCATTTAGGACAGAGATGAGGGGGAATTTCTTCACTCAGAGAGTGGTGAACCTGTGGAACTCATTGCCACAGAGGGCAGTGTATGCCAGCTCATTAAATATATTTAAGAGGGAATTAGATATATTTCTACGGGCAAAAGGGGTTAAGGGTTACGGAGAGAAGGCGGGGACGGGATACTGAATTAAAGGATCAGCCATGATCTCATTAAATGGCGGAGCAGGCACGAAGGGCCGAATGGCCTACTCCTGCTCCTATCTTCTATGTATCTATGTATCTATGTAATGGAGAGAAGCCCCCTCCAAAAACACAAAACGAACAGTCTCGGCCTTACAAAAACACAACTACACCAGTATCGGCCTTTCAACAAACACAAAACATTTGGCCAGACCTTCTACTTTTTGCCCTGCGAGGGTGATGCCTTTCGCATCCATGACTGGCCCCTGCCTGCCCTGCAGCTCCTCCTCAATGGGACCCCAGTGGCTGCAGCAAGGCTGGGGGAAGGCTGCTGAGGGTCAGATGGCGAGACGGCAGATGCCCTTGGGGGTCAGCCTGCACCAGCTCTGGCCCTGGAGGGGCCGGCTGCTGACTGCTCCAACTCTGCTTGGGCGGCAGCAGTCTGTCCAGTGGCTGGTGGCAGCTGCAATGGCGGAGTGGCAGTGTCGGCTGCAGGAATGGTGCCAACCTGACAGATCGCAGGTACTCCCTGGTCGCCTGAGACATTGGCACTCGCACGGGCCAGCACTGCAGCATGCGCAGCAAGCTGCTGAAGAACAGACTGCTGGGCTGCTGCTGCGCGGCGAGTGCCCTGGCGATGCCTGGCCGATCCAGCGAGGGTGGCAGCAGTTAGTGCCCGTGTGGCCCTGGTCTGTGTCCGCATGACACCAGCCAGTGAATGGACGGCACGACTGAGCACTTGCCTAGAAGCCGCCTGTGCTGCCGCGAAGTCCTGCAGACTCCTTGACAGAGACTCTATGGAGTCAGGCATCCTTGCCACTGCAGCCATGAGCTCAGTGTGCCTGCGCTCAGCCTGGACGGCCATTTCCTCTAGGAGCCGCACCTCCTCTGCGCTCACCGTCGCAGGACTGGAGGCTGCACTCACCCTCTGGGGAGAAGTCCGCCGAGCTTGCCCACCCCTCCCGCATTGCTGCAGGCCGCTGGGCCCCGGAGCTTCACTCTCCTCCGACCCTTCCCCCCGGCTCCCCTCCAGGGAAGACGTGTCCCCTTCATCGCCATGGGCTGCCTTGGCTGAGGGTGGCACTGATGGGCCGGCTTCCTCTTCCTCCTCCTCGAATTCTGAATCACTGACAGTGGCAGCTTGAGGGCCCGCCTCCTCACCTGGCGATTCACCATCTGAAAGCAGGGAGGCACAAGAGTTGCTTTAGAGTGAGGACAGGGCGGCAGCAAGGGAGGCATGAGTGCTGCCATGCACTGCATTGGTCGGACAGTGGCAAAGGATGCTGTTCTGAGGCGCAAGTGGAAAGAGAGAGGTGAAAAAGGTGATGCCCTTACCATTGGGGCCCAGAACAGGGTCGGCATCTCCACTGGTGACGGGGCCAATCAGCCGGCCTGCCATAATGCGCTCCACATGCTGGTCGAGGTCGGAGAGCTCTTTGAGGTCAGGACGGCCTCCCCCGGTCTCACGCTGCTTCCTCCGGTTGTGCACCACCTTGGCCTGCAAGAGAAAGGACGGCCACTAAGTACAGTGTGAAGCCCTGATCTTGTCTGCACTGCCTCCCATGGTGGACTAGCCCTGACAGTGTGAAGCCCTGATCTTGGCTGTACTGCCTCCCATGGTCGAATAGCTTGTACAGTGTGTAAAGTGCTGAATGTGCAAGTGATTTTCATGACAGTCCCATAGCTGCTGGATGAGGGCTGGCCATTAGGGCTTTCAGGTCCCTTTGCCCATAAACTGAGGTGCACATGCAGGGATGAGGAGGACACTGGAAAGGGTACTCACCCTGACAACCCGAGTGAGGTCGTTGAACTTTTTCCGGCATTGCACAGGAGTCCTGGCAACCACGCTGTTGGAGGTCACCCTGTTTGACACCTCCCTCCAGGCTTTCCGGTAGGCGCTGGGCAGCGGCCTCCTGCCACCTTCAGGGAACAGAACATGGCGCCTGCGCTCCACTCCGCCAACCAGCACCCTCAGGTCGCCCTCGCTGAAGCGCTGCGCTCTCTCCCTGGCCTTCTCCATAGCCCTGGGCGTTGCACAGATGAAGCAGAAGTGGTCAGGCCTAGCTTCAGGGCTGCAGTGTGCAGGGCGTGGCAGGCAAACAAATCCAACCTCCCCCTTTAAGAGCTGACCGGCGCCAGAGTGTCTGCCGTCAATCAGCAACTCACCGCACCTGCGCTGCGCCCGCCCTCGGGGGTATCGCCCCGGACCGCCGGCTTAGCGCCTAATGATAGTCGTGCATCGCCTGTTTTAGCGCAGCAGCAACCTCCTTGGGGTGATGCGACTGAATATCGGCGAAGGTGGCGCGAACTTGCGCCGGGCGCAAACTTTAGCGGCCGCCCGACTGTAGCGCCCCGAACGTGGCTATACTGAATTTCTAGGCCTGAGTGTCTCCACTTCCACCACTTCCGTCTGCAGCGAGTTCAGGTCCTCACCACTCGCTGCGTAAAAATGTTTTTCCTCACATCCCCCCTATATCTCCTGCAGTTTCGATCACCTAGATGGGTCGGAGAGGAATTTCCCAGATTTTTTCTCCCAAATTGGCCATTGGGTTTTTTATCTGGTTTTTCGCCTCTCCCAGGCAATCACATGGGTTTGGGTGGGATGTAGAGTGATAGTAGATTTTAGGTTAGGATCAGATCAGCCATGATCTTATTGAATGGTGGAGTAGGCTCGAGGGGCCGATTGGCCTACTCCTGCTCCTATTTCTTATGTTCTTATGTTCTTAAATCTGTGTCCCATAGTCCTCGTACCATCAACTAGTGGGAACAGCCTTTCCCCGTCTAGCCTTTCCAAACCCGTCATAATTTTGTACACCTCTATCAAATCACCCCTCATCCTCCTTTGCTCTAATGAAAATGAATCCAGCTTCTCCAACCTGCCCTTGTAGCTAAGATCCCCATTCCTAGAACCATTCTGGTAAATCTCCTCTACACCCTCTCAAGGGCCTTCACATCCTTCTTAAAGTGTGGTGGCCAGTACTGGATGCAATATTCCAGTTGTGGCCTAACCAGCGCTTTGGAAAGGTTCAGCATAACTTCTCTACTTTTGTACTCAATACCTCTATTTATGAAACCCAAGATCCCATATGCTTTGCAAACCACTCTCTCAATATGTCCTGCCACCTTCAGGGACCTATGCGCATTAACTCCCAGGTCCCTCTGTCCCTGCACACTCTTTAAAACTGTGCCATTAAGTGTATATTGCCTCTCTCTGTTCCTTCTGCCAAAATGCATCACCTCACACTTCTCTGTCTGCCACTTGTCTGCCCATTCTGCTAGCCTTTCTGTGTCTTGTTGCAGTCGATTGCTATCATCCTCACTGTTTGCCACCCCCAAGTTTGGTGTCATCGGCAAATTTAGAAATTCTACTTTGTATTCAAATATCCAGGTCATTTATATATATCAAAAAAAGCAGTGGCCCCAGCACTGACCCTTGGGGAACACTACTGTCTACCATCCTCCAGTCTGAAAAACAGCCATTTACCACAACTCGCTGTTTTCTGTCCTTAAGCCAGTTCCTTATCCAAGCTGCCAATGACTTACCTATTCCATGAGCCTCAATTTTGTTAACCAGCCTTCTATGTGGTACTTTGTCAAACGCCTTCCTAAAATCCATGTAGACAACATCCAATGCATTCCCTTCATCGATCCTCCCTGTTACTTCATCAAAAAATTCAATTAGATTAGTCAAACATGATCTGCCTTTTACAAATTCGTGTTGGCTCTCCATAATCAGCTTAAACCTCTCCAAGTGCCCGTTAATTTTTTCCTTGATTATTCTTTCTAAAACTTTACCCACCACTGATGTTAAACTGGCCGGCTTGTCGTTACTAGGATTGTCCTTACACCCTTTCTTGAACAATGGTGTCACATTTGCCACTTTCCAATCCTCAGGCACCTCCTTTGCATCTGGGAAGATTGGAAAATTATGGCAAGCCCTTCCGTTATCTCCTCCCCCAATTTCCTTAGCAACCTGGGATGCAAGCCATCTGGACCAGGCGACTTATCCACTCTGAGCATACCCAGCCTTTCTCGCACATCCTGTCTATCAATTTTCACCCCTTCCATTGCTTCTACCTTTTCCACTTCTACTGATATTTTGTCAGCATCCACCTCCTTAATAAACACAGATACAAAGTACTCATTGAGTATTCTAGCCTTGCCCTGAGCCTCTAAGCATATAACACCTTCTTTGTCGCTAATAGGCCCCACCCCGCCTCTTACTACCCGCTTACTGTTTACATGCCGGTAGAAGATTTTTGGGTTCCCTTTTATGTTAACCACCATCCTACTCTCATATTCTCTCTTTACCAATCTTATTTTCATCTTCACTTCCCCTCTCAACTTATTTACATGAAGGTGAGGCCCGCAGTAAGCTTTGGCCTCTCATGATTCTCAGTACAAAATTATCAATTGCTTCTGTACTGGAAGGTGGAATGTGTAACTTTGTTTACGTATGTGTATGTGCGTCCCTGTCTTGTCGATATGGTTTTTAACTGTAAAACCTGGTGCATCAGTTAGGGAGACTGTTGCCTGAATGGCTACAATATAATCATGTGCCTGAAGCATAGACCTATTAGGTAAATTACTATAACATAATGCATTGTAATCATCGCAAGTGATGTCCTCACATCAGCAACAGTACAGTCCCTGCCACTTACACCGTCCACACTTATCAGGCAAATAGTGCAAACTATTTGTTATTTCCACTGAAGTCAATTACAAAGGTGCCACTTATTAAACATTAAGTACGCTGATTATTTTAGGCAGTTCAATAAGCTTTTTGCACCTCGTTAAAGTGTGATTAAGTACTGTTAACTATTCACCTGAGGAGATGAGTGCCTCAGTACTGCGGTGCCTCTGTTTGTATCTGGGTTTAATTGCTGTTCTGTCTGAGACTTTTGTGAAGGGCACCGTGCCAATAATCGTCAGTAGGTCTCCTTGGTCAGTGCGGTGAACAGAGGTCTCTTACAGGAACTATCTTGGATGTGAGGTAATGCTCTGTGGTCAGCCTGTTTCAGTCTAACAGCCAGCTGCTTAAGAGCTGTGTCCTTTAAATTTTTGAACCGGCAAAGCAAGGAACCTAGACCAGAAATAAAAACAGAAAATGCTGGAAATCCTCAGCAGGTCAGGCAGCATCTGTGGAGAGAGGAAGCACAGTTAATGTTTCAGGTCGCTGACCTTTCGTCAGAACCTAGACCAGATTTAGGTTCAGGAAGTTTCAGGTAAACGGAGTTTTTATTTGATACTGCGACACTTTGCACTTTTACTTTCCACCACATGTAACAGGAAAATCACGTTAACACCAATGCGCCCACTATAAGCGATGGGGGCTGTACCTGTTTATAGGAGCAACCTTTCTCAAACGAACAACTACATGTCTGCGTGCATCAGCATTACTGGGTGGTCAGAGCCTTTTCATCCATTAAACAGATTAGGAACCTTGTACAGAGGCAATGCCGTTCAATGGTACCTGGTCAGGAAGCTGGTGCCAAGGTGCTCACACATCTTATGGTGCGTGGTGCTCACCATTCCATTTGTGAGGAGCTCCTAGTACCTGCCATCATCTTAGCAAGGGCTCAAACCTGTGATTGCCAGTTATCTAATGGCCAACTGCTGACTGTCCTTCTTGGGAAGGAGGTAAGTAGTTCTCTATGGAGTTGGGTTGAATGCCTGGTGATGGAAGATTGGAATCCATTCATCACCTTGTGGCAGACTCGGTAATCCGATACCTGAATCAGGCAGGTCTGCACTACTCCAGGGCACTGCTAGTAATTGACCAGATAGGCTGGCTCACTAATGGAGGGGTGGACCTTTCTATGGGACCTGAAATTCTTCCCATTCAGCTCCAGCTAACCCTGCTCCAACAGATAGGCTGATACTGGCTGGACAGCAGCAACAAACTTACCAGTGTGATATGTGGTTTTAGCTGGTGAAACGCTGGGCCGTACCTGCACACACTTGCGAGTCCCTAAAACTTGAGATCTTGCCTAATCTGTCTGGAATCCATGAAAGGCATTAGGAGAAAGCAAGGCCAGATAAGTAATTCTGAAATGTACAAATAATGAAAAAGTTAGGGAGAATGCTAAAAGCAAGCAGAAGATAGCCAAGAAATTCATATGAGATGTAAAGAGGAAACATGAGAGGAAGGTAGTGGAAAATATAAAGGATAATAACAAAGTGTTCTTTCAAGTATATGAAGAGTAAGGAGAGGGTACACAGGGAGCATGGACCATTTGCTAGTAGCAGTGGGAAGTTGGCCTCTGAGGACAGGGAAGTGGCGATGTGCTGAATGATTATTTGTGATTATTTTTATCATTAAGAGGGGGAAGTATTTCTGAGTTGAGGAGCAGAATAAGGAAGAGAGCAGACTGGAAACCCTTAGTATCACAAAGGAAGGCACACAAGGCTCCAGATTATAACATTTCTATCCAAGAGGGCTGGAGGAGTTGGCTGAGGACATTCCAAATTCACTCACCAATATCCTACCAAGGTCATTGAAATCGAGGAATATCCCAATGGATTAGAAAGTAGCAAATGTAATCCTCATCTTTAAAAAAGGGGGCAAATGATGAATCCTCTAATTACAAAGCTTTTGACAAGGTACCGCACAAGAGGCTTCTCTACCAGATTGAAGTCTCTGGTATTAGTGGTAATATGCAGGAAAGTCTCGTTTAAGCGGCACCTAAATATCCGGAATTCTCTATTAACCGGCAAAATTCATACTCCGAAAACAACACCTCAATAACCGGAAATGTTGCTGAGTCCGAGTCTCCCGCGGTGGCCGAATTAGTCAGTGGGGGTAGTTCTCCAAACTGCCACTACTCGGCTTCTTGGCGCTGTCAGACGTCCGAACACCTCAAATACAGGAGTCTGACTCTCCTGCGCTGCCGGGAGTACCCAATTACTGTATACTGCACATTCCTTGATTTTTTAATTTTTGTTTGTTAAAAATAGGCTCGGTAGATAACCCTCTCCGTCATCCGGAATTTTTAATCAACCGGCACCATCCCGGTCCTGTCGGTGCCGGATACCAAAGAGTTTCCTGTATTGAGCTGGATTGAGAACTGGCTGGAAGGACGTAGGCAAAAAGTTGTTATAGATGGATTTGGAGTTTTAGGAGATGTGTCACCAGTGGTGTCCTGCAGGGATCGTGTTGGGACCATTGCTCTTGACTATTTTTATTAATGATTTAGATGTAGATGTAGGTGTTGGGGGCACAATCTGCAAATTTGCAGATGATACTAAGATCTGTGCGAGTGTTAGGACAGCAGACGATGCTCGATGGCTTCAGGTGGATCTTGATATTATGGGAGATTAGGCTCATGACTTTCAAATTATGTTTAATTAGGAAAAGTGCAATGTTGTGCATGTGGGCAGGATGAATGTTCAACATACCTACACCCTTCAGGTGTGGAATAAACAAACGCCTCATGACTCTATGGCTCACGCTAGCCCGGAACCAGTGCGCTACGGTCATCAGTGCGTACGCCCCAACACTGGAAGCCACAGACGAGACCAAAGGGGAATCTTACTGCAGCCTCGAACAATCCCTGTCCTGAGCCCCAATGGGCGTCAAGCTGATCCTCCTTGGCGACTTTAACGCCAGAGTTGGAAAGGACACAGACCTCTGGGGAGATGTGATCGGCAGAGAGGGGGTAGGGAAAGCCAACTCCAATGGTACCCTCCTCCTGACGAAATGCTTAGAACATGGCCTTGACATAACCAACACCTTGTTCCGTCAGAGAGACAAGTACAAGGCTTCATGGCAACACCCTCGCTCCAAGCACTGGCATCTGCTGGACTACGTCATCGTCCGAGCGAGGGACCGCAAGGTCGTCCGCATCACCCGCGCATGACAGGAGCTAACGACTGCTGGACAGACCACCGGCTGATCCGCTCTGTCATCTCCATCAATGTAGCCCCAAAACAGCGGCGGCAACAGAAGCAATGCTGCAGGAAAATCAACTCTGGAGCACTCAAAGATCCTGCTAAGAAAGCCCTATTCAGCCTGCGCCTCACAACCAACCTGACGACTCCCAGTGATTCAGAGACACAGAGTGTCAACAGCGCCTGGTCTGCACTCAAGGCCTCCATAATCAGCACCTGTGAAGAGACGCTCGGTCACTCGACCAGGAAACACCAAGATTGGTTCGACGAGAATGACCAGGAGATCCAGGAGCTAATAAGCCGCAAGCGCAAGGCATTCCTGATCTGGAAACAGCAACAGAACTCGGGAGCAAGAAAGCAGCTCTACAGATGCCTGAAGGCCGAGGTCCAACAAAAAACTTGCAACCTAAAGAACAGATGGTGGGTGGAGAAAGCGCATGAGATCCAGCAGCTAGCCAACAACCACAACGTGCGTGGATACTTTAGCACAGTCAAGACCACCTACGGCCCAAGCACCCAAGGTCCTACCCCACTGCGGGCCAAGAACAGAGAGGTACTCATCAAGGACAGAGAGGCAGTCAGTGCCCGCTGGAAGGAGCACTTCGAATATCTCCTTAACCGTGACTCTGTCTTCGACTCGAGTGTCCTCAACTCCATCCCGCAGCATGTTAGCCGCCAGCACCTCAGCACAACCCCAGCCCGGAATGAGGTTGAAAAGGCCATCCGACAACTGAAGAACAGCAAGGCCTCAGGAGCAGATGGAAACCCTACCGAGGTGCTAAAACATGGTGGAGAATCACTATTGGCGTGAATAAAGGAACTAATTTCTCTTATTTAGAAGGAGGAGAGCATGCCAGGGGATCTCAGAGATGTTGTAATTGTGACCATCTTCAAGAAAGGTGACAAGTCCGATTGCGGTAATTACAGAGGAGTCTCCCTGCTGTCTGCCACAATGAGAGTCATTGCAAGAATCCTCCTCAATCGCCGTCTCCCAGTGGCTGAAGAGCTCCTCCCAGAGTCGCAATGCGGATTCCATCCACTAAGGGGCACACATCAAAGCCAGTGTTCCCGCCTCTCTTGACCAACACCAGTTTGCCTATCGTGCAAACAGATCAACGGAGGATGCAATCACAACTGCTCTACACTCGGCACTGAATCACTTAGATGGTAAAGAGACCTACATCAGAATGCTGTTCATAGACTACAGCTCAGCATTCAACACTATCGTCCCCAACAAGCTGGCCACCAAACTCCAAACTCTTGGCCTGAACACTTCCCTCTGCAACTGGACCCTGGACTTCCTAACAAACAGACCCCAGTCTGTCAAATTAGGTAACCACACCTCCCCCCCCGACCCTGAACACGGGGGCCCCACAAGGATGTGTGCTGAGCCCCCTCCTCTACTCCCTCTTCACCCACGACTGTGTGGCTGTTCATGGTTCCAACACCATCATCAAGTTTGCGGATGATACCACGGTAGTAGGCCAGATCACCAACAACGATGAGTCAGCCTACAGGGAGGAGGTTCAGCATCACGTGAAGTGGTGTGCTGATAACAACCTGGCCCTTAACATCAAGAAAACCAAAGAGATCATTGTGGACTTCAGGAATTCTAAAGGCGGAAGTCACACCCCCATCCACATCAATGGGGCTGTGGTGGAAAGGGTGGACAGCTTTAAGTTCCTCGGAGTCCACATCACGGAAGACCTCTCCTGGTCCCTCAATACCTCCTCCCTGGTGAAGAAGGCCCAGCAGCGCCAATATTTCCTAAGGAGGCTGAAGGGATGTAACCTGTCACCCCTGATCCTCTCTAACTTTTACCGCTGCACAATAGAGAGCATCCTGATGAACTGTATCACAGTATGGTATGGCAGCTGTAGCTACTATGACCAGAAAGCCCTGCAGCGGGTAGTCAAAACTGCCCAACGCATTACCGGCACCCGGCTACCGACCATAGAGCACATATACCAGAAACGCTGTTTACGGAGGTCACGGTCCATCATCAAAGACCCTACCCACCCCAGCCACAGTCTGTTAGCCCTCCTGCCATCTGGGAGACGCTACACATGCATTCGCACCCGTACGACCAGATTTAGGAACAGCTTCTTTCCCAGGGCTGTCATCCTACTGAACTCCACAAATAAACTCTAAAGCCTGCACATCTGCCAATGCACTTTATTATGGTTAAGTTTATGTTAATGTATTACAAGCCAAATGTATGTTGAATGTTTAAATGCCTTAATCTAAATGTACACTCTCGGGAGCCGCAAGCCTACATTTCGTTGTACTGCACTTGTGCTACTAACAATGACAATAAAAGTTGATTTGATTTGATTTGATTTGACATGATCTTCACTGCACGTCAATTACAAGAGAAATGCAAGGAACAGCACCAACCGCTGTACATGGCCTTCTTTGACCTCACAAAGGCCTTTTACACCATCAACCGTGAGGGATTATGGAATGTCCTCCTCAAATTCGGCTGCCCTCAAAGGTTTGTCACCATCCTCCGCCTGCTCCACGGCGACATGCAAGCCGCGATCCTGACCAATGGATCCACCACAGACCCAATTCACGTACGAACCGGGGTCAAGCAAGGCTGTGTCATCGCACCAACATTCTTCTCAATCTTCCTTGCTGCAATGCTCCATCTCACCCTCATTAAGCTCCCCACTGGAGTGGAGCTAATCTACAGAACAAACGGTAAACTGTTCAACCTCCGTCGCCTCCATGGTCTACAGAGCAGTAGTGATACTCGCCCTCCTATATGCTTCAGAGACATGGACCATGTACAGCCGGCACCTCAAAGCACTGGGGAGGTACCACCAATGCTGCCTCTGCAAAATCCTGCAAATCCATTGGCAGGATAGGCGCACCAATGTCAGTGTTCTTGCTCAGGCCAACATCCCCAGCATCGAAGCTTTGACCATGCTTGAGCAGCTCCGAAGGACGGGCCACATCGTTTGCATGCCCGATACAAGACTCCCAAAGCAAGCGCTCTACTCGGAGCTCCGACACGGCAAGAGAGCCCCAGGTGGGCAGAGGAAATGCTTCAAGGACACCCTCAAAGCCTCCTTGAAAAAGTGCAACATCCCCACCGACACCTGGGAATCCCTGTCCCAAGACCGCACAAAGTGGAGGAGAAGCATCCGGGAAGGCGCCGAACACCTTGAGTCTCTTCGCCGGGAGCAAGCGGAAGCCAAGCGCAAACAGCGAAAGGAGCACACATCAACCGAAGCACCACACCCACCTGCCCCTTCAACCACCGTCTGCCCCACCTGTGGCAGAGGCTGTAGGTCCCGCATTGGACTCATCAGTCACCTGAGAACTCATTTTTAGTGTGGAAGCAAGTCATCCTCGGTTCCGAGGGACTGCCTAAGAAGAAGACCCTTCAGGGAAAAGCATTAAAAAGTGAAGAAAGAAAGATCTGAGCATTTTAGTGCATATTTCTCGAAAGGTACATGAGCAATGCTGTGAAACGATAGCTACAGTGACTAGGGTGTTAGGGTGGATCCATAGGACAATTGATTATAACATGAGACAGAAAATGCTGGAAATACTCAGCAGGTCAGGCAGCATCTGTACAGAGAGAAACAGAGTTAACGTTTCAGGTCGATGATCTTTCGTTGACCTGAAACGTTAACTCTGTTTCTCTCTCCAGAGATGCTGCCTGACCTGTTGAATATTTCATAAGAACATAAGAACATAAGAAATAGGAGCAGGAGTAGGCCAATTGGCCCCTCGAGCCTGCTCCGCCATTCAATAAGATCATGGCTGATCTGATCCTAACCGCCAATCCACTATCACAGAACCATCTCCTGAATCTAACAGAATTAGACACACGAAATAGGAGCAGGATCAGGCTACACGGCCCCTGGGCTCGCTCCGCTACCCACAGGGCCATGACGGATCCGAACCTAGACTCATGTCCAAATTCCTGCCCGCTCCCCGTAACCCTTAATTCCCTTTACTTCTCGGAAACTGTCTATTTCTGTTTTAAATTTATGTAATGATGTAGCTTCTACAGCTTTTTGGGGCAGCATATTCCATCGACCTACCACCCTCTGAGTGAAGTAGTTTCTCCTCATCTCAGTTTTGAAAGAGCAGCCCCTTATTCTAAGACTATGCCCCCTAGTTCTAGTTTCACCCATCATCGGGAACATCCTCCCCGCATCCACCCGATCCAACCCCTTCACAATCTTATAGGTTTCAATAAGATCGCCTCTCATTCTTCTGAACTCCAATGAGTAGAGTCCCAATCTACTCAACCTCTCCTCATATGTCCATCCCCTCATCCCCAGGATTAACCGAGTGAACCTTCTTTGTACTGACTCGAGAGCAAGTATGTCCTTTCTTAAGTATGGACACCAAAACTGTATGCATTATTCCAGGTGCGGTCTCACCAATACCTTGTATAACTGAAGCAATACCTCC
This sequence comes from Somniosus microcephalus, assembly GCF_052327205.1. Taxonomy (NCBI): domain Eukaryota; kingdom Metazoa; phylum Chordata; class Chondrichthyes; order Squaliformes; family Somniosidae; genus Somniosus; species Somniosus microcephalus. The sequence goes on along the minus strand of NC_140987.1, from coordinate 66,263,994 downwards.
CTATTTTTATATTCTATCCTCCTAGCAATGAAAGCCAACATTCCATTGGCCTTCTTAATCACTTGCTGCATCTGCACCTTCCAGCATTTTCTGTTTTAATTTCAGATTTCCAGCATCTGCAGTATCTTGCTTTTGTATAACATGAAACATACTATTTTATCCTTATAAAAGACCTTGGTCAGGCCGCACTTGGAATACTGTGTCTAATTTTAGTCTCCTCAAATGGTGGATGAATTGAGGCTTTGGAAAGGGTGCAGAAGAGGGCCACTAGACTAATTCCTAGTCTAAAGCATCTTAGTTATCAAGATACCACAGAAGGCATTAGAGGCCAATTCATTAAATATATTCAAAAAGGAGTTGGATATATTTTTTAAGGCTAAATGGATCAAGGGGTATGGGGAGAAGGCAGGGACCGGGTACTGAACTTGGATGATCAGCCATGATCGCATTGAATGGCGGAGCAGGCTCGAGGGGCAGAATGGCCTACTCCTGCTCCTATCTTCTATGTTTCTATGTTTCTATGTTTAAGATAGGCTAAAAGATTTGGGTCTCTATACTTTAGATCTGATTGAGGTTTATAAGATAATGAAGGGAATATATTGTGTTCCAGTTGACAGTTTGTTCCAATTAAACAGGTTAGGGAGGACCAGGGGTCTCAATTTTAAGTTGGAAAAGGCCAGACCTAGGTTAGATGTCAGGAGGTGGATCTTTCCCCAGAGAATAGTGAACCTCTGGAACAGACTGCCATCTCGTGTGGTGGATGCCGATTCACTGAATTCCTTCAAGCAAGAGCTGGACCTGTTTCTGGCTGGGGCAGACATCACCTCTTACAGAAGGTAGGTATTGCAGGGAATTCAGGACCAGAGTGATCTCCTGGACTAGTTTCAATTGCCTAGATGGGTCGGAGAGGAATTTCCCAGATTTTTTCCCCAAATTGGCCTGGGTTTTTTATCTGTTTTTTTCACCTCTCCCAGGAGATCAAATGGTTTTGGGTGGGGTGAAGAGTTTATATATTGTGATACACAATTGTGATACCTTGTGTGAGATAGGCTGGATGGACCAGATGGTCTTTACCTGTCCGTCATTGTTTGTACATTCATAAACCTTTCCTTATTGTGGAAAAGTGTTCAAGATATTGACGAAGAATAGAATAAGGAATCATCGAGATGGATTAGATAGGGTTAGCATGGATTAAGAAGGGCCAGGTTGTTTCTGACCAATTCACTGGAGTTCTTTGAGGAGGTTACAGATCTGGTGGCTGAGGGTGAGGGAGAAGACATTACCTGGATTTCAGGACTGCATTTGGCACTGTCCCACACAACAGTGACTCAGTAGGTGCATGCCCATGGGATATATGACAAATTATTAGGCTGGATATTTGTATGGCTGAATGGTAGACTGTAAAAACTGATGGTGTGTGGAGAGGTGTCTGAGTGGTAAATGCTTGCAAGGGCCAGTACTGGGGCCTCATTTCAGAATTTTTACAAATGGCCGAGAGGTTGGAATATTGTCCATGATGTCTAAGGTGACACCAAATTGGTTGCAGGTACCAATGAAACATAGAATCATAGAAATTTACGGTGCAAAAGGAGGTCATTCGGCCCATCTTGTCTGTGCCAGTTGAAAAAGAGCTATCCAGTCTAATCCCACGTTCCAGCTCTTGGTCTGTAGCCTTGTAGGTTACGGCACTTCAAGTGCATATCCAAGTATTTTTTAAATGTGATAAGGGTTTCTGCCTCTACCACCCTTTCAGGCAGTGAGTTCCAGACCCCCACCACCCTCTGGGTGGAGAAATTTCCCCTCAACTCCCCTCCAATTCTTCCCCCAATTACTTTAAATCTATGCTCCCTGGAGATTGACCTCTCTGCTAAGGGAAATGGTTTCTTCCTGCTCACTCTATCTCGGCCGCTCTTAATTTTATACCCCTCAATCAAGTCTCCCCTCAGCCTCCTCTGTTCTAAAGAAAACAACCCGAGCTTATTCAATCTTTCCTCATAGCTAAAATTCTCCAGTCCTGGCAACATCCTTGTAAATCTCCTCTGTCCCCTCTCTAGTGCAATCACATCTTTCCTGTAATGTGGTGACCAGAACTGCACGCAGTACTCTAGCTGTGGCTTAACTAGTGTTTTATACAGTTCAAGCATAACCTCCCTGCTCTTATATTCTGTGCCTCGGCTAATAAAGGAAAGTATCCCGTATGCCTTCTTAACTACCTTATCTACCTGTCCTGCTACCTTCAGGGATCTGTGGATATACATTCCAAGGTCCGTCTGTTCCTCTACACTTGTCAGTATCCTACCATTTAATGTGTATTCCCTTGCCTTGTTCGCCCTCCCCAAATGCATTACCGCACACTTCTCCGTATTGAATTCCATTTGCCTCTTTACTGCCCACTTGACCAGTCCATTGATATCTTCCTGCAGTCTACAGCTTTCTTCCTTACTATAAACCACACAGCCAATTTTTGTATCATCTGCAAACTTCTTAATCATGCCCCCTACATATTCTGTAATTAAAAAGGAATTTTAATAATCAGCTTGCAGCAGTGCCCTTGATCATAGGCCTTTGTTAAAGGTTGTTTTCAGTTTTGCGTTTTTTGAGTTTTTGGGCGGAGGGCTGGATTCACTTTTTTGAAGCTGTAGGTCAGCTTTTCCAAGTTTTGTAGGTTGGCATATATGACTGGTGGAGTGGAAAGGAATCTTCTGTTCCATTCAAGAATCCTTCTCCAACTAGATCAGAGTAATGTGTGACTGGGCTTTCAACTCCCCATGGATTTATTTGCATCTTTACTCCAAGAGATGCTAATCTTTGAGGGTTGTCTACATGGTAATGGAAAGGATAGATCTGCTGCATCTTAAACTTCACCTGTAAATCTGAAAGATTGGCAAAGAATATCAGTGCGAAGCTTCTGCTGCTGTGAGCTTTCTGTCACACCATGTTACTTAGAATCCCCTGCTGAGCTGGAGGGACTGAAGCATATATTAGACCTCTAGAAATCTGTGACTGGCTCTTTGGTGTTGATATTGGACGAAGTGTGCTGGTCAGCCGCCCGTTCCGGCAGGGAAGAGGCCCCTGCGATTTTGAGACCTGGGCCTCACTTAAATCTGCCAGATGACCTGCGGGGGGCACCAAACAGGTGTCCCGATGCAGCTCGCTAGATTGAGGTCTCAAGATCGGGCTGTGGCAGCCGCCAGCAGTGGCCCAGATTAATTTTGTAGGGCCCGGATCCCTGTTCCTCTGGGGCCCACAATAATAATTCAACACTTAACTTTGGCAGGCTTCTTCGGTTCCATTGCTCGTGGAACTGGCCGGAGTGTGCCCGACGCAGGCTCTGACCAGTTCCGATCTACAATGGAACTTTTAACATGGAAATGCGGATCCTGTTTAGATCATAGGATCCTCATTTCCATGTTAAAAGGAGCCTATTGCGTGAAGCGGGCCGTAAAGCTACCGACCCTATTTTTGAGGCCTTTTGGTTATCACCAGGTGAAGATGGTGAAAATCCACCCCCTAGATACCCAGTGGAATTTCTCCAGCTCTTTCCGTATTCAGCAACAATTCTGTGAGATGTCTCCCCTTGCTCTTGTTACCTGTGGTTACACACTGTTGTGCTGTCATCACGGTTCTAATAATGAAGTTAAAGTCTTAATGAGATTTTCTATGTGATTTTCCTTATTTCATGAAGGAATGAACCTCATGTATGTTAAGGATATACTTCGGCCAATGAATGAGGACAATCTTTTTTGAAGGCAAGTCAATTTAACTATTTGGACAAGGTGCTGAAATCATGGAATTTGTTCATGGAAGTCACTCAAAAATTCTCTGAATTGTTGAGCAGTCCGTGTTCCACACACTAGTAAATCCACAGCAAAGAAAGTTACTTCCTCTTTAAATGCACATGAATTAAAAGTTGCATCATTTACATCGCCAGCATGGTGGCGCCTCTCAGTCTATCTCTATGATGCAGTTATTGATGAGGACATATTTGGCAGAGGAGATAGTCTGGGCTTCCTGATTCAGATCCACTGACATTTAAGAAAAAGTTTCTGAAATTATTAAAATTTGGAATTGAGAAATCTCATTGTTTTCGGCAAATCATCAAAAAAAGTAATTTCTGTAAAAGGCTGCAAGTTCAGAATGTGTTACTGGGGCAACATGGTCCCATATCTGCAACAAACTTTCCTTGTTTCACACTCATTTTCCTGGATTTTGTAGTCTGTTTTCCTATACATTTTTCTGTGTCCATGACTTGAACACTGAGAAAGGAAAGAAAGAACTTGCAATGACACGTCCTCAGGACGTCCCAAAGCACTTTACAACCGATACAAGTGCCAGGCAATGACTATCTCCAACAAGCGAGAGTCTAACCACCTCCCGTTGGCATTCCCATCACCGAATCCCCCACCATCAATATCCTGGGGGGGTCACCATTGACCAGAAACTTAACTGGACCAGCCACATAAATACTGTGGCAAAAAGAGCAGGTCAGAGGCTAGGTATTGTGTGGCGAGTATCTCACCTCCTGACTCCCCAAAGCCTTTCCACCATCTACAAGGCACAAGTAAGGAGTGTGATGGAATACTCTCCACTTGCCTGGATGAGTGCAGCTCCAACAACACTCAAGAAGCTCAACACCATCCAGGACAAAGCAGCCTGCTTGATTGGCACCCCATCCACCACCTTAAACATTCGCTCCCTCCACCACCGGCGTACCGTGGCTGCAGTGTGTACCATCTACAAGATGCACTGCAGCAACTCACCAAGGCTTCTTCGGCAGCACCTCCCAAACCCGCGACCTCTACCACCTAGAAGGACATGGGCAGCAGGTGCATGGGAACACCACCACCTTCAAGTTCCACTCCAAGTCACACATCATCCTGACTTAGAAATGTATCGCCGATCCTTCATCGTCGCTGGGTCAAAATCCTGCAACTCCCTCGCTAACAGCAGTGTGGAGTGCCTTCACCACACTGACTGCAGCAGTTCAAGAAGGTGGCTCACCACCACCTTCTCAAGGGCAATTAGGGATGGGCAATAAATGCTGGCCTTCCAGCGACACCACATCCCGTGCATGAATAAAAAAAATTAGGGGTTGGGGCTGGAAGAGATTGGGGGTCGGTGCTAGGAGAGACTGGGGCTCGGGGCTAGGAGAGACTGGGGCTCGGGGCTGGGAGAGACTGGGGCTTGGGGCTGGGAGAGACTGGGGCTCGGGGCTGGGAGAGACTGGGGCTCGGGGCTCGGAGAGACTGGGGCTCGGGGCTGGGAGAGACTTGGGGGTTGGGGCTGAGGAAGATTGGGGGTCGGGGTGGCAGAAGCTTGGGGGTCGGGGCTGAGGGAGATTGCGGGTTGGAACAGGGAGATTGGGGGTTGGAGCAGGGGGAGATTGGGGGTCGGGGCTGGGGGAGATTGGGGGTCGGGGCTGGGGGAGATTGGGGGTCAGGGCTGGGGGAGATATGGGGTCAGGGCTGGGGGAGATTGGGGGTCGGGGCTGGGGGATATTGGGGGTCGGGACTGGGGGAGATTGGGGGTCGGTGCTGGGGGAGATTGGGGGTCGGGACTGGGGGAGATTGGGGGTCGGGACTGGGGGAGATTGGGAGTCGGGGCTGGGGGAGATTGGGGGTCGGGGCTGGGGGAGATTGGGGGTCGGGACTGGGGGAGATTGGGGGTCGGGACTGGGGGAGATTGGGGGTCGGGGCTGGGGGAGATTGGGTTCAGTGCTGGGGGGGGATTGGGAGTTGGGACTGGGGGAGATTGGGGGTTGAAACGGGGAGATTGGGGGTTGGAGCAGGGGGAGATTGGGGGTCGGGACTGGGGAGATTGGGGGTTGAAACGGGGAGATTGGGGGTTGGAGCAGGGGAGATTGGGGGTCGGGACTGAGGGAGATTGAGGATCGGGGCTGGGGGAGATTGGGGGTCGGGACTGGGGGAGATTGGGGGTCGGGACTGGGGGAGATTGGGGGTCGGGACTGGGGGAAATTGGGGGTCGGGCTGGGGGAGATTGGGTTCGGTGCTGGGGGAGATTGGGGGTCGGGGCTGGGGGAGATTGGGGATTGGGGGTTGGGGCTGGGGGGGATTGGGGGTCGGGGCTGGGGGAGATTGGGGGTCGGGACTGGGGGAGATTGGGGGTCGGGACTGGGGGAGATTGGGTTCGGTGCTGGGGGAGATTGGGTTCGGTGCTGGGGGAGATTGGGGGGTCGGGGCTGGGGGAGATTGGGGATCGGGGCTGGGGGAGATTGGGGATCGGGGCTGGGGGAGATTGGGGGTCGGGGCTGGGGGAGATTGGGTTCGGTGCTGGGGGAGATTGGGGGTCGGGGCTGGGGGAGATTGGGTTCGGTGCTGGGGGAGATTGGGGATCGGGGCTGGGGGATATTGGGGGTCAGGGCTGGGGGAGATTTGGGGTCGGTGCTGGGGGAGATGGGTCGGGGCTGGGGGAGATTGGGGGTCGGGGCTGGAGGAGATTGGGTTTGGTGCTGGGGGAGATTGGGGGTCGGGGCTGGGGGAGATGGGTCGGGGCTGGGGGAGATTGGGGGTTGGTGCTGAGGGAGATTGGGGGTCGGGGCTGGGGGAGATCGGTGTCGCGGTTGGTGGAGATCAGGGATTGGGGCGAGGAGAGATTTGTGGTCGGGGCAGGGGAAGATCAGGGGAAAGGGCTGGGGGAGATTGGGGGGGTCAGGGAGATCAGGCGTCGAGACCGGGAGCAGGGGAAACTGGAGGTCAAAGTCAGGAGCAGGGGAGAATGGGGGTCGGGGTCAGCAGCAGGGGAGATTGGGGGTTGGGGTCAGGAGAAAGAAAAAGAAAAGTCTTGCACTTATATAGCGCCTTTCACGACCACTGGACATAGCAAAGCCCTTTACAGCCAATGAAGTACTTTTTGAAGTGTAGTCACTGTTGTAATGTAGGAAACCCGACAGCCAATTTGCGCACAGCAAGCTCCCACTAACAGCAACATGATAATGACCAGATAATCTGGTGTTTTAGTGATGTTGATTAAAGGGTAAATATTGGTTAGGACACCGGAGATAACTCCCTGCTCTTTTTCAAAATAGTGCCATGGGGCCTTGGTTTAACATCTCATCCAAAAGACAGCACCTCCGACAGTGCAGCACTCCCTCAGTACTTCTCTGGAGTGTCAGCCTAGATTGTTGTGCTCAAGTCTTTGGGGTGGGATTTGAACCTGCAGCCTTCTGACTCAGAGGTGAGGGTGCAACCCTCTTTTGTTTTATATTATACTTTATTGAACATTAAGAACATTTACAACATCGTGATCATTACATTCACAGAATCACAGAAACCCCACAGTGCAGATAGAGGCCATTTCGGCCCATCGAGCCTGCACCGACACATATCCCACCCGATCCCCGTAACCCCTACACCAACACATATCCCACCCTATCCCCGTAACCCCACGTATTTATTCCCCTAACACTAAGGTCAATTTATCATAGCCAATCAACCTAACCCGCACATCTTTGGACTGTGGGAGGAAACCGGAGCACCCGGAGGAAACCCACGCAAACACGGGGAGAATGTGCAAACTCCACACAGACAGTCACCCGAGGCCGGATTCGAACCCGGGTCCCTGGCGCTGTGAGGCAACAGTGCTAACCACTTATGCCACCGTGCTGCCCAAACATTGTATGATACAAATCAATTCCGCCGCTCTGCACAGCCATTCCGCCACCACATTTTAACATCAAAACCTGAAGTTTAATTTGTCACCTGTAATATATATTAATCGATTGTACTTTAAAAATTGGTTGTAAAATACTGTCCTTAAATTCCTTTCTGAATAAAACATCCACAGAGCCTTATAATGACCTTTTAGCTTATATTTAAAATACTCTTTTAGATTGATTCTCCTCCCCTTAAAAAACAGAGCATTCCTTCTTTGCACAATCACGAATCTAGCCAAACTGAACATTAAATTAATTGCCGCTCCGCTAGACTCTGGCAGACTCTCCTGCAATCCCCATCTCAAAATTGAGTCCCACGGGATTCCCATTCTCGCTCTTCGGTCCCCACCCAGCAAAAAAGCTTCACACAACTGTCGAACATAGTACTTAAAGTCATTTAACTGCGGACATAACACCAGTAAATGGGACAGAGTCTCATCCCGTGTCCCACGCATTGGGCAAGTTGCCGCCTCCACTCGTCCAATCTTGCACAAGACCGTCATGGTAAAAATCTGGTTATGAGCCAATTTGAAATCCAGTTCAATCCATTCTGGGCATTTAAAATTCGCCCACACTCCCTTACAAATCCTGTTGAAGTCCAGCTGTGGGTATATACTCTGCCAAAACTGACCAGCTGGTGTCTTGAATCTCCATTCTCTGAATACCTCATAGAAATCTCGAGTATTACAGTTGTCAAATTGGACCAACTCTCCCCCTTTCTCCAGTACAAAGCTTGGAAAAGCAGGACGCATTTTACTTCCTTTGGAGATTTGCGTATTTATTTCTTCCATCCAATCCTGTGGCATTGCCCTCACAATCTTCTCATACATGATTCCTATTGTTTTTCCTTCTACCTCCTGATCCTCCTCCCACACCATGTCCCTCACTATCGCTTCCGGCAACCAACCTGGAATTACCTCGTATAATACATCTTTCACAGATATAATCCCAGCTTTTATAAAAGCTTGATTAAATAAAACCTCTCCTTCGATGTTGACCCACCTGTTCAAAAATAAGGGCTGTTCTAAAAATTCCTCAGCCCCTTTGGGCATAAACTGCACACCCTTTAAAAATTGAGCCCAAGTCTCGACAACCCCCTTATAAAACCTAGGGAGAAGTTTAATCGATTTCAAAAACATATTATTGTATTCCATATACAATATCTCCTGCCCTCCTATCCCACTTCGTTTAAAAAAAATGCTCAAAACAACTCTTCCAAAAACTTGTATTTGACTTCTGAAGAAATCTCTTCACCCATTTGATTCTAAAGGATTTCTTCTTCAAATCAATATCTGGAAAATTGAGTCCTCCCTGATTTCTCCATCCAATGATGGTATTGTATGCCACCAAGGCTGGTTTCCCTTCCCATAAAAACCTCACACAAGCTTCTCGGATGGACTTTTCTGCCCACTCAGGAATATCCTCCACCGTCAATAAGTACCATAGCTTAGATAGCAGGAGAGCAGACACCACTGTCGCTCTTCCTTGCACTTTCAACCACCTTCTTTCCCATCTTCCCAAAATCTTTTTAATTTTCATAACCTTCGGTTCCCAATTTAATCGATCCACTTCATCCCTGTCTTTCTTGCACCCCATATGCACCCCCAGAACTTCCAAAACCTCCACCACCTTAAAGAGACATTCCCCCAACCATTCCCCCCTACCCCTCCCTGCAACCAGGCATTGGGACTTACTATAATTCACTCTGGCTCCTGAAGCTCTACAATATTCCTCCACTACATCCATAGCTTTCCTCACTGGCTCCCCATTTCTCAATGTTAAAGTTGTGTTATCTGCATATTGGTGTATCACCGACACCAGCCCAGAACTGGGGACCACAATCCCAACTACACCTTGTTTCTTTCGCATCATGTAACCTAATGGTTCTGCTACCAATGTGTACAGCAGTGGGGACAGGCAGCTAAATATGTTTGAATAAAAAATCCATATCCACTGAATGAAATTTTCCTTGGAACCAAATGCTTCCAAAACCTTCAATAAAAACTCATAAGAGACCCTATCAAAGGCTTTCTCTTGATCTATCTTTAATACATACGCCTCCCTCCCACTCTCTTCCATGAGCTCTATCGCATCTCGGATTGAGACCACAGAGTCTGCGATGTCCCGGCCTATGACTCCATAGGACTGAGAGGGCCAAACTATCTCCGGTAACACCTCCTTCAAATGATTTGCCATAACCCTCGCCAAGACCTTATAATCCACATTTAATAATGTGATGGGCCTCCAATTCTTCAGATCCCATCTACCCCCTTTATTTTTATATAAGCTACGCTTATGATACCTCTCCTCATAGATGATGGGCCAGGCTTCCCTCAATTTTAATTTCCTTAAAAACTTCTAAGAGCAATGGACTTAAAAATCTCGAAAAATTCTTTATAAAATTCTGCACTTAGTCCATCGGACCCTGGGCTTTTCCCCCCCTTCATTCCACTTATTGCTACTTTTATTTCCACTAATCCTACTTCTTTGTCACACATGCTTCCCTCATCCTCCTTTAAACCCTCTTCAATAAAAGCAGTAACCTTCTCCATCGCCAAATTGGAAATGTCTTCTTTTGTATATAACTCTTGATAAAAGCTGCTAGCCGCCTCCAAAATCTCCCCACTTTCATGAATGATCTTCTCCCCAACCTTCAACTCTTCAATTAACGATAATCTCTGTCGCAGCTTCTCTTGCTCTAGAAAATATCTAGTGCATCTTTTGCCCTCCAATGCATCTCTAGCCTTTGCACAGAGAATGGCCCCCTTGCATTTTTCAGCTTGCAATAATTCCCACTCTTCCTTTAGCACCCGGAACTTAGTCTCAGCTCCCTTATCCCCACCGTCAACTGCTTTACAGACATCCGTAAACCTTTTGTTTATATTCTCTTCTCGATGCCGGTTAGCTGCCGCCCTCATTTTCCCATAACGTACCGAAAAAACTTTTACCTCATATTTGAAATTGTCCCACCAAACTCTTCTTTCTTTCAAAAGCAAAGGTTCCTTCCGAGCATTCTTTATTATATTTATAATCCCTTCTTTATAAGCAATTTCTTTCAGGTATTGATTGTTTAAAATCCACACCCCTGAACCGATCTTAACTCTGCTGTTCCTAATTCTAAGAACCAAAGCCGAGTGATCACTAAAAAATACTTTTTTATAATAAATCTCCAACACCTCTGAACTTAACCCTTCCCGCATTAACACAAAATCTATTCGGCTCTGTTTTAAAACATCACCCACCCAACCTGCTCTGGAGAACTCCCTTTTTATGGGGTTCCGGTCCCTCCATAATCTCTCAAATTTAAATTTGCCATCATTTTTACAATCATCCCTCTGGAGTTATCGTCCTTAAAGGTCATCTGGGCTGAAATGTCCATCCGAGATAAAAATACATTAAAATCCCCCACTATACAAGGATTTTCCACCTCTGCCGCTTCAGTGAATAACCCCCAAAAAAACTCGCGAGGCTTGCAATGGTCGTTCGGTGCATAGATATTAAAGAGATCGCAATTAAATCCCTCCATTTTTACCCTTAGCCGTGAAAATCTCCCCTCAGTGTCCTTGTCCACCAAGGCAACGTTCTCTTTTATGGACGGACTCACCAAAACAGCTACCCCTCTACGGTTATTGTTTGCACAACTTGCAAACACCTCTCCCTTCCAAACCTTCTGAACTCTTTCTAGAATATTCTCATCCCAAAAGGTTTCTTGCAGACACAACAAGTCCAAACCTTTAAAACCCTGCAACAACTGCTGCAATTTCTTCTCACCCCTCAGTCCGTTCACATTAATCGAGACCAATGGCTCCAAAGAAGGGAAGTATGCCTGATAATCTCCCCATCATTTAATCTCTGTCTCCTCCCTCCTCTCATGCTCCTTCTCAACTTTTCGGGCAGCTGTTGCTTTTTCCTGCAGCCTCCGGCTCTTTTTCACCTCCTGGTTGACCCCTCCCTGCTGTTTCAGCCTCTTCCTTGCATTAAGTTTGGGCCCAGGAGCTGCCCTTTCTCCCTCCTTCTGCCCCTCACTAACCTTTCCCTTTCCACATGATGCCACCCCACCCCTGACTTCCATGTCTCTGTCCCCCTCTAATCCCTCACACTCAAGCTCTTCTGCAACCCCCTCTGCCTGCTCCCCGTCAGATACATAATCCTGCTCCCCGTCAGATACTTCATCTCCCATAGAGAGTCTTCCTGCTATCGCAGTTTCTCCCACTGTGCCGCTCCCTTCGAACACATCTCCACCTCTGACCCTTGCACCTTGTTCCCTCACTCCATGGGACAATGGCGCACCTAAATTGTTCCCTTCTGACGTCTCTATCTCGCCGATCCCATCCTGCTGTCCCTTTAAGGCTCTTGCCTCTTGCATATTCTCCCCATCCTGCCCCCTCCCGCTCACCAAGATATCCGACTCCCCGCCTCTCCCCGGAGCACCCACATCCACCACACACCCCACTCCCGCCTCCTCTCCCCTCGCAGACACCAGACTCCCCAGGGGGAGCCGAACTGCACTAAGGCTCGAGTCTGCACTCGACCCTCGCTGTCCGCTGCTGTCTTTGTTCCCCTCCACAGCACTCGGTGTGTTTTCCGCCATCTCCATCCCGTTCTCCGCTCTGCCATCCTCTGCCTCTTCCTGTGCTCCTTTCTCCTTCATTTTACCGGCTGTGTCCTCCGACTGCACTGCTCCTCCGGCTGTTCCACACTCATCTCCTGCTCCTTCTCCCATCTCCTCATCACTCATATCGCTCCCTTCTGCCACACACTCACAGCGGGTGGGGCCTTTATGACACACCCCACAGCTCTCCGCCTTGCAGCTCCGAGCAATGTGTCCCGACTCACCGCAATTGTAACAATACAGGTCTGAACAGTTTCTTACGAGATGGTCAAGTCTAAGACAATAATAGCACACCTTTACTTGGTTATCATGCAGCACACGAAAGTACTGCATTCCTTCCAGTGTCTCGAACTTCATACTGTACGGCAATGACCTCACCCCCTCTGGGAACCGCACCTTTACATACTGGGTTCCGTCTGTTACCCGTGTTCCCGGATAATACCTCCTCTTTATTGCAGAACAGATTTTTATGTCCCACAACTCCAACTTCTTGCTTAGTACTTCGTCCTCAATGTAAACTGGCAAGTTTAAAAATGAAACCACCACCTCCTCTGAATATAGCAGAGTCACCTCCAAGAGTTTCTCACCATCTTTCAGACTGAGTAACAGTCTTTCCACCTCCTCACGACCACTGACCGTCACCTCAAATCCCACATTTGGCTTAGGTCGGCAGGCAAAGCAGCTTCCCTCGCCACAGTCCTCATGAACCGCTTGGATAATATCCCAAGCTCGAATCTTCTTATCTTCACACTGCACCACCACAGTGTTTTCTTTACCAAGGGGTGGCGGCAGTTCGTATGAACTTCCAGAAAGCACTTGATAAAGTGTTGTGTAAGAAATTGGCTGAGAAATTTCGGACCCACGTCATGAAGGGAAAGTGGTGGTGTCGGAGGAGAGATGGCTGAAAGGCGGACAGCAAAGGGTTGCAGTGAATGGGAATTTCCCACACTGGCAAGTGATAACCCAGGAATCAGTGTTGGGACCACTTCTGTACAAATATATCAATGATTTGGACCTGGACATAAACAACGACAACAAGTGTATTGTGGTGACCACAAGGGAGTCCAGGCCTGGACCACCCCATGTGGACACAGTGAGATTACCTCTTTTATAAAGGGGGCTAATTTACAATTATTGACCCCCAAGTGGCAATGAAGTGCCACATTTTGCACCCCCATTGGGAGATCAAGGTGCTTCTAAGTAGGCAAGGGGACCCACTTCAAAAAAAAAATCATTGTCAGCATATGGGCATCACTGGTAAGACCAGCATTTATTGCCCATCCCTAGTTGCCCATTAATGGTGGTGGGACTATTTAGTTGAACTTCTGCAGTCTGTGTGGTGAAGGCACTCCCGCATTGCTGTTAGGTAGAGAGCTCCAGGATTTTGGTTCAGTGACAAAGAAGGAACGGTGATACGTGTCCAAATCGAGATGGTGTGTGACTTGAAGGGGAACTTGATTCTGTTCCTATTCACCTGCTGCACGTGTCCTTTTAGGTGGTGCAGGCTGCGGGTTTGTGAGGAATGCTGAAGAAGCCTTGGCGAGTTGCTTCAGTGTATCCTGTAGATAGTACACACTGCAGCCACGGTGTGCCGATGATGGAGGGAACATAAGAAATAGAAGCAGGAGTAGGCCAATCGGCCTCCCGAGGCTGCTCCGCCATTCAATAAGATTATGGCTGATCTGATCCTAACCTCAAATCTACTTTCACTCTCCATCCCACCTAAACCCATGTGATCTCCCGGGAGAGGCGAAAAACCAGATAAAAAACCCAATGTGCTAATTTGGGAGAAAAAGTCAGGGAAATTCCTCTCCGACCCATCTAGGCGATCGAAACTCGTCCAGGAAAATCACTCTGTCCCTGTATTTCCTACAGTACTTACCTTCTGTAAGAGGTGATCTCCACCCCAGCCATGAACAGGCCCAATTTACTCTTGAAGGACTCCTAGCTGGCAGCCTGTTCCCGAGGTCTCCACTAATCCCTGTGAATAGAACCATCTCCTGAAATCTAACACAGAATTAGAACACAAGAAGTAGGAGCAGGACCAGGCTACACGGCCCCTGGGCCCGCTCCGCCACCCACATGGCCATGACCGATCCGAACCTAGCCTCATGTCCGATTTCCTATCCGCTCCCCGTAACCCCTAATTCCCCTTACTTCTAGGAAACTGTCTATTTCTGTTTTAAATTTATTTAATGATGTAGCTTCCACAGCTCTCTGGGGCAGCAAATTCCACAGATCCACCACCCTCTGAGTGAAGAAGTTTCTCCTCATCTCAGTTTTGAAAGAGCAGCCCCTTATTCTAAGATTATGCCCCCTAGTTCTAGTTTCACCCATCATTGGGAACATTCTCACCGCATCCACCCGATCAAGCCCCTTCACAATCTTATATGTTTCAATAAGATCGCCTCTCATTCTTCTGAATTCCAATGAGTAGAGTCCCAATCTACTCAACCTCTCCTCATATGTCAACCCCCTCATCCCTGGGATTAACCGAGTGAACCTTCTTTGTACTACCTCGAGAGCAAGTATGTCTTTTAAGTATGGACACCAAAACTGTATGCAGTATTCCAGGTGTGGTCTCACCAATACCTTGTACAACTGCAGCAATACCTCCCTGTTTTTATATTCCATCCCCCTAGCAATAAAAGCCAACATTCCATTGGCCTTCTTGATCACCTGCTGCACCTGCATACTAACTTTTTGAGTTTCATGCACCAGGACCCCCAGATCCCTTTGTACTGCAGTACTTTCCAGTTTCTTGCCATTAAGATAATAACTTGCTCTATGATTTTTCCTGCCAAAGTGCATAACCTCACACTTTCCAATATTATATTCCATCTGCCAAATCTCTGCCCACTTACTTAGCCTATCTATATCCCTTTGCAGGTTTTTTATGTCCTCCTCACTCACTACTTTCCCTCCCATCTTTGTATCATCTGCAAACTTTGAGTGGATGTTTAAATCAGTGAATGGGGTGCTGATCAAGCGGACTGCTTATTAATGAGTGGTGGCCCCACAGCTGGCCCACTGCTAATAGCTGGCCAGCACATCAACAGCAAGCCCTTAGTAAGCTGCATGCCAACCATCTAGCACACTCGGTCCCCAACCTGAACAGGATGATGGTCCAAACTGTGGCACAAGCAATACCTGCCAGGCACTGATGTTGGGGACAGCATGGCAGTGCACAATAGTACCACTGCCGGGGGCAACGTTAGGGCCATGCAACCCGGGCAATTCTACGTAGCCCTGACCAAGTCAGGACCCCCGAGCAGATCCAGTGAAAGGACGCAATACAGCACCAAGCACAATCTTAAGGGTTATTTAATTTTTGGGTTCGTCATCATATATTAAATATGCAGCTCGAATTTATATTGTTCAAAAAAATCTATTTGGATCTGGTAAAGGAAAGGGGATCATAAGCAATAGGTTCCAGAAGTATAAGGCAGTGAGAGTCTCTCCCCGGCAGGAGACCTGGTCTTTGCGTCCTGGCCAAACTTTAGACACTGAATCCAGTGACAGACTTTTACTTTAGGGCTGCTGATACTATGCTACTAGTGAGTGTAGGGGTCTGTCTCTGGGGTCCCATAGAACAAGATGGCAAGGAGGGAGTGGCATCAAGTCGGTGGGAGAGGTCAGGACAGCGAGGGAGAGAGAGAATGAAGGGGAGTTCAATCCCCTTGCCAGTGTGTCTGTGTTCCATTGCTGACTGACATCACATGAGCTTCACCAGCGCTCTGAGGTAGCGCCTCGCTCCTTGGCGTTAGCGCCTTAAGAGAGGTGTGTAGTGCCTGATTTCGTGCTCCAATCACCTCCAGGGGCGATAGAAGCCAAGTTTGCAGTCGGAGGTGATAATTAGCGCCAGGCGCTAAACTTTGCGTCCGGCCGATAATTGCGCCTCAAATGGGGCGATACAGAATTTCTCCCCCTAAGTGATTATGAGCGTAAAATCCGTGAGTTACTGAGTGAGAGGGAGGTATAAGGGAGCGAATCAGTGAGGTCAGGGTACAATCCTGTCTCACTTTGGGATCAGGGTACATTTTCCTCTCGGGTAAAAGGGATGAGTTACTGAGTGAGAGAGGGGATGAGTTACTGTGTGAGAGAGTGCAAGAGAATGAGGAAGCACGTGAGCTTGAGTGCAAGTGAATGAATATGAGAATGAGAGTGTGAGAATAAGTGAGTAAGAGAGTAAGGGGGAAAAATTTGGTTAGTTTGCGCCTCCCGTTAGCGCCTTAAGAGGGCGCTAATGGGGAGCAAAGCAACTCGCGCCTGGGCGCCTCACATTCTGAGTGAGAGAGAGAGACTTCTGGAGATATTCAACGCTGTGTTGAGGAGTTTTGGGTACTGAGCAGCACTTTGCAGGTTCATTTTGTTTTGATCTCCCTTGCTTCGATTTAGAACAGCCTATGGGGGCTGCACTCTGAGCTCTTTCCCTGGGCCCCTCCATTGTTCTTTCCAGCAGATTTGATGCACAGGTCTCTCCAGGCCGAGATTCAAGGCTGCAATGAGCAGGGTGTGGATGGAGAGCAAGACCGACCCTCCCCTTTAAGAACTGGCCGGCGCCAGTGTGTCTGTGTTCCATTGCTGACTGACATCACATGAGCTTCGCCAGCGCTCTGAGTTAGTGCCTTGCTCCTTGGCGTTAGCGCCTTAAGAGAGGTGTGTAGCGCCTGATTTAGTGCTCCAATCACCTCCAGGGGCGATAGAAGCCAAGTTTGCAGTCGGAGGCGATAATTAGCGCCAGGCGCTAAACTTTGCGCCCGGCCGATAATTGCGCCTCAAATGGGGCGATACAGAATTTTTCCCCCTAAGTGATTATGAGCACAAAATCGGTGAGTTACTGAGTGAGAGGGAGGTATAAGGGAGCAAATCAGTGAGTAAGATAGTGAGGAAAAGTGTGAATGAGTAAGTGATTGAGTAAAGGACTGAATGAGGGAGTGAGAGAGTGAGGTTGAGTGAGAGGCTAAGAGTAAAGGGACGAATGGGAGAGGGTGTGTTACTAAAAAAGAGTGAATATGAGAGTGACCAAGTGAGAGAGAATTTGAATGAGTGAATATGAGTGTGAGGGAGTGTGAAAGAGTGAGAGTATGTAAGTCAGTCAGTCAGTCAGTGAGTAAGTGAACATGAGAGAGTGTGTGTCAGTGAGTGAGCACAAGTCAGTGACTGAGTCAATGATAATAAGAGTCATAATCCAGGGCACGTGCAGCAGGCTCCGATCTCAACGCTCGCCTTCTCACCCACCCCACCTACCCTTCTGCAGAGGCTGGGGTGGGAGATCGAGAAGACAAAATTCAGCTCTTATAACCATAAAAGGTGCCCTACTAATGTGTGGCTGATTAAAGGTACTAACCAATGTAGCAATGACCAATACCAACCAGTAGTGGGTACATGACCACCAAGTCACCTGATCATTCAATCCACAGACAATAAGTAGAGAATGTGATTGCACGAGTTTGTCACGGGGCCGTTTTGCTAGGGTTTCGGTAGTGGACCCAAGCGCAGGAAACCTATCCAAGGACTCGAGACCGGGTAGAACTCGAAAGATGCTTCCTTGAGACTCGAGAACATAGAAACAGGGTAACACTCGAAAGGAGACTCAGAGAAAACACAGAGAAACTCGAGAATGCCAGAGACACAGCAAGAGCTGTTACTTGCAGGCAGGCGAACCCAGGACTGAGCAAAGAGGACAGGAAACAGGAAGCTTAAATACAGGCCAGAGTGGTCACGTGACATAATTATTCAAATGAGACAGGAGACAAATACTTTAACAACACACAGGTGAGGCCAGAAGGCAGAGAAACAAGACAAGGACAAAACTGAACAACTTTATTAACTAGCCTAATTACTCTGATGAGATCAATTACTCGAGAAACAGGTGAGGAGAGGGGCCCAGAAGGCACGGCAGCAGCGCACCGAGGCCTCAAAAACTGCCCTCAGGCGGCGAGCAGAGGGAAGTGCCGCTGCAGCCGTTACAGAGTTAGGCGATTAGCATCATAGAATCTACAACACAGAAGGTGGCCATTCGGCCCATCATGCCTGTGCCGCTCTTTGAAAGAGCTATCCAATTAATCCCACTCCCCTGCGCTTTCCCCATAGCCCTGTAAATCTTTCCTTTTCAAGTGTATATCCAATTCCCCTTTGAAAGTTACTGTTGAACCTGCTTCCATCAATATAGTAATCTGGGATGTTATGATTAAGGTTATCCACCAGGTGGTGCTGGAGCTAGTGCTGCCACTAGTTAAGGTCAGGGGGTTGCTTCCTGTCAAGGTCAGCAAAGGTGGAATGCCAGGATGCAGGATACAGGCCTGTATGTTTGCTACGCAGTTGTTAATAAAGTATACAGACTAATTCTAATATCTCGCCTCTTCGAGTTCTTGTTTCACAACATGTATTTATCACATATGGCGATGAGGTAAAAGGGCACTGCATGAAAAAGTGAAGTCTGCCGGGATTTTTAAAGAACAAACTCACGAGCTAAAGTTAGCTGCAAATTGGACGGAAGCATGGCTGCCACGGTAGGAACGGTCTCCGCTTTTGATATTCGAGCACAAACCTGGGAGGAATACTGTGAAGTGTTGGGTTATTTCTTTGAAGCAAGTTAAATAAATGATGCCAGAAAAAGGAAAGCCATTCTGCTTAGTTCAGTGGGAAGCCAAACCTACAGTTTGATGAAGAATCTGCTCAGTCCTGAAAAGCCTGGAGACAAATCAATTGTTGAATTAGTGGCCTTGCTCAAAGAACATTTCAACCCCAAGCCTAATGAGATTGTACAGCGGTTCAAGTTTAATTCAAGGAACAGAAAAGAGGAAGAGAGTGTAATGGACTATGTAGCGGTGTTGCGTAAATTGGCACAAGATTGCAATTATGGGAACAACCTGAAGGAAATGCTGAGAGATAGGCTAGTTTGCGGAATAATGGACGACCGAATGCAGCGTAGATTATTATCCGAGACAGGGCTTACTTATGAAAAAGCTTTGGAACTTGCTCAAGCCACAGAGACAGTGAACCGAGATGTAAAAGAAATACAGGGTTCAGACAGGGCGAATGCTACACAAGTTGCAGGTCAGGTTATTGTGCACAAGTTAAACGTGCATCAGAAACCACAATGTGAGCATGTGAAGGCATGTTATAGATGCAAGGGCGATCACCTGGCGAGTGAATGCTGGTTTCTGGAGGAAAAGTGCCTCAAGTGTGGGAAACAAGGGCACATTAAACGAGCATGCAGGGCAAAATCACCTGTGGAGGAATCCAAACCAAAAGGGGGAGGAAAGCAAAACCAAGGAGGAGAAGTGAAAAAACATGGAGCACACCACATCAGCGGGGGAGCTGAGGAAGAAGAGGACATGTTCATAATGTATAGCATGTTAGAGAACATTCCAAAAGTGGCTCCTATCACATTGCAACTGACAGTAAATGACTCTAAGGTGAACTTTGAAGTCAATACAGGGTGCGGTGTAACCATAATGAACAAGGCAGAGTACTCAAAATTGTGGAACCGTGCAAAAGTTCCAGAGTTAAAGTCTTGCTCTCTGCATCTTAAAACATACACAGGTGAATGAGTAGCGACATTAGGTGCAGCTAATGTGACTGTGCAGCACAGGGACACAGTGAAACAGCTACCTGTAGTTATAGTATTGGGTACCGGACCAAACCTGTTAGGTCGGGGCTGGATAAAAGAACTTAAATTAGACTGGGGAGCAGTAAATCAAATAGATGAGGGCAAACAGTTGACTTTGCAAGAAGTGTTGAGTGAACATGAGAATGTGTTCAAATAGGAACTTGGCACATTTAATGGCCCCCCAGCTAAGATTTATGTAGACAAGGAGACACCGCCAAGGTTTTTTAAACAACAACCTGTGCCTTATGCCATGAAACCAAAGGTAGAGGGTGAGCTTGACCGTCTATTGAGAGATAACATACTGGAGCCAGTGAAGTGTTCAGAATGGGCAGCTCCCATCGTACCTGTTCTAAAACCGGACAATTCGGTAAGACTCTGTGGAGATTATAAATTGACGGTCAATCGGGTGTCCAAATTAGAGCAGTATCCTATTCCCAAAACAGAGGATCTCTTTGCAAACCTGGCTGGAGGAAAGAAATTCACAAAGTTGGATATGAGTCATGCATACTTGCAGATTACACTGGATGACGAATAAAGAAGTATGTCACCATAAATACACACAAGGGCTTGTTTACATATAACCGCTTACCGTTTGGTGTCTCATCTAGTCCAGCTATCTTCCAGAGGACAATCGAAGGTGGACTGCAAGGGATTCCGCATGTTTCCCTCTATCTGGATGACATTCTGGTGATGGGAAGAACCGACCAGGAGCATCTGAGCACTCTGAAAGAGGTACTACAGAGATTGGAGAGGGCAGGGTTCCGGCTCAAGAGGAGTAAGTGCACTTTCCTGGGGAATGAGGCAGTGTTCCTGGGACACAGAGTGGACGACACCGGGCTCCATCCAATCAAGGAGAAGGTACAAGCACTGCAGGACGCCCCTGCTCCTACCAATGTGGCTGAGTTAGAAGCTTACCTGGGACTGCTGAACTATTATAACAGGTTTTACCAAACTTATCAACAGTGTTAGCATCACTTCACAAACTACTGCGCAAGGAGACACAGTGGCAGTGGGGAGAGGAGCAGGGGGTTTCATTTGAACAGTCCAAGAAACTGATGCTGTCGTCGGATGCGCTGGTTCACTAAAATGCAGAGAAAGACATCATTCTCTCTTGTGACGCTTCACCTTATGGGGTGGGGGCAGTTCTTTCACACCACATGGAAGATGGAACTGAAAGACCAATAGGGTTTACGTCCCAAACTCTAACACCAGCGGAAAAAAAACTATTCCCAGTTAGATAAAGAGGGGTTAGCAGTAATGTTTGGGTTACAGAGGTTCCACAAGTACATATATGGCAGGAAGTTCCCCATACGCACCGATCATAAACCTCTTATCTCTCTTTTCAATGAAATGAAAGCAGTTCCCCAGATGGTGTCACCCTGGATCCAGAGGTGGGCAGTGACGTTGAGGGCATATGAGTATGTCATCGTCTACAAGGTGGGCAAGTACCATGGGAACGCAGATGCCTTGAGCCGTCTTCCACTGCCAGGCACACCTATCCTTGCAGCTCCAGAGGACAGAGTGTTGATGTTGGAGGACACTGACACGGCACTTGTGACTGCAGAGCAAGTAAGAACATGGACAGGTAAAGATCCAGTACTGTCTAGAGTTCGAGAATATGTGGTGAGGGGATGGCCACAACATCCGGAAGGGACTGACTTCACACCCTACAGTGTCAGAAAAACAGAGCTGAGTGTGCAGGATGGTTGCGTGTTGTGGGGAGCACGAGTGATTATTCCACAGCCAGCATGACAGTCTATCCTAGAGCAATTACATCAGTGTCATCCTGGGGTCTCACGTATGAAAGCCTTGGTTAGGAGTTACTTGTGGTGGCCAAAGCTAGATGAGGAGATAGAAAATCTAGTCAAGACATGCAGCACTTGTCAGGTACACAGGAAGGCACCAGCAGCGGCTCCTCTCCACCCCTGGGAGTGGCCGGATAAACCATGGAGAAGATTGCACTTAGATTATGTGGGTCCATTCATGAGGAAGATGTTCCTCATAATCATTGATGCACATTCCAAATGGATGGATGTTTATCCTGTTAATTCTGCTTCCTCCACTACTACTATAGACTGCCTGCATTAGAGCTTCAGTAATCAAGGGCTACCGGAGATCGTGGTAAGTGACAATGCCACTTGTTTTGTGAGTACAGAGCCAAAAGAGTTCTTGAGAAAAAATGGCATAGTGCAGGTGACCTCGGCTCCATAGCATCCGTCCTCAAATGGACTTGCAGAGAGAGCCGTACAAACATTTAAAGAGATGATGAAAAAAAGTGCAGAAGGGAGTTTAGCAGCAAAAGTGTCGTGGGTTCTGTTCAGCTACAGAATAACACCTCAATCCACCACAGGACTCTCTCCTGCTGAGATGTTATTAGGTCGTAGACTACGCTCCACTCTTGACCTTGTCCACCCAGACCTAAAAAGGAAAATGGAAAACAGACAAAACAAACAAAAAGAGAACCATGACAAAAGAACAAGGAGCCATAGTTTTGGAGAAGGAGATGCGGTCCTTACCAGGAATTTCAGTTATGGACCAAAGTGGATTCCTGGCTTCATAGACTCAATGACAGGTCCACTATCATACAAGGTCATGTTGGGAGATGGTAGGGTAGTACGCAGACATGTAGATCAGATACTTACCAGACAAGGGGAAATTAAAATTGAGGTTCCAGATGCAATGGCTGAGGACAGGGTTGCCCCCAGCTATCCAAGTGCATCTGTGGTGCCACCACCATGGACTGAGACAATTCTACAGGAACCTATTCGTCAAGAGGAAACCATCGTTGCAGAGTTAGATACTCCGAGCACTGCTCAGGAGCAGCTGGTGACTTCACCACAAACAAGCAGGGACTTTACTGTTAGACGTTCACAAAGGACCAGAGAGATTGATACTGACCTGTTAGATTCGTCAAGTATGGAACATAGTGAATGGAGACTTCTTATGTGACCCTTAGGAATGGTTGGTTGTTAAGAAATTCATACTGAAACCTTAAGGGGGGAGGAATATAGTAATCTGGGATGTTATGATTAAGGTTATCCACCAGGTGGTGCTGTAGCTAGTGCTGCCACTAGTTAAGGTCAGGGGGTTGCTTCCTGTCAAGGTCAGCAAAGGTAGAATGCCAGGATGCAGGATGCAGGCCTGTATGTTTGCTACACAGTTGTTAATAAAGTATACAGACTAATTCTAATATCTCGCCTCTTCGAGTTCTTGTTTCACTACATGGATTTATCACAATCAACCTTTCAGGCAGTTCATTCCAAATCATCATAATTCGCTGCGTAAAATAAATTCTCCTCATCTCCCCTCTGGTTCTTTTGCCAACTATCTTAAATCTGTGTCCTCTGGTTACTGAGCCTTATGCCAGTGGAAACAGTTTCACTCTTTGTGTGAAGAAGAACTTTCTGATAGCAGTCCTAAAGTTACCTTTTACTCGTTTGAAATGTTTATTTCTACTTCCGCAGCTTAATTTGAAATAATATTCTGGGTTAACTTCCTCGATACCCCTAACAATCTTATATTTCTCAATGAGATCACCTTGCCACAAAAAAAGACTTGTGGTAACCGGTAGCACCCCGCTCCGCTGCATAGGCGATGACGACGTCATCACCGTGCACAGTTCCCCGTTTTTGCCCTGCCTGCAAAATTGGCCCGCGCCCGCTGAATCTGCGCCAGGCAATGACAGCGACCGATTCAGGGGACGGGAACGGAGTGGCAGGAGGCTTGCGGGGCGGTAAGTAAAGGGGAGGTGGGGGAAAAAAATCGGCCGACTTACTTGTCGCGGCCCGTTGCCTCTTTCAACGTGGGGTCTGTGCCGTGATCTGGTAGCCCAGCACTCCTCTTGTGTGCCAGGCTGCTGCCACGACACCCCATTCCCCGGTGGTCCAGGTAGGGCCCTGCAGAGTTGTGGGCTTGGGCCCTCCCTTTTAATGAGTGGACGAGCCCTTCCATGTAGCAGCGCTACGTGGCCCAGTGCGTAGCACTGCAGAACACATTGCCCTGACATTCAGAGTTAGCGTTCTAAGAAGGAAGTGGAACGCTTGAATTAGTCCTCCTCCCTCTTGGGGCGCTAAAAGTGAATTTAACGATCGCCGCGCTATCTTTCGCCGGCGTTAGCAACCCAAATTGGTCAGTAACAAATTCCCCCCCCCCAAGTCTCTCCGGCCTTTCCTCCTAACTCAGTCCCCCAGACCCCGGGGATCAGCCTCGTGCCTCCTCTCTGCACTGCCTCCAGCACTTGAATGTTTCTCTTGTTTCTTGACAACCAGCAGTCTGACTAGAGTGCTATAAGGGTTGATCATTTCTTCCTCTCACTTATATTCTACTGTTTTGGCTATGTAGTTCAGCATCCAATTGGCTCTGCTGATTATTGCTCTCCAGTCAATTGGTTGGATGTGTTTAGCTACGAATCTACTAAGCCTCCTAGGTCTATTTCAGCTTCTTCCTTAGCTATTTGTCATTTATTGTTCCTTCCTATGTGTAACACTTTACACCTGTCTATATTAAATTTAATCTGCCATTTTCTTCAAACTTACATACTTATCAAGCTAAAAGAAAAGGCATACATAAATACAAAGAAAAGTGGAAATCCAGCAGACTGTGACAGCTATAAAAATCAACCAAGCGATACAAAATTATAAGAGGTGCAAAAAAGGAACATGAGAAAAATCTTGCAAGGGCTATCAAAACTATCAGCCTAAGTTTTTAATCAATATATTAAGAGAAAGAGCGTGATAAAGAGGAATATGGACATATACAGGCAAAAAGAAAAAGAAAGACTTGCATTTATATAGCGCCTTTCATGACCACCGGATGTTTCAAAGCGCTTTACAGCCAATGAAGTACTTTTTGAAGTGGCGTCACAGTTGTAATGTGGGAAACGCGGCAGCCAATTTGCACACAGCAAAGTCCCACAAACAGCAATGCGATAATGACCAGATAATCTGTTTTTGTTATGTTGGTTGAGGGATAAATATTGGCCAAGACACTGGGGATATCTCCCTTGCTCTTTAAATAGTGCCATGGGATCTTTAACGTCCACCTGAGAGAGCAGACGGGGCCTCGGTTTAATGTCTCATCCAAAAGACGGCACCTCCGACAGTGCAGCACTCCCTCAGCACTGCACTGGAGTGTCAGCCTAACTTTTTTTTTTATGTGCTCAAATCCCTGGAGTGGGACTTGAGCCCACAACCTTCTGACCCAGAAGCGAGTGTGCTACCAACTGAGCCACAGCTGACAGGTGGACAATAAGAAAATGCCTGACTTGTTAACTTAATATTTTGTATCCTATTTCACAACGGAGGAAGAGAACAAAATACCAGCGGTACAAGAAACCTAAAAATAAGTGAAGGAGGGAATTTAATGGATTAAATATAAGTAATAATATGGTAATAGAGAAAATAATGGGAATTAAGATAGACAAACCTCCTGGACCTGATGGTTTCCACCCTAGGATGTTAAAAGAAATAGGTGAGGAAATTGCAGGGGCATTATTCATAATTTTCCAAAGCTTTCTCGATTCAGGAATTGTGCCTTTGGTTTGTAAAATTTCAAATGTCACTCCATTATTTAAGGAGGGAGGGAAAATCCAGATAACAACCGACCCGTCAGTTGTGGGGAAGTTACTGGAGTCTATCATCGGACAGAGTGACTGAACATTTGAACAAGTTGTGAGCTGATCAAAGAGAGTCAGCATGGATTTGTGAAGGGTAGGTCATGTCTGATTAATCTAATTGAATATTTTGATAAGGGAGTGTCTATGGTTGTTGTCTATACGGACTTCCAGAAGGCATTTGATTAGGTCCCGCACAAGAGATTGTTAACAAAAATGAAAGTGCATGGATTTGGAGGTAACTTTGTGACATGGGTCAGTAATTAGTTAGGAGGTAAGAGACAGAGAGTAGGGATAAAGGGAATGTTCTCTGATTGTGACAAGTGGTGTTCCCCAGGGAGCTGCACTGGGGCCTCAAAGTTATCATCATATATATTAATGACTTGGATGAAAGCATAGAGTTGTATTTCAAGTTTGCAGTTAGTTTTAAGTTAGGAGGCACAGTAAGCTGTGTAGATCCACTTTGGATCCAAGAAAGATAAATCAGAATATTTGATGCTGTGGGAGTAGGAGCTGTGGAGGAGCAAAGGGATTTAGGTGTCCATATACCCAAACCAATGAAAGCTAATGCATAGGTGCAAAAAGTAATCAGAAAGGCTAACTGAATGTTGGTCTTTATCTCACAGAGGCTGGAATGCAAAAGTGAGAACATAAGAACATAAGAAATGGGAGCAGGAAAAGGCCACTTAGCCCCTCTGGCCTGTTCCGCCATTCAATAAGATCATGGCTGATCGAGGGCTCAAAGCCGCTTCCCTGCCCGCTCCCTATAACCCTTCACTCCCTTATCTTGCAAAAATCTGTCTATCTCCACCTTAAATGTATTTAATGACCCAGCCTCCACAGCTCTCTGGGGCAGAGAATTCCACAGATTTACGACCCTCTGAGGGAAGAAATTCCTCCTCATCTCAGTTCTAAAAGGGCAACCCTTTATTCTGAAACTATGCCCCCGAGTTCTAGATTTCCCCACGAGGGGAAACATCCTCTCTGCATCTACCTTGTCGAGCCCCCTCAGTACCTTATATGTTTCAATATGTTCACCTCTCATTCTTCTAAATTCCAATGTGTATAGGCCCATATAGATCTGCTCAATCTTTCTTCATAAGTCAACCCCCTCATCTCTGGAATTAACCTAGTGAATCGTCTCTGAACTGCCTCCAATGCAAGTATATCCTTCCTTAAATAAGGAGACCAAAACTGTACGCAGTACTAAAGATGTGGTCTCACCAATATCCTGTACAGTTGTAGCAGGACTTCTCTGCTTTTATACTGCAACCCCCTTGCAATAAAGGCCAACATTCCATTTGCCTTTTTGATTACTTGCTGTACCTGCATGCTAACTTTTTGTGTTTCATGCACAAGGACCCCCAGGTCCCTCTGAACTGTAACATTTTGTCATCACTCTCCATTTAAATAATAATTTCCTTTTTTATTTTTCCTGCCAAAGTGGATAACCTCGCACTTTCCCACATTATACTCCATCTGCCAAATGTTTGCCTACTCACTTAGCCTGTTTATATCCCTTTGCAGGTTCTTTGAGTCCTCTGCACAACTTGCTTTCCCACCCATCTTTGTATCATCCGCAAATTTGGCTACATTACACTCAGTCCCTTCATCCAAGTCATTAATGTAGATTGTAAATAGTTGAAGCCCCAGCACCGATCTCTGCGGCACCCCACTAGTTACCGTTTGCCAACCGGAAAATTATCCATTTATCTCAACTCTCTGCTTTCTGTTAGTTAGCCAATTCTCTATCCATGCTAATACATTACCCCAACTCCGTGAGCTCTTATCTTATGCAGTAACCTTTTATGTGGCACCTTATCAAATGCCTTCTGGAAATCCAAATACACCACATCCACTGGCTTAACTTTATCTACCCTGTTCGTTACATCCTCAAAGAACTCTAGCAAATTTGTTAAATGCCCTGCTACCGCTTCCTTAATGAAGGACTCCAGCACTTTCCCAATGACAGATGTTAGGCTAACTGGTCTATAGTTTCCTGCTTTCTGCCTCTCTCCTTTCTTAAATAGGGGTGTTACATTTGCAGTTTTCCAATCTGCTGGGACCTCTCCAGAGTCCAGGGAATTTTGGTATATTGCAACCAATGCATCCACTATTGCTGCAGCCACTTCTTTTAAGACCCTGGGATGCAGGCCATCTGGTCCAGGGGACTTGTCGTCTTTTAGTCCCATTATTTAGTCCTGCCATTTCCCCGTTCCCCATTATTAATTCCCCATTCTCATCCTCTAATGGACCAATGTTTACTTTAGCTACTCTCTTCCTTTTTATATACCTGTAGAAGCTCTTACTATCTGTTTTAATATTTCTTGCCAGTTTACTCTCATAAATCATCTCTCTCTTTATTTTTTTTAGTCATCCTTTGCTGGTTTTTAAAAATTTCCAGTTATGCTATAATTGTACAGAGCCTTGGTCAGACCCCATCTCGAGTACTGTGTTCAGTCCTAGGCACCGCACCTCAGGAAGGGTATATTGGCCTTGGAAGAGGCTACAGCGCAGATTCACATGAATGATACCAGGGCTTAAAGGGTTAAATTATGAGGACACGTTGCATAACCTTGGCTTGTATTTGCTTAAATTTAGACGGTTGAGGGATGATCTAACTGAGGTGTATAAAATGATCAAAGGATTCGATAGGGTAGATATAGAGAAACTATTTCCTCTGATGGGGGATTCCAGAACAAGGGGGCAAAAATCTTAACATTAGATTCAAGCCATTTAGGAGTGAAATTAGGAAGCATTTTTTTCACACAAAGGATAGTGGAAATCTGGAACTCTTTCACCCAAAAGGCTGTGGCTGCTGGGTCAAATGAACTCTTCAAGACTGAGATCAATAGATTTTTTATTAGGTAATGTTATCAAGGGAAATAGAACAAAGGTGAGTAAATGGAATTGAGGTACAGATCATCCTTGATCAAATTGAATGGTGGAACAGGCTCAAGGGGCTAAATGGCTTACTCTTGTTTCTATGTTCGTTAATTTTTGAGTCACCTCCTCCGATTCCACTGCCCCTCCTAGTTTGGTATCATGTGGAAATTTGACCACTTTGTACTGAGCTCATGTTAGTGAAAGTTACTGAATGGATGTACAATACATGCCTACTTTATAATATTTAAATGCAAGCTGTGAAACATTTGATTACATTGTTATATGCTGTAAGGATGCACTCATTTAGTTTGTACTAAACACAGCTCATATTTGTTGACAGGGTCTAAGTTTGGTGTGGTTGGTGACCTGGACAACATGTATGACAACATTGGCAAGCGATTGGATGAAACCCTAAGGCAACGTAGACATGCAAAAGATGGTGACTACAACATTGAGGTGCTCTTGGGAGTGGATGACTCCGTGGTACGGTTCCATGGGAAACAACATGTCCAGAACTACCTCTTGACCCTAATGAATATAGTAGGTGTCTGTAGTGTGTTGTAATGTTTTCAAAACCTCTGAAACTAGGCAAAACAAAAACAGAAGTCCAAAACTGGGCACTCCTGTAGTCACTGCAGCAACCTGCATGACATTCAAGATCATCTTGGGAGTTGGATTGATTAGCCTGGCATGTCACATAAGAACATAAGAAATTGGACCAGGAGTAGACCATTCAGCCCTTTGAGCCCGCTCCGCCATTCAGTAAGATCATGGCTGATCTTCTACCTCAAGTCCACTTTTCCGCCCCATTCCCATATCCCTTGATTCCTGTAGTGCCTAAAAATCCATCGATCTCAGTCTTGCATATATTCGTTGACTGAGCATCCACAGCCCTTTGGGTGGAGAATTCCATAGATTCTCAACCCTCTGAGTGATGAAATTCCTCCTCATCTCAGGCCTAAATGGCCAACCTCCGAACCTGAGACAATGACCCCTAGTTCTAGACTCCCCAGCCAGGGGAAACAGCCTCTCAGAATCTACCCTGTCAAGCCCTCTAAGAATTGTATACATTTCAATGAGATCACCTCTCATTCTTCTAAACTTGAGAGATTATAGGCCCATTCTACTCAATCTCTACTCATAGGACAGCCCTCTCATCCCAGGAATCAATCTAGTGAACCTTTATTGCACCCACTCTAAGACAAGTATATCCCTCCTTGGCTAAGGAGATCTAAAGCTGTACACAGTACTCCAGGTGTGGTCTCACCAAAGCCCTATATAACTGCAGCAAGACTTCCTTAGTCTTATACTCCAACCCTCTTGCAATAAAGGTTAAAATACCATTTGCCTTCCTAATTGCTTGCTGTACCTGCATGTTAACTTTCTGAATGTTACCATGTTAACTTACATGGTATTTGGAACACAAGGGCTCGGATTTTACAGGCCCAATGACTGCTTGACAGATCATACAAATCCACTGGAAATTGACATTCGCTGGCGCAGAGTTGGGCTATTTGCCCAACTACTGCCCAGCGAATACCCACCAAACCCTAAGCCTGGTTAAAGCAGGCAGAAGGCCTTCTTTTACCAGCATAAGGGTTAAAATAAATGTTAAAAAATTTTTAAAAAATCATTTAAACATTCCAGTTTAGGTCATTTTTGTCCCGTTTAAAAATGTTTACATTTATTTTTCAAAAATTAAATTTTTATTTTAAATGTTTAATTAAATGGTATTTTAATTAATTTTGAACCTGTGATGATTTATTTTTATTTGAGTGTTGTGTAACTGTATTTTTTAGGTGATTCCTAATGTGCTTATGGGGATTTCGTACATAAATGGAATCCCCATAAGCATAATAGGAATTCCCCCTTTGTCATTAGTTGGGCCGGCCCACGTGATCCCAGGGAGGCTTGTGAACCGCCTGCACCCCTGGGATATGGGGGCCTTTACGCAGGCATATGCCTGGAGGCCCAGGAGCGCGAGTGTTCAAAGTTCCGCAGCCATCAGGCAGGTGCGGAGTTTTCTTGCAGTTCGGAGGCATTTCCAGGCCAAGAGGATTTGTCTTGATTGCTATTCAGAAACCTTTTACAGCTCTGTTAAAATGTAGTGAAGTTTTTTTTTTACAAATGGAAGATGTTTTCTGTCCTTTTCAGAAGCCACATTCCCCCCCCCCCTTAGTTAAAGGATAGCGACTCTCTTTATTATTAAGTATAACCCCAAAATCTTGCCTTACACGTTAGCTGGCTCAGATGCGCAATCTTATGGCTAAATCTTTTCCAGAACTATAGAGACTTACAGCACACAAGGAGGCTACTTGGTCCATTGCTCCTATGCCAGCTCTTACCTAGATCAATTCAAAATTAGTCCATGAGGCCAGGGACAGTGAGGATTGGGGCTGTGTAGAGGAATTGTGATGATGGTGACTGCGCCAGGTAGTGTAAATTTGGAGTCTGCGGCAGGGAGTAGCAAAGTGGGAGAATGGTGAAGTAGTACGAGGCAGGAAAGGCCAGGGTCAGAAGTATCAGATGGGGAAGCATAAGGCCATGGGCAAGAGGAGAAGTCCAGTGAAAGACAGAAATGTCTTCTTCAGTGAGAGAAGTTGAGGACTGTGGCAGTGTCAGTCCTGAACACAAGGACTCATCAAACTACACAGAATGTCAGTGGCTGACAGCTTCACAGAGCTGTCAAACGCTGACATTTCTTCTTTCAAGAAGTCTTGACAGATGGCACGTCAGACGTTGACGTGCTCTGTCAGTGACTTCCCCCTAATTGGCCTGCTGAGCCCGCGGGGCGGGCTTAACAAGATCAATTGGGAAAATCCCGCTGGTTGGCCAGAAGATGTTGGAGGCGGGACATTGACCCGACAAGCAGCAGTCCCGCCTCCAACTCATCTCCAATCACGAAATCCAGCCCATTGTTTTCCCTCCACCTGCATAAATTAACAGTGCAGCTGCGAGTAAGTAGAATGTTTTCATTTTCCAGCGATAACCATAGCATAGGTGATGGGAATCAAAGCTTTTGGGTCCAAACAGCCTTAAACACACTGGCAGAATAACTTTACAAATCGGATGTTGGAGACCTGGCGAAGACAGAAATTTAAGCGGGACTTGGAAATGCCAGATCACTGGCATTGAAGACTTGTAGCAGCCAATTTGTTTGGGGCCCTGAGTTGGGAAGGACTTTTGTCCATCCTATACAGGGCCCCTGATGTCATGGGAGGCGGGGCCGAGGGTTGTCTTTCCACAACAGGAATTTTGTTGCCTCTTGCCTCCTTTCCGCTCAGCGATCTGGGTGTCAAGAAGAACCTAGCGTACAGATCACCTTAGGGGCAGACGTGGGGCCCACCAGAATCTCCAGGCTGGGGTCCTGACCAGGAAGAACCCAGATATGCTTTCTTAATTGGCCCTCTTAGTGACTAACAGTAAGCTCCTGTCGGGCTCCATGCTGGGTGCTGCCTTCCAAAATGTACCCTATATCTTAGTCCAAGAGTGAACCAAGCTTGATTCTGGAGAGAGAAGGGATTGAGAGATACATTGAGAGGGATTGAGAGATACATTGAGAGGGATTGAGAGACACATTGAGAGGGATTGAGAGAAACGTTGAGAGGGATTGAGAGAAACATTGAGAGGGACTGAGAGATACATTGAGAGGGATTGAGAGATACATTGAGAGGGATTGAGAGATACATTGAGAAGGGATTGCGAGATGGAGGGATACATTAAGTAGGGATTGCGAGATGGAGGGGTACATTGAGAGGGACTGCGAGATGGAGGGGTACATTGAGAAGGGATTGCGAGATGGAGGGGTACATTGAGAGGGATTGTGAGATGGAGGGGTACATTGAGAGGGATTGAGAGATGGAGGGGTACATTGAGAGGGATTGTGAGATGGAGGGGTACATTGAGAAGGGATTGAGAGATGGAGGGGTACATTGAGAGGGATTGCGAGATGGAGGGGTATATTGAGAAGGGATTGTGAGATGGAGGGGTACATTGAGAGGGATTGAGAGATGGAAGGGTACATTGAGAGGGATTGAGAGATGGAGGGGTACATTGAGAGGGATTGAGAGATGGAGGGATATATTGAGAGGGATTGCGAGATGGAGGGGTACATTGAGAGGGATTGCGAGATGGAGGGGTACATTGAGAGGGATTGCGAGATGGAGGGGTACATTGAGAGGGATTGCGAGATGGAGGGGTACATTGAGAGGGATTGCGAGATGGAGGGGTATATTGAGAGGGATTGCGAGATAGAGGGGTACATTGAGAAGGGATTGAGAGATGCATTGAAAGATGAATAGGTGGAGATGATCTATCAAAAAGGAAGAGACATTTTGGGCCTAGTGGCTTATCCCAGTTTATAAAGGTTCTTATGTTCTTATGATGACTTCTCAGTGGTAGAATGTCAAGAGCACCTTTGTAGTGTGGAGGCTGTTGCACCCCCTGAAGCTGTCTCTCAATCTTAACATTGATGCCTGCCTTGCTGGATAATGCACCCAATTGAAAAACAGGTCAGTGCATTGAGCATGAACATCGTTTCAGCGGTCCTGGCATTAAAACAGCTGGGACTGAATGTAGATCAGCACCTCCAGCTTTCACTCCAGAACAGGAAGGATCTCTGCAGATGGAAAGGATCATGGTCATCTGACAGGTGGGACTGTAGCCCAGGAAGCAGGGAATTCCCCCTTACTGGTCAGCACATTGACACATGAAAGGATTTATGGAAAGGCATCAAGGGGTATGGGGAGAGCGCCGGATTATGGTATTGAGATAGAGGATCAGCCATGATCATATTGAATGGCGGAGCAGGCTCAAAGGGCCGAATGGCCTACTCCCGCTCCTATTTCTCTATGTTTCTATTCTGAGATGTTTTGCAGATCTATGTTCCATTAGCATTTTGCAATCAGCAAAAGTAGTAGGCCTCACCTCCATTTTTAGTGAAAATTGGAATTTTGGGATCCTGGAGTGAAAAGCGCAATACACGGAACATGTTTGAAGAACAGCAGTTTGGACTGATGAGATTTTGATCTGACTATTTTTGGTTGTTAGGTACAAATCCAGACATGTTAATTAAATACAGCCTGTTTAGCACAGCGTACAGGAGCATTAGCATTTCCTCTCGTGGTATGTTTTCAATTATCTGTCTTAGATCTGACCTTGTTAAAAATAGTTGCATATATATGTCTTAGAATTTTTCTTTCTTTTAAGATTTTCCTTTCCAAAATAATTTTATGCCTTAGCATAAACTAATGCCCTCCTGCGTGTCTATTACTACTTCTGCTGTTTGATTTGAAGTAATACTCTGCCAGTGAAAACAATTTCTCCTTATTTACTCTATTAAAACCCCATATAATTTTGAACACCTCTATTACATTTTCCCTTAAACTTCTCTGCTATAAGGAGAACAATCCCAGCTTCTCTAGTCTCTCCACATAACTGAAGTCCCTCATTGCTGGTATCATTCTGGTAAATCTCCTCTGCAACCTCTCAAAGGATTTGACATCCTTCCTAAAGTGTGGTGCCCAGAATTGGATAAAATGCTCCAGCTGAGGTCTAACCAGTGATTAACTTGCTCACTTAAAGCTTGAAGCAATTGAAGCACATAACACAGGGCATTGAAGTGTTCAGTATAACTGGATTCTAGGAACAATTATATGTGTTTCTGGAGAGTAGGGATTGAGGGATATGAGGAAAAGGTGGGGCCCAGCTCCATCAACAAGGCTTGTTGTGCCTAACAGCCTCTTTTCCTAAAATGTTTATTTCTCTTGTTAAGAATGAAACAAATCTGGTTTTGAATTGTATAAAAATCAATTCTCAGGGGCCACCAAATTATTTAAAGGCTGACAGCTTTGGGTCAGCATTCAGAAACTGAAAAGAATGCAGGCGCCCAGCTGAGACCGAGAGGTCCACAGACAGACGTGATTTGGTGTAAAGGAATTATATTTGTTCTAATACTCAGGAGAATTAAACATTAAAATATTAAGCTATAGAAGGGGGAAGCGCTTTGCATTGTTAGCACTTCTTTTCTAGTACTTGCACTATAACTATGCGATGTTCCTTAACTCACCAGAGAGGCAACACTTAAGTAATCAGCGTTCAGATAAGCTGAACCACCTCTGAGACTTTTCCTCTTTCCCCCTGATAAATATGTATATGGGTGTCAGTTGTGGCTCAGTGGAAGCACTCTCACCTCCGAGGTCAGAAGGTTGTGGGTTCAAATCCCAGTCTAGAGACTTGAGCACATAATCTAGGCTGACACTTTGCTGCAGTACTGAGGGAGTGATGCACTGTCGGAGATGCCATCTTTCAGATGAGATGTTAAACTGAGGCCCCGTCTGCCCTCTCAGGTGGACATAAAAAAATCTCTGCCGCGTCTTGGCCAATATTTATCACTCAACCAATATCACTCAAAAACAGATTATCTGGTTGTTACCACATAGCTGTGTGTGGGACTTTGCTGTATGCAAATTGGCTGCCGCATTTCCCACATTACAGAACAGTGACTACACTTCAAAAAAGTACTTAATTGGCTGTATAGTGCTTTAGGACATCTTGAAGTTGTGAAAACAAAATAAATGACCTTTATTAGGAAGATAGGAACAGGAGTAGGCCATTTAATCCCTCGAGCCTGTTCTGCCATTCGATGAGATCATGGCTGATCTTTGACCTAACTCCATATACCCGCCTTTGCCCAATATCCTTTAATACCTTTGGTTAACAAAAATCTACTAATCTCAGATTTCAAATTAATAATTGGTCTTGCATCAATCGCGGTTTGCAGAAGAGAGTTCCAAACTTCTACCACCCTTTGTGTGTAGAAGTATTTCCTAACTTCACTCCTGAAAGGTCTGGCTCTAATTTTTAGACTATGCCCCCCCAGTCCTAGACTCCCCAACCAGCCGAAGTAGTTTCTCTCTATCTACCCTATCTGTTCCTCTTAATATCTTGACTATTTCGATCAAATCACCCCTTAACCTTCTAAATTCCAGAAATATAACCCTAGTTTGAGTCTGTCCTTGTAATTTAACCTTTGGAGTCTAGGCATCATTCTGGTAAGCCTACGCTGCACTCCCTCCAAGGCCAATATAGCCTTCCTAAAGTGTGGTGCCCAGAACCAAACACAGTACTCCAGGTGTGGTCTAACCAGGGCTTAGTATAGCTGCAGCATAGCTTCTACCCCTTGTATTCTGGTCCTCTAGATATAAAGGCCAGCATTCTGTTAGCCTTTTTGATTATTTTCTGTACCTGTTCATGACATTTTAATGATCTATGTACCCGAACCCCCCAGTCTCTTTGGTCCTCCACTGTTTTTAGCTTTTCACCATTTAGAAAGTACCCTGTTCTATCCTTTTTAGGTCCAAAGTGGATGACCTCACTCTGCCTATATTGAAATTCATTTGCCACAGTTTTGTCCATTCACTTAATCTATTAATATCTCTTTGTAATTTTATGCTTCCATCTACACTGCTTACAATGCCACCTATCTTTGTGTCATCAGCAAACATGGATATGTTGCTTTCCATCCCATCATCTAAGTGGTTAATAAATACGGTGAATAGTTGAGGACACAACACAGATCCTTTCGGGACACCACTAGTCACATCCTGCCAGTTAGAGTACCTGCCCATTATCCCTACTGCCTGTCTCCTGCCCCTCAGCCAGTCTCCTAACCAGGTCAATAATTTGCCCTCAATTCCATGAGCTTCAGCTTTAGCTAACAGTCTCTTATAAGGGACTTTATCAAATGCCTTCTGGAAGTCCATATAAATAACATCCATAGACATTCCCCTGTCCACTACTTTAATCACCTCTTCAGGTTTGTCAGGCATCACCTACACTTTGCAAATCCATACTAGCTCTCTCTGATCAGCCAAAAATTGTCAATCTTTGCGATTTTGCCGGATGTCCCGCCTCCAAACCCGCCCCCTGAGCGCCGGCAAAATTCCGGCCTAAGCGTTTATTGCTGGGGTGGGAATGTTTTTATAAATTAATTCTCAGGATATGGGTGTCATTGGCAAGGCCGGCATGTGTTGCTCATCCCTAGCTGCCCTTGACAAATTGGTAGGTGAGCCACTGTCTTGAATCGCTGCAGTCCGCATGGTGAAGATGCTCCCACATTCCTGTTAGGTAGAGAGTTCCAGGATTGAGACCTAGCAAGGATGGAATCATGGTAAATGTCCACATCTGGATGGTGTGTGACTTGGAGGGGAACTTGGAGGTGATAGTATTTCTATATACCTGCTGCTCTTGTCCTTCTAGGTGGTAGAGGTCGCAGGTTTGGGAGGTGCTGCTGAAGAAGCCTTGGCAATTTGCTGCAGTGCATCTTGTAGATGGTACACACTGCAGCCACGGTGTGCTAATGGTGGAAGGAGTGGATATTTTTTAAGCAAGTGGATGAGGTGATGATCAAGTGTACTGCTTTGTCCTGGAAGTGTTTCATAGATAAATCTTGAAAAATTCTGTAGTTAACATCTTCAGCCCTTATTGAATGTGTCCCCCATATCAGAAGCTGCTTTTCATGCATTTGCATAGCAGAGTTCTGACTCGGGGATTGTTTTTCGCAACAGATTCTACTGGGTAAGTGGAAGAGTTCTTTCTGCAGTGCCCAGGTTTGTTCATCTGCCCAGATCTGGGCATTTCTGGACACAAGTCAGTCACGTAAAATAAAACTGTAATTATTCTGCAACATCCAAAATTAAAACAAAAAATTGCAACATATCAAACCAGCCAAAATATGTTCCACTGAGTATATAGCTCTTATATATACCTATGCCCTTGTCCTTCTAGGTGGTGGAGGTCACAGGTTTGGGAGGTGCTGCTGAAGTAGCCTTGGCAAGTTGCTGCAGTGCATCCTATAGGTAGTACACACTGCAACCACATAGCGGAAGGAGTGGCTATTTTTCTACAACAGTGGCTACTTTTCAAAAAGTACCTCATTGACTGTATGTGCTTTGAGATATCCTGAGGTCATGAAAGGCGCGATATAAATGTAAGCCTTTTTTCCATTGCTCTAATTTTAAATTTATTCTCGCTTCCAGTGTTCTCCAGGTCTGAATTCCAAATCGAGCATCACAGAAAGTTATTTTTTTAAATGTTTTGAAAAGTATCGTGAACCAAAACATTGGTTTTGTGGCCATTGATCATGTTAAAGAAAATAATTGTTAAAAAGAAACGTCAGCCAATGGCAGATTTTACGCAGCGAGTAGTTATGATCTGGAATGCACTGCCTGAAAGGGTGGTGGACGCAGATTCAATCATGGCTTTCAAAAGGGAGTTGGCTAAGTACCTGAAGGGAAAGAATTTGCAGGGCTACGGGGAAAGGGCGGGGCAGTGGGACTAGCTGAAGTGCTCTTGCAGAGAGCCGGTACGGGCTCGACAGGCCGAATGGCCTCCTTCTGTGCGGTAACCATTCTATGATTCTATGCTTTCCAAATGGCCTCATGAATGCAAGCTTCAAATTAGATCAAACTGCTCTTGAAGACGCCATCGGACGAGCAGAAGAGGGACAGGGTTCACCAATGTTACTTGTGTCTTCTTCAATATTTTGTCTCTGCCCACAGGTAATGAGCCATGGGGGAAAAGAGGAGTTATTCTTCATGATTCCTGCTTATAGAGTCATACAGACTTCACCTGCCATGTGCCTGCCCCTTTCACCAGTCTGGCTATGTCCAGGATGTTCTTGCCATGGAAGGAGTGCAGGGAAGATTCACCAGGCTGATACCTGGGATGGCAGGAATGACGTATGAGGAGAGATTGGGTCAATTAGGCTTATACTCGTTGGAGTTTAGACGAATGAGGGGATCTCATTGAAACTTATAAAATTCAGACAGGACTGGACAGACTAGATGCAGGAAGAATGTTCCCGATGGCGGGGGAGTCCAGAACCAGGGGTCACAGTCTAAGGATAAGGGGTAGGCCATTTAGGACAGAGATGAGGAGGAATTTCTTCACCCAGAGAGTGGTGAACCTGTGGAATTCTCTACCACAGACGGCAGTTAAGGCCAATTCATTAAATATATTCAAGAAGGAGTTAGATATATTTCTTAAGGCTAAAGGGATCAAGGGATATGGGGAGAAGGCATGGACAGGGTACTGAGTTTGGATGATCAGCCATGATCGCATTGAATGGCGGAGCAGGCTCGAGGGGCCGAATGGCCTACTCCTGCTCCTATCTTCTATGTTTCTATGTTTCTATGTCCTCCTAAAGTCTGCTCCTACCCTCCTCATTGCTTACGACATTTCCAAGTTTCTGCAATCTGCAAACTTTGAAATGGTGCCCCCCATGCCCAAATCCAGGTCATTAATGCATATTAAAATAAAGAAAGACTTGCATTTATATTGCGCCTTTCATGACCTCAGGACATCCCTAAGCTCTTTACAGCCAGTCAAGTACTTTTGAAATGTAGTCACTGTTGTAATGTAGGAAACGTGGCAGCCAATTTGCGTGTGTTGAAGTACTCCTGCATCTATTTGGAGATGTGAAGATCGCTTTCTTCATTGTGCATCCTGCACACATGCTGGAGTGAGCCAGTTCCTGGAGACATTCAAAAAAATAATTACATGAAGCACAAATTTAAGATAATCACAAAAAGAATGAAAGGGGAGGTTAGAAAAAGACATTGCTTTAGGCTGATTAGAACATGGTATTTTCCACCACAAACTGTTATTGAAGCAGAGTCCATGAATTCTCTTAAAAGGAAATTAAAGAGCTACTTGGAAAAGAGGAATATTAAAGGGAGTGTGCAGGAGAGTGAGATTAGACTGTTTGGGTCATGTGAAGGAAAACATGAAGTGCAGACTTGGGTGGAATGTGTGCTTCTCTGTGGAGAATGGTGTCTTCGAAGATGCAGTCCCTACCAGAGAGGCATAATTCATTTCTTTTCCAGGTTTTTAACACAACATTGCCTTAGTCCTGCATGATTTGTACTTTGAGACCAAAGGGAATGCTTTATCTGTTCTTTTGAAGTACCAGCACCTTTGAAAGTTAATGCAATTCCATCAAACCTCACTGTGATTTGTTCACATTTTATTTTTGTCACAATGAACTTGCATCCTTTTGGCTGCTTTTAATGTAAAAAAAGCAAATTACCCTTCTACGGATTATTATTTGGAGTCCTGAAAAATGGCCGATAAATCAGTTTTACAATCTATGTCTCCAACTTTTGGAAATATGACCCTGAGGAGAACATATGGAATTGCTCTTTTTATTTTACCATCAGGAAGACTGAACAGATGTTCACTTCAGCCAGAGTCTGTGAGTACAGGAGCCTCAAAGAGCTTGCAGATGTGGGTCTGTGATAATTCTGAAGATTTTTGCAATACGAAAGTCAGAGAGAGCTGATAACTTTTACCAATGAGTCAGTGAGAGCTAATAACCTTTACTAATATGAGTCATTTAAAATGATAACCTGTACCAATATGTCACTGATGTCAGAGAACCTGTACCGATATGAATCAGTGAGAGCTGATGGGGGGAAAAATTTGTGTACGCCAAGAGAATTACCGGCGTCACTGGCAACTGGAGTTAACGGCTGCTGAAAATGGCCACAGCACTACCGGTCAAAAATTCAGGGGGGGTTGGCGATGTGTAGCGTAGCGCTAACTTACCATGCAACGCCCTCCTGGTGGCATTAATGGAGGCCTTCGACCCAAAGTTCCCATCCACAGTCAACATTGCTGCTTCTTACAGCCTGTGGGAGCGAGGCTGTGGAGTTCTCAGGGCATTGTAGACAATTAAAGGGGCTATGAATTAAAGGGACAGTGCATTCAGAATTAATAAAAATGACAATGCAGTGAAAAAATGCAGCTTTCAGCTCTTACTGACTTTCAATAAAAAAATTACCATTAAAAAGTAGTCCTAAATGGGATTCTTCACCAGTTAAAGCTGAATTCCCTTCCGAACCTCAAAAAATGGGAAACGTACTTCAGCACTAACACAAATGGCTCAGCAGCCAGGGAAGCAGCTCCCAAGGCCTCGCACACAGCACTCCAGCTTTATGCAGGGGGTCAACACTGCAAGAGAGATCCTCTACCCACAGGGGCCAGGAGGCCCTCCAGAAAGAGCGATGTGGGACTACATCACTGCCAGCTGTGTTACCCCCACCACCTGGCTCCAGTGCCCAAAGAAGATTCATGACCTCAGACCACTGGTCAAGGTCTGAGAATGCACCTTCAAAGGCCGTCTCCTACCAACTGCATCACTAGCCTCACACACTGCTCAATGCACGGCTCCCCACACCAATCACTCACCTACCAACAATCTGTACCAATCACAAGGCACATCACCCATTCCTAGCTGCAACTCACCCCTTTGGAGGAGATGGTGCAGGCCTTAGCAGGGGCATGGCTGAGCCCTTGGCCAGCGGCGAGGTTGATAAGATACAAGATGCTGGTATCCTCCTTCTCTTGCTTTCCCACCCTCCCCTCACCACAACTCCACCCTTGTGCATTCCTCATTTCACACACCCAAAAAATGCAGCCTTCCCAGCCAGTGGTTGACCAAGAAGAGGGAGAGCAGAATGAAGAAGAAGAAGAAGACAATTGATTTGACACTCCCAGCCACCAGCTCCTCAAGCTCGACCAGCAAGGCCATTTGCAGTGTCCTCCACTGAAAGTCAGCAGCCTTCCACCAACCATGCTGCAGCCACTGCGGAAGCACTGCGTGACATCAGTAGGATAGGCAAAGGCACACACAAGATAGTCACTAAGAGAATGCATATGGGTGATGTGATTTCTTGATTTCATATTGGATGGATAGATGTTTAAAGTTGGATTGGAAAGTTTGCTTTGTGGTGGCTTTTATTTCAGCATTGTGGCCAAG
This sequence comes from Somniosus microcephalus, assembly GCF_052327205.1. Taxonomy (NCBI): domain Eukaryota; kingdom Metazoa; phylum Chordata; class Chondrichthyes; order Squaliformes; family Somniosidae; genus Somniosus; species Somniosus microcephalus. Next base: position 66,222,775 of record NC_140987.1, on the reverse strand, counting down.
AGGACGCTGTGATTGTCAATAACAGAGGGAAGGTAAGGTGTGGAACTAATGTTGAAAAGGGAATTGTGGTTGTGGTTACTGGGACTGCAGGTGGATGATTCCATCCCAGATATCCCGGCCACAAAAGGGCTGTCTGGGATGCATCCTTCCATCTGCTTCCTCCTCTTCTGCTTCTTCCTCTTTTGTGTCTTCCTCTTCCCTCTGCGAGTGAATGCTATAAATCTGAAATGACTGCGTAATATGCTGGAAATACTCATCAGGTCAGGCAGCATCTCGACCTGAGATGTGAACTCTGTTTCTCTCTCCACGGATGCTGCCTGACCTGATGAGAATTTGCAGCATTTTCTGTTTTCTCAGAGGCTTTCCTTTACCATCCAAGGCCTTGCAAGCATCTAGCAGCACTCCCTACATACTAAAAAAAACTTTTAACATCTATTGCAGTAAGGCACTACTTCAATAAAATCAAAAAAAATGTCCAAAAGCTTAAATGCAAACTTTACTGAAAGATGTGTGTGTCCCTTTAAGAGGTGCTGACACCGCCTCTGTCAGTTTGTTTGCACACTGGATTTCCCTGGCGTGGTTATGACCCAGCGCTGAACTCAGCGCTAGGGTCAAAGTTGGCCATGGTGACATTAAGTCTGCGTGGACGTCACCAAGCCACCATTTTTTTCACACGGTGTTAATACTTACCAGCAGCGCTACAGGGACATCGAACATAAGAACGTAAGAAATAGGAGCAGGAGTCGGCCATTTGGCCCTTCAAGCCTGCTCCGCCATTCAATGAGATCATGTTGATCATCTACCTTATCTCCACTTTCCTGAACTATCCCTATATCTCTTGATTCCCTTAATATTCAAAAATCTATCAATCTATAATCTTGAATATACTCAACGACTGAGCCTCCACAGCCCTCTGGGGTAGAGAATTCCAAAGATTCACCACCCTCTCAGTGAAGAAATTTCTCCTCATCTCAGTCCTGAATGGCCGACCCCTTATTCTAAGACTGTGACCCCTGGTTCTAGACTCCCCAGCCAGGGGAAACATCCTGCCTGCATCTATCCTGTCAACATAAGAACATAAGAAATAGGAGCAGGAGTAGGCCAATCAGCCCCCCGAGCCTGCTCCGCCATTCAATAAGATCATGGCTGATCTGATCCTAACCGCCAATCTACTATCACAGAACCATCTCCTGAATCTAACAGAATTAGACACACGAAATAGGAGCAGGATCAGGCTACACGGCCCCTGGGCCCGCTCCGCTACCCACAGGGCCATGACCGATCCGAACCTAGACTCATGTCCAAATTCCTGCCCGCTCCCCATAACCCTTTCTTCCCTTTACTTCTAGGAAACTGTCTATTTCTGTTTTAAATTTATGTAATGATTTGGCTTCTACAGCTTTTTGGGGCAGCATATTCCATCGACCTACCACCCTCTGAGTGAAGTAGTTCCTCCTCATCTCAGTTTTGAAAGAGCAGCCCCTTATTCTAAGACTATGCCCCCTAGTTCTAGTTTCACCCATCATCGGGAACATCCTCCCTGCATCCACCCGATCCAACCCCTTCACAATCTTATATGTTTCAATAAGGTCGCCTCTCATTCTTCTGAACTCCAATGAGTAGAGTCCCAATCTACTCAACCTCTCCTCATATGTCCATCCCCTCATCCCCGGGATTAACCGAGTGAACCTTCTTTGTACTGACTCGAGAGCAAGTATGTCTTTTCTTAAGCATGGACACCAAGTTCTGTAAGAATTTTGTATGTTTCAATGAGATCACCTCTCATTCTTCTAAACTCTAGAGAAGATAGGCCTAGTCTACTCAATCTGTCCTCATAGGACAATCCCCCCATCCCAGGAATCAGTCTGGTGAACCTTTGTTGTACTCCCTCTATGGCAAGTATATCCTTCCTTAGGTAAGGAGATCAAAACTGTACACAGTACTCCAGGTGTGGTCTCACCAGGGCCCTATATAATTGCAGTAAGACGCCTCTTGTAATAAAGGCCAACATACCATTTACTTTCCTAATTGCTTGCTGTACCTGCATGTTAACTTTCAGTGATTCGTGTACAAGGACACCCAGGTCCCTCTGAACACCAACATTCCCAATCTCGCATCATTTAAAAAATACTCTGCTTTTCTATTTTTCCTACCAAAGTGGATAACTTCACATTTCTCCACATTATATTCCATTTGCCATGTTCTTGCCCACTCACTTAGCCTGTCTATATCCCCCTGCAGCCTCTTTGCATCCTCCTCACAACTTACATTCCCACCCAGCTTTGTATCATCAGTAAACTAGGATATATTACATTTGGTCCCCTCATCCAAATCATTGATGTAGATTGTGAATAGCTGAGGCCCAAGCACTGATCCTTGCGGTACCCCACTATTTACAGCCTGCCAACTCGAAAATGACCCATTTATTCCTACTCTCTGTTTTCTGTCCGTTAACCAATCCTTAATCCATGCTAGTATACTACCCCCAATCCCATGAGCCCTAATTTTGTTTAATAACCTCTTGTGTGACACCTTATCGAATGCCTTCTGAAAATCCAAATACACCACATCCAATGGAGGACACCACGAGCCCGCCACCAGCTAGCAATGCCATTCTTTCGCCATTTTGTGCTGGTACTGGGTGGTGTAAAGCCGCTAAATTTTTCTCCCGATAATCCTTACCAATATACCTTTTGTTCACTAAATAACTGTTCTTGACAAATTAAATTGAAGACTTCACCAATATTATCATATTCAAAATTCCTGCATTGCACTCCACTGATAGAAGTGCAACAGTGCAGGTACCAATGACCAATTGAAGCCCATGGGATTAAAGGGGCAGTGGCAGCATGGATGCGAAATTGTCTAAGAGACAGAAAGTAGAGTGTAGTGGTGAACGGTTGTTTTTCAGGCTGGAGGGATGTATACAGCACTGTCCCCACAGTGGTTGGTATTAGGACCACTACTCTTTGAGATATATTAATGACCTGGACTTTGGTATAGGGGACATAACTTCAAAGCTTGCAGATTACACCAAACTTGGAAATGTAGTAAACAGTGAGGAGGATAGTAATAGACTTTAGGAGGACATAGACTAGTGAACTGGAGAGGCACATGGCAGATGTGGGAAGTGATGCATTTTGGAAGGAAGAATAAGGAGAGGCAATAGAAACTAAAAGGTATAATTTTAAAGTGGATGCAGGAACAGAGACCTGGGGGTTTACAAACACAAATCTTAGAGGTGGCAGGACAAGTTGATCAGGCTGTTAAAAAAAGCATATGTGATCTAGTTCTGGGGAGTGAAGTAGGGCAAGTAGAGTGTGTGGCAGTGGAAGAACATCTGGGTAATAGTGATCATAATATAATTAGGTTTAAAGCCGTTATGGAAAGGGACAAAGAAAAATAAAAAGTGAAAATACCCAACTGGAAGAGAGCCAATTTCAGTGATTAGAGAAGGGATCTAGCACAGGTGTACTGGAAATAAAGATTGGCCAAGAAAACAGTTAATGAGAACGTAGACCTTCAAGGTGGAGATACTTCGGGTACAAACCAAGCAGATACTCATAATGGATGGAGTGCATTTGATGAATGTGACTGTGAGGGAGAGGTATGGAATTGCATAAGAATGAGTGGCAGTGGCGGATAGATAGATGGGGATGTGAGGAAGTGCATAGAAAGAGAAGGATGGGTGCTCCTGCTAGATAAGTGCGTATGAGGAGTGATGTGCTGGAATAGGCTTGACAAGGCAGAGTGAGGGGGTGGGGCCATGTGCACAGCAGGATGTGGGTTAATGTGCCCCTGTACTCACCTTTCCTGACTTGCTTAGGTCATTAATGCACTTTCTGCACTGAATCCAGGAGCGTGGCACCACGCTCCTGCTGCTGACCTCCTTCACTAACTCCAACCACGCCTTTTTGGTCTCCGCTGCAGGCATCTTCCTCCTGTTGCTAGGGAAGAGTATCTCCGACTCTTCACAGTCCCCAGCAACACATCCAGGGAGATGTCACTGAAACGAGGCGCAGCCTTTGCCCGACTGAACTCCATTCTGGCACTTCCTTCTCTTTGGTTCCCAACTCCAAACTCCTTCAAATTGCATGTTTGGATTGTCCATTTAAATACCGGAGTTGAGATCGCATCATGCGGGTCCACATCACGGCGGCGGGAGTCTCAGCGGCGGCAGTATATAAGGTAAGCCCGAGGCACGGGTAGGCCTCAGTGTGGCAGCGGCGGGAATCTCAGCGACGGCAGTATATAAGGTAAGCCCGAGGCGCGGGTAGGCCTCAGTGCGGCAGCGGCAGGAATCTCAGCGGCAGCAGTATATAAGGTAAGCCCGAGGCGCGGGTAGGCCTCAGTGCGGCAGCGGCAGGAATCTCAGCGGCGGCAGTATATAAGATAAGCCTGAGGTACGGGTAGGCCTCAGTGCGGCAGCGGCGGGAATCTCAGCGGTGGCAGTATTTAAGGTGAGCCCGAGGCGCGGGAAGGCCTCAGTGCAGCAGCGGCGGGAATCCGAGCGGCGGCAAGTATTTAAGGTGAGCCCGAGGCGCGGGTAGGTTTACTAATCTCCAATCTCAGAGGGAGAGAAGTAAAAAGTAATCGAGGTGTGACGTCACCACAAAGCAGGTAAGTGATTGGTTGGTGAGTATTTCTCTCTTTTTTAAAACTTTAACTCTGTGGTTTATACTTTGTAATCTCTCTGTGGTGTAGCGGGGACTGTTTGTAAACCAGGGCCCTTAAATACATCATTTAACTGTAGTGTAATTAGTGGCATTCATTTGTTTAATTTAATTTGAATTAATTAAAGGGTAAGTCATGGCAGGACAGCCCGGTGCCGTGGTATGCTCCTCCTGCCCTATGTGGGAACTCAGGGACACTTCCTGTTTCCCTGACAACCATGTGTGCAGGAAGTGTGTCCAGCTGCAGCTACTGGCAGACCGCATTACGGCGCTGGAGCAGCGATTGGATACATACTGGACCATTTGCGATGCTGAGGACGTCGTGAATAGCACGTTTAATCAGTTGGTCACACCGCAGGTAAAGGCGGTACAGGCAGAAAGGGAATGGGTGACCAACAGGCAGAGTAATAGGCGCAGGCAGGTAGTGCAGGGGTCCCCTGTGGCCATCCCCCTCTCAAACAGATATACCGCTTTGGATACTGATGGGGGGGATGGCTTATCAGAGGGGAAAGCAGCAGCAGCCAACTTCCTGGCACCAGGGGTGGTTCTGCTGCACAGGACGGGAGGAAAAAGACTGGGAGAGCTATAATGATAGGGGATTCTATTGTAAGGGGAAAAGATAGGCGTTTCTGCGGCCGCAAACGAGACTCCAGGATGGTGTGTTGCCTCCCTGGTGCAAGGGTCAAGGATGTCTCAGAGCGGCTGCAGAACATCTTGGAAGGGGAGGGTGAACAGCCAGTTGTCGTGGTGCATATGGGTACCAACGATATAGGTAAAAACCGGGATGAGGTCCTAAAAGCTGAATATAGGGAATTAGGAGGTAAATTTAAAAATAGGACCTCAAAGGTAGTAATCTCAGGATTGCTACCAGTGCCACGTGCTAGTCAGAGTAGAAATAGAAAGATATTTCAGATGAACACGTGGCTTGAGGAATGGTGCAAGGGGGAGTGATTCAAATTCCTGGGACATTGGAACCGGTTCTGGGGGAGGTGGGACCAGTATAAAATGGACGGTTTGCACCTGGGCAGGGCCGGGACCGATGTCCTAGGGGGAGTGTTTCCTAATGCTCTGGAGGAGGGTTTAAACTAAAATGGCAGGGGGTTGGGAACCTGAGCGGAGAGACAGAGGAAAGGGAAACAAGGATAAAAGCAAAAGACAGGAAGGAGAAAAATAAAAGTGGCAGGCAGCGAAATCAAGGGTTTAAATCAAACATGACCACAGTAAATAATAATCCTAAAAGATCTAAGAGCATTAAAAAACAAGCCTGAAGGCTTTCTGTCTTAATGCAAGGAGCATTCGTAATAAGGTGGATGAATTAGCTGTGTAAATAGAGGTAAACGAATATGATATCATTGGGATTACGGAAACATGGTTCCAGGGTGGCCAAGGCTGGGAACTCAATATCCAGGGATATTCAATATTCAGGAAAGATAGGCAAAAAGGAAAAGGAGGTGGGGTAGTATTGCTGGTTAAAGAGGGGATTAACACAATTGAAAGGAAGGATATTAGCTCTGATGATGTGGAATCCTTATGGGTAGAACTGAAAAATACCAAGGGGCAGAAAACATTAGTGGGAGTGGTATATAGACCTCCAAACAGTAATGCGGAGGTCGGGGATGGCATTAAATGGGAAATTAGAGAAGCGTGCAATAAGGGCATAGCAGTTATCATGGGTGACTTTAATCCACATATAGATTGGGCTAATCAAATTAGTAACAATACTGTGGAGGAGGAATTCCTGGAGTGTATACGGGATGGTTTCCTGGACCAATATGTCAAGGAACCAACTAGAGATCAGGCCATCTTAGACTGGGTATTATGTACTGAGAAATGATTAATTAGCAATCTTGTGCGAGGCCCCTTGGGTCAAAGCGATCATATTATGATAGAATTCTTCATTAAGACGGAGAGTAAAACAGTTGACTCAGAGACTAGGGTCCTGCATTTAAATAAAGGGGACTATGATGGTATGAGGTGCGAGTTGGGTAGGATTGATTGGGGAATGACACTCAAAGGGTTGACGGTGGATGGGCAATGGCAAACATTCAAAGATCGCATGGATAAACTACAGAATTTGTTCATCCCAATTTGGCATAAAAATAAAACAAAAAAGATGACTCAACCGTGGCTAACAAGGGAAATTAGGGATAGCATAAGATCCAAGGAGAGGACATATAAATTGGCCAGAAAAAGCAGTAAACCTGAGGATTGGGAGCAGTTTAGGATTCAACAAAGGAGGACAAAGGGATTAATTAAGAGGGGTAAAATAGAGTATGAGAGTAAGCTTTCAGGGAACATAAAAACTGACTGTAAAAGCTTTTATAGATATGTGAATAGAAAAAGATTGGTGAACTCAAGCGTAGGTCCCTTGCAGTCAGAATCAGGGGAATTTATAATGGGGAACAAAGAAATGGCAGACCAATTCAATATATACTTTGGTTCTGTCTTCACAAATAACCTCCTAAAGATGTCGGGGAACATAGGGTCTAATGACAGGGAGGAACTGATAGAAATCAGTATTCGTAGGGAAATGGTGTTAGGGAAATTGATGGGATTGAGGGCCGATAAATCCCCAGGGCCTGATAATCTACATCCTAGGGTACTCAAGGAAGTGGCCCAAGAAATAGTAGATGCATTGCTGGTCATCTTCCAAAATTCGATAGACTCTGAAACAGTACCCATGGATTGGAGGGTAGCTAATGTTACCCCACTGTTCAAAAAGGGTGGTAGAGAGAAAACAGGGAATTACAGACTGGTAAGCCTGACATCGGTAGTGGGGAAAATGCTAGAGTCCTTTATAAAGGATGTAATAACAGAGCACTTGGAAAAAAGTGACCGGATCGGACAAAGTCAACATGGCTTTACAAAAGGTAAATCGTGCTTAACTAATCTACTGGAATTTTTTGAGGATGTAACTGGTAAAATAGATAAGGGAGAACCAGTGGATGTGGTGTATTTGGATTTTCAAAAGGCTTTCGATAAGGTCCCGCATAAGAGATTAGCGTGTATAATTAAGACACATGGGATTGGGGGCAAGGTATTGACTTGGATAGAGAACTGGTTGGCAGACAGAAAGCAAAGAGTTGGAATAAACGGCTCTTTTTCCGAGTGGCAGGCAGTGACTAGTGGGGTACCGCAGGGATCGGTCCTTGGACCCCAGCTATTCACAATATATATTCATGATCTGGACGAGGGAACTAGATGTAATATCTCCAAGTTTGCAGATGACACAAAACTGGGTAGGCGTGTGTGCTGTGAGGAGGATACCGAGAAACACCAGTTTGATTTGGACAGATTGGGTGATTGGGCAGAAGCATGGCAGATGCAATATAATGTGGATAACTGCGAGGTTATCCACTTTGGTGTCAAAAACAGGAAGGCAGATTATTATCTGAATGGCAATAGATTGGGAGAAGGGGAAGTGCAACGAGACCTGGGCGTCCTTGTGCATCAGTCGCTGAAAGTAAGCATGCAGGTGCAGCAGGCGGTTAAGAAGGCAAATGGTATGTTGGCCTTCGTAGCGAGAGAGTTTGAGTACAGGAACAAGGATGTCTTGCTGCAGTTGTACAGGGCCTTGGTGAGACCACATCTTGAGTATTGTGTGCAGTTTTGGTCACCTTATCTGAGGAAGGATGTTCTTGCCATGGAAGGAATGCAGCGAAGATTCACCAGGCTGATACCTGGGATGGCAGGAATGACGTATGAGGAGAGATTGGGTCGATTGGGCTTGTACTCGCTGGAGTTTAGAAGAGTGAGAGGGGATCTCATCAAAACTTATAAAATTCTAACAGGACTAGACAGACTAGATGCAGGAAGGATGTTCCCGATGGTCAGGGAGTCCAGAACCAGGGGTCACAGTCTAAGGATAAGGGGTAAGCCATTTAGGACAGAGATGAGGAGGAATTTCTTCACCCAGAGAGTGGTGAACCTGTGGAATTCCCTGCCAAAGAAGGCAGTAGAGGCCAATTCATAAATATATTTAAGAAGGAGTTGGATATATTTCTTAAGGCTAAAGGGATCAAGGGATATGGAGAGAAAGCAGGGACAGGGTACTGAATTTGGATGATCAGGCATGATCTCATTGAATGGTGGAACAGGCTCGAGGGGCCGAATGGCCTACTCCTGCTCCTATCTTCTATGTTTCTATGTATCACGCCCGCTGCCGCTGATTGGACAGGAAACCAGGGAGTAAAATGATAATGAGATGGCTGAGTTAGAAAGCCACTGACAGATGCACTGCACCTAATTCCAGGTTTCCCGCATGTTATTGGAACACCCCCCCTTCCCAGCGCGTCACGGAATTAAAATCGGGGCCATCATTTCTCAGACTTCCGCTATTTCTTCCCCCACATCTGACAAAATGCTCTGTTGTATCCCGTCAAGCCCTGACACTTTGTCCTCCTTTAGCTTAACTAATTTCTCGAATACTTTCACTTTAATTGCTATAATATCTCTCATTTCGCTTTTAACAAATTCAGGTTTTACATCCTTCCAAAGATCCTTTTTTGTAACAACTGAAGCAAAGTATTTATTAAGTATCCCTGCTAATTCCCACTTATCCACTAACTCACTATCCTGTCCTCTCAGGAAAGCCAGCTCACATTTAACAATTCTTTTTTATTGATTATTTTAGAATACTTTACTGTTTAAAATATTTTTTGAGATTCTCTCCTCGTGCTCCCTCCTTGCTTTCCTTGTCTTTTCTTCTCTTTATCTTCATTTTAAATTATTTTTATCATACCTACAGGCCCCATATAGGCTCTCTTCAGTTTTAGTTTGCATCTAATCTCCTTATCTATTTATGATATTTTGGAGCTTGAAGTAGTCTTTTTAATGGTATGTATGCAACTTTGCAATCTCCTTTTTAAAAATATCCTTTTAAATATATATGATATGTTCGTTTTTTTTACTCGTTCATGGGATCTGGGCGTCTCTGGCAAGGCCAGCATTTATTGCCCATCCCTAATTGCCCTTGAGAAGGTGGTGGTGAGCCACCATCTTGAACCGCTGCAGTCCGTGTGGTAAAAGTACTCCCACAGTGCTGTTAGGGAGGGAGTTCCAGGATTTTGACCCAAGGACGATGAAGGAACGGCGATATATTTCCAGGTCAGGATGTCATCTGACTTGGAGGGGAAATTGGAGGTGATGTTGTTCCCATGCACCTGTTGCTCTTGTCCTTCTAGGTGGAAGAGTTCGTGGGCTTGGGAGGTGTTGTCTGTTAAGTCTGTGTGTTATATTGAGAATTAATACACAGACCACAAGAGTAAACTTTAACAGATCTTTACTAGTTGAAGGTCAGGGCAGAACTGCCCAATAAATCATTACACAGCACTTATATACCGGTGTGGTCACCACCGGTATTACAGTATACAGCAGCCAAGATAAAGTAGTGCAACCCTTAAAATAGTTCTCTTAAAGGTGGAACGGTTACATACACTACAATCCTCCCTTTTTAGCTTAACAGTATATATATTCCCCATTAAACATAACATCATAACATATATACACAACTTCATGTACAACAGTTCACAGATTCAGTCTCTCTGGAGGCTTCCTGACTCGGTCCGGATAACGCCTCGGTGGTGTAGTAGTTTTCGGTGGTGTAGTAGGTTCTGTTGGCAAGGTCGATTCGGCTTGAATGCCAGTGTCGGGTTCATCTGATTCCAGTATCACCGGATCGGAGGTAGATCCTATGGGTATCTCTGCTTCATCATTAGGCGTATAGAGTTGTGGAGTAGGTTGTCCCTTTTCGGATGACTCTATGATCTGGTCAACATGGCGCCTTATTATGCTTTCACCAATGTCCACAGTATACATCAGCGGTCCTAGTCGTGTGCAAATAGTTCCAGGCTGCCATTTCTCGGTACGGTAGTCCCGGGCCAAAACTTGTTGACCTATCTGGAAGGTTCTAGTTGGCCTTTCATTCATGCCTTGAAATTGCCGGTTCTCTACGTCCCTTCTGATGTTTGGCTTGATCAAATCCAGCCGGCATCTTAGTCTTCTATTGAAAAACATCATGGCGGGAGTTTGGTTTGTAACCGCATGTGTTGCATTCCTGTACGCCAACAAGAAGTTATCTACCTTATGTTGTAGATTTATGTCTTCCTTACCCATGGCCTTTATGGCCTTCTTGAAGGTCTGGACAAACCTTTCAGCAAATCCATTGGTGGCGGGATGGTATGGGGCGGACGTGTAGTGCTTAACCCCATTGTTTTTTAAGAACTTCCTGAATTCTTCGGACACAAATTGCGGTCCATTATCAGAACAGATCTGTTCCGGCAGCCCATTCCTGGCAAATATGGTCCTTAATACTGTGATGGTTTTTTCCGTGGTGGTGGAGGACATCTTTATTACCTCCGGCCACTTGGAGTGTGCATCCACCGCGATTAAGAACATTGAGTCCATAAATGGACCAGCAAAGTCGATGTGTACCCTTTGCCATGGAGATGAGGGCCACTCCCATGGATGTAGAGGAGCTTGTGGTGGGGCGTTTTGGACCTTCTGGCATCCTAGACAGCTCTTGGTCATTTCTTCGATGTCTCCATCGATACCTGGCCACCACACAAATGCTCTGGCTAGGTTCTTCATTTTCACTCCACCCAGATGCCCCTCGTGAAGCTCCTTTAGCACTTTATGCTGGAGTTTGGGTGGAATCACCACTCTGGATCCACACATCAAAGTTCCTCGGCACACTGACAGCTGTTCTCTTCTTTGCGAGAATGCTGGCAACAGTGGTTCGCCATGTGCTGGCCATCCCTTCACCGTTAAATCGTAGACTTGTGAGAGAGTCGGGTCATTTCTTGTTTCCTTTTCGATCGTAGAATTTGTTACTGGTAGACATTCCACTATGGTTGAGTGGAACATCTCCACTGGGTCCACTGTAGGCGCCTCTTCTACCGTTGGCAACGGTAGGCGCAATAACCCGTCAGCATTCCCATGCTGTTTTGATCCTTTGCATTCTATGTCATATTGGTGTGCCCCTAGGAAAAGGGACCACCTCTGTAGCCTTTGCGCTGTCATAATGGAAACGCCCTTTTTAGGGTTGAATATGGATACCAACGGCTGGTGGTCTGTCAGCAGTGTAAACTTCTGGCCCTGCAGGTAATGATTAAACTTCTTTACTCCCCACACCAGGCTGAGAGCCTCCCTATCTATCTGAGCATAGTTGCGCTCAGCGGAGGTCAATGATCTGGATGCAAATGCGACTGGCCTTTCCGAGCCATTTGGCCACTTGTGTGAGAGTACTGCTCCAATACCATAAGGAGAAGCATCACAAGCTAAACGAATAGGTAGTGTTGGGTTGAAGTGAGCCAACACTTCCTCTGAGGTGATCAATGCCTTGCTTTTGCGAAAGGCCTTCTTGCAGTCCTCGCTCCACTTCCATGGTACTTCTTTCTGCAAAAGAGCATTCAGCGGGTGCAGCACCGTGGATAGATTTGGCAGAAACTTATGGTAATAGTTAATCAACCCTAGGAACGACCTCAACTGGGATACATTTTCCGGAGCGGGAGCCTTCACAACAGCTTCGATCTTGTCAGGTGACTTGTGCAGCCCCTCCTGGTCAATGACATGACCACAGTACGAGATCCGTTTCTGAAAGAACTCACATTTCTGGCGATTAACTCGAAGGCCATATTCCTTCAACCTGGTGAGCACCAGTTTCAAATTTGCAAGGTGTTCCTCATCGTCATCTCCTGTAATCAGGATATCGTCCAAGTAACATTGAGTGCTTGGAATTCCCTGTAATACCTGCTCCATGGCCCTCTGCCAAATTGCTGGAGCCGAAGCCACTCCAAAAACCAGTCTATTATATCGATACAAGCCTCTGTGCGTGTTGATTGTGAGATACTGGCGCGACTCTTCCTCAACTTCCATCTGTAAGTACGCTTGTGCCAGGTCTATCTTGGTGAAGCGTTTCCCGCCAGACAATGAAGCAAAGATATCCTCAATCCGCGGAAGCGGATATTGCACCGTGTGAAGCACCGGATTAACTGTGATCTTGAAGTCTCCACAGATGCGGACCTTCCCCGGTTTCCCTGGCTTGTTACTCGATGAACGCTTCATGACGGGAACAATGGGCGTGGCCCACTCACTCCAGTCCACCTTAGACAGTACTCCTGAACGTTCTAGCCCTTCCAGCTCAGCTTCCACAGCAGGTCGTATCGCATAAGGTACCGGTCTGGCTTTGAAAAATTTTGGGTTTGCATGTTCTGCAATCTTGATTTTTGCCTTAATTCCTCTCAGTGTTCCCAGTCCCTGTTGGAACACCTCTTTAGCCTCATCCAATATTCTGGACAATCGTTCAGGTTTGACATCTTTTTTCCCGGAATCTACCGTTATTGCGTTTAGGGAGTGCCAGTCCATATTTATTTTCCTGATCCACTCCCGTCCCAGAAGTGGTGGACCTCCCTCAGGTAGTACATATATGTCCATTCCTTGGTGTTCTTTGCCCTTGTGTACCACCTTGACTTTTATCTTTCCAATGGGGTATACTCTTTGCCCCGTGTATGTCTGCAATACTATCTTCGTATCCCGTAGGGGAATATGTTTGAATAACCTTTTGTAATCTTGCTTATTCATGACCGTCAACGCCGGTCCGGTGTCCAATTCCATCTTCATTTGGACTCCTGCTATCTGCAGTGTGACCCAGATAGTTTGTCGGTCAGCTTCCTTACTCACATTGTGAATTCTCAGACTACCCAGTTCCTTGCTGTTGGAGTCTGAATCCGAATTCTGTTCATCCGAACTCTTCTCAGCCACCTTATGTACCTTTCTGCACTTTTCCTGCGGTGACTTTTTGTTGCTGGTCTTCTTTCCTGACCGGCATACTTTAGCTATGTGACCAAGCTTGCCACATTTTCTACATTCCTGGTTTTTAAACCAGCATTGGTTTTGATCGTGTGTTGTCTTCCCACAACGATAACATTTCGTTGTACCCGAAGCCATTTGATCTACGCTGAGTACCGCTGCCTTCAGCTGCATTTCCGCAGTGCCTCTCGCTGCGGCTTCGTGCGATGCTGCAATAGAGACAGCCTTATCAAGTGTAAGATCATTCTCTTCAAGCAGCCGCTTTTGTGTTCCTTCTTTCGACAACCCACACACGAATTTGTCTCTCAGTGCCTCTGTCAGGCTTTCCCCAAACTGGCAGTATTTCGCTAGCTTACGCAGTTCAATTAAATACTCCGCGTTGCTTTCCTCTTTCAGTTGCGTTCTCGCATAAAATTTAAATCGTTCCGCTAACATCAGCGGTGTGGGGTTCAAATGATTTTTCAGGACAGCCACAATTTTAGCGAAAGTCTGATCCGCCAGTTTAGCTGGTGATAGAAGATGCTTCAATAGCCCGTATGTCTTCGCACCCATTGAGTTTAGTAAGGTTAGTGCTTTATCTTCATCTGATATTTTATTTGCCTTACAATATATCTCTATGCGTTCTACATACGAGGCCCAATCTTCAACATCGGGATCGAAATTGTTGATGTTACCACGCTTAGGCATCTTCGCAACCTTCTTGAGAAATACAAATACATTTTTCTTTTCTTTTTTTCTTTCTTGTCTTCTTCCCCCGCCTACGAAAATGGCGGCTTCCCGCGTTTTGCCTTTCTCCCCCGCTGGCTGTAATGGCGATTGCCGAATTGCTGCGTTCGCCCTCCCCAGCGGTTTTCAAATCGTGCCTCCCAGCCCCTCTTGCAGTCCGGTCCTTTCCCCCGGCTGCGGCTGAGTTCTCCGCGGTTTTTTTTTTCTAATTTTCTCCCGCGCCTTACGCTGACCCGGTCGCTGCGCCTCGCGGCCTCGGTAGCTGCCTGGCCTTTTTCACCAGTCGCGGTCGAGCTCTCTCTCGACGCTGTTGCGTCTCCCAGCCCGCTTGCAGCCCGGTCTTTCGCACCGGCTGCGTTTGCATTCACCGCGGCTCCCGTGCCTTACGCTGCCCCAGTCTCAGCACCTCTGGCCCCGACTTCTGTCCGGCACTTTTCCCCGGCCGTGGTCGAGTTCTCCACCCTTATATCCTCCGTTTTTCCCTCCCCTACTTCACAGCCACCGTGGCCGACTTGCTGCTCGTCGCTGATCGGCTTACCCACCACCGTGATAGAAGGGATGATCACTGCCTGTTGCTGATGGAAGGCTTCGTGTCAGAATTCTTCCTTTGCTCTGCAGACCCGAGTCTTCTCTCAGCAGAATGATGAGGGCGGATGCCTCCTCTCGACGCCCGTTAAACTGCCTTGGATGTATCTCTGCCGCAGGGTAAGATCGTACTCGTCGCCACTGTTAAGTCTGTGTGTTATATTGAGAATTAATACACAGACCACAAGAGTAAACTTTAACAGGTCTTTACTAGTCGAAGGTCAGGGCGGAACTGCCCAATAAATCATTACACAGCACTTATATACCGGTGTGGTCACCACCGGTATTACAGTATACAGCAGCCAAGATAAAGTAGTGCAACCCTTAAAATAGTTCTCTTAAAGGTGGAACGGTTACATACACTACATTGTCGAAGAAACCTTGGTGAGTTGCTGCAGTGCATCTTGTAGATGGTACACATTGCAGCCACAGTACACCGGTGGTGGAGAGAGTGAATGTTTAAGGTGGTGGATAGGGTGCCAATCAAGTGGGCTGCTTTGTCCTGGATAGTATCGAGCTTCTTGAATGTTGTTGGAGCTGCACTCATCCAGGCAAGTGGAGAGTATTTCATCACACACCTGACTTCTGCCTTGTGGATGGTGGAAAGTCTTTGGGGAGTCAGGAGGTGAGACACTTACTGCAGAATACCCAGCCTCTGGCTATTCTGCTCTTGTAGCCACAGTATTTATGTGGCTGGTCAATGGTGACCCCCAGGATGTTGATGGTAAGGGATTCGGCAATGGTAATTCTGTTGAATGTCAAGGGGAGGTGGTTAGGCTCTCTCTTGTTGAAGATAATCATTGCCTGGCACTTGTGTGGCGTGAATGTTACTTGCCACGAGTTGTGTATAATACACCACAATATATGTTAACCATGCAAGATGCAGCACAATACGTTAGGTATGTATGATGGAGCATAGTATGTGTTGGTATGTATGATACAGCACAGTAAGTGTTAAGTATGCCAGATACAGCACATTGACCTAGAAATTTGGGTGGTTTGCGCCATGATATGATGAAAAAACGGCGGCTGGTGCTCTTCTGCCATTTTTGGCAGGTCGTCAGTGCTGCCATTACCTTCTATCGGTGAGAGTACTTTAATGAGGTGGAGCGTGATGTCAATCGGCATGCCACGCTGAATTGACGCCAGCTCATCCATTTTGGAGTTCTCCGCTTGCTAATTCATGCCAGTATTTGCTGCTGCTAAAAGGTCTTTCAGCAGCGGTAACGACCATGAGGAGTCTGGCAGGACTTAGGAGGATGGACGCCGGAACTTCAAATGCCTCTTTTGCTACGGTTCCTCTTTTAAACTTCATGTTTGCCCATCAGTGGAGGGGGGGTGGGGGGGGGGAGTTTGCATTTTCTGGCAGCTTTCCAGGAGGCCTACAGTGTTTGTGGGTCAGTAAATCAATGGGTGAACATCATTGCAATGATTGAAGATGCTCTCTGATAAGATCTCTTTTATCTGCATTAATTAATTAATGTCATAAACAAACAAAAAATCGACAAACATCAGGTGGCAGCTAATTGGCCCAGAAATTCAGGTCAGGGGCTTCCCGCGGGTGCAAGCCCCCGACCTACACTTACCTAGCGCGCCAGCAGTTGAGCGCTGGGCCTGCGTGGAATTCCTCTCCGGGGCCTGGCTCAGAGGCCGGCGCGCTGTGCTTGCGTGTCCCGGGGCGTAGTTAGTGCGATGCATCCCCTGGGATCACGTGAGCCATGGGCAGCCAATCGGAGGAGGGAAAAGCCCATTCATAAGATTGACAGAAAGACCTGTCAAAACGTATGAATGCTGAGGGCCCAAAACAGTTGTTAACCTTCAAATACATTTTTTTTTAAATCACACTTTTTAAATAAACTATAAATTACATTAAATAACTATTTTAAACAATGATTTAAATTTTTGAAAAAAGTAATTTTAGAAAAAAACGGGGCTAAAAATAAACTTACCTTGCTTTAAAGTATTTAAAAATAACAAACCTGTGGAAAAAATGTTTTAATTTTAATTAATTGACCACTTACCTTTTAAAATGCAGTCCTTACGCCTGGTTTTTACATTTCTAAAATCTAAAGACTCACCATCACGGAAAAACCTGTAAAAAAAACGTAAGTTCAAAGCGCACTCGCAGTCTCCTGCTCCTGCGCGCACGCGTTCGACCTCTGAACCCCTTCGTTCAGAGGATCGGAAGTGCCGGTTTCCCGTGCATGCGTAGTGCATGCAAGAAACCAGCACTTCCATCAGGTCCACGTGTCAGTATCCCGTGCATACTCACGCGTTGGGACCCGAATTTCTGGGCCAATATTTTTGGAGCATGTACGTCAACTGTTCAGGTCGCTCCTTTCTTCCCTGCTCCCCAACACTGCAAGCAGGTGACCGAGGTGACCTTTGGCTTCCTTTCCCACATTACAACAGTGACTACACTCCAAAAGTACTTAGTTGGCTGTAAAGCGCTTTGAGACGTCCGGTGGTCGTGAAAGGCGTGAAAGTCCAACACTGCCTTCAGTGTGCCAGTGCAGCCTTCGGTCGCCTGAGGAAGAGAGTGTTTGAAGACCGAGACCTCAAACCCAGCACCAAGCTCATGGTCTACAAAGCAGTAGTGATACCCGCCCTGCTGTATGCCCCAGAAACATGGACCATGTACAGCAGGCACCTCAAAGCACTGGAGAGGTACCACCAATGCTGCCTCCGCAAGATCTTGCAAATCTATTGGCAGGATAGGCACACCAACGTCAGTGTTCTCGCTCAGGCCAACGTCCGCAGCATCGAAGCTTTGACCACACTCAATCAGCTCCGATGGACGGGTCACATCGTCCGCATGCCCGATATGAGACTGCCAAAACAAGTGCTCTACTCGGAGCTCCGACACGACAAGAGAGCCGAAGATGGGCAGAGGAATCGCTTCAAGGACACCCTCAAAGCCTCCTTGAAAAAGTGCAACATCCCCACCGACACCTGGGAATCCCTGACCCAAGGCCGCACAAAGTGGAGGAGAAGCATCCGGGAAGGCGCCGAACACCTCGAGTCTCTTCACCAGGAGCAAACGGAAGCCAAGCACAGGCAGCGCAAGGAGCGCACGTCAACCCAAGCAACCCACCCACCCGCCCCTTCAACCACCTTCTGCCCCACCTGTGACAGAGACTGTAGGTCCCGCATTGGACTCATCAATCATATGAGAACTCATTTTTAGTGTGGAAGCAAGTCATCCTCGGTTCCGAGGGACTGCCTAAGAAAAAGAAGATAAATATAAGTCTTTCTTTCTTTCTGAGATTAGTGCTGCAAAGATCGAGTTGCACTAGCAAATCACCGCCACACTGATGATAATGAGCAGGCAGTACCAAAATGCCGGTACTGCCTGCGCGCTCTTGGCCACAAATGTTACCGGCAGGTTTCCAGCATTTCCCAATTTCTAGGTCATTAAGTGTTAAGTATGCATGATACAGCAGAATATGTAGATATAAACATCTTCCATCAGTACAGAGGTTTACGCTTTTCAAGGTTCACTAAAAGCAAACAGCCCCAGCATTTGAATTCGGCATCAGAGGATGTCTTTCAGTCGAATCTTTCAGGTCTTGTTTCAGAGATCTATGTGATGTCAGCCAGTTCAGAAATAGAAGAACTAAAGAACGCAGAATGAGTAGTCAGACTTGTACAGTGTCAGCTGTGGCTCAGTGGGTAGCACTCTCTAGGTGGGAGGGGCTAGGAGTGAGCCAGGTGTGACTGGTTGCCTAGTTGCAGCTGGGTGTTGGAGGACGTTTTGTAAAAAGTTGGTGGAGGGTTTTGGGGTGTTGTTTTCAGGTTTTAGGGCCTTTTTGGCCCACAAAAAACAGCCAGATGGCTGCTGAGGGGTCCGGAGTGCCGGGCCCCTCAGAGGACAATATTCCCGAGAGGAATTTTATTAGGGAAGAAACTGTGGTGGGAAGGGGAAAAAAAAGGCCCAAAGATTTGGGCCGGGACCTCAGGAGGTTTGGTAAAGAAAATACGGTGGTGGTGCAATGTGAAGATAAGAAGATTCGAGCCTGGGATATAATCCAGGCGGTTCATGAGGACTGTGGTGAGGGAAGCTGTTTTGCCTGCCGACCAAAACCAAATGTGGGATTTGAGGTGACGGTCAGTGGCCGTGAGGAGGTGGAAAAACTGCTGCTCAGTCTGAAAGTTGGGGAGTTATTTTTGGAGGTGACTCTGCTATATTCAGAGGAGGTGGTGGTTTCATTTTTGAACTTGCCTGTGTACATCGAGGACGAAGTGCTGAGCAAAAAGTTGGAGTCGTGGGACATTAAAATCTGTTCCGAAATAAAGAGGAGGTACTATCCGAGTACACGGGTAGCAGATGGAACCCGATATGTAAAGGTGCGGTTCCCAGAGTGGGTGAGGTCTTTGCTTTACAGTATGAAGTTCGAGACACTGGAAGGAGTACAGTACTTTCGTGTGCTGCACGATAACCAAGTAAAGGTGTGTTACTATTGTCTGGGACATGACCATCTCGTAAGAAACTGTCCTGATTTGTATTGTTACAATTGCGGTGAGTCGGGACATATCGCGCGGAGCTGCAAGGCGGAGAGCTGTGGGGTGTGTCGTAAAGGCCCCACCTGCTGTGAGTGTGTGGCAGAAGGGAGCGAAATGAGTGATGAGGAGATGGGAGAAGGAGCAGGAGAGGAGTGTGGAACGGCCGGAGGTGCGGTGCAGTCGGAGGACACAGCCGGTAAAATGAAGGAAAAAGGAGCACAGGAAGAGGCAGAGGTTGGCGGAGCGGAGATCGAGATGGAGATGGCGGAAAACACGGCGAGTGCTATGGAGGGGAACAAAGACAGCAAGGGTCAAGTGCAGACTCGAGCCTTAGTGCAGTTTGGCTCCCCCTGGGGAGTCTGGTGTCTGCGGGGGGAGAGGAGGCAGGAGCGGGGTGTGTGGTGGAAGTGAGTGCTCCGGGGAGAGGCGGGGAGTCGGATATTTTGGTGAGCGGGAGGGGGCAGGGCGGGGAGAGGGTGCAAGAGGCAGGAGCCTTAAAGGGACAGCAGAATGGGATTGGTGAGATAGAGACGTCAGAAAGGAACAACTTAGGTGCGCCATTGTCCCATGGAGTGAGGGAACAAGGTGATATACCTATCAATTCATCCAATGAAAAGCGACGAGTTAAGAAAGTAACTATAGGTTTTTATTGGCTAAATAACAGAGCCCACCCTCGTGGGTGATCGGATCCAACAAGGAGGAATACCAGCCAGTCGACCACCTTTATACCTGGGCAGGTAGGTGGAGCCATGGGCGGAGTCAGCAGTGGTCAGCCCAGGTATAACAGCGTGACAGGAGGCGACCTCGTGTAGCGATACAACAGTGTAAACAGTGATAACCATAGTGTAACGATATAACAGTGATAACCATAGTGTAACGATAGTGAACGATAAAAGTGGTTTACCACATTCACCCCTTGTTTAGATTTGAGTCCGGCGGGGTGAAGTGTACTACCAGTTCGGGTATGTCAGTCTGTCCGGAGGCCTCGTAAGTCTTTCTGATCGGCGCGGCGGCGGTGTTGCAGTATCCGGTGTTAATGCTGGTGTCTGCGTGGTCAACGAAGGCTCGTGGGGTTCCGGCATGCCGTCTACCTGGGCTGGATTTGGGGGGGTGGTGGGGGGTAACGGTGGTGTCTCAGGGGTGCCCGAGGGTGCAAGGTCTCGTAAGGAGACTGTGTCCTCCCGCCCGTCTGGGTATGCCACATAGGCATACAGGGTTGGCGTGCAGGAGGTCCACCCTCTCGACCAGGGGGTCCGTTTTATGGGCCCTCACATGCTTTCGCAGCAAGACGGGCCCCGGAGGAGTCAGCCAAGTTGGCAGCGTGGTTCCCGTAGTCGACTTCCTGGGGAAAACAAACATTCGTTCATGGGGGGTGGCGTTAATGGCAGTGCAAAGCAGTGACCGGATGGAATGCAGCGCTGCCGGGAGGACTTCCTGCCAGCGAGAGGTTGGGAGGCCCTTAGACTTTAAGGCTAAGAGAACGGCCTTCCAGACAGTCGCGTTTTCTCTTTCCACCTGGCCGTTCCCTCGGGGGTTGTAGCTGGTGGTCCTGCTTGCAGCGATACCTCTCGCTAATAGGAACTGGCGAAGTTCCTCGCTCATGAAGGAGGAGCCCCGGTCGCTATGTATATAGTTCGGGAACCCGAACAAGGCGAAGAGGTCGTTCAGGCATTTGATGACCGTGGTGCTGGTCATGTCTGGGCAGGGGAAGGCAAAGGGGAAACGGGAGTACTCATCAATAATGTTGAGGAAGTACACATTGCGGTCAGAGGACGGGAGGGGCCCCTCAAAATCGATGCTCAAGCGCTCGAAGGGGCGGGTGGCCTTGATCAGGCTTGCTCTGTCCGGCCTAAAGAAATGCGGTTTGCATTCGGCACAGGTTTGGCAGTTCCTGGTCATGGTCCTGACCTCCTCGATGGAGTAGGGCAGGTTGTGGGCCTTAATGAAGTGGTACAGTCTGGTGACCCCGGGGTGGCAGAGGTCGTTGTGGAGGGTCTGCAGTCTATCAGTTTGCACGTTGGCGCATGTACTTCGTGATAGAGCATCTGGGGGTTCGTTCAGTTTACCAGGCCGGTACAAGATATCATAATCATAGGTGGAGAGCTCGATTCTCCACCTCAAGATCTTGTCGTTCTTGATTTTGCCCCTCAGTTTGTTATTAAACATAAAAGCGACCGAACGCTGGTCGGTGAGGAGGGTAAATCGTTTGCCTGCCAGGTAATGCCTCCAGCGTCGTACAGCCTCCACGATTGCCTGGGCCTCCTTCTCGACCGAAGAGTGTCGGATCTCAGGGCCCTGGAGGGTCCTTGAGAAGAAGGCCACTGGTCTCCCCTCCTGGTTGAGGGTTGCGGCTAGGGCGAAGTCGGATGCATCGCTCTCCACTTGGAAAGGGATAGACTCATCCACCGCGTGCATAGTGGCCTTAGCAATGTCTCCCTTAATGAGGGAGAAGGCTGCGCACGCTTCTGCCATCAGGGGGAAGGAGGTGGACTTCATGAGGGGTCTGGCTTTGTCCGCATAATTTGGCACCCATTGGGCATAGTAGGCGAAGAGCCCCAGGGTTCTCTTCAGCGCCTTTGGACAGTGGGGGAGGTGAAGCTCCATGAGGGGTCGCATTCTTTCGGGGTCGGGGCCGATGACTCCGTTCTCTACTACGCAGCCGAGGATGGCAAGGCGCGAGGTGTTAAACACACATTTCTCCTTATTGTAGGTGAGGTTCAGCCATTGGGCCATACGGAGGAATCTTTCCAGGTTAACATCGTGGTCCTGCCGGTCGTGGCCGCAGATGGTGACGTTATCTAGATAGGGGAACGTGGCGTGCAGCCCGTTCTGGTCAACCATCCGGTCCATCTCCCTTTGGAAGACCGAAACCCCGTTAGTGACGCCGAAGGGAACCCTAAGGAAGTGGTAGAGGCAGCCATTCGCCTCGAAGGCTGTATACTGGCGGTCCTCAGGGCGGATAGGGAGTTGGTGATAGGCCGACTTAAGGTCGATGGTGGAGAATACCCGGTACTGTGCAATCTGATTGACCATATCAGATATGCGGGGGAGGGGGTATGCGTCCAGCTGGGTGTACCGGTTTATGGTTTGGCTGTAGTCGATGACCAGGCGGTTTTTATCACCGGTCTTAACGACTACGACCTGGGCACGCCAGGGGCTGTTGCTCCTCTCGATGATGCCCTCCTTCAGGAGACGCTGCACCTCAGAGCTAATAAAAGCTCTGTCCCCGGCGCTGTACCGCCTGCTCTTGGTGGCGACGGGTTTACAGTCGTGGGTGAGGTTAGCGAACAGGGAGGGGGGCGGGACCTTGAGGGTGGATAGGCCACAGGTGGTATGCGGTGGGCGGTTTAAAGGCTGCTGGTTGTCGACTGTGAGTGGGGGGAGGGGTCCACCGTATGCCAAAGTGACACTTTGCAGGTGGGATTAGAAGTCCAGCCCTAGTAGGACGGCAGCGCAGAGCTGGGGCAGGACGAGGAGTTTAAAATCTTTATACTCCGTGCCCCTAACTGACAGGGTCACAACACAGTAGCTGCTGATGTCTGTAGAATGGGACCTCGACGCCATCGAGATCCGGTTGCGCGTTGGCCGGACAGTGAGGGAGTAGTGGCTCACCGTGTCTGGATGTATGAAACTCTCCGTGCTTCCGCTGTCGAACAGGCAGGTCGTGGCGTGGCCGTTTACTTTGATGTCCATCATGGACTTGGACAGGTGATGCGGGCGAGCTTGGTCCAGTGTGACGGAGGCTAGTGTATGGTTGAGCGAGCTGCTGTAGTCTGCGGGTGAGGCGGTGGTCGGGTCTGGCGACAAGGTGGCGGTCGAGTGTGGTGGACAAAATGGCGGCGCCCACGAGGTTGAAAAAAATGGCGGAGAAGATGGCCGCCCCCACAACTCACATGAGGCACTGCTGGCGTCGGTGGCCTTGATCAAAGATGGCCGCCCCCACGACTCACACGAGGGGATACTGGCATCTGTGGCCTTGATGAAAGATGGCCGCCCCCACAACTCGCATGAGGCACTGCTTGCGTCTGTGGCTCTCCCCCTGCAGGCCTTCGCGAAGTGGCCTTCCTTATGGCAGTCGGAGCAGGTCGCGTTTCTTGCAGGGCAGCGCGCCCTCGGGTGTTTCGCCTGGCCACAGAAAAAGCAGCCGGCGGCCCGATCGCGGGGCTCCGATGTCGCAGCCGGTACCGGGGGTGGCGGTCCCGATCGGGTCCTGGACACCGACGCTGAGGTAGGTCCCAGAGGCGGCGGTGCGAGGGGTATTGCGGTCGGGGTCGGGCCCGAGTCCCAGGGTCGCGCAGTACAGTACCTGGAATACGCCTCGAGGTCCCGATGGGCCACTTCCAGAGAGCGAGCGAGGGCTGCAGCTGTGTTCAGGTCGAGGTCCTTTGATTCGAGCAGTCTTTGCCGTGAGTAGTCGGACCGAAGGCCTTTCACGAAGGCATCGCGGATATTCTCTTCAGTATTTTCTGCAGCCGTTACCGCTTTAAAATCACAGTCCCTGCCGAGTGTTTGTAGTGCCCGTAAAAATTCATCTACAGACTCTCCTGGCTGTTGCGGGCGGGATCTTAGGAGATGTCTGGCATACATAGAATTTACCGGGCTCCGGTACTGCTGTTTCAGCAGGTTGATGGCGGCCTCGTATGTAGTAAGGTCCTGTATGAGTGCGAATACTTTAGGGCTCACTTGGGCGGTCAGAACACTTAGTTTGGATCTCTGAGGCACGCCGGATTCTCCCAGGTAGGATTCGAAACAGCTCAGCCAGTGTTTGAAGTTGAGGGCTGAGTTTGCTGCCTGTGGGTTTAGATCCAGGTACGGCGGTCGGAGGGCTCGCAGCCAGGCCGGCTGCTGTGGCTGTTGTAGCTGGGCGTCTGGCTGGTCTGACAGGTCATTAGACATTTTTAAAATTTAGCCAATAAAATTGATATACCTATCAATTCATCCAATGAAAAGCGACGAGTTAAGAAAGTAACTGTAGGTTTTTATTGGCTAAATAACAGAGCCCACCCTCGTGGGTGATCGGATCCAACAAGGAGGAATACCAGCCAGTCGACCACCTTTATACCTGGGCAGGTAGGTGGAGCCATGGGCGGAGTCAGCAGTGGTCAGCCCAGGTATAACAGCGTGACAGGAGGCGACCTCGTGTAGTGATACAACAGTGTAAACAGTGATAACCATAGTGTAACGATATAACAGTGATAACCATAGTGTAACGATAGTGAACGATAAAAGTGGTTTACCACACAAGGTGCAAGGGTCAGAGGTAGAGACGTGGTCGAAGGGGGCGGCACAGTGGTAGAAACTGCGATGTTTGCGTGGGTTTCCTCCGGGTGCTCCGGTTTCCTCCCACAGTCCAAAGATGTGCGAGTTAGGTTGATTGGCTATGATAAATTGACCCTTAGTGTTAGGGGGATTAAATACGTGGGGTTACGGGGATAGGGTGGGATATGTGTTGGTGTTGGTGTAGGGGTTACGGGGATTGGGTGGGATATGTGTCGGTGCAGGCTCAATGGGCCGAAATGGCCTCTATCTGTACTGTGGGGATTCTGTGATTCTGTGATAGCAGGAAGACTCTCTATGGGAGATGAAGTATCTGACGGGGAGCAGGATTATGTATCTGACGGGGAGCAGGCACAGGGGGTTGCAGAAGAGCTTGAGTGTGAGGAATTAGAGGGGGACAGAGACATGGAAGTCGAGGATGGGGTGGCATCATGTGGAAAGGGAAAGGTTAGTGAGGGGCAGAAGGAGGGAGAAAGGGTAGCTCCTGGGTCCAAACTTAAGGCAAGGAAGAGGCTGAAACAGCAGGGAGGGGTCAAACAGGAGGGGAAAAAGAGCCGGAGGCTGCAAGAAAAAGCAACAGCTGCCCGAAAAGTTGAGAAGGAGCATGAGAGGAGGGAAGAGCCAGAGATTAAATGATGGGGAGATTATTGGGCATACTTCCCTTCTTTGGAGCCATGATTACATTGGTCTCGATCAATGTGAACGGACTGAGGGGTGAGAAGAAATTGCAGCAGTTGTTGCAGGGTTTTAAAGGCACGGACTTGTTGTGTCTGCAAGAAACCTTTTGGGATGAGGATATTCTAGAAAGAGTTCAGAAGGTTTGGAAGGGAGAGGTGTTAAGTATGTGTATTGTATTGAACAATTAACACAAAGACTTAAACGTATAACTCAAACAGGTCTTTACTGGTTGGAGGTAGGGACTATACATAGGTCTTTACTTCATGCCCACAGGCGGGAACTGAGGGGGATCAGTACCCACAGTACTATTTATACCCCTATGGCCAGGAGTGGTACTGCGTATCACTACGCCCAACAAGTAGTGCAGTCCTGTCCATAGGTTCAAAGTAGCACACATATTACATACACAACATTCCTCCCTTCCTAGCTTTACAGTCATCTCCCCATTTAACATAACGTAATAACATATATACATATATAACTTCAGGTTTACATAACAGAATAACATAGATACATAGATAACTTCATGTCAAAACAGATCACAGATTCAGTCTCTGCAGAAAACAGTTCACAGATTCAATCTCTGTGGTGTAGTCGGTTCACGTTGCTGGAGTGACTCATTCAATAGTCCTTCCATGGATTTAACAGTTTGAACTTCCGAACTGAATTGGCTCCGTTCGGAGGGACCACGTGTGTGATCTGGTAGAGGTGATAATGGTTCAGATGGGTCATCTTCTGTTTTTACTTTTCCTTTTCTGCTTCTTGGAGACTCTCTGGGCTCCATTGTCAGCTGCCACAGCTGCCAGCTGCATGCGCAGTTCCTCCTTCTCTTCCTCCTGTTTCCGTCGTAGAGCCAGCTTCTCCCGATGTTCCGTAGACTTTTGGTGCTCCTCCATGATTTCTGCACTTTGGGAGTCAAAGTTACAAGCTGGGCAGGACAGGACATCGTAATATTCGGTGTCGTCCTGAGCTAGACCAGTGAGAGGGTCGTCTATTTCCTCCATACCCAGCTGGACGTTAGCCAGCTCTTGTTCCAAATCCAGACATCTTTCCTGAAGAGACTTCTTCATGTGTACCTCTGCATCCAGCTTTTTCTGGGCTTTCAGCAAGTCGTTTACTAGTGACCTCATTTGTGATTTTAATACTTCAACTTCCTTTGGAGATTGATTGATCGGACTATGCAATCCCTCTACCGGAGCAGCTGTTTCAGCGGTCTGTTGTTCTACGTTGACGTGAGTCAGCGTACTTTTGGCATCCAAGGGCTGCTCTGTTGCAGTCATCTCAGTCTGTGTTGCCACCTCAGCTCTTCCAATAACCTTTGAGAGCTCCGAACCCCTTTCGTTTGAATATTGAAGTTCATGTTCAAGTTTTTCCCATTTCAGAGTCCTGTCCTTCAGCATATGCAGGAGTTGGCTGACCGTTAACTCCTCTGACATCAGACGTTTTGTGTGCTCCTGCTCCATTTTCTCCATCAGCTGCTTCTGTTGTCTTTCCAGATTCTCCAACTCTATATCAAAGAACTCTTTCGTTGCATTCAACTCTTGCTCAAAACGGCGAAGCATTTGTTCTAATTGCTGTTGTAGTTTGAAATGGAGTTGAGTTCGAGCCCGGTGTCCCTCAGAAATGGGCACATCAGTAGACTTGCCAGACTCAGAATCCACAGTTAAACTATGTTGTTGTTGCTCAGTGGAATTCTGTGCTGAAACTTTGTCTTTTGCACCTGAGTTGGGCTTACCATCATCCGTTCCAGAGTCTGGGCCGACTATCTTCACCGAGTTCTCACTCGTTATTGTTTGTAGGAAATGCCAGTCCATATTCATTTTCCTAATCCACTCCCGTCCTAGTAGTGGAGGACCTCCTTCAGATATCACATATAAGTCCATTATTTGACTGTCTTCGCCCTTGTGGACCACTGCAACCTCTATTTTCCCGATGGGGTACACTCTTTGCCCCGTGTATGTTTTCAATATAATCCCCGTATCCTGTAGGGGAATATGTTGGAATAACTTTCCGTAATCTTTCTTATTTATGACCGTCAATGCCGATCCAGTGTCCAATTCCAGTTTTACTTGGACTCCTTCTATCTGAAGAGTGACCCAAATTGTCTGGAGGTCTGCACCCTTACCAGCGTTGAGTACTCTTAAGCTAGCCAGTTCATTACAGCTTAAGCTAGCCAGTTCATTACTGCTAGCGTCTGAATCGGACTCCTGTTCGGTCACCTTGTGTACCTTTGCGTATTTTCCTTGCGGTGACTTCTTGTTGCTGGTCTTCTTCCCTGACCTGCATACTCTAGCTATATGTCCAAGCCTACCACAAGTTCTACATTCTTGGTTTTTAAACCAACACTGGTTCTGATCATGCGTTGTCTTTCCACAACGATAACATTTGCCAGAACTCACACCCAATTTGTGTGCACTGAGCTCCGGTGACCGTAGCTGCATTACTGCCGTGCCTCTCGCTGCGGCTTCGTGTGCTGCTGCCATAGTGACCGCCTTCTCAAGCGTCAGCTCATTCTCCTCAAGCAGTCGCTTTTGTGTATCCTGTTTAAATAAACCACACACAAATTTGTCTCGTAGTGCATCTGTCAATCCCGTTCCAAACTGGCAATATTTCGCTAATTTACGCAATTCCAGCAAATATTCAGCATTGCTTTCATGCTGTAGCTGCCTTCTGTCGTAAAATTTAAATCGTTCCGCTAGCATCAGCGGCGTGGGGTTTAGATGATCTTTCAGGACAGTAACAATCTCATCGAACGTCTTATCCGCCGGTTCATCTGGTGATAACAGGTGTTTCAATTGCCCGTACGTCTTCGCACCCATTAAATTTAATAATGTTAGAGCTTTATCTTGGTCACGAATTTTATTGGCCTTACAATAATTTTTTACTCTTTCAACATATATGGCCCAATCTTCGAGATCACTATCAAAGGTGCTAATATTCCCGTGTTTAGGCATTGTAGATTTGCAATTTCTCAGATTTTATTTTCTTTACTTGTTATCAAAGATGGCGGCTTCCCGCTCTTGCCGTCGTCCTCCGCCCACAAAATGGCGGTTTTCCCGCGCTTGGCGGTCTTCACCCGTCCCCCGACGCCGTCTCCCTTCAGCCCTCGAGTGCGGCCCTTATCTTCGCCGCGATCGATAGCCCGCGCTGTGCACCGCGACTCTCGCACCTTGAGCTTCTGCAGCCGCCGCGCCTTTCAGTCCGAGTGCGGCTCTTATCTTTGGTCCCGATCGCTGGCCCGGCTGCGCCCCTCACTTCAAAGCGGCCCGGCCCTTATCTGCCGATCGCTATCGCCCTACCTCTCTCTCTTCCCCAGTCCTGTCTTTACTCCGGTTCACAAGCTGATGGAGGCTTCAGGGTCCTAATGCCTGTCTCTTCCAGTCGCTGGAAGCTGTCAGGATTTCTGCTGCCCTTCAGTTTTGAGTGGGGTGTTGAGGATTGAAACCTCTCTTCAACGTCCTGTCTTTGGACGAAGCCGCCTGGAATAACTGCCGCAGGGTAAGAGCCTGACTCGTCGCCAGTGTTAAGTATGTGTATTGTATTGAACAATTAACACAAAGACTTAAACGAAAAACTCAAACAGGTCTTTACTGGTTGGAGGTAGGGACTACACGTAGGTCTTTACTTCATGCCCACAGGCGGGAACTGAGGGGGATCAGTACCCACAGTACTATTTATACCCCTATGGCCAGGAGTGGTACTGCGTATCACTACGCCCAACAAGTAGTGCAGTCCTGTCCATAGGTTCAAAGTAGCACACATATTACATACACAACAAGAGGTGTTTGCAAGTTTTGCAAACAATAACCGTAGAGGGGTGGCTGTTTTGGTGAGTCCGTCCATAGAAGAGAACGCTGCCTTGGTGGACAAGGACACTGAGGGGAGATTTTTACGGCTAAGGGTAAAATTGGAGGGATTTAATTGTGATCTTTTTAATATCTGTGCACCGAACGACCATTGCAAGCGTCGCGAGTTTTTTCGGGGGTTATTCACTGAAGTGGCAGAGGTGGAAAATCCTTGTATAGTGGGGGATTTTAATGTATTTTTACCTTGGATGGACATTTCAGCCCAGATGACCTTTAAAGAGGATAACTCCAGAGGGATGATTATAAAAATGATGGCAAATTTAAATTTGAGAGACTTATGGAGGGACCGGAACCCCACAAAAAGGGAGTTCTCCAGAGCAGGTTGGGTGGGTGATGTTTTAAAACAGAGCCGAATAGATTTTGTGTTAATGCGGGAAGGGTTAAGTTCAGAGGTGATGGAGATTTATTATAAAAAAGTATTTTTTAGTGATCACTCGACTTTGGTTCTTAGAATTAGGAACAGCAGAGTTAAGATCGGTTCAGGGGTGTGGATTTTAAACAATCAATACCTGAAAGAAAGTGCTTGTAAAGAAGGGATTATAAATATAATAAAGAATGCTCAGAAGGAACTTTTGTTCTTGAAAGAAAGAAGAGTTTGGTGGGACAGTTTCAAATATGAGGTAAAAGTTTTTTCGGTACGTTATGGGAAAAAGAGGGCAGCAGCTAACCGGCATCGAGAACAGAATATAAACAAAAGGTTTACGGATGTCTGTAAAGCAGTTGACGGAGGGGTTAAGGGAGCTGAGACTAAGTTCCGGGTGCTAAAAGAAGAGTGGGAATTATTGCAAGCTGAAAAATGCAAGGGGGCCATTCTCCGTGCAAAGGCTAGAGATGCATTGGAGGGCGAAAGATGCACTAGATATTTTCTAGAGCAAGAGAAGCTGCGACAGAGATTATCATTAATTGAGGAGTTGAAGGTTGGGGAGAAGATCATTCATGAAAGTGAGGAGATTTTGGAGGCGGCTAGCAGCTTTTATCAAGAGCTATATACAAAAGAAGACATTTCCAATTTGGAGATGGAGAAGGTTACTGCTTTTATTGAAAAGTGTTTAAAGGAGGATGAGAGAAGCATGTGTGATGAAGTAGGATTAGCGGAAATAAAAATAGCAATAAGTGGAATGAAGAGGGGGGAAAGCCCAGGGTCCAATGGACTAAGTGCAGAACCTTATAAGGAATTTTTTGAGATTTTAAGTCCATTGCTCTTAGAAGTTTTTAAGGAAATTAAAATTGAGGGAAGCCTGGCCCCATCTATCTATAAAAATAAAGGGGATAGACGGGATCTGAAGAATTGGAGGCCCATCACACTATTAAATGTGGATTATAAGATCTTGGCGAGGGTTATGGCAAATCGTTTGAAGGAGGTGTTACTGGAGATAGTTTGGCCCTCTCAGTCCTATGGAGTCATAGGCCGGGACATCGCAGACTCTGTGGTCTCAATCCGAGATGCGATAGAGCTCATGGAAGAGAGTGGGAGGGAGGCTTATGTATTAAAGATAGATCAAGAGAAAGCCTTTGATAGGGTCTCTCATGAGTTTTTATTGAAGGTTTTGGAAGCATTTGGTTTCAAGGAAAATTTCATTCAGTGGATAAGGATTTTTTATTCAAACATATTTAGCTGCGTTAAATGTAATGGTTTTTTATCTAAGTATTTTCCGATACAGAGATCAGTGAGACAGGGTTGTCCCCTGTCCCCACTGCTGTACACATTGGTAGCAGAACCATTAGGTTACATAATGCGATAGAAACAAGGTGTAGTTGGGATTGTGGTACCCAGGCTGGTGTCGGTGATACACCAATATGCAGATGACACAACCTTAACATTGAGAAATGGGGAGTCAGTGAGGAAAGCTATGGAGGTAGTGGAGGAATATTGTAGAGCTTCAGGTGCCAGAGTGAATTATAGTAAGTCCCAATGCCTGGTTGCAGGGAGGGGTAGGGGGAATGGTTGGGGGAATGTCCCTTTAAGGTGGTGGAGGTTTTGGAAGTTCTGGGGGTGCATATGGGGTGCAAGAAAGACAGGGATGAAGTGGATCGATTAAATTGGGAACCGAAGGTTATGAAAATTAAAAAGATTTTGGGAAGATGTGAAAGAAGGTGGTTGAAAGTGCAAGATGAGCGACAGTGGTGTCTGCTCTCCTGCTATCTAAGCTATCGTACTTATTGACGGTGGAGGATACTCCTGAGTAGGCAGAAAAGTCCATCCGAGAGGCTTGTGTGAGGTTTTTATGGGAAGGGAAACCAGCCTTGGTGGCTTACAATACCATCATTGGACGGAGAAATCAGGGAGGACTCAACTTCCCAGATATTGATTTGAAGAAAAAATCCTTTAGAATCAAATGGGTGAAGAGATTTCTTCAGAAGTCAAATTCTAATTTTTGGAAGAGTTGTTTTGAGCATTTTTTTAAATGAAGTGGGATAGGAGGGCAGGGGATCTTGTATATGGAATACAATAATATGTTTTTGAAATTGATTAAGCTTCTCCCTAGGTTTTATAAGGGGGTTGTAGAGACTTGGGCTCAATTTTTAAAAAGTGTGCAGTTTATGCCCAAGGGGGCTGAGGAATTTTTAGAACAGCCCTTATTTTTGAACAGGTGGGTCAACATCGAAGGAGAGGTTTTACTTAATCAAGCTTTTATAAAAGCTGGGATTATATCGGTGAAAGATGTATTATACGAGGTGATTCCAGGTTGGTTGCCGGAAGCGATAGTGAGGGACATGGTGTGGGAGGAGGATCAGGAGGTAGAAGGAAAAGCAATAGGAATCATGTATGAGAAGATTGTGAGGGCAATGCCACAGGATTGGATGGAAGAAATAAATGAGGAAATCTCCAAAGGAAGTAAAATGCGTCCTGCTTTTCCAAGCTTTGTACTGGAGAAAGGGGGAGAGTTAGTCCAATTTGACAACTGTAATACTCGAGATTTCTATGAGGTATTCAGCGAATGGAGATTCAAGACACCTGCTGGTCAGGAGTTTTGGCAGAGTATATACCCACAGCTGGACTTCAACAGGATTTGGAAGGGAGTGTGGGCGAATTTTAAATGCCCAGAATGGATTGAACTGGATTTCAAATTGGCTCATAACCGAATTTTTACCATGATGGCCTTGTGCAAGATTGGACGAGTGGAGGCGGCAACTTGCCCAATGTGTGGGACACGGGATGAGACTCTGTCCCATTTACTGGTGTTATGTCCGCAGTTAAATGACTTTAAGTACTATGTTCGACAGTTGTGTGAAGCTTTTTTGCTGGGTGGGGACCAAAGAGTGAGAATGGGAATCCCGTGGGACTCAATTTTGAGATGGGGATTGCAGGAGAGTCTGCCAGAGTCTAGCGGAGCAGCAAGCAATTTAATGTTCAGTTTGGCTAGATTCGTGATTGTGCAAAGAAGGAATGCTCTGTTTTTTAAGGGGAGGAGAATCAATCTAAGAGTATTTTAAATATAAGCTAAAAGACCATTTGAAGGCTCTGTGGATGTTTTATTCAGAAAGGAATTTAAGGACAGTATTTTACAACCAATTTTTAAAGTACAATCGATTAATATATGTTACAGGTGACAAATTAAACTTCAGGTTTTGATGTTAAAATGTGGTGGCGGAATGGCTGTGCAGGGCGGTGGAATTGATTTGTATCATACAATGTAATGATCACGATGTTGTAAATGTTCTTAATGTTCAATAAAGTATAATATAAAATAATAAAAAAAAGTGGGCAGCACTTTCGCCTCTGAGTCAGGAGGTTGTGGGCTCTAGTCCCACTCCAGAGACTTGAGCATAAAAATCTAGGCGAATACTCCAGGGGAGTGCTGCACTGTTGGAGGCGCTGTCTTTCGGATAAGATGTTAAACTGAGGCCCCGTCTGCTCTTTCAGGTAGACGTAAAGATCCTATGGCACTATTTTGAAGAAGATCAGGGGAATTATTCCTGGTGTCCTGGTCAATATTTATCCCTCAATCAACATCCGAAAAACCCAGATTATCTGGTCATTATCACATTGCTCTTTGTGGGAGCTTGCTGTGCGCAAATTGGCTGCTGTGTTTTCCACATTACAATAGTGACTACACTTTAAAAGTACTTCATTGGCTGTAAAGTGTTTTGGGACATCCGGCGGTCGTGAAAGTTGCTATATAAATGCATGTCTTTCTTTTTTTTAATTCCCCGATATTCTCGGTCATTTTAAGTAGAAGAATTTTGGGCCGCTTGCCTTGCCAAGAACTGATGGTTCTGACGAAGGGTCATCGACCTAAAATGTTAATTCTATTTCTCTCTCCATGAAGCTGCTTGACCTGCTGAGTGTTTCCAGCATTTTCTGTTATAGTTTCAGATTTCCAGCAACCACAGTATTTTGCTATTGTAAAAGGTCTATGCCGGTGTTTATACTCCGCACCAGCCTCCTCCCACCTTACTTCATCTCAGTCTATATCCTTCTATTCCTTTTTCCCTCATGTGCTTATCTAGCTACCTGTTAAATGCGTTTTCATTCATTTCCACAATGAATTTGGATTACCCCGAAACTTAGTCAGCAACATGGCGTCAGCCTGCCTCCTTGGTTGAGTTTTGTTATTTTCCATAAAAAATAGGCAATGAGGAACTGAAAGAAATTAGTTTTTGTTAAAAGAGGTTGTCATCTTCCAAAATTCCATAGATTCTAGAATGGTTCCCGTGGATTGGTAGAACATAAGAACAAAAGAAATAGGAGCAGGAGTCGGCCATTCGGCCCCTCGAGCCTGCTCTGCCATTCAATGAGATCATGGCTGATCTTTTACCTCATCTCCACTTTCCTGCACTATCCCCATATCCCTTAATTCCTTTCATTCCCAAAAATTTATCGATCTCTGTCTTGAAGGTAGCAAATGTAACCCCACTATTTGAGAAAGGAGGGAGAAAGAAAATGGGAAACTATAGACCAGTTAGCCTGACATCAGTCGTAGGGAAAATTCTAGAATCTATTATTAAGGACGTGGTAACAGGGCACTTAGAAAGTAATACAGGAAACTTTGTGCTATCCGGAGGTGAGCTATCCGGCAATCTGGAGCCACCGGCAAAAATCAGCAGCCGTTTTTTATTCTTTTTGTTTGTTTTTTTTGCTTTGTTTGAACAGTCAAGCTGTGCAAGGTCTGTAGCTATAGCAACAGCTTCAGCTACAGAGCTTTAGGGCCACACCCGAGTGTTTAGAAGCTCCGTATCTCTCAACATTAACTCTGGAGAGTACGGCACTTTTTAGGCAATGGCAGCAGCTCGGTCCCGTGGGTGCCGGATAGCACAAAGTTTCCTGTAATAGGATTGGGCAGAGTCAACATGGATTTATGAAAGGGAAATCGTGTTTGACAAATCTGTTAGAGTTTTTTGAGGCTGCAACTAGCAGGATAGATATGGGGGAACCAGTGGATGTAGTGTATTTGGATTTTCAGAAGATATTGGATAAGGTGCCACACAAGAGGTTATTAAACAAAATTAGGGCTCATCGGATTGGGGGTTATACACTAGCATGGATTAAGGTTTGGTTAATGGACAGAAAACAGAGAGTAGGAATAAACGGGTCATTTTCGGGTTGGCAGGCTGTAACTAGTGGGGTACCACAAGGATCAGTGCTTGGGCCTCAGCTATTCACAGTCTATATCAATGATTTGGATGAGGGGACTAAATGTAATATGTCCAAGTTTCCTGATGATACAAAGCTAGGTGGGAATGTAAGCTGTGAGGAGGATGCAAAGAGGCTGCAAGGGGATATGGACAGGCTAAGTGAGTGGGCAAGAACATGGCAAATGGAATATAATGTGGAGAAATGTGAAGTTATCCACTTTGGTAGGAAAAATAGAAAAGCAGAGTATTTTTTAAATGGTGAGAGATTGGGAAATGTTGGTGTTCAGAGGGACCTGGGTGTCCTTGTACACAAATCACTGAAAGTTAATATGCAAGCTATTAGGAAAGCAAATGGAATATTGGACTTTATTACAAAAGGATTTGTGTATAAGAGTAAACACGTCTTACTGCGATTATATAGGCCTCTGGTGAGACCACACCTGGAGTATTGTGTAGTTTTGGTCTCCTTACCTCAGGAAGGATATAGTTGCCATAGAGAGTGTGCAATGAAGGTTCACCAGACTGATTCCTGGGAAAGATGGCACCTCCGACCATGCAGCACTCCCTCAGCACTGCACTGGAGTGTCAGCCTAGAGTTTTATGCTCAAGTCCCTGGAGCGGGATTTGAACCCACAACCTTCTGACTCAGCGGGGAGAGTGTACCCACTGAGCCACAGCTGACACTGAAGGAGGTTAAGGGGAGACTTAATTGATGTGTATAAAATTATGAGGGGTGTAGATAGCATGGTTAAGAGGGACCTATTTCCCTTAGCAGAGAGGTCAATAACTAGGGGGCATAGATTTAATGTAATTGGTAGAAGGATTAGAGGGGAGTTGAAGAGAACTCTTCACCCAGAGGGTGGCGGGGGTCTGGAACTCACTGCCTGAAAGGGTGGTAGAGGCAGTGACCCTCATTACATTTAAAAATGCTTGGATGTGCACTTGACGTGCCATAACCGAAGACCAAGAGCTGGAAAGTGGGATGAAGATGGATAGCTCTTTTTCGGCCAGCACAGACACGATGGACCGAATGGCCTCCTTCTGTACCGTAAATATCTATGATTCTAAATGACCTCCCCTGTTCAGGTTAAATTGATATTTGAATACTCTAATTTATTAGATTGGTCAATTTGAGCTTCCGTTTTAGTATTGTTCAGATATTTGTAGTTTGCCCCTGATACATGCACAATTCCATCTTCTTTACTACTAAAATCCTCTTTTATTTGCAAAGATAATTACAGATGAGGGAGGCCATTCAGCCCATCTATCTCATCCTTATCTATGGTCTCACATCACAGCACCTATCTCTTTGCCTTCACTACCCTACATAGAGAACATTAATAGCATTGACCACTCTTCATCTGGACTTACCTTTCACCTGTTCATATTTATGTCTCTGTGTCCTGCAGTCATAGTTTATCCTGAAATAGTGCTCACGATTGACCTTTTCTATTCCACCTGGTACCTTGTATACCTCTCCAAGGCCCCGCCACGTAATTAAGTAGGGAAACTGCTGGAGAAAGTTGTGATGTAGGGTGAAAATGACAGGAATCATCATGGGACAATGTACTACAACAGGTCACTGCTTAAACCATAATTAGATCAGTATTTCATGGTATCATATTTATCCCTCAACCAACACAACAAAAAGAGATTATCTGGTCATTATCACATTGCTGTTTGTGGGACCTTGCTGTGTGCAAATTGGCTGCCACGTTTCCCACATTACAACAGTGACTCCACTTCAAAAGTACTTAATTTGGCTGTAAAGCGCTTTGAGATGTCCGGTGGTCGTGAAAGGTGCTATATAAATGCAAGTCTTTCTTTCTATAAAAATCCTATATTATTAATCCTCTGATTTACTCGGAGCAGTGCCACAGGAGATCAATTAGTTATTCAATAAAGTTTTAGTGACACATATATTTGAGTTGGCGAGTCATAAACACCCCTCTACTTAAAAAATAAGAATCTTTTAACTCTTTTGTGTAGAGAGATCCAACTGAGATTCATGCCTCAATGAGATCTACAGCTGAGATTTGTATTTTGTTTGAAAGAGGTTTGGCTGTAATTTCAGTAGAAAATAACAACACCAACAGCGCCTGGAAACAGCTGGGTAATTCACAAATTGGAATGACTTCAATACTCTCCCCTTCCTTTCATTGTCAGGTTAATGAGATTTACCACGATAAATCGCTGGGAGCCCACGTGAATGTCGTGCTGGTACGAATGATCATGCTGGGATATGCAAAGGTAAGATATTAAAGTCAAAGCTGTTCACAGTCTTTAGAGTTTTCCATTTGCGAGTCACAACTTGTTACAGAAAGCAATAGTCTAGAAGGAAGGTGACAAATGAGAAAGTGTGAGCTGATTTGAGCTATTTATGCGACATATTGGGATATTACATTTCAAAATGAGACTTTGTGCACTATTTTATGAGCCTCTGCTCCCAACACAGAGCCTTGCTCATGGCAAGTGCAGGTTACAAAATCGGGGAATAACGTAGCCCCATCTTAATTACTATACTTATATCTAGTGAGGCTCCATTGTAGGACCATAGCCTCACAAATTTGCCCTCATTATAGAACCATAGACAATTATAGCACTGGAGGAGGCCATTGGCTGCATCGCTTTTGATTCACCACTGTGCTTGCTGCAGCACATTCGAATCAGTTCTTCAGCAAACTTTAGCATAAATTCACCCCTCTAGAATCGGGGAGCACAGCGGTCTAACTTATGCTGGCTAGGACTAATATCGCCATGCAGCAAATTCTGGGCCATTTATTTAATTTTAAGCAGCAGAACATCTCAGCTACAGATGAGTTTCATTTAGTAACAATACATCAGCTCCATTTGATGTTCGAGATTACAGTATGGTATTAGCCAGGTTAAATTCGCACTCTATATTCAGTGTATCACTGGTGGGTTCAAGGTGTTTCGGCTTACTTCACAGACACCTGAAACACATTCGGCCAAAGAATTACCTTTTAAGTGTAGTCGCTGTAGTTGTTTCCCAAATAGAACCTGCATTTTAAAAGTTACATCAATAAAGTTGTTTTAGTACAGAATGACTTGACAGAACATTCCAGAATGCCTAAATTTCCAATATGTGTTCCCGGCAGCGAGGCTCGCTCATGGGAATGTGAAATTGGAAAATGACCGCTCAGGTATTTTGTATGAATGATGTATCCAGCTTTGAAGAAATAAGTACTTACAACACGGACATGAAAACTTAATGAAACCAAACTCTCTGATCAGTCCATCAGCTTGATCGAAAGAGGGAATCCATCTCGAAGTTTGGAGAATGTCTGCCGTTGGGCCTATTCTCAGCAAAAATCAGACCCAAACCACTCGGAGCACCACGACCATGCCATTTTTTTAACAAGGCAAGATTTCGGTCCAGCGGGTATGCAAGGTACTGTATAAGGCTACCGACAGGTATAGTGAAATCAGCAACAAGTTCCTTACTGTACAGAGAATTACAGTTCAGTAAAAAAATGCTTCCATGGACTACTCCACTAAAACTTCCTGTAAGAAAACCACACATTTTTTCCCCAACTTCATCAGCAAAACCAAATCTATGCCGACCAAGGCAGAACCTGGTCCCACAATGACAGGACATGGTCCCATAATGACAGGATGACAGGACCTGGTCCCATAATGACACGATCTGGTCACCATAATGACAGGCCATTATCCCACAATGACCGGGCCTGGTCACCATAATGACAGGACCTGGAACCATAATTACAGGGCATAGTCGCTACAATTGCAGGACTTCGGTCATTCCAATGTCAGGACGTGCTCACCATAGTGATAGGACCTAGTCACCACAATGGCTAGATCTGGTGATTATAATCTGGTGACTTGTTTGTCACAGTGGTGGGACCTGGCCACCACAATAATTGGACCTGATCCCACAGTAACAGAATCTGGTTATCACAAAGGAAGATTTGTTAGCAACTCTGACATATGCAAACTCCAATACCAAATCCAAAATGGGTATGTTAAATAATGCAAAGAAGTATCCCGGAATTCGCTACCTAACACCACTATGCAAGCCCCAGTAGCACAAGGACTGCAGCAGTTTAAAGAGAACCTTCTTAGGGCAACCAGCAATGCACAATAAATGCCAGGATCACCCATATCCTGAAAACACATTTAAAATCAGGCAACAATGCACACCGCTTGGTTTTGATAATGCTTCTGACATCATTCACTTCCATCAAATTGTATTTAATGCTTGACACCTACTGCTAACCACACATCTGTGTCATGTTCCCAACCATATGTCTGTCTTACTGATCCACAGTCCAAGCCATGAGTAACTATCTGATCTACGCTCCCACTCAGCCTGGATTATAGGAATTTTCAACTTTGGTGGTTGTGTAAAACAGGTAATATGGGGTGTAGAGCACCCAATATGGCCTGTTTTATGTCCCCACAAAAGTAGAAATTTCCGGTGTATGTGTTCCAATCTCTGAAGTGGTCCTTGAGCTCTCAACCTTCTAACTCAGCGGCGAGTGTGCCACCACTGACCCAACACTCACACTTTCTGTCCTTCAGGGCAGGGAACATGCTGGGCCCACCCGTTCTGGCCCACATGCAACTCCAGTCTCTCACTGCATGGTTGACTCTTAACACTCCCAGATCAACAAGGGCCATCACCCACATCCCAAGGACAAATTAGAAAAAGGAAAATGATTGAGGATTTTGAAGAGAAGATTAGTTGCAATAGAGTATTGAACAGCAAATGGGTAGAGATCATTGTTCCCTTTAAACTGCACTGACTGCGCCGCACAGTAAAAGGAAATGTCTGCTCACTCCGCTAATAACACAGTAAGGTAGCAGCGGCCAAGGAAAGAATCTGATCAGGGAGAGGGGGGTGGGGCCTCACCCATCCTGACCAACAGCCCGCTCCACCAATCACCGCCCAACCTTCTGTGACTGGCGTCGACTCTCACCAATAGCTATGGGGGGGGTGGGTCCTGAGGGTCTGGCGGATGAGCCAATAGCAGGTGAGAGGGGGCAGGTGCTGATGGCTTCCCCACGGATAGCCGGCTTGGGAAAGGGAATCTTATTCATTGGGGATAAATGCAGACGGTCACAACCTGAATTATGGAGACAAACTTCAGCAATTCGTGCAGGAAATCTTTAAATGCAATAATTTTTTATTGCATCAAATAAATAAATACTCATTTGTCCACTGTGCATCCCAGCATTTTAATCTATCCATTGCATTTTTATCCGCGTTTTGTATTTCCTATTGTGCTTGCTGCCTTTCAAATGCTGCATAATGATAGCACCGACAGCACTGGGCTTAATTTGTTCTCTCTCTGTCTGTAGCGCCTCTGCACAGCTCTTAGTTACTGTCCTGCATAAATCTCCCTTTATTACCACACAGGCCGGCTAAAGCAGAGCGAAGCAAGATTGGGTTTAGCATCGAACACTGGAACAGTCCTGTTCCCTGGCATTCTGGAGCTCTCCCCATTGGTATGGGTCTCACCGGGAGGAGGGCAGAACAGCAAAGGGGACAAAGCAAAGAAACCCATCCCCTCCGCCCAAAAAAGGGAGAGAAGGAAGCATCAAGCATGCAAAGGCAGGCTGGGTTCCATCAACCCTAGCACAACAAATCGATGCCTTATTATCAGTTATTATCGTGTTGGGTAATGACTAACAAAAAGCAGATCAATTTATTATTACGACTTGAGTGAGCAAAATCATTTCGAAGAGGAGACACAAAGAACTCGGCTGGAAAGTCTAACTACAGTTAAAACCCAAGCCGAAACTCAGGAACGTCATTATTATTAATGCCATGAAATGTCTCGTCTAAAGGAAAAGTCATATTCCATGTAGTGCCTCAAAGTGAACAAGGCAATGGCAAGCATACCACATTGAGTGAGGTGCCGGCATGGGTTGTAGAGTCTGCCAAAAAAAATGTATTTATTCTCAAATAATAATAAAAATATAAGTAAGAAAATTAGAATTGAATAATTTGCCTTAATGCAATTCATAAAAAGTTCCCCAACTCCCACTGCTCAGCATCTTGGGCCTGGCACCCCCGTCATATCCGAACCTGCCCTCAAACTGGCTTTGGGCTTGATAAAAGATATCATCAGATAGAATCATAGAATCAATCATGCCTGTGCCGGCTCCTTGGTAGAGCTATCCAATTAGTCCCACTCCCCTGCAGATTTTACCTTTTCAAATATTTATCCAATTTGCTTTTGAAATTTATTATTGAATCTGCTTCTGCTGCCCTTTCAGGCAGTGCATTCCAGATCATAACAACTCGCTACGTAAAAAAAATTCTCCTCATCTCGCCTCTGGTTCTTTTGCCAATCACCTTAAATCTGTGTCCTCTGGTTACCGACCCTCCTGCCAGTGGAAACAGTTTCTCCTTATTTACTCTATCAAAACCCCTCAAAATTTTGAACACCTCTATTAAATCTCCTCTTAACCTTCTCTGCTCTAAGAAGAACAACCCCAGCTTCTTCAATCACTCCACATAACTGAAGTCCCTAATCCCTGGTACATTCTAGTAAATCTCCTCTGCACCCTCTCCAAGGCGTCAAAATATTAAAACCTGACCTGGGATTGCTTGATGTGACGAGGGGAGTCAGGAGTAAGAGATAAAGTGAAGATATCAAGTCATTAACTCTTCAAGGACTCCAAAATGTATTTGCGCAATGAACAAAAATAATGAAAGATCTGAATTTTCTGTTGTTGCTGCTGTTGTTGGGTAGGGTGTTATTGCTGCTGCTGCTGTTGTTGTTGTTGTTGTTAACTGCCCATGGATAAAAAAGTCGCGTTCAGAGCAAATAAAAATTGGAGGAAACATTGGTAGAGACAGCTAAGCAGTAAATCATGTGTAGGGAGTAATAGGGATAGCATGCGGGATTGAGTAATGAAGGTGAGCATCATAGAGTAATAAAAATTCAATTGAGGTAATGAGTAATTGGGGAGGGAGTAGTTATGTGGGAGGAAGGTAGTGGTCATGGTTGTGAATAGATGAGATGGGCGGGGAGAAGGCATGTGAGGAATGAGTGAAATGTTTGGATGATGGATAGTGGGCATTGGGGGAGAGTTAGAGACAAACTCTGGACTGCACTGGCACTATACAGATAGAGACAAAAATGCATTTTTTAATCATTTATTCTTAGGATATGGCCAGCACTAGCAAGGCCAGTATTTATTGCCCATTCCCCAATGCCCCTGAGAAGTTGATGGTTGGCCTTTTTCTTGAACCACTGCAGTCTGTGTGGTGAAGGTTCTCCCACAGTGCTGCTGACAAGGAGTTCCAGGATTTTAACCTGGTAACAATTACACTGGCACTGTACAGGTACAGACAAACCCTGGATTACACTGGCACTGTACAGGTACAGACAAACCCTGGATTACACTGGCACTGTACAGGTACAGACAAACCCTGGATTACACTGGCACTGTACAGGTACAGTCAAACCCTGGATTACACTGGCACTGTACAGGTACAGTCAAACCTTGGATTACACTGGCATTTTACAGGTACAGACAAACCCTGGATTACACTGGCACTGTACAGTTTGAGACAAACCCTGGATTACACTGGCACTGTACAGGTACAGACAAACCCTGGATTACACTGGCATTGTACAGGTACAGTCAAACCCTGGATTACACTGGCACTGTACAGGTACAGACAAACCCTGGATTACACTGGCACTGTACAGGTACAGACAAACCCTGGATTACACTGACACTGTACAGGTACAGACAAACCCTGGATTACACTGGCACTGTACAGGTACAGACAAACCCTGGATTACACTGGCACTGTACAGTTTGAGACAAACCCTGGACTACACTGGCACTGTACAGGTACAGACAAACCCTGGATTACACTGGCACTGTACAGGTACAGACAAACCCTGGATTACACTGGCACTGTACAGGTACAGACAAACCCTGGATTACACTGGCACTGTACAGGTAGAGACAACCCTGGATTACACTGGCATTGTACAGGTACAGACAAACCCTGGATTACACTGGCACTGTACAGGTACAGTCAAACCCTGGATTACACTGGCACCGTACAGGTACAGACAAACCCTG
Organism: Somniosus microcephalus; assembly: GCF_052327205.1. Taxonomy (NCBI): domain Eukaryota; kingdom Metazoa; phylum Chordata; class Chondrichthyes; order Squaliformes; family Somniosidae; genus Somniosus; species Somniosus microcephalus. The sequence goes on along the minus strand of NC_140987.1, from coordinate 66,179,988 downwards.
GATTACACTGGCACTGTACAGTTTGAGACAAACCCTGGATTACACTGGCATTGTACAGGTACAGACAAACCCTGGATTACACTGGCACTGTACAGGTACAGACAAACCCTGGATTACACTGGCACTGTACAGGTAGAGACAACCCTGGATTACACTGGCACTGTACAGGTACAGACAAACCCTGGATTACACTGGCACTGTACAGGTACAGACAAACCCTGGATTACACTGGCACTGTACAGGTACAGACAAACCCTGGATTACACTGGCACTGTACAGATACAGACAAACCCTGGATTACACTGGCACTGTACAGGTACAGACAAACCCTGGATTACACTGGCACTGTATAGGTACAGACAAACCCTGGATTACACTGGCACTGTACAGTTTGAGACAAACCCTGGATTACACTGGCACTGTACAGGTACAGACAAACCCTGGATTACACTGGCACTGTACAGGTACAGACAAACCCTGGATTACACTGGCACTGTACAGGTACAGACAAACCCTGGATTACACTGGCACTGTACAGGTACAGACAAACCCTGGATTACACTGGCATTGTACAGGTACAGACAAACCCTGGATTACACTGGCACTGTATAGTTTGAGACAAACCCTGGATTACACTGGCACTATACAGGTACAGACAAACCCTGGATTACACTGGCACTGTACAGTTTGAGACAAACCCTGGATTACACTGGCACTATACAGGTACAGACAAACCCTGGATTACACTGGCATTGTACAGGTACAGACAAACCCTGGATTACACTGGCACTGTACAGGTACAGACAAACCTTGGATTACACTGGAACTGTACAGGCACAGACAAACCCTGGATTACACTGGCACTGTACAGGTAGAGATAAACCCTGGATTACACTGGCACTGTACAGGTACAGACAAACCCTGGATTACACAGGCACTGTACAGGTACAGACAAACCCTGGATTACACTGGCACTGTACAGTTTGAGACAAACCCTGGATTACACTGGCACTGTACAGGTACTGACAAACCCTGGATTACACTGGCACTGTACAGGTAGAGACAAACCCTGGATTACACTGGCACTGTACAGGTAGAGACAAACCCTGGATTACACTGGCACTGTACAGGTACAGACAAACCCTGGATTACACTGGCACTCGATAGGTAGAGACAAACCCTGGATTACACTGGCACTGTACAGGTACAGACAAACCCTGGATTACACTGGCACTGTACAGGTACAGACAAACCCTGGATTACACTGGCACTGTACAGGTACAGACAAACCCTGGATTACACTGGCACTGTACAGGTACAGACAAACCCTGGATTACACTGGCATTGTACAGGTAGAGATAAACCCTGGATTACACTGGCACTGTACAGGTACAGACAAACCCTGGATTACACTGGCACTGTACAGGTACAGACAAACCCTGGATTACACTGGCACTGTATAGGTAGAGACAAACCCTGGATTACACTGGCATTGTACAGGTAGAGATAAACCCTGGATTACACTGGCACTGTACAGGTACAGACAAACCCTGGATTACACTGGCACTGTACAGGTAGAGATAAACCCTGGATCACACTGGCACTGTACAGGTACAGACAAACCCTGGATTACACTGGCATTGTACAGGTAGAGACAATCCCTGGATTACACTGGCATTGTACAGTTAGAGACAAACCCTGGATTACCCTGGCATTGCACAGGTAGAGACAAATTCTGGATTACACTGGCACTGTACAGGTACAGACAAACCCTGGATTACACTGGCATTGTACAGGTACAGACAAACCCTGGATTACACTGGCACTCTATAGGTAGAGACAAACCCTGGATTACACTGGCACTGTACAGTTAGAGACAAACCCTGGATTACACTGGCATTGTACAGTTAGAGACAAACCCTGGATTACCCTGGCATTGTACAGGTAGAGACTAATTCTGGATTACACTGGCATTGTACAGTTAGAGACAAACCCTGGATTACACTGGCATTGTACAGTTGGAGACAAACCCTGGATTACACTGGCATTGTACAGTTAGAGACAAACCCTGGATTACCCTGGCATTGTACAGGTAGAGACTAATTCTGGATTACACTGGCACTGCACAGTTGGAGACAAACCCTGGATTACACTGGCATTGTACAGTTAGAGACAAACATGAATCTTATCATGACTCATGAAGTAACACTGTGCGGCCAGCTGGTGGTGCCGTCCAAGGAGTATAAATACTCGGACGTGGGCCCAGCTTGCTCAGGATGTTTCTGTAACCAGGAACTAGTGATGTAACTAGAATCTCATGGTTGTGAAACCATTGATTAAAGCCTTGTTTTATACTCAAACCAAGTGCTCAGTAGTTTTTTTACATCAATTTAATCAACTGACCTGCTCCACGCTCTGAGTGGTCTTGGGAACAGCCAGCTACGACTCAAACCGTAGGAGGGAACTTGGACAAAATAATCGATCCATCATGGAGAAACTACTCAGACCCGCCCGTCTCGACCTGGACCCAAATTCACTTACAGCTGCTAAGGTATGGAAACACTGGTGTCGTACCTTTAGCAACTTCCTTGAGGAGTGTGGTGAGAATGTTCCTAATAATTTACGAATGCTTGCCAATTATGTATCCCCTCATGTGTTTGATTATATCGAAGACTGTGTAGACTATGACGCCGCTATCCAAATACTACAGCAACTATATGTTAAGTCCCCAAACAAAATTTTTGCTCGGCATCTACTGGCCACAACTCGACAACAACCCGGGGAATCACTTGACGAATTCCTTCAGAAACTTTGCAGGCTCAGCAAGGATTGTAATCTTAAAGCTGTTACAGCTGAGCAATACCAGGAGGAGTTAATTCGTGATTCCTTTATTAATGGGATTGCGTCTCCCTTCATACGTCAGCATCTGTTGGAGAATAAAACCCTCAAGTTACAGGCTGCCTATGACCAGGCATGCTCTCTGGACTTAGCAAAGAGAAATGCAGATACCTATCTTTCACCACGTGCACGGGCTGCTGCTATCACTTTTAGTGACTCCTTCGACAGGCCTCGGGCGGAAGCCCTCACTGATGATGACTCCCACCTGGCTGATGACAACCCTGCCCTAGAAGCCTTCACTGATGACGACCCTGCCCTAGCGGCATCTTGGCAATCTGGAAGGAAGTGTTTCTTCTGTGGAGGTGCATTCCACTATAGGAAATTTTGTCCTGCTCGTAACGCAGTCTGCAATCATTACAGTAAGAAAGGTCACTTTTCTAAGGTATGCCAGTCAAGATCCTCTGTTAGTAAGAAAGGCCACTTTTCTAAGGTATACCAGTCGAGAGCCCCTGTTAGTTTTGCAGCTATTATCTATAAAACTGCTCCTCCCCCAAGAGCCACTACTAAGGTTACAGCTGCAATCTATAAAACTGCTCCTCCCCCAAGAACCACTACTAAGGTTACAGCTGTCAAGGGTAAAACTGCCCCTCCTCCCATCACAGCTGTTTTTCCCCAAAGTCTGTCCCATGCAGCCACAAAGGTTTTGGTAAATGGACACATTTTGAGTGCACTAATCGACTCATGCAGCTCTGACAGCTTCACTATTGAACGGGCTGTCAGTAAGTTAAAACTGCGTATTTACCCCTCGGACAGGGAAATTGCAATGGCTCTGATGACACTGACCACCAACTCTTCTGGCTTTTGTCTTGTCGACCTTATTCTCAATGGCCGCACTTATTTCTCCACCCGGCTCGGGGTGCCCAAAAACCTATGCTGTGATGTGCTCCTGGGACAGGATTTCCAGAAACAACACAAAAGACTCACTTTCGAGTTTGGAGGGTCAAAGCCGGAGCTTACTATTTCCAAAGTACCGTTTTGTGCGTTTTTGGTGGCTTCGCTGGATGAGCCCTCCTTGTTTTCCAATCTTTTCCCCCGATGTAAGCCCATAGTCACTAAATCATGACGTTTCAGCCAAGATGATCGATCCTTTATCGAGGCAGCAATCTCTTGCCTTCTAGCTGATGGTATCATTGAGCCATGTTCATCTTCCTGCCGGGCTCATGTCGTCGTTGTTAAAAATCCTCTGAAGCAACACAAGAAACGTCTTTGCATCAATTACTCGCAAACTATTAACCAGTATACCGACCTGGATGCCTACCCACTACCATGCATCGATGACACGGTCAATAACCTTGCCAACTACAAGGTATTTTTAACTTTTGGCTTAAAGAGCGCATACCATCAAGTACCATTAAAGGACTCTGACAAAAAGTATACAGCCTTTGAGGCCAATGGTCGGCTTTATCAGTTTTGTCGCCTTCCATTTGGGGTCACCAATGGGGTGGCTTCTTTCAGCGGGCAATGGATAGCCTAGTCAAGCAGGAGAACTTAACGGACACTTTTCCATATCTGGATAATATCACCATTGCTGGTCATGACCAGAAGGAGCATGATGCCAACCTCCAGAAATTTTTTGACGTTCTCCGTCGTTGCGACTTAACCTTAAATGAGTCCAAATCTGTGAAGTCAGTACCATCAGTCAACATCCTTGGCTATTGGGTAGGCAATGGTGTCATCAAACCGGATCCGGAGTGACTTCATCCGCTTCAGGAGCTCCCTCCCCCTATGAATCTCGGCTCTCTTCGTCAGGCACTCGGCATGTTCGCCTATTATGCGAAATGGATACCCCACTTCTCCGACAAGATCCAGCCCCTGCTTCACGCAAAGTCATTTCCATTGGAGGCAATGGCTATTTCAGCTTTCAAACTCCTCAAGCGACAACTGGAAAAAGCCACGCTTCGTTCCATCGATGAAAATCTTCCTTTCGTGGTCGAGTGCGATGCATTGGAGGTGGCGATCTCAGCTACCTTGAATCAAGGTGGTCGACCCGTGGCATTTCTGTCCAGAACTTTGCAGGGTAGCTAGCTCCATTATCCTCCTGTCGAGAAGGAGGCTACGGCTATCATTGAAGCAGTATGTAAATGGAATCATTTTCTCGCTCGTCGCCATTTCATGCTTATAACCGATCAGCGCTCCGTGGCCTTTATGCTGGATAACCAGAAATGCACTAAGATCAAGAATAACAAAATACAGCTCTGGAGGATGGAATTGGCCGCCTTTGGCGACACCATACATTATCGACCCGGCAAAGAGAATGTAGTCCTGGATACCCTCACGCGTGCATTCTGCTCTTCTATGTCAACTTCGACTCTTGCGGAACTTCATACTGACTTATGCCATCCTGGTGTTACCCGTATGTTGCATTTTGTGCGATCTAAAAATCTCCCATTTTCTACGGAAGATGTGAAAAGAACATGCTCCACCTGTAGAATTTGTGCGGAATTAAAACCGCAATTCTTCCGTCCGTCGGATGGCTCGCTCATACACGCTATGCAGCCTATGCAGCAACTCAGCATTGACTTTAAAGGGCCATTGCCTTCCTCAATGCGAAACACCTACTTGCTTACTATGGTGGACGAATATTCACGCTTTCCCTTTGCTTTCCTCGTCCCAATATGCTTACTTCCAACAGTGATCAAATGCCTCGATCAAGTCTTTTCCCTTTGTGGTACGGCCAATTTCATCCACTCTGATTGGGGTCCCTCCTTCATGTCAAGCGAACTCAAAAGTTATCTTTCCCAACAGGGAATTGCCACAAGTAAAATGACACCGTATCATCCCATCGGTAGCGGACAGGTTGAGAGATACAATGCTATCATTTGGAACGCCGTTCGTCTTGAACTGAGGTCACGCAACCTATCAGACCAGCAGTGGGAAACTATGCTCCCTGACGCGTTGCATTCCATCAGGTCTCTTCTTTCTACGTCCACCAATGTCACTCCTCACGAGCGATTCTTCAGGTTCCAGCGTCGCTCCACTCATGGGACATCCCTACCGTCATGGTTGGCAGCTCCCGGCCCCGTGCTGCTCCGAAGATTCGTCCGATCTTCCAAAAACGATCCCCATGTCGACGAGGTGGAACTAACGGACGTTAATCCCACTTACGCGCACGTGTGGTATCCTGATGGCCGGGAGTCCACCGTTTCACTCCGAGATCTGGCTCCCTGTCCAACCAGTCCCACGGACCCAACTGGTAGAGGAACCCATGGTAATGATGCCGACGCTCTGCGCTCCTTTTGAGGATGACGCCCTACCTGGGACATCAAGGGATCTGACGGCTACTCCACCGGATCAACTCGGGAAGCTGAACGCTTCCCATGGGATGGTCACCCAAAGACAGGACGCCGGTCAATCCCCGGCTACCAACCAAGATGACGCCAGCTCTGCGCCTGTGGGGACCTGCACCCGGAGTCACGATCTCCCAATCTTCCACAGGTCGATCAAGGCGACATGGGCCCCGTCGATCTACCAGTACGGACCAAGCGACCCGGGGATCAAGACACGGTCCGAGGAGACGTGCCTTCCAGCCACAAGCTAAGATCTAAAAGACTGCACCTATTCGTGGTCCACCTAATCCACTAGAAGGAAGTCGTCGGACTTCCAAAACTTTCAGGTGGGAAGGATGTCATGAATCTTATCATGACTCATGAAGTAACACTGGGCAGCCAGCTGGTGGAGCCGTCCAAGGAGTATAAATACTCGGGCGTGGGCCCAGCTTGCTCAGGATGTTTCTGTAACCAGGAACTAGTGATTATAACTAGAAATCTCATGGTTTTGAAACAGTTGATTAAAGCCTTGTTTTATACTCAAATCAAGTGCTCAGTAGTCTTTTTACATCACTCTGGATTACACTGGCATTGTACAGTTAGAGACAAACCCTGGATTACACTGGCACTGTCCAGTTTGAGACAAACCCTGGATTACACTGGCACTGTCCAGTTTGAGACAAACCCTGTATTACACTGGCACTGCACAGGTAGAGACAAACCCTGGATTACACTGGCACTGCACAGGTAGAGACAAACCCTGGATTACACTGGCACTGCACAGGTAGAGACAAACCCTGGATTACACTGGCACTGTACAGGTAGAGACAAACCCTGGATTACACTGGCACTGTCCAGTTTGAGACAAACCCTGGATTACACTGGCACTGGCACTGTCCAGTTTGAGACAAACCCTGGATTACACTAGCACTGCACAGGTAGAGACAAACCCTGGATTACACTGGCATTGTACAGTTAGAGACAAACCCTAGATTACACTGGCACTGTCCAGTTTGAGACAAACCCTGTATTACACTGGCACTGCACAGGTAGAGACAAACCCTGGATTACACTGGCACTGCACAGGTAGAGACAAACCCTGGATTACACTGGCACTATACAGGTAGAGACAAACCCTGGATTACACTGGCACTGCACAGGTAGAGACAAACCCTGGATTACACTGGCACTGTACAGGTAGAGACAAACCCTGGATTACACTGGCACTGTACAGGTACAGACAAACCCTGGATTACACTGGCACTGTACAGGTAGAGACAACCCTGGATTACACTGGCACTGTACAGGTAGAGACAACCCTGGATTGCACTGGCACTGTACAGGTAGAGACAAATTCTGGATTACACTGGAATTGTACAGTTCGAGACAAACCCTGGAGTACACTGGCACTGTACAGTTCAAGACAAACCCTGGATTACACTGGCATTTTACAGGTAGAGACAAACCCTGGATTACACTGGCACTGTACAGTTAGAGACAAACCCTGGAGTACACTGGCATTGTACAGTTAGAGACAAACCCTGGATTACACTGGCACTGCAGGTAGAGACAAACCCTGGATTACACTGGCATTGTACAGGTAGAGTCAAACCCTGGATTACACTGGCTCGGTAAAAGTAGAGACAAACCCTGGATAACACTGGCAATGTACATGTAGAAACAAACCCTGGATTACACTGGCACTGTACAGTTAGAGACAAACCCTGGATTACACTGGCATTGTACAGTTAGAGACAAACCCTGGATTACACTGGCACTGTACATATAGAAACAAACCCTGGATTACACTGGCACTGTACATATAGAAACAAACCCTGGATTACACTGGCACTGTAGAAGTAGAGAAAAAGCAAGGTTGCATTTTCTATGTAAATGAACCCATTTTCCATTCATGTGAACTATCCTGCCTCTGTGTTTATGTTAGAGACTTGGACTCATCTGTTGGTTTTCTTTCTCTTGATGACCTTCTGCAGGTTATGCTCCAGTGACTGGAATGTGCCACCCTGTTCGCAGTTGTACCCTAAACCATGAGGACGGCTTCTCTTCAGCGTTTGTAGTTGCTCACGAGACTGGACACGTGTAAGTTCTAAACGACTACATAATAAACCCGCATTTCGGGATTCATCTGTCTCCTCCAAACCTCGTAAAGTTAATCATTTCAGCAATTGAAGGATTCACTGAGGGTATCGACCTTGAGTTGAATGGGCTGCATAATTCACTGCTACTTGTTCTGTATGCTGCCTCTGTTTCTTCTGGGACAATGAACTCTGTGCCATCACCCACACTGATAACAGTGTGCAGTTCCCTTCACAGACCCTGTGTAAGTCTCTCTTTTATTGACTACCAAATCCAACAACAACAACTTGTATTTATATAGTGCTTTTAACGTAGTAAAACATCCCAAGGTGCTTCACAGGAGTATTAAAAGACATAAAATTTGACACCGAGCCACATAAGGAGAAATTAGTGCTTGGTCAAAGAGGTAGGTTTTAAGGAGCGTCTTAAAGGAGGAAAGAGAGGTAGCGAGGCAGAGAGGTTTAGGCAGGGAATTCAAGATCTTAGGGCCTAGGCAACAGAAGGCACGGCCACCAATGGTTGAGTGATTATAATCAGAGATTCTCAAGATAGCAGAATTAGAGAAGCGCAGATATCTCGGGGGGGTTGTGGGGCTGAAGGAGATTACAGAGCTAGGAAAGGGTGAGGCCATGGAGGGATTTGAAAACAAGGATGAGAATTTTGAAATCGAGGCGTTGCTTAATCAGGAAGCAATGTAAATCAGCGAGCACAGGGGTGAAGGGTGAACAGGACTTGGTGCGAGTTAGGACACGGGCAGTCGAGTTTTGGATGACCTCAAGTTTACGTAGGGTGGAATGTGGGAGGCCAGCCAGGAGTGCATTGGAATAGTCAAGTTTAGAGGTAACAAAGGCATGGATGAGGGTTTCAGCAGCGGATGAGCTGAGGCAAGGGTGGAGACGGGCGATGTTATGGAGGTGGAAATAGGCGGTCTTAGTTATGCTGCGGATATGTGGTCGGAAGCTCATTTTGGGGTCAAATATGAACAGAGTGATTCAGCTCAGACAGATGTTAGGGAGACGGATGGAGTCAGCGACGAGGGAACGGAGTTTGTGGCGGTGACCGAAAACCATGGCTTTGGTTGTAGTGTATGTGCCTTTAAGAGCCCCATGTGTACTGTAATGCCGGTAATGGCCACTTGGGCTATATAGACCTGTATATTGTGTTGTACCAGTTAGTTCCTCTCCAGACTTTGTTTAGTAAATACCTGTGAAACCAACTCCTGTCTTCAGTGCCTCTATCAACACCCGGACACAACAGTGGCGATGAATTGGAAACGGACTTACCTGCAATTCGGCAGCACCTCAAGGACATCGATTCCTCTGGCGTCCAAAGTTGAAGAAAAAATTAAGAAAAAGGAAAAAGCTGTGGTTTCACCAGCTAGCCAAGCTGGTGGCAGGTACTGCAATAATCCTTCCTGGGCGTCGGGCTGGGGCTCCAGCAGCTGGCTCTACAGCTAGGCCAAGCAGCGAAAGTGGAGGCAATGGGGAGGGAGCACTCGGGAGACGGCCGGCGCTGCAAGCAGGTCGGCGTTCAGACCTAGAGAGAGAGTCCGGCGGGAACGAGTCTCCAACTGTAAATAAATAAATAAAAAGAACGGAAACCGCGGGAAACAGTGTTGCCATTGGCAGCAGCGGCGGGGAAGCGCGGGAAGCGCCATATCTTTTCTGCAGAAAAGAAACAAAAGCGCGGGAAGCGCCATTTTCTTTCTAGGATGCCTAAGTCTGGCAATATTGATGCTTTTGGTAACGAGATAGAGGATTGGACCACATATGTGGAAAGAGTGGAGGTATATTGCACCGCAAATGGAATAGAAGATGAAAAAAAAGCTTCAGTACTGCTAAATCTAATGGGCGCAAAGACATACGGGCTGTTACGAAATTTAATCACTCCAGCCAAACCAAAGGACAAGAATTATAAAGAAATTGTTGATACCCTACAGGAGCACTTAAACCCAACACCGCTGCTGATAGCAGAACGATTCAAATTCTTCAAGAGAAATCAACACAAGAATGACAGTAACGCTGATTACCTCACCGAATTAAGAAAGCTATCAAAACACTGCCAATTCGGGGCAGGACTAGCAGATTATCTTCGAGACAAATTCGTCTGCGGTCTCCTAAGTGAAGGAACACAGAAAAGGCTGCTTTCTGAAAAAGATTTAACACTGGACAAGGCTTTCAGTATGGCTGTATCATACGAAGCAGCCGCAAGAGGAGCTGCAGAGATACAACAAAAGACACAGGACTTCGGCACCCATGAAATGACACAGGGTTTCGAGAGATGTTATCGCTGCGGCAGATCCACCCATGACCAGAGGGACTGCTGGTTCAAGGACAAAGCATGCAGGCAATGCGGAAAGATTGGACACATTGCACGGGTATGCCGATCTGGACAAAAAAATCCAGAGACAGGAAAAAAAAAATCAATAAAGAAAAGTACAGAAAGGTACAAATGATGACGGACAGTAGCTCCGAAGACCAGAAGAGCGATAGCGACTCCGAAAACAAGAGACTAAGCTGTCTCAAATTACATAATGTAATTGCCAAAGATGATTACCAGACCATTTGGGTTACCCTCACGATAGCATGGTCCCCAGTTAAAATGCAGCTAGATACAGGATCAGCTCTGACCGTCATAAGTCGATGGGATTACGAGCGGCTATTTCCGCATATACCTTTAAAAGACACATCCATTATCTTGAAAACATATACGGGGCAGAAAGTATACCCCAAAGGAAAAATAAGGGTGCCTGTTGTATACAACGGCAAGGAAATACAAAAGTTGTATTTATACATTCTACAAGATGGTGGTCCACCGTTGTTGGGACGTGAATGGATCAGGAAAGTACATTTAGACTGGCACTCCATTCAGGCACTGACGGTGACCAGTAAGAAAAAAAACGATGATGACGTCATACCTGAACGATTAAAAGACATCTTGGCCAACGCCAAAGAAGTGTTTCAAGAGAAACTAGGAACCTTGAAAGGCGTCACCGCCTCAATAAAAGTGGAAGATGCAGCAATTCCCAAGTTTTTTAAGGCAAGACCGGTGCCATACGCAATTCGTCCAGCAGTCGAGGCAGAGCTGGAGAATTTGGAAAAGGCAGGCGTATTGTCCAAAATAGATTGGAGCGAGTGGGCAACACCCATCATCCCAGTCATGAAGAAAGCATTGAATAATGATAAATCTGAAGAACAGAGAAAAATTTGCATCTGTGGAGACTTCAAGGTGACTGTAAACCCGGTCCTTCACACGGTACAGTATCCTCTTCCGAGGATAGAAGATATTTTCGCCTCACTATCCGGAGGGAAACGTTTCACCAAAATTGACTTGGCACAGGCATATCTACAGATGGAGGTTGAAGAGGCCTCTAAAAAATATCTCACGATAAATACACACAAAGGTCTGTACCAGTACAATCGACTGGTTTTCGGAGTAGCATCCGCTTCAGCTATCTGGCAAAGAGCTATGGAGCAAGTCCTCCAAGGGATTCTGGGGATTCAATGCTACCTAGACGACATCCTTGTAACAGGAGAAAACGACAACGAGCAGGTGCTCACTAGGCTGAGAGAACGGGGCCTACGAGCAAATTGCCCCAAGTGCGAATTTTTCCAAAATCAAATATCATATTGTGGCCACATAATTAATAAGGAAGGGTTGCATAAGTCACCTGAAAAAATTGAAGTGGTCATAAAAGCCCCAGCACCTGAAAATGTTTCACAATTAAGGTCGTTCCTGGGATTAATAAATTACTATCATAGATTTTTACCGAACTTATCAACTCTTCTACACCCTCTTAATGAACTGCTACAAACAGGAGTAATTTGGAAATGGAGCGAAGACTGTAAACGTGCCTTCCATAAATGCAAAGACTTAATCACGTCCAAAGAAGTTTTGGCTCATTACAACCCATCACTGCCAATCAGATTGGCGTGCGATGCATCCCCTTACCGCGTAGGAGCAGTATTATCGCATAAATTCCCTGATGGCTCGGAATGGCCGATAGCTTTTGCGTCACGCTCATTGAACTCAGCTGAGCATAACTATGCCCAAATCGACAGGGAATCACCCAGCCTGGTATGGGGAGTGAAGAAATTCAACCATTACCTACACGGACAAAAATTTACCTTGTTGACTGACCATCAACCCCTCGTCTCCATATTCAACCCTAAAAAGGGTGTTCCCATTATGACAGCGCAAAGGCTACAGAGGTGGTCCCTTTTTCTAGGGGCACACCAATATGACATAGAATACAAAGGATCAAAACAGCATGGGAATGCTGATGGGTTATCGCGCCTACCGTTGCCAACGGTAGAAGAAGCACCTACCGTAGACCCAGTGGAGATTTTCCACTCTACCATAGTCAAATGTCTACCAGTAACAAATTCTGCCATTGAAAGGGAAACGAGAAATGACCCGACTCTCTCACGAGTCTACGATTTAACAGTGAAGGGATGGCCAGCACATGGCGAACCACTGTTGCCAGCATTCTCGCAAAGAAGAGAACAGCTGTCAGTGTGCCGAGGAACCTTGATGTGTGGATCCAGAGTGGTGATTCCACCCAAACTCCAGGATAAAGTTCTAAAGGAGCTTCACGAGGGGCATCTGGGTGGAGTGAAAATGAAGAACCTAGCCAGGGCGTTTGTATGGTGGCCAGGTATCGATGGAGACATCGAAGAAATGACCAAGAGCTGCCTAGGATGCCAGAAGGTCCAAAACGCTCCACCACAAGCTCCTCTACATCCATCGGAGTGGCCCTCATCTCCCTGGCAAAGGGTACACATCGACTTTGCTGGTCCATTTATGGACTCAATGTTCTTAATCGCGGTTGATGCACACTCCTAGTGGCCGGAGGTAATAAAGATGTCCTCCAACACCACGGAAAAAACCATCACAGTATTAAGGACCATATTTGCCAGGAATGGGCTGCCGGAACAGATCTGTTCTGATAATGGACCGCAATTTGTGTCCGAAGAGTTCAGGAAGTTCTTAAAAAACAATGGGGTTAAGCACTACACGTCCGCCCCATACCATCCCGCCACCAATGGATTGGCTGAAAGGTTTGTCCAGACCTTCAAGAAGGCCATAAAGGCCATGGGTAATGAAGACATAAAACTTCAGCACAAGGTGGATAACTTCTTGTTCACATACAGGAATGCAACACATATGGTTACAAACCAAACTCCCGCCATGATGTTCTTCAATAGAAGCCTAAGATGCCGGCTGGATTTGATCAAGCCCAACATCAGAAGGGACGCGGAGAACTGGCAATTTCAAGGCATGAATGAAAGGCCAACTAGAACCTTCCAGATAGGTCAACAAGCTTTGGCCCGGGACTATCGTACCGAGAAATGGCAGCCTGGAACTATCTGCACACGACTAGGACTGCTGTATACCGTGGACATCGGAGAAAGCATAATAAGGCGCCATGCTGACCAAATCATAGAGTCATCCGAAAAGGGACAACCTACACCACAACTCTATACGCCTAACGATGAAGTAGAGATACCCATATCTACCTCCGATCCGGCGATACTGGAACACGATGAACCCGACACTGGCATTCAAGCCGAATCAGCCTTGCCAAAAGAACCTACTACACCACCAGAAACTACTACACCACCGAGGCGTTATCCGGACCGAGTCAGGAAGCCTCCAGAGAGACTGACTTATAATTAATTAACTGCAGCAATGTGTAGATTATTTTTCTTGTAACATATAATTAATAATTACTTAAAATATTATGTACTGGTTGGCTAAAAGGGGAGGAATTGTAGTGTATGTGCCTTTAAGAGCCCCATGTGTACTGTAATGCCGGTAATGGCCACTCGGGCTATATAAGCCTGTATATTGTGTTGTATCAGTTAGTTTCTCTCCAGACTTTGTTTAGTAAACACCTGTGAAACCAACTCCTGTCTTCAGTGTCTCTATCAACACCCGGACACAACATTGGTCTTCCCAATATTTAATTGGAGAAAATTTCTGCTCATCCAGAACTGGATGTCGGACAAGCAGCCTGACAATTTGGAGGCCGTAGAGGGGTTGAGAGAAGTGGTGGTGAGGTAGAGCTGGGTGTCATCAGTGTACATGTGGAAACTGATGCTGTGTTTTCGGATGATGTCGCCAAGGAGCAACATGTAGATGAGAAATAGGAGGGGCCAAGGATAGATCCTTGGGGGACACCAGAGGTAACGATGCGAGAGCAGAAAGAGAAGCCATTGCAGGTGATTCTCTGGCTATGATTAGATAGATAAGAATGGAACCAGGCGAGTGAAGTCCCACCCAGCTAGACGACGATGGAAAGGTGTTGGAGAAAGATGGAGTCAAAGGCTGCAGACAAGTCAAGAAGGACGAGGAGGGATTGTTTAACTTTGTCACAATCCATTGCACATCCAGGAGACAGAACTTTGTCACCATCTTCAGAAAACAAAAATCTTAAACTTGCATTTATAAAGCATCTTATCATGTTCTCAGCACATCGCGAAGCACTTTACATCCAATAGATTGCAGGGCTATGGAGAAACAGCAGGGGAGTGGGACTAATTGGATAGCTCTTTCAAAGAGCTGGCACAGGCATGATGGGCCAAATTGGCCTCCTTCTGTGCTGCATCATTCTATGATTACATTTGAAGTGTAGTCACTGTTGTTTTTCATAAAAACATGACAGCCAGTTTGCACACAGCAAGGTCCTACAAACAGCACATGAAAGAATGGCCAAATAATCTGTTTTTGGCGGTGTTTATCGAGGGAGAAATGTTGGCCAGGGCACCAGGAGAACTCCTGCTCTTCTTTGAACAGTGTCATTGGATCTTTTACATGCCACCTGAGGAGGCAAAAGGGGTCTCGGTTAATTAAAAGAAGTTAAGATAAATCTCTGTCAGCTTTTTCTGCAAGGATAAATTTATTACATTCAGTTTAATTGGATTTAATCAAGTAGAACTCTCGGATATTTATTCACCCTTATAACCCACACTTGGAAGTCTGCCCTGAATTAAATCACCCTCGGCCACAGAAGTGCATGTTCCATGTAGTTTTTGATCATCTGTGTCTGCCCTTGTCCTATAAAATCTGCAATCCTGTTCCAAAGGATTTTTTTAAAAAATCTGAGAACTCTTTATTTCTGGGGGGTCTATCCTACATCGACTTTTTAATGGGGAAAAAGACTGACGCTCCAGTGCGGTACTGAGGGACTGCTGCCCTGCCGGAGGTGCCGCCTTTCAGGTGAGATGTTAAACCGGGGCCCCCATCTGCCCTCTCAGTTGAACGTAAAAGATCCCATGGCACTATTCAAAGAAAAGCAGGGGAGTTCTCCTGGTGTCCTGGCCAACATTTATCCTTCAACCAACACCTGAAAACAGATGATCTGGTCATTTATTTCATTGATGATTGTCGGAGCTTGCTGTGTGCATATTGGCTGCTGCATTTCTTATATGACAACGGTGACCACACTTCAGAAGTACTTAATTGGCTGTAAAGTGCTTTGGGATGTTCTGAGGTCATGAAAGGTGCTATATAAATACAAGTTCTTTATCTCTACCCAATTTATCAACGTACAGTGACGCAATAAACACCATGCAATTCATTCTCATCTACGGTACCTTAAGTATCATGTCTACCCAGTTGCTACATTGTGACATTAATATGGCCATTTTCAAATAACAATTTGGTGATGTCTCCTTCCAGTCTAGGTTCTCTCCCAATGGTTATGCGCAGCTTTGTCCGGGGAGCACAGGGCAAAACATACAAATGTTAGCATTTTGAAGAGCAGAGAGGCAGCCACCCTGTACCCTGTACCCAGCATACACTGTGTGTGTGTCCATTATAATGCAGGCAGGGGAGAGCATGACAAGGGAGAATACAAAGAGATTAGGAGAGAGATCAAATAAAATTAGGAAGGCAAAGAGGAACTATGAAATTAAATTTTCAAGGAACATAAAACAAAATAGTAAAATATTCTTCAGGCACATAAATAAAAAAAGGAAAGTTGCAATGAGAACAGGGCTACGAAGGGATGGACAGAATAAAATCACAGGCAGCGATAGAAGAAAGAAAGACTTGCATTTATATAGTGCCTTTCATGACCACCAGACATCTCAAAGCACTTTACAGCCAATTAAGTACTTTTGAAGTGTAATCACTGTTGTAATGTGGGAAAAGCAGCAGCCGATTTGCGCACAGCAAGCTCCCAATAAACAGCAATGTGACAATGACCAGATAATCTGTTTTTTTATTGTGTTGTTTGAGGGATAAATATTGGCCAAGACAATGACAGAAATAATAAATAATTACTTTGCTTCAGTATTTACCAGGGAGACAGATCAGGTGGACATGACATCGGAAGATGAGATTAGAAATTATATAACACATTTAAAATAAAAAGAGAAATATTAAATAAACTAATCAAACTGAAAGAGGATAAAACCCCTGGGCTGGACGGATTGTATCCACGCATTTTAAAAGAATCTAGAGAAGAGATAGCAGAGGTACTATTACACATCTTTAATAATTCATTAGAAAAAGGACTGGTGGATAGCTAACGTTATACCTATAATTAAGAAGGGCGATAGAACATGTCCATGGAACTATAGACTAGTCAGCTTAACATCGGTGGTAGGAAAAATAATGGAATCCCTACTAAAGGAGAAAATAGAAAAACATCTAGCAATGTTTAGAAATATAATTAATAGTCAACATGGATTTCAAAAGGAAAAGTCTTGCTTGGTCAACCTCATTGAATTCTTTGAAGAAGTAACAAAGAGATTAGACAAGGTTAATGTAGTAGATGTAATTTATCTCGATCTCCAAAAGGCCTTCGATAAGATGCCACATAATAAGGTCTAGCTGGCTGCAAGATAAAGAGCAGAGAGTAGGGGGAAAGGGTAACTATTCAGAGTGACAGAAGGTGGAAAGTGGGGTCCCACAAGGATCAGTGCTGGGACCATTGGTGTTCAAAGTTTATGTTAATGATTTAGACTTTGGAATCAAAAACACAATTTCTGAATATGCGGATGACACCAAATTGGGGGCTGGGTGGGGGGGGGGGCGGCAGGGATAGTCAATACTGAGGAGGACTGCAACAAATTACAAGAAGACATTAATAAACTTGCAGAATGGGCATATAATTGGCAAATGAATTTCAACACAGAAAAGTCTGAGGTAAGTCTTACATTTTGGTAAGAAACATAGAAACATATAAGATAGGAGCAGGAGTCGGCCATTCAGCCCCTCGAGCCTGTTCTGCCATTTAATGAGATCATGGCTGATCATCCAAATTCTGTACCCTGTCCCTGCTTTCTCCTGATATCCCTTAATCCCTTTAGCCTTAAGAACTATATCTAACTCCTTCTTGAATATATTTAATGAATTGGCCTCAACTGTCTTCTGTGGTAGAGAATTCCACAGGTTCACCACTCTCTGGGTGAAGAAATTCCTCCTCATCTCAGTCCTAAATGGCTTACCCCTTATCCTTAGACTGTGACCCCTGGTTCTGGACTCCCCGGCCATTGGGAACATCCTTCCTGCATCTAGTCTGTCTAGTCCTGTTAAAATTTTATAAGTTTCAATGAGATCCCCTCTCATTCTTCTAAACTCTAGCAAATATAAGCCTAATCGACCCAATCTCTCCTCATACGTCATTCCTGCCATCCCAGGTATCAGTCTGGTGAATCTTTGCTGCACTCTCTCCATGGCAAGAACATCCTTCCTCAGATAAGGTGACCAAAACTGCACACAATACTCAAGGTGTGGTCTCACCAAGGCCCTGTACAACTGCAGCAAGACATCCTTGCTCCTGTACTCGAATCCTCTCACTATGAAGGCCAACATACCATTTGCCTTCTTAACCGCCTGCTGCACCTGCATGCTTACCTTCAGCGACTGGTGCACAAGAACACCCAGGTCTCGTTGCACTTCCCCTTTGCCACCAAAGTGGATAACCTCGCATTTATCCACATTATACTGCATCTGCCATGCATCTGCCCAATCACCCAACCTGTCAAAATCATACTGGAGTTTCTCTGCATCCTCTTCACAGCACACACGCCCACCCAGCTTTGTGTCATCTGCAAACTTGGAGATATTACATCTAGTTCCCTCATCTAGATCATTAATATATATAAAAATAAGGAGATCACATATTATTTGGAAAATAAGAATCTAACTGGGGTAGAGAAGCAAAGGGATCTGGGAGTACAAATACACTAATCACTGAAAGTAGCGATGCAGGTTAATAAGGCCATAAAAAAAAATAAGTACTAGTGTTTATTTCTAGAGGGTTAGAATTGAAAAGTAGAGTAGTTATGTTAAATTTGTATCGAACTTTGGTTAGACGACACTTCTGGTACAGTTCTGGTTGCCATTTTATAAAAAAGATATGGGGCACTGGAGAGTTTGCAAAAAAGATTTACAAGGATGATACCAGAAATGCGAGGGTATACCCACCAGGAAAGGATGAACAGGCTGACGTAATAAAACTCACTACACACTTGGTTTGAGCATAAAGCAAGGCTTTAATCAACTTGTTTCAGAACATGGAGGTCTAGTTGTATTCACTGGCTCCCTTGTCTTTACAAAATGTCCCTGGCAAGCTGGGGCCAACGCCCGAGTATTTATACTCCTTGGACGGCGCCACCAGCTGGCCGTCCAGTGTTATTTCATAGGTAGTTTCTCGATGATGAGATTTATGACACAGGCTAGGTCTCTTTTCTCTTGAAAAGAGAAGGCTGAGGGGTGATTTAGTAGAGGTCTTTAAAATCATGAAAGATTTTGATGGAGCAGACAGAGAGAATGTGTTTCCACTTGTGGGGAAGAGTGAAACTAGAGGCCATCAATATAAGATAGTCACCAAGAAATCAAATAGGGAATTCAGAAGAAACTTTTTGATCCAGAGAATGGTGAGAATGTGGAACTCGCTACCACAGGGAGTGGTTGAGGCAAATAGTATGGATGCATTTAAGGGGAAGCTAGATAAGCATATGAGGGAGAAGGGAATAGAGGGTTATGCTGATAGTTAGATGAGGAAGGATGGGAGGCTGCTCGAATGGAGCATATATGCTGGCATGGACTGGTTGGGCTGAATGGCCTGTTTCTGTGCCATATATTCTATGCAATTATATGTAGTTTCTGGTGACAGATTTGGCTAGGGGCCTGATTGTCTGATTTGCACTCCTGTTGGCTGAGACTGCATGTCGGGAGCAGAGTCCCAGAAAATTGACCCCACATTCTTCCAAATCCAACCATTCCTCTGATGCCTGCAAACTCCTTCCTCATTTGCTCCCAAGTCTTATACATTTGCGTTGGTTTGATCTGTGCCCTCCATCCAAGCATTTTGGACCTCTAGAAGAGTGTCCTTCAGTACTAAATACCTGCACCGTTCTTTGCTGCACCGCCTGCAGCAGGATCTCCAAGGAGTTATCAACAAACAGGGACATTCCCCCTAATTTCTGCTAGATTTCACTTGTTCTTAGCTCCTAGAAGGATTTTTGGTGACCAAATGTGCTCCCTTTAATTACAAGCAGCACCCTTTTCAAGAGCTTCTGCCTTGCTGGATTTCCCACCCCAGCCATTCAATGCATGCCCTGCGATCCTTGACCCTGCACACACAGCCTATTAAAATGACTATGATGGCCGAACTCGCAAAATCCGGCTAAGTCAGTGCCCTTCACTTCAGCTGCCACCCATGTCATTCTCCCAGTGATCCGGGCTGCCACTATTCTGGGATTGGCCCCATCACCTCAAGGTATTTATCCAACAATTTACAGGTGTTGACCAGCTCAAGTAAGAGAACTGGGAGTCTATTCCGCACATCCACCGCTCTGTAGAGAAAGAAATTCTTTGAATTTGAAGTCTTTCTTCTTGGATGAAATGGTCTAATTCCCAGGTTCACATTTGAGTCCTTTCTTGAGTATGTGAGTGACATTCGCTATCCTACAATGTCCTTTATTTCTTGATCTGCTTCGGGATGCCACTTTTTCCTCTGTGCAATGCTATAGGTTCTCTTGCTTGGTGTTTATGCTGGACCTTTTTTGTTTAGCTATTGCTCCATTTTGACTCCCCTACGAAAGTTTGTAGTCTTGTCATGAGGGCAGCCAGTGCTAGGTATGGCCAAGCAGGTGGTCCCGCTGACGGCTAACCATGGATTTTTTGGTTTCACTGCAGTCTTGTTTTTTATGTTCTTTATTTCTTAAAATTGTTGTGTCATAAATCTTTGTGCTGTAATTGAGTGATTTGTTTCTTGTGTTATTTTTGCAATAGGTTTGTTTAATTTGTAAAGGAGTCAGCCTTTGGTCAGTGGTTGTACTCTTGCCTCTAGGTCAGAAGGCCGTAGGTTCAAGCCCCAGAGACCCGAGCACCTATTCTAGGCTGACACCTCACTGCAGTACTGAGGGAGTGCTGCACTGGCAGAGAGGCTGTCTTTCAGATGAGACGTTAAACTGAGGTCCCGTCCACCCTTTCAGGTGGATGGAAAAGAAGAGCAGGGGATTTCTCCTGATCCAACGCTGAAAAAAATTGAGGTTACATTTCTGAATCAGTAGCAACAAAATTACCATTTTAAGTTAAACATTTTCCCATGTGGTGTGAAGTCAGTGATTTATATGTTCTTGCCCTGAATTGAACATTCTGCTTTAGCAAACTTTCAGTGACTCACTGAGTGTTTGGAGACATTGCAATATTTAGCACAATTCCTACAATACAAGTCATTTTACCAGAATTTTGCAGAAAACTTGAATATTATTGTCTGGAAGCGACTGTCCGTAACGGTAAGACGGAATGTGCATTTATATAGCGCTTTATCACATCCACAGAATTTTCCAAAGCACTTCACAGCCAACAATTTACATTTGTATTGTAGTCACTGTTGTTCTGTGGGTAGCAGCTTGCACACAGCAAGATCCCACATGCCACAAAGGAGTGTATTTTTGGTGCTATTGGTTGATGGTGGAATGTTTGCCATGAAAACCCTGCTCTCCGAAGAGTGCCATGGAATCTCTACATCTCCCTGAACTAGCAGACTGAATCGAGATTTAACGTGTCACCTTCGACCATGCAGCACTCCTACTGAAGTGTCAGCCGAGACAATGCCCCCGAGTCCTGGATGGAGGCTCGAACCTCAGCTGTCTGACTCAGAGGCAAGAGTGTTACCAACTGAGCCAGGAAATCAACAGTGCTCAGTGCTCAAACGGGAATGTGGGTATTCCGATCCATCTTAACCTATTGCAGATAAAGCAATGTGATCAGATTTCCTTTTAAATAATATAACCTGTTCCCTTTTCTAATGACGTTTTAACGAAACTCTTGTAGCCTAGGAATGGAACACGATGGTCAAGGAAACCGGTGCGGAGATGAAACCAGCATGGGGAGCGTTATGGCGCCCTTGGTCCAGGCTGCATTTCATCGATTTCATTGGTCTCGGTGCAGCGGGCAAGAGCTCAAGCGATATCTTCAGTGAGTACATCAACAGGCCGAAGAATCATTGACCTTATATTGCTTGAATTTATTAAAAATTAATTCTTCTAGGAAGATACTACAGCAAGACGGGAGGGATCGTATGGTGTTTGGGGGTCGTTGGCTGCTATGGCCATTCTTGAAGAAGTATTGTTAAAATAATTTTGGATAAGTCCTTCTACAATGTCCCAAACAAATGCAAACAAGGCAAGTGGAACTCCTGTCTTGAGAAGGTGTTGCTGTAAGCTGAGAGGCAGCAGCATTATCATCCATGTCCAACTCGGCACTGCCTCTGTTTGGCCACTGATTTGCAGGAAAGCAGACCTAATTAAGAATGAGATCAGTGAAGCCCTGCCTTAAGGTTCTGTGGGGGAAAACTTTGTGTGCGCCAACACACTTGCCGGTGTCACTCGAGTTAACGGCTGCCGAAAATGGCCGCAGCGCTAACGTTGAAAAATTGGCTCTTGAGATTGGCGATGTGGAGCGCTGCGCTAACTTACCATACAACGCCCTCCTGGATAATGGAGGCCTCCGACCCGAAGTTCCCATCAACAGTCGCCGTTGCTGCTTCTTACAGCCTGTGGGAGCGAGGTTGTGGAGTTCGCAAGGTATTGTGGGCAATTAAAGGGGCTGTGAATTAAAGGGGCAAAACATTCAGAAATAATAAAAATTACAATGCAGTGTAAAAATGCAACTTTCAACCCTTGCTGCCTTTCAAAATAAACATAAGCATTAAAAATAATTCCCAAATGGCAGTCTTCAGCTCTTAAAACTGAATTGTCTTCCACACCTAAGAAAATGGGAAAAGTGCTTCAGCACTAACACAAATAGCTCAGCAAGCCAGGGAAGGGGCACCCAAGGTCTCGTACGCAGCACTCCAGCTTTGTGCAGGGGACCTCTACCCACAAAGGCCAGGAGGCCCTCCAGAAAGAACGATGTGGACTACATTACTGAGGCCGTCACTGCCAGCAGTATCACAACAACAACAGCTTGTATTTATATAGCGCCTTTAAGCATAGTAAAACGTCCCAAGGCGCTTCACAGGAGTACTATAAGACAAAATATTTGACACCGAGCCACATAAGGAGAAATTCGGGCAGGAGGTAGGTTTTAAGGAGCGTCTTAAAGGGGGAAAGAGAGGTAGAGAGGTTTAAGCAGGTAATTCTAGAGCTTAGGGCCTAGGCAGCAGAAGGCACGGCCACCAATGGTTGAACGATTATACCCACATCACCTGGCTCCAGTGGTCAAGGTCAGTGATGCATCTTTAAAAGCCGTCACCTACCATCTGCATCACTAGCCTCCCACACTGCTCAATGCACGACTTCCGCCCCCACCAATCACTCACCTACCAACAATCTTACCAATCACAAGGCACACCTCCCATTCCTAGCCCCACCTCACCCCCCTTGGAGGAGATGGTGCTGGCCATTCTTGGAAGGGGCATGGCTGAGCCCTTGGCCAGTGGCAGGACTGAAAGACTACAAGAGGCTGGTATCCTCATATGTTATCCTCCTTCTCGCATGCACCTCTTGCTTTCCCGCCCTCCCCTCACCACAATACCACCCTTGTGCCTTCCTCATTTCACTCACCCAAGAAGTGCAGCCTGCCCAGCCAGTGGGTGACCAAGAAGAGGGAGAGGAGAGTAAAGAAGAAGAAGAAGAAGATTGATTTGACACTCCCTCCCAACCACCAGCTCCTCAAGGTCAACCAGCAAGGCCATTTGCAGTGTCCCCCACTAGAAGTCAGCAGCCTTCCACCGGCCATGCTGCAGCCACTGGGGTAGCACTGCGTGACATCAGTAGGATAGGCAAAGGCACACACAAAACAGTCACTAAGGGAATGCATAAGAGTGATGAGTTGACTTCTTGATGTCATGTTGGATGGATAGATGTATAAAGTTGGATTGGAAAGTTTTCTTTGTGGTGGCTTTAATTTCAGTATCGTGGCCAAGAGGATGCTGTGATGGTCAGTAACAGAGGGAAGGTATGGTGCGGGACTAATGTTGAAATGGGAATTGGGGTTGTGGCCATTGGGACCGCAGTCAGATGATGCCATCCCATATATCCCGGCCACAAAGGGGCTGTCTGGGATGCATCCTTCCATCTGCTTCCTCCTCTTCTGCTTCTTCCTCTTCTGTGTCTTCCTCTTCCCTCTGCGAGCGGATGCTGTAACTCTGAAATGCTTGATTAAAATTCTGGAAATACTCAGCAGCTCAGGCAGCATCTCGACCAGAGACGTGAACTCTGTTTCACTCACCACGGATGTTGCCTGACCTGTTGAGTACTTGCAGCATTTTCTATCTTCTCAACGGCCTTCCTTTACCATCTGAGGCCTTACAAGCATCCAGCAGCACTCCCTACACACTTAAAAAACGTCTAACATCTATTGCAGCAAGCCACTACTTCAATATAATCAATAAAAACCAGTCCAAAAGCTCAAATCCAAACTTACCTGAATGATGTGTGTGTCCCTTTAAGAGGTGCTGACATCACCACGGTCAGCCTGCTTGCACGTTTACCTGGTGTGCTTAGGACCCAGCGCTGAAACATTGGTTAGGCCATAGTTAGAGTACTGTGTGTGCTTTTGGTTGCCATTATAGAAAGGACATAGAGAGCATACAGTGTAGATTCACGAGGATGATGTCAGGGATGATAAATTATAGTAATAGAGTCATAGAGTTATACAGCACAGAAAGAGGCCCTTCGGCCCATCGTGTCTGCGCCGTCCATCAATCCCTGTCCAGTCTAATCCCATTTTCCAGCATTTGGCCCATAGCCTTGTATGCAATGGCATTTCAAGTGCTCATCCAAATGCTTCTTGAATGTTATGAGGGTTCCTGCCTCTACCACCCTTTCAGGCAGTGAGTTCCAGATTCCAACCACCATCTGGGTGAAAAAGTTCCTCCTCAAATCCCCTCTAAACCTCCTGCCCCTTACCTTGAATCTATGCCCCCTTGTTATTGACCCCCTTACTAAGGGGAAAAGTTCCTCTTTATCTACCCTATCTATGCCCCTCATCATTTTGTACACCTCAATCAGGTCCCTCCTCAGCCTTCTTTGCTCCAAGGAAAACAACCCCAGCCTGTTTAGCCTTTCTTCATAGCTGAGGCGCTCCATCCCAGGTAACATCCTGGTGACTCTTCTCTGCACCCTCTCCAAAGCAATCACATCCTTCCTATAGTGAGGCGACCAGAACTGCACACAGTACTCCAGCTGTGGCCTCACCAGCGTTTTGTACAGCTCCATCATAACCTCCCTGCTCTTATATTCTATGCCTCGGCTAATGAAGGCAAGTATCCCATATGCCTTTTTAACCACCTTATCTACCTGTTCCGCTGCCTTCAGGGATCTATGTACATGTACACCAAGGTCCCTCTGACCCTCTGTACTTCCTAGGGTCCTACCACTCATTGTGTATTCCCTTGCCTTATTTGTCCATCCAAAATGCATCACCTCGCACTTTTCCGGGTTAAATTCCATTTGCCACTTTTCCGCCCATCTGACCAACCCGTTTATATCGTCCTGTAGCCTGAGGCTTTCCTCCTCGCAATTTACCACCCCACCAATTTTCATGTCATCTGCGAACTTACTGATCATACCTTTTACATTCTCATCCAAATCATTTATGTAGATCACAAACAGCAAGGGACCCAGCACCGATCCCTGAGGTACCCCACTGGACACAGGCTTCCAGTCACAAAAGCAACCTTCGACCATCACCCTCTGCCTCCTGCCACTCAGCCAGTTTAGGATCCAACGCGCCAAGGCACTCTGGATCCCATGGGCTCTTACCTTCTTGACCAGTCTGCTATGCGGGACTTTGTCAAAAGCTTTACTGAAATCCATGTAAACCACATCCACAGCATTTCCCTCATCCACACACCTAGTCACCCCCTCGAAAAATTCAATCAGATTGGTCAGACATGATTTACCCTTGACAAAGCCATGCTGACTATCCCCGATTAATCCTTGCCTCTCCAAGTGGAGACTAATTTTGTCCCTCAGAATTTTTCCAATAATTTCCCTACCACAGATGTTAGGCTCACTGGCCTGTAATTCCCTGGTTTATCCCTGCTACCCTTCTTGAATAATGGTACTACGTTAGCTGTTCTCCAGTCCTCTGGTACATCCCCTGTGGCCAGAGAGGTTCTGAAAATTTGTGTCAGAGCCCCTGCAATCTCCTCCTTTGCCTCACACAACAGCCTGGGATACATCTCGTCTGGGCCTGGGGATTTATCCACTTTTTGGCCTGCTAAAACCGCTAGTACCTCCTCCCTCTCGATGCTAATATGTTCAAGTATGTCACAGTCCCCTTGCCCGATTTCTATGTCTACATCGTCTTTCTCCATAGTGAACACAGATGCAAAAAATTCATTTAAAACCCCGCCTACATCATCTGGCTCTACACACAGATTGCCATTTTGGTCCCTAATGGGCCCTACCCTTTCCCTGGTTATCCTCTTGCCCTTAATATACTTATAAAACATCTTAGGATTTTCCTTTATTTTGCTCGCCAGTGTTATTTCATGGCCCCTCCTCGCCCTCCTAATTTCTTTTTTAAGTATGCCCCTGCACTTTTTATACTCCTCTAGGGCTTCCTCCGTCTTTAGTCTTTTGTAACTGCCAAAAGCCCCCCTTTTTTTCCTAATGCATTTTTGTATATCCCTTGTCATCCAAGGTTCCCTTTGCTTGTTGGTCCCACCCTTGACCTTTACAGGAACATGTTGGCGTTGTACTCTCTCTATTTCCCTTCTGAAAGTCTCCCACTGCTTTGATGTGGATTTTCCTATAAGTAGCTGCTCCCAGTCCACTTTGGCCAGATCCTGCCTTATCATATTAAAATCGGCCTTCCCCCAATTTAGAACCCTTATTTCCAGGCCGTCTTTGTCTTTTTCCATGACCACCTTAAATCTCACCGAATTATGGTCACTGTCGCCAAAATGCTCTCCTACTGACACTTCCACCACTTGCCCGGCTACATTCCCTAGAATTAGGTCCAGTACCGCCCCCTCTCTTGTAGGACTTTCTACATGTTGGCTCAAAAAGCTCTCCTGGATGCACTTTAAGAATTCTGCACCCTCTAAGCCTTTCACACTCTGACTATCCCAATTAATATTGGGGAAGTTGAAATCCCCCACTATTATTACCCTATTATTTTCGCACTTCTCTGAGATTTGCCTACATATCTGTTCCTCTATCTCCCCCTGACTGTTTGGGGGCCTATAGTACACTCCCAGCAAAGTGCTTGTCCCCTTTTTGTTTTTAAGTTCTACCCATATGGCCTCATTAGAGGAACCCGCTAATATATCATCCCTCCTTACAGCAGTAATTGATTCCTTAATTAATATTGCAACACCCCCTCCCCTTTTACACCCCCCTCTGTCTCGCCTGAAGATTCTTTACCCCGGAATATTGAGCTGCCAGTCCTGACCCTCCCTCAACCATGTCTCCGTGATAGCAACAATATCGTACTCCCATGTGTTCAACAACAACTTCAGTTCATCCACCTTATTTGCAAGACTCCTTGCATTAAAATAAATGCCTTCCAGCCTTGCCATATTCCCTTTTGCCTTCACATATTTGCTCTGCCTTCCCAGCTGACTTGTTTTTTCCTCCGTATTTGGCTGTAAATCACCCCCTACTATAGTTCCACTCTGTATCCCATCCCCCTGCCAAGTTAGTTTAAACCCCCCCCAGCAGTGCTAGCAAACCTCCCCGCAAGGATATTGGTCCCCCTCTGGTTCAGGAGGAGAGACTTGAAATATTGATATCATTTTCACTGGAGCAGTGAAGGCTAAGAGTAGATTTAATGGGAATTCTTAAAATGATGAAGCGTTTGATAGAGTGAGTAGGGAAAGGCTATTTCCTCTGGTTGGTGAGTCAGTGAAGAAATTAAAATTGTCACAAAGAGAATGATGAGAGAGGTTAGGAGAAATGTTTTTGAGAAATTAGTTTTGGATTGCTCTAACAAAGAGCCAGCACAAACACAATGGGCCAAATGGCCTCCTTCTGTGGTGCAAACTTCGATGGTTCTCTGGTTAAGGGGTCACCTAGCATATCCAGGTCCCGGCCTAAGTTGTGGCTCTAACAGCACAGTCTCACGGATGTTATGGCAGGAGTCCTCTGGAAGGGTTGTGGATGCTCAACCCCAATGTCTTTATGAAGAAGGTTGTTAGAATGTGGAATTACCTACAACAAAGCGTTATTTTAAAAGGGAATTAGGTAATTGCTAGGATTCTGGACCCTAACATAAACCTATTAGTCTAACGTCTGTTGTGGGGAAGTTACTAGAATCTGTCAATAGTGACGCAGTGACTGAGCAGTTAGAAAAATAAGAACTCAGAGAGAGCCAGCAAGGAATTATAAAGGGTAAGACAACTAACCTAGTGGAATTTTTTGAGGAGGTCACTAACATGGTAGATAAGGGAGCCTATGGATGTTATTTATATGGACTTGCAGAAGGCATTTGATAAGGTTCCACATAAGAGACTTTTGGCAAAAATGAAAGCTCAAGGAATTGGAGACAACCTATTGACATGGATAGAGAATTGGTTAGGATGTAGGAGACAGAGTCGGGATAATGGGTGTGTGCTCCAATTGGCAGGATGCGATTAGCATTGTCCTCCATTGGATTTGTACTGGGGCTTCGCCTTTTCACCATATTTATCAATGACTTAGACGAAGGAATAGAGAGCTGTATATTGAAGTTGGCTGGCAACACTAAGTTAGGTGGCACAATAAATAATGTAGATGGGATCAGAACGTTGCAAAGGGACATTGATCGATTAAGCGAGTGGGTAAAACTGTGGCAGATGGAGTTCACTGTGAGGAAGTGTGAGGTTGTCCACTTTTGACCTAAGAAAGATAGACCAGAGAATTTTCTAAATGGTGAGAAGCCAGGAACTGTGGAGGAGCAGAGAGATTTAGGGTCCAAGTACAGAAATCACTCAAAGCTAGGGGACAGGTACAAAAAATAATCAAAAAGGCTAATGGAATGTTAGTCTTTATATCGAAGGGCCTGGATTACAAAGGGGTGGAAGTTATGCTACAGATATATAAAGCTCCGGGTAAACCACACCTGAAGTACTAGGCACCGCACCTCAGGAAGGATATATTGGCCTTGGAGGGGGTGCAGCGCAGAGTCACCAGAATGGTACCAGGGGAAAAAGTGTTAAATTATGAGGACAAGTTGCATAGACTAGGCTTGTAATTCCCTTGAATATAGACAATTAAGCAGTGATCTAATTGAGGTGTTTAAGATAATTAAAGAAATTGATTGGGTAGATAGAGATATAGGGCTGGATTTTGTCAATGGGGACGTGATGGAGGTGGGACTCCCACTTTTTGGGTTGTAGTCCCGCCTCCATCGACTTGTGGCCAACCCACGCAATTTTCCCTTGATTGACCTTGTTAAGCCCGCCCAGCGGGCTCAGCAGGCCAATTAAGGGACACCTGGTTACTGGTGACGTCAGTGATTGACAGTTCATCTGTCAAGAGCGTTTGACAGATGAAAAATCAGCATTTGACAGCTCTGTGATGCTGTCAAGCACTGACAATCTGTCTTCTAACTTGAGTCCTTCTACTCAGACTCAGTTAGAGATCTCTCCAGACCAGAAAGCAGAGGCTGCAGCATTTGACAGTTCAGCGGCCATTCTGCTTTCTGTGCCGCTGAACTGAGGGACTCCCGAGAACTGAAGGAAGAAAGCCTGCAGGAGAAAGTAAAGGTAAGTAAAACTTATTAAAACACTTTACACTTACCTCACACACTTACCTCTGCACACATGCATCCATCACTCACCTGCACAACGGACATCTCGACCCCTCCAACCCCTTCAGACTGACGGTCCGCCTCGCTAACTTGCCGTGGTTCGGAGCCGTCGGGAAGCCCACACTTCAGGGCTAAAAATAGGGATTAGGCAAAAAACTGCATGTTAGCTACCTGTTAACAAGCAGTTAATTGGCACTAATCCCCTTCCCGCCTCGGGGAGGCAGCTCCCAGCACAGGTCGGATACCCGCCTCCTGGGACATTGGCACGGAGGCGGGTTGGGAGCGGGATGGGTTCCTGCCCCCCGATTCTGCAATTTTTCCACCACTCCCGCCTCCAAACCCGCCTCCACAGGGCTTGGAAATTCGAGCCCAAACTATTTCCTCTGGTGGGGGTGTCCAGAACAAGGGGGCATAATCTTAAAATTAGGGCTAGGCCATTCAGGGGTGAAGTCAGGAGCACCCCTTCATACAAAGGGTAGTGGAAATCTAGAACTCACTCCGCCAAAAAGCTGTTGAGGCTAGGTCAATTGGAAATTTCAAAACTGAGATTGATAAGATTTTTGTTAGGCAAGGGTATTAAGGGACATGGAACCAAGGCAGGTAGATGGAGTTAAGATACAGATCAGCCATGATGTAATTGAGTGGCAGAACCCGTTTGAGTGGCTAAATGGCCTACTCCTGTTCCCAAGTACCTGTGCTTGAAAAAGAGGGATCATGAGATCACGTAAATACCCCTTTAATTGTTTCACCTGTCTCATTATAGATTTAATGAACAGATTTAGAATCATACAGCACAGAAGGAGGCCATTTCACCCATCGTGCCTGTGCGACTCTTTGATAGTCCCATTCCCCTGCTCTTTCCCCATAGCTCTGCATTTAACTGGTGAGTCCGGCCTGGACAGTGTAAAATGTTAATTTTTTATTACTTTGTGCAATGTCATTATGTATATGGCATGTATTGGTTATGAGATTGAGCTACAGAGTGGCAGCTATCAGACAGTATTTACAGGATGCGATATATGAACTAGCACATAGTTATTTAATCCCTCAAATTAATTTATTTGCTGGCTTTGCTTGCCTGGCAAGTTTGGAAAGTCCAAGTTCAAACTTAGTGGCGGTAATAATATTTCAGTGACTGGTCAATCTATGGACCAGGTTTTATAGGGAGATGGTGGAAGCAGTTAATATTGATTCATTCAAATGCAAATTAGATAGATTTCTTTCAGAAAATAACATTTTGGGATGCAGCATATGAGTCATTTGAGACATAATGGCCTAGAAATTCACTATGGCCCCGCCAGCTGGCTAGCAACCAAAAGTTAGCGCTGGGCGCGGAGCCAGTTGCGACCGTCAGATATTCAGTTTTTGCGCCCCAAGTCGGAACCGGGCGCTATTCCAGGGTGTGCCCGCCCCCGCTTGGGGCGCTGAAACTGAATTTCAGCGCTCTAGGTGCCGCTGTGACACCCGATGCGGTGCGGCAGGCTGCGGTACTGCAGGCCTCCTCCTTCTCTTAAGGTGGAGGTGCCTGCAACGGGGAGATCGCCGCTGGATTGTGCCGGCAAATGAGCCCGGCACCACGGAGAAGTGCCGGGCTCGTGGAAAGCAGCCGGCAATGCCACGGGGGGGGTGGTGAAGGAGGCCGGGGAAGGAGGTGCGGGCATGCGGCCGCCGAAAAAGCGGCCGGCCGCACCTCCACCTTTATGCGCCCCACTAAGGCTGCAGTAAGGCCCTGGTCTCCGGATGTTAGTAGCGGCCGCCACGGAGGAGGCGGTGGCAACTGAATATGGGCGTCGGGCCGGCATTGGGGCGGAAACGGGGCACTGCGCACACCGATGATGTCATCGGTGCCGGCGCAGCGCTATCGGCTACCGCCGCCATTACCGCCGAGCTCAATATCAGCGCAACCTCCTCTATTGGCGCAGAAGCCCTCTTTGGGCAGTAACTGGCCGCAAAGCTGGCAGCGCCTTACTGAATTTCTAGGCCAATGTGTGGTAAGTGTAGCATGTTTGGGAGGAAAATGGTGACTTTGGACCTATGGTTCCCAAAGCTCTTCACCACTGGAGTTTTTCTTGCCTCATGTCTGGGTCAGTGGTAGACTAATTGATAGAGATTGATTGCTATGAATAGTCAACAACTCCATTATCATTGTAACATGCGACTACTAGGATGGCTACTAGAAGGCGGTAGAAGACCTTGGTCTTTTTTCATCTAGCAATTCCTATGTTCCTAATCTCTGTATGGCACTGACGCATAACCAGAGCTTTCAATATTAAACAGATCATACGTGCAATTTTATTTTTGTCCCTGTCATCAGCTGTGCACCTGAGACATCCAACGATACAAACACAGCAGCAGTAAACCTATAGTTTCGAGCAGTGGTGAAAGGCGCTTGTTCTTGAGACAGGCAGTTTCCACCGCTGCTTGACGCTTTGAGATAGCCCCCATGTATGCAGTGCTCTCCTCAGTGAAAGAAACCAAGAGATTGTCAAGAATTATCAGCTGAGTCCATGCAGCTGGGAAGTTCAGGCCTGCTCAGACCCAAGGTATACTACAAGGAAAGGATTCCACGATCCGGCACTTCCAGCAGGGTGCAGCACTCACGGGGGAGTCTGACTTGGGAAACCGCAGGTGAGGTGTGATCGCAGCTGGAAATGGCAGATTGTGGAATCATTCAATTGTTATAACATCCTCAGGAGTTTTATCGGAATAAGCAAGGAAGTTTGAACACTTGGGATGGCGATTTTAGTGAACAGATCGTAGATTCAGTCTCATTTTCTTTTCTTCCTACAGCTCCTACGACTGCCTCCTGGATGACCCATTTGAACACGATTGGCCCAAACTTCCAGAACTGCCAGGGATAAACTATTCAATGGACGAACAATGCCGCTTTGATTTTGGTGTGGGCTACAAGATGTGCACAGCTGTACGTTTTGCCAAAAAAACACGTAATGACTGTAAATGAGGGGTTAAAGATAAATCTGATATGTCAGATGGGTGGTTAGCAATAAATATCATAGGTCGACACATCCCTTTACAAAACGAATGAAGCTCTCGCGTGGCCGACGTGATGCGAGATTAAGCTTCAAGTCTGATTCACTGTCTTGTGTCGAGTCATCTGACCGTAACTAGGTTAGCAGTTTGGGCACCACAATTGGCCCCAGTACCCCCGGGGAAAAACGTCAGCTGTGGATGGCCATCCCTGATTGACTGGCAGTGCCCTGGTCTGAATGTTGGGCGAGGACAGGATCAGACTCGATTCTGGTGCCTCCCATGACCCTGCCCTTGCCACCACTCACTGCCTCAGCTCCCAGATGAAGAATGGCTATTTCGTTGAGGCGCTGCAGGGTTGTCGGTGTCTGTGAAGTCCTGTTCTGGCAAGAGTCCGTGCTGACAGGAGACGAGGGGATAAGTACTGGCAAAGCAACAGAAATAAAGAGGCCGAGCACTCAAAGCCTGGCAAAACACTTGAATGTTTCCCTTACATGTTGAATCTGGTGCTTCGAGCCAACATTTAAGGGCAAATTGTGCAAGACTGCACACCCAGTGCAACTAACTGAACAACTCTGATTTGTTTTGTTTCACGAAATAGACATTGTATGGTAAAGGGTAAATTCAGAGAGGGAGCTCTCCCGGGGGCTTGGTGAATGGGAGGACAACCCTGTGTCTGACCCCTGCTCGCATGTAGTGAGACATTGTGCTGTGCGTAAGGCCTCACTGAGGTTACCCTTTACTGTATAACGTAAAAAATGAAAGAATTGCATTTATATAGCGCCTTTCATGACCTCTGGCCGTCCCAAATTAATTACTTTTGTAATGTAGGAAACACGGCAGCCAATTTGCGCACAGCAAGCTCCTACAAACAGCAATGTGATAATGACCAGATAATCTGTTTTAGTGATGATGATTGAGGGATAAATATTGGCCAGGACAGCGGGGATAACTCCCCTGCTCTTCTTCAAAATAGTGCCATGGGATCTTTTATGTCCACCTGAGAGAGCAGATGGGGCCTCGTGAAACAAAAGGTCTCTTTAAATTTGAGTTCAGAACAGAAGTATGTTCATTTCTAAAAGGACAGAGAATACTGGAGACACTCAGCAGCTCAGGCAGCATCTGTGGAGAGAGGAAGGTAGGGTTAACGCTTCAGGTCAATGACCCTTCATCAGAACCGGTAAATGTTACAGATGAACAACTTACAAGGAATTTACAGGGAAAAGGGAACAGGGAGGAAAAAAAGAGAGGTCTGTGATTAGGTGGAGGACAGGAGATGAATAAATGACAGAAGTGATAACGATGCAAGGCAAAAGGAGGCATTAATGAGAGAAGTTAGAGAAATAAAAGTTGTATCCGAGACCCAGAGAATGTGTGAATGGTTACAGCAGAATAGTAGAGGGGAAGGAAAGCATGGGAAATCTGGCAGAGTGGAGAAGGCTCCAGTGGCCCAAGAGCGTGATCAAAGAAAAAGGCAGATGGACACCAGAGGTGCAGACCGCCCCACCGGCTGTGTACCAATGGGGGATCCCCAGCCCACAACCTCCCCCATTCCTGGAAGCGCTGGTGCACCCATCCTGCATTAACAGCACCTACTGTCTGAGAGTGAATGGGAACTGTGGTTAAGGTCTGAAGTTATTCACGTCAGATGTTTGTAAATCAGCTAGTAAAAAGATAAGGTGCTGTTCCTTGAGCTTGTGGTGAGCTTCGTTGGAACAGTGTAGGAAAACAAGGACAGAGAGATCAGAGTGCGAGTGTGATGGAGAATTAAAATGGCAAGCAGCTGGAAGTTCAGGGTTGCACTTGCAGACGAAATGGAGGTATTCAGCAAAATGATCCCCTAATCTGCATTCGGTTTCCCCAGTGTAGAGAAAACTGCATCATGAGCAGTGAATACAGTACAACAGGTTGGTGTAAATCGCTGTCTCACCCGGAAGGAGTGTTTGAAACCCTTGATGGTGGTGTGCGAGGAGATGAAAGGACAAGTGTTCCGTCCCCTGCACTTACATGGGAAGGTGCCGGGGGGAAGGAGAACAGCTGTTAGGGGTGATGGAAAAGTGGACCAGGGTGTCATGGATAGAACGGTCCCTTCGGAATTCTGAAAGAGGAGGGTAATTTGTTTTTGGTGGTGAGATCGCATTGGAGGTGCCGAAAATGGCAGAGGATGATTCGTCGAATGTGGATGCTGGAGGGGTAGAAGGTGTTGGCAAGTGAGACTCTATCATGGTTCTGTGAGGGAGGAGAATGGGATTAGGATGGAAGCACAGGAAATGGGACGGACACAGTTGAAGGCCCTGTCTACCACGATGGAGGGGTCTGCTCATTCCTAACTTGGGACTTTGTACATAAATTATCTCCATTTAATAAATGTTTCTTTTTTCCCCAAATTTCTTTTTGCCATGTGTAAAACTTTATCAAGTTTAAAATCACTATTTCAAGTGCAGAATGCAATATAGGGATTGATCTATTTAAGTTGTTGAGCAGAGAATCAGGCACTGTGGGCCTTTGATTTCTTATGCGAGCATTGGTCTGTGCCAGATCACCTGTATAATCTCAACATAAATTCATCAGGGCCCGAAATACTGGCACACTGATTTGTAAAGTGAACCAAATATTGCTTATATGCAGTATGTCCTGCAAATGGCATCTAGTAATGAGGGTGCTTTAGGTAGTTTCTGTATGAGCATGGCAGCCTGGCACACTGGTATATCAAGAGATATAGAAACATAGAAAAATAGGAGCAGGAGTAGGCCATTCGGCCCTTTGAGCCTGCTCCGCCATTCAATATGATCATGGCTGATCCTCTATCTCAATACCATATACCCGCTCTCTCCCCATACCCCTTGATGCCTTTAGTGTCTAGAAATCTATCTATCTCCTTCTTAAATATATTCAGTGACTTGGCCTCCACAGCCTTCTGTGGTAGAGAATTCCACAGGTTCACCACCCTCTGAGTGCAGAAATTTCTCCTCATCTCAGTCCTAAATGTCCTACCCCATATCCTGAGACTGTGACCCATCATTCTAGACCCCCCAGCCAGGGGAAACATCCTCCCTGCATCCAGTCTGTCTAGCCCTGTCAGAATTTTATACATTTCAATGAGATCCCCTCTCATTCTTCTAAACTTTAGTGAATACAGGCCTAGTCGATCCAATCTCTCCTCATACCACAGTCCTGCCATCCCAGGAATCAGTCTGGTGAACCTTCGCCGCACTCCCTCTATGGCAAGTATATCCTTTCTTAGGTAAGGAGACCAAAACTGCACACAGTACTCCAGGTGTGGTCTCACCAAGGCCCTGTATAACTGTAGTAAGACATCCTTACTCCTGTACTCAAATCCTCTTACAATGAAGGCCAACATACCATTTGCCTTCCTAACTGCTTGCTGCATCTGCATGTTTGCTTTCAGTGACTGGTGTACAAGGACACCCAGGTCCCTCTGTACATCAACATTTCCCAATCTATCACCATTTAAATAATACTCTACCTTTCTGTTTTTCCTACCAAAGTGGATAACTTCACATTTATCCATGTTATACTGCATCTGCAATGTATTTGCCCACTCACTCAACTTGTCTAAATCGCCTTGAAATCTCTTTGCATCCTCCTCACAACTCACAATCCCACTTAGTTTTGTGTCGTCGGCAAACTTGGAAATATTACATTTGGTTCCCTCACCCAAATCATTGATCTATATTGTGAATAGCTGGGGCCCAAGCACTGATCCCTGCAGTACCCCAGTAGTCACCGCCTGCCACCCCGAAAAAGACCCATTTATTCCGACTCTCTGTTTCCTGTCCGTTAACCAATTTTCAATCCATGCCATGATATGGTACAGATTATCTGTGTTAGCTGTGTGCTTTATTTTTGTGACAATTCACGGATCCTGGACTCGCAGCAGGGGGTGGCGCTCGGAGGGAGCATGGTTCAGGATTAGATACAACACTGTGGCGCTTATGCTCTGATCCACGGTCCCTTCATGCTTGGTTCCACATTGGAAGCGTGAATTAACTATTATATGTTGTACATGGATGTCATATTTTAGCGTTGAGTGTATATAATGTCACTGCTGCTTCAGAGCACTAAGCATCACTTGCAGCAAAGACCCAGAAATTGTGTTTTGCATTTTGTAGTAAAAACATATCCTTGTTGTTAGGTGCATATTTTTATTTGGCAAGAGAAACAAGAGGCAAAGATATAAGAGGAAATTTTTGCAAAGCTGAGCTCCCAGCGTGGAGCCTTGCTAGAAGGAGCACAAGTCCTACAGTGTTATACCCATACCTCCACTACATTCCCAGTGTGGAGCCTAGCTAGGTAGGAGCAGGTATCACAAAATCAGCCCAACAGTATTAGACCCCTATCTCCACTCTACTCCCGCGTAGAGCCTCACTAGATGGGAGCTCTTAATTCACCGTGTTGTTTGAGTCCTATCTGCAACCTACACTCCTGCCCCGTGAATCTCCGCACTGGGACTGGGGACTTATAAAACGACCCCATGTATTTACCATTCTTTTTCAAAATGTGGAAACCAAATATATTTTGGTTTAGAACGTTAAAACTCTAAAAAGCAGCAATCAGCTAATTGTTGAAAACCTTCTAGTAAGAAAAAGCCAATTTCATTTGCCTGTGGTTACAGTTTCGCACCTTCGATCCATGTAAGCAGTTATGGTGCAGCCATCCTGACAACCCATTCTTCTGCAAGACAAAGAAAGGGCCTCCCTTGGACGGAACAGAGTGTGGTCCTGGAAAGGTGAGTTGTCCATGGGACACTGTTACTTGTTTTGGACAAAATTAATGATATATATTATAAGAGTTCCACTGACATATTGCAGGCCTGGTCCTGGATTAAATGGACAACAGAGTCAAGGTAGTCAGGAAACTGCAGTATATCTCCAACTGGACCAGTGATCAGTGCAATCTGGTGGACTTCTGAGATGAAACTCAGCCCCACCAAATCGGGTGTCCTCGCTCAAAATCTGCTGAAGGTCCTCTAGAAGGGTTTAAGCAATCCTACTCTATATTATGAAAGGACGCGACTGCTGCCAAGGCCATAAAGTAGTTGCTCGTGCGCAGTTCCAGTGGTTTTTCTGTTCGTTCTCGCCGGACTTCCCACAGATTAGTGAGAGAGGAAGGTGAGGGGTGGAAATTTCAGGTATTGTGAGGTCTGTAATGTGACTTGAAGGTGATATTAGGATGTTTGAAATAAAAACAGAAAATGCTGGAAATACTCAGCAGGTCAGGCAACATCTGTGGAGAGAGAAACAGAGTTAACGTTTCAGGTCGATGAACCTTCGTCAGAACTGGAAAAAGTTAAGAGATGTAACAGATTTTTAAGCAAATGCAGGGGCCGGGAAAGGGGGGAGGGGAGGAAAGAACACCCCCACTGGTTGGTTGAGGGCCAGGCTGGTCAGCTGGTGGTTCACTATCTGAAAGCAGGGAGGTACAAGAGTGGCTTTAGCGACAGGACAGGGGGACAGTGAGGGAGCAAGGACTGGAGAGATTTAGTAAGTTGGATTGAAAGTGTAAAAGGCTGGTGTTGTGAGGGACAAGTGGAATGAGAGAGGAGAGAAAGCTGATGAACTTACCGTTGCTGACCCCAAGGGGGTCGACCTCTCCAGGGGCGACGGGACCGATCACCTGGCTGGCAACGATCCTGTGGATGCGCGCCTCCAAATTGCTGAGGGTCTGCAGCTGAGGCCGCCCTCCACCCGTCCGTTGCTGCTGCCACCTATTATGAGATAGCTTGGCCTGCAAGAAAAAGGACGGCGTCTGAGTAAATGTGCAGCCATGTGCTTGCCTGATGTGCCTCCCATAGTTGAATAGCCCTTAATATATGCAACCATGTGCTTCCCTGATGTGCCTTCCATAGTTGAATTGCCCTTAATGTATGCAAGGTGTGGAATGTGTGTGTGTGTGTTTTATGAGATGGCCATAGGTCTTGGATGAGTGTTGGGCATTTGGGGTTTTTACACCCTCTGGCCACAGAGTGAGGTTGAGATGGAGGGATGGAGAGGTATTGAAAAGCAGCCACTCACCCTGACGACCCGAGTGAGGTCGTTGAACTTCTTCCAACATTGTGTGTGGGCCCTGGGCACCATGCTCCTGGAGGAGACGTGCTGAGCCACCTCCCTCCACACTCTTCTATAGTCGTGTGGCAATGGCCTCCTGCCACTCTGTGGGTAGAGTATTGATCTTTGGCGCTCCACTGCCCCAACCAGAGCCACCAAGGCCCAGTCGCTGAAGTGCTGAGCTCGTTCCCTGGGCCTCTCCATTGTTCTTTGTAGCAGATTTGAAGTTGTGGTCTGTCCAGGCCAAGATTCAAGGCTGCAATGAGCAGGGTGTGGCTGGAGAGCAAGATCGACCCTCCCCTTTAAGAACTGGCCGGCACCAGTGTGTCTATGTTCCATTGCTAACTGACATCACCTGAGCTTCGCCAGCGCTCTGAGTTAACACCTCGCTCCTCGGCGTTCGTGCCTTAAGAGAGGTGTGTAGGGCCTGATTTAGCGCTCCAATCACCTCCAGGGGCGATAGAAGCTAAGTTTGCAGTTGGAGGCGATAATTAGCCTTTATTAAACTTTGCGCCCCAAATGGGGCGATAGCGTATTTCTCCCCCTTAAAGTGACAAACGACTGGAAGCTCGGAGTCATGCTTGCAGACTAAATGGAGGTGTTCCGCAAAGCGGTCACCCAATCTGCATTTGGTCTCCCCAATGTAGAGGAGACCGCATCATGAGCAGTGAATACAGTATATTAAATTGCAAGAAGTAAAACGCTGTTTCACCTGGAAGGAGTGTTTGGGGCCCTGGACAGTGGAAAAGGTGGAGGTAAAAGTTTACTCTTCCTGCCCCGCAAACAGGGGGCAGCTTCCAACCCCCACAATTTTGACTAGCCCAAAATCGACTAGCTGTCTCTTTTTGCCGGTCTCAGATGGGCAACTGGCTGGCAGGATGCAAATGAGGCCTGGGAGTTAAAATAGACCCAGTGTCAAACTGATGATGTCGGGTGTGTTTGAGGCTTGACCCACCCCTGCCCGAAACCCCCCCCCCGCCATTGTCAGTGTAATAATGCACTGAGTATGCAAGAGTGCACTGAGTGTAATAATGCACAATGTGGTAATGCACTGTTAGTAGTAGTGTGGTAATGTGCCATCAATGTAATAGTGCACTAACAGTGTAATAATGCACAATTTAACAATACACCAACAGTTTATTAATACACTGCCAATATAACAATGCATCAAGCATATAATAATGCATAATGCAATAATGTACTGTCAGTGTAATAATATGTATTGTAATAATTACCTGCCAATATTCATGATTAGACTTTCAATAGGACAAGCAAATTCCAATACTAAAAATATTGAATTTGAATTCTCAGTGGTGCTACCAAGGTCACTGTTTGTGGAAGACTTCAGAGCAATTAAGGCAGGATGGTAACTGGGGATCGTGGAGCAAACTTGGGTCCTGTTCTCGCACCTGTGGATCTGGTGTCCGATTTCAAACTCGGCAGTGCAATAACCCAGCGTAAGTGGCTTCTATAGTGATGGATGTTTTTGTTAAATCATTTCTAATGATGAATCAAGCGATGTTATTCTAGTACATGCTTTTCCCATTACACAATAAAGTAACTGCTGAGAAATGCTGTCACATTGTGATAGGCGGGTGAAATTGGTTAACACCAGTAGCACAAAACTAGACTGAATGCGAATCGGCCGCCCGGTTTACCACACTCGATTTTCCATTGACTTCAGTGGAAAAGAAAATCTAATGGGCTGCCGATTTGCTTTCAGCTGGATTTGCAATTGTGGCGTTGACTAGTTTCACCCCCCAGACATCTTAATTAAACCTTTTATCTTTGATCGAAGAGACTGAGTCAGAAGATTTCAATAAAAAGAAAATCTTCAAAGAAACTTGGGGAGGAATTCTGTGTCTGAATTCCCTGATTCCGCACTCCAAGGGAGTACAGGTTCGAGACAATGGGCTAGATTTTCATTCGGCAGTCGGGAAGGAGGCGGGACTACAACTTTCGGGTTTTAGTCCCGCCTCCATCGACGTCCGGCCAATCGACATGATTTTCCCTTGATTGACCTTGTTGAGCCCGCCCAGCGGGCTCAGCAGGCCAATTAAGGGCCACCCAGCAACAGGTGACGTCACAGACTGAAATTTCATCTGTCAAGAGTTTTTGACAGATGAAATATCAGTGTTTCACAGCTGTTTGAAGCTGTCAAACACTGATAGTCTGACTTCTAACCTGAGTCCTTCTACGCAGACTCAGTTAGACCTGTCACCAGCACTGAAAGCTGAAGGCTGTCACTTTTGACAGATCGCAGCCATTCAGCTTTCAGTGCCGGCTGAATGATGGACTCCCGACACCTAGAGGAAGAAAGGCTGTTAAGGTAAGTACAGGTAATTTAAACTTCTTTACACACTTTAGACACACCAAGCACACTTACCTTTGCACTCATGCACCCATCACTCACCTGAACACCGACATCTCGACCCCTCCAAGTCCTTCAACCCGACGGCCCGCCTGCTCTAACCTGACGTGGTTTGGAGCCGTCGGGAATCCCACACGACACCCTTCAAAATAAGGATTAGGCTAAAAACTGCCTGTTAACTACCTGTTAACAGGCAGTTAATTGGCACTAATCCCTTCCCGCCTCGGGTCGGCGGGTCCCAGTGCGGGGCGGGTACCCGCCTCCTCTGAAACTTAAGTGGAGGCGGGTTTTGGGTGGGATGGTGTCAGGACCCCCGAATTCGGGATTTTTGCCCCCCGCATGCCTAAAAGCCCACCTCACGGCACACTGAAATTCTGGCCCAATGATTCAGTGTAATAATGTGCAATGTAATAATGCATTGTCGTGGATCCATGCTCACTTCAAGTATAGCTCAATAGTCATTTTCAAAGTGTAAATGAATATATACTTGAAAAGGAAAAGGTTGCAGGGTAATGGGGAAAGAGTGGGGGGGCGGAGTCTAGACTAATTGGATAGCTCTTTCAAAGAGCAGGCAGAGGCACGATGGGCCGAATAGCTTCCTTCTGTGCTGTATGATTCTATGGCTGTTTGCTGGCAGTGTGGGATTGAAGAATTTATGCTGTGGTTTCTTAATCAATTAGTTCAATTCATTAAAAAAACACATCACAGCTCCCCAGTGGCCTGACTTTTAAAGGAATTGCAACACAAGCACCTTGGTTCAATGCCCAGTATCTGCTGAGTTAGCCAATTTCAGCTGGGGCTATGATAAGGCAGTGCAATTGGTGTTAGCATCGCTGGCTAGGGAGAAGGCACATGGTCACTATGCGGTAACGCATGTTCAAACAGGGACAGCATTAGGGGGTGGAGCCAACACAGTCCAATAAGAGGGTTTTTAGAATGTTTTTTGAAATCGCGGAGGACGGGGCTATGCAATCTCAGTGCTGTGGGTCAGGTGGAAGCTGTATCGGAGAGGCTTCAACAGGGAGAGTTGTGAAGCAACAAGCAGCTGCAAGATGTTATAGGGTTGAATTTTAATTGTGTTCGTGCTTTATTGAGGGGGCTGCAAACTGTGTGAAGGTAGACAAAAGACTGCTTCAGATACAAATTCTGTTACAAATGGTATTTTTCTTTTAATTCACTCATGGGATGTGGGTGTCACTGGCAAGGCCAGCATTCATTGCTCATCCCCAATCGCCCTTGAGAGGCTTGCTGGGCCATTTCAGACAGCAGTTAAGAGTCAACCACATTGCTGTGGGTCTGGAGTCACATACAGACCAGACCAGACAAGGACGGCAGATTTATTTCCCTAAAGGACATTAGTGAACCAGGTGGGTTTTTCTGACAATCCGATAGTTTCATGGTCACCATTACTGATATTAGCTTTTCATTCCAGATTTATTTATTTAAGTGAATTTAAATACCCCAGCTGCATGGTAGGATTTAAATTCCTGTCTCTGGATCATTAGTTGAGGCCTCTGGATTACTAGTCCAGCAACATCACTGCTATGCTACCATTCGCGATGGAATCTAGTAGGTGACTTGAATCAGTCATTCATGAAAGAAAGACTTATGAAATAATACTGAGCGGCCTACGGGTGGCGCTGTCCAGGGAGAGTATAAATACTCGGGCACGGGCCCAGCTTGCGCAGGACATTCTTAACAGGAACTAGTGAAGGACACAACTAGACCTCCATGTTGTAAAACAGTTGATTAAAGTTTTGTTTAACGTTTAGACCAAGTGTCTGGTAGTTTTCTTACGTCAGTAGGTGACCTTGACTGAATTGTGTTGGACAGACTGTCCTATAAAGTGAGTAACGAATGCTCCCAACCAAATACTAGTGGAAAAATGTGCCAATGACACACAGACTTGTGAATGATGACCTAAATTTTCAGAAAGACCCCGAAAGCTAATTACATGTGGATACACTGATACGATGAGCAGTGTCGTATGATCTGACTGTCCTTCTTTGTGTAAGATGTTGCTTGTTTGACTGTTTAAAGTAATGTTATTGCATGGTTGTGACTCAGGCCTGCCAATGGTGGTCAGGATTGCCCTGGTGTAAACTATGAATACCAACTGTGCAACAAAGAAGATTGTCCACGCCATTTTGAGGATTTCCGAGCACAACAGTGTCAGCAGCGCAATTCATACTATGAATATCAAAACGCCAAACACCACTGGCTTCCATACGAACATCCTGACTGTAAGTTAAGTACACAATCTTTATATTCGCCAAGACAAATTTCAGGTTTCACATAGACTTGAAGCGTTTAAGCAACATAATCTTATTGATTTTTATTAGCAATAAAAAGATGCCATCTGTACTGCCAATCCAAGGAAATGGGAGGAGTTGTCTACATGAAACAGTTGGTCCACGATGGTACTCGCTGTTCCTATAAAGATCCGTATAGCATCTGCGTAAGAGGTGAATGTGTGGTGAGTAAAATTAACAACTTGTTCCAAGTGATTACGTGGAAAACCTTCACCGTCTAATCAGTGCTAATATCACATGCATTGAGCTACTACGGAAAAGGTGATTCTGTGATCTGACATTTCCAGCGAGGAGTCCAAGCTCGCGAAGGGTGCAAGTCACAGGGTCAGTGCAACAATGTTGTAGTCAATATTCTCTTAAAAATTTTTTTGGGTGTGCGGCCCCTTTAAGGAGCTGCACAGCCCATTCAAAATACCACGCACGCACGGTTCGTGCCATTGAAAAGCCGATAAGCAGGCTGCGCAGGAGGTCCAGAGCAGCCGCGCAGCTTA
Organism: Somniosus microcephalus; assembly: GCF_052327205.1. Classification (NCBI taxonomy): domain Eukaryota; kingdom Metazoa; phylum Chordata; class Chondrichthyes; order Squaliformes; family Somniosidae; genus Somniosus; species Somniosus microcephalus. Next base: position 66,136,287 of record NC_140987.1, on the reverse strand, counting down.
AAGGGAACATTGCTTGTAGTCCTGTCTCTGATCCAAGCCTACTGGGAGTGCAGCTTCCGCGATGAGAGTGTGGGTTCACAGAATTGCCCTATAAATGCAAGGATAAATTGCCTTTATTCAGTTATTCTTAAACATAGTAGGATCAGTCCAATGTTTCAAGGTAGAAGGGAAAAATCAGAGCTCCTTCCATTAAGATTCATACATATGCTGTGACCTTACTGCAGTGTATAACTCCGTCTTGAGCTTCATGCATTAATTCTTTTTCCCCACTGTCATCAAGCAATTACAGACACAAGAGCTGAAAGAGTTAAAAGATTGTAAACTCTCTGAGTCTGGTTGGTTCTAACAGTCCCTGCCAACACCAATAGTGACGCTTGTTAGGGCACCTTTATATACACAAAATGGTCCAAGATTTGTGAAGTTGCAGGAATGAGCATATGGCAGACCTTACAACTTGCTAAGAGGATCCAAAGATGAGAAGCTTTAGTTACGAAGAGAGACAAAGGAGAGAGATGGGAGCGGTTTTCAAAGGAACAGAGATGGCTATTAGAAGATCTGATAGAGGTGTTCAAAGTTTTAAAGGTTTTTTGTTAAGATAAGTAAGGAAAAGTTGTTTCCACTGGTCAGTGACTTGGTAACCACAGGGCATATATTTAAGATCATCACCAAATAAAAACAAAGTGAGAGGTTAAGAGAATTTGTTTTACGCAGGTTGTTAGGACATTGAATGCCCTATTAGATCTTTGAACCCTACATACAAGGAGTATGGTACTGTAGTGGTTATGTTATTGGACAAGTAATCCGAAGGCCTGGACTAATAATCCGGAGAACGTGAGTTCAAATCCCACCATTGGCAGTTTGAGAAATTTAATTCAGTTCTTTTTTAAATCTCGAAATAAAAGGCTGGTAATAGTGAAAGTGAAAGTGACCATGAAGCTGTCGGATTGTTGTAAAATCCCAACTGGTTCACTTTAAAGAAGGAAACCTACTGCCCTTACTCGGTCTGGCCTATATATGACTCCAGTCCCACACCAACGTGGTTGACTCTTAACAGCTCTCTGAAGTTGTCTGGCAAGCCACTCAGTGATATCAAGCAGAAGAAGGCCCACCATCTTCTCAGGACAACAAGGGATGGGCAACAAATGCTGGCCAATGACACTCACACCCCGAGAATGAATTAAAAAAAACACTGCACAACATTGAGCCCTACATACACTGTACAACTTTGACCTCTACATACACTGTACAACTTTGACCTCTACATACACTGTACAACTTTGACCTCTACATACACTGTACAACTTTGACCTCTACATACACTGTACAACTTTGACCTCTACATACACTGTACAACTTTGACCTCTACATACACTGTACAACTTTGACCTCTACATACACTGTACAACTTTGACCTCTACATACACTGTACAACATTGAGCCCTACATACACTGTACAACTTTGACCCCTACATACACTGTACAACTTTGACCTCTGCATACACTGTACAACTTTGACCTCTACATACACTGTACAACTTTGACCTCTGCATACACTGTACAACTTTGACCTCTACATACAATGTACAACTTTGACCTCTACATACACTGTACAACTTTGACCTCTACATACAATGTACAACTTTGACCTCTGCATACACTGTACAACTTTGACCTCTACATACAATGTACAACTTTGACCTCTACATACACTGTACAACTTTGACCTCTACATACAATGTACAACTTTGACCTCTACATACACTGTACAACTTTGACCTCTACATACACTGTACAACTTTGACCTCTGCATACACTGTACAACTTTGACCTCTGCATACACTGTACAAGTTTTTCAGCAAGTGGAAGACAACAAAGGGAGAACAGGTTATGGGGAATTCTCACTTTCTGAATGGGTGGAGCTGAACAGGTAAAGCTTCAGTGCACGCAGCACTCGAGTTTCCTTAACTTGATTTGGCAGCGACCAATAAGGACTTTGCCAGGCAATACCAAATCATGAACAAACCAGGCAAACAGATAACCAAACCCTCTGCGCAAACCCTACAAACACAGACTGAGGAGTGAACCTGGGAGGTTCTGATCTATGTAGCTCATTCACATGCTGTGACCTGGAGTAATCATCACATTTTTACTCGGCATCACCCACTGAACACATATCTTCAGCAAATAGACAACTTACAACATCAGCACCATAAGATGACAAACATTACACTGACAAAGGTGCTGTTTTGTTAGAATTGTACTATACATGAAGATAATTGAGTGAAGAAGCCAGATATGTTATTGATCTTCATGTGGTTTTTCTCATTTTTCAAAGGTTATGATGTGAACTACACGGTTCTGTCTAGTGCTGTTTGTGGGCACTGGTACTTCTAGCAAGGCAACTCACATCCCCTTCCTTACCTCTGGCCGAAAAGAACTGAGGAGGAGCTAAAGATGATAAGATGTCAGTCAGATCAGTCCCGAACATCTTAACGTAGCAAATGAGTTAAACTGTAACTTAAAATAAGCAGGTTACAGCCTCCATTAAAATACAGGCAAAAGAACTTCATATGGACATGTTAAGATTCATATGCTAATATCACAATTTCTGCCCAAAGCACTAGTTAGAAAGGAGTTTACATGAGATGTTCCTCATGCTTTCCCATTCACTCTGAAGGCAAACAAACACCATGCTGCCAGACTAGATCACTTGGGTTGAGGTCCCACACCCCCCCACCAGCCCCCCCACACCCCCCCCCCCCACCCGCCACTGTTATGACCTCCAAAGACTCATTTAAAAGGTTCTAAAATGGTCTTTAAGATTCTAGACACTTAAAAGAAAGTTTTGAGACATTTTGGCGTGCTTATGTTAAGTATTTGTATTGCTGATTATTCTTTCTAATTTATCTTGCTTTAACTTAATTAAAAATCATGTCAATACATTTGATTATTAGTTTTCTGAAAGGAATTGATTTGTCTTTGTATGCAGGGGAGGTAAGTCAATATCGCAAATCTACCTAAACATAGTTATTGGTTTTGATTTGAGGCAACCAGCCAATTTCTCACATTACTATTGATCACCTATACACAAAAGTCAATTGCATCAGTAATTACCTCAAGGTTTGAAAATAATAATGCAATGGCAGCTTACAGCCTCATACCAAAGAGAAACTGTTGGAAATAAAAGCCCACCTCAAGAGCCAAATGTCTGCTCTTCATAATGTTCAACCTAAATGGCAAAGATGATTATAATATAATTACCTAACTAGTGGCAAAGAATTCTTTTGATCTTGTGTGTTGTATTCTGCCTTGGGAATCCAAAGGAATGATATAGTAAGTGGGGATTTCCCTTTCATCAGTTCCCAGTACTCGTGTTTCTTTTTAAAAATTAATTCTCGGAATATACTCATCGCTGGCAAGGCCGGCATTTGTTGCCAATACCTCCTTGCCATTGAGAAGGTGAAGGGCTTCTTCTTAAACCGTTGCAGTCCGTGTGGTGAAGGTGCTCCCTTAATGCTGTTGATAGGGAGATCCAGGATTTTGACCAGCGCCAATGAAGGAACGGCGATATATGTCCAAGTCAGGTTGCTACGTGACTTGGAGGGGAACTTGGAGGTGATGGTGTCCCCATGCACATGCTGCCCTTGTCCTTGGAGGTCGCAGGTTTGGGAGATGCTGCTGCAGAGGCCTTGACGAGTTGCTGCAGTGCATCTTGTAGATAGTACATATAGTGTATGTGCCTTTAAGTCAGAACTACTTTTACAGCTCCTGTATACTGTAGTACCGGCAGTGACCACACCGGTATATAAGCTTTGCGCATGCCTCTGTACCCCCTGTCTTGAGACTACCCTCCTCCAGTAAAGACCTGTTTATTGTTGATGTACAGCATCTGTGTGATTATTTAATAAGAGCATATCCACTGAACCACGGATCCAACAGTGGCGACGAGTGTCGATTCGAATCTACCTGCAACATAAAAAAAAAATAGTCGAGGCCAGGAACACGGGCGTTGACCACGAGCAACCGCCAGCAGTCAGGCAGAGATTGAACTTCGCAGGGGAGGCTGTGGAGAGCCGGGCTTGGTTCCCCAGCCACGATGAGCAGCAAGAGACCGACGACAGGTCCAGCGCAGACCCTTCCCGAGCAGCGGCGGCTGGAGCCGACCGACGGCGGAGAGAAAGCCGAGCAGCGTCGACCGGGTAAGACAGAGGGTGAAGAGCGCAGGGCGCAGCCGGGGGTTGAACATCGAGCGGCGTCGAGAAAAAGAAAATAAACCGGAGAGAGAGAGGGTAAAGAAACAGCCGGGTTCTAGACTGAGCGGCGTCAAAAAAATATATAAAAAGATGAACGCGCAGAGCACAGCCAGGGCTCACAGGCTGAACAGGGTCCGCAGGGCAAAGAAAGGGGAGCGCGGGAGACGCCATTGAGCCGCGGAGAAGAAGGAAGAGCGCGGGAGACGCCATTTTTAGAAGCCGCAGCGGAGAAGAAGGGTGAGCGCGGGAAGGAAGGAAAGCGCGGGAGACACCATTTTGTGCCAGCAGAGAAGAAGGGGAAGCGCGGGAGGCGCCATTTTCGACAGTTAACTCACACTCAAGGATGCCGAAGAGTGGCAGTATCTCTACGTTCGACAATGAAGTCGAAGATTGGGCGACATATGTGGAACGTATTGAGGTGTACTGTAGGGCGAATGAACTGCCAGATGCTAATAAAGCACTGGTTCTGTTAAATTCCATGGGTGCAAAAACTTATGGGTTACTGCAAAATCTAATAACCCCAGAGAAGCCGGTAAACAAGAATTTTGAAAGCATAGTAGAAATTCTACAGGACCACTTAAACCCCACACCGCTGCTGATAGCAGAACGATTTAAGTTCCATAAAAGGAACCAACACAAAGACGAAAGCAATGCTGAGTACCTAACGGAACTGTGCAAGTTATCGAAACACTGCCAGTTTGGAGCGGGACTAGCAGATACGTTAAGGGACAAGTTTGTGTGTGGGCTACAAAGTGAAGGAACCCAGAAACGGCTTCTATCAGAAAAGGACCTTACGCTGGACAAAGCTTTCAGTATGGCAGTATCACACAAAGCAGCCGCAAGGGGCGCTGCAGAGATACAACGGAGACCGCAAGAATATGGCACCAATGAAATGTCCTGTGGAACAGGGAAGTGCTATCGCTGCGGCAGAACAACACATGACCAGAAAGATTGTTGGTTCAAGGACCAAGTGTACAGACAGTGTGGGAAAGCAGGACACATAGCAAGAGTCTGCAGGTCTGGGAAGAAAACCAACAGTACAAAATCTCCACAGAAGTACAAAATGGTACACCAGGTGATGGACAGTGGTTCAGACAAACAGAAAAGTGACACAGACTCCGGAAGCAAGGAGCTGGGTTGTCTGAAACTACATAAGGTAACTGAAATGGAGGATCACCAGACTATCTGGGTTATACTCAAGATAGACGGAGTCCAAGTGGAAATGGAATTGGACACAGGGTCAGCTCTAACAGTCATAAATCAAAGAGATTACAAGCGACTATTTTCACACATACCCTTGAAAGCTACAGAGATTGTCTTGAAGACGTATACGGGGCAAAAAGTCTACCCCAAAGGAAAAATAAGGGTGAAAGTGACATATAAAGGCCAGGAAATACCTAAAATGGATATATATGTATTGCCAGATGGAGGACCACCACTGCTAGGACGTGAATGGATCCGGAAGATACAATTAGATTGGCATTCCATACAGGCACTGAAGGTTGAGGCCAAAAAGGATGACGACGTCACACCTGGTCGACTGTCAAAAATGCTAACTGACGCAAAAGAAGTGTTCCAGGAGGGACTAGGAACACTAAAAGGAATAACAGCAATGATTAAAATAGAGGAAAATGCAAGCCCAAAGTTTCAGAAGGCCAGACCAGTGCCTTATGCGATCAGACCAGCTGTTGAAGCAGAGCTGGAAGGGTTGGAACGTTCAGGAGTACTGTCCAAAGTGGACTGGAGCGAGTGGGCTACACCCATCGTTCCTGTAATGAAGAGGTCGTTGAGTAATACGCCTGGGGAACCAAAGAAGGTCCGCATCTGTGAGGATTTTAAGGTGACAGTGAACCCAATCCTTCACACGGTACAATATCCGCTTCCACGAATTGAGGATATTTTCGCCTCGCTATCTGGAGGTAAACGCTTCACCAAAATTGATCTAGCCCAGGAGTACTTGCAAATGGAGGTAGAAGAAGCTTCGAAACAATACCTTACGATCAACACTCATAAAGGTCTCTATCAATACAACCAGCTGGTGTTTGGAGTAGCCTCGGCTCCGGCTATCTGGCAAAGGGCGATGGATCAGGTCCTGCAAGGGATTCCAGGGACCCAGTGTTATTTGGACGACATCTTGTTCACAGGCGAAAATGACGGTGATCACCTCGCCAACTTGGAGAAGGTGCTCACCAGATTAAAGGAGTATGGGCTACGAGCTAATCGCCACAAGTGCGAGTTTTTCCAGAAACAGATCTCGTATTGCGGCCACGTCATCGATGAAGAGGGGTTACATAAGTCCCCTGACAAGATTGAGGCAGTAGTCAAGGCTCCAGCACCGGAAAATGTGTCACAACTGAGATCGTTCCTCGGGCTGGTAAACTACTACCACAAGTTCTTACCAAATTTGTCTACAGTATTACACCCACTGAACACCCTACTGCAAACAGGGGTACCATGGAAGTGGGATGACGAACGTAGACGAGCTTTCCAGAAGTGTAAAGAATTGATCACATCAAAAGAGGTGTTGGCCCATTTCAACCCAGCACTACCAATTCGTTTGGCATGTGATGCATCACCCTATGGTATTGGAGCGGTGCTGTCGCACAAATTCCCAGATGGGTTGGAGAGGCCAGTAGCCTTTGTGTCACGGTCACTAACCGCAGCCGAGCGCAACTACGCCCAGATTGACAGGGAGGCCCTCAGCCTAGTATGGGGAGTAAAAAAATTCAACCACTATCTGCATGGGCAGAAGTTCACCTTGCTGACTGACCACCAACCACTTGTCTCCATCTTTAATCCTAAGAAGGGCGTTCCAGTGATGACTGCACAGCGGTTACAAAGATGGTCCCTGTTTCTAGGGGCGAATCAATATGAAATAGAATATAAAGGCACGAAACAGCATGGGAACGCTGATGGGCTATCGCGCCTGCCACTGCCTACTGTGGAGGAAGCACCAGCAGTGGACCCTATCGAAATATTTTATTCGTCAATAATTGAACGATTGCCAGTAACAAACGCGGATATAGAGAAGGAGGCCCACAATGATCCGACGCTGTCGCGGGTATATGAATTGACGGTGAGGGGATGGCCAACACATGGCGACTCACTGTTGCCAGCATTCTCATCCAGAAGAGAACAGCTGTCAGTATGCCAGGGGACAGTGATGTGTGGATCCAGAGTGGTGATTCCACCCAAGTTAAGGGAGAGAGTGCTAAATGAGCTACATGAAGGTCATCTGGGGGGAGTGAAAATGAAAAGCCTTGCTAGGGCTTATGTGTGGTGGCCGGGAATCGATCAACAAATCAAAGACCTAACTAAGAGCTGCTTAGGATGCCAGAAGGTCCAAAATGCACCACCACATGCCCCTCTACACCCATGGGAGTGGCCCTCCTCTCCATGGCAACGGGTGCATATTGATTTCGCTGGTCCATTTATGGACTCAATGTTCTTAATAGCAGTGGATGCTCATTCAAAGTGGCCTGAGGTGATAAAAATGTCTTCAACCACTACAGAGAAAATGATTGCAGTCCTACGGACCATATTTGCCAGAAACGGGTTGCCAGAGCAGATTTGCTCTGATAATGGACCACAGTTTGTGTCCGACGAGTTCCAAAAATTTATGAGAAGGAATGGGGTAAGGCATTACACATCCGCCCCGTATCATCCAGCCACAAATGGATTAGCTGAGAGGTTCGTACAAACCTTTAAGAAGGCGATAAAGGCCATGTGCGACGATGAAATTCCACTACAACATAAGAAGGACAATTTATTATTAGCATACCGAAACGCGACACATGCAGTTATCAACCAGACCCCGGCCATGATGTTCTTTAACCGAAGGTTGAGATCTCGTCTGGACTTGCTCAGACCAAATGTGCGAAGAAATGTTGAGGACAAACAATTCCAGCACAACAATGAGAAGGGGACAAGGAGCTTCAATGTAGGGCAACCAGTCTTGGCCCGTGCCTATCGAACAGAGAAGTGGCAACCCGGAACGATATGTACAAGGCAGGGGCCATTAATGTACACAGTGGATGTCGGGGAGAACATTGTGAGACGCCACGTCGATCAGATCTTAGCGTCACAGGAATGCGTCAACCCCATGTCTCGAGTACCTGGGGATGAACCCAACATACCGGTAGCATCTACTTCAGACCCAGTAGCAGTGGAACCCTATGAACTACCCGATGAAAAGGGGTCAGAATCGCCTCTGCATTAAGAACAAGAACCTCCAGAAAGGCGCTATCCCGAAAGGGTCAGGAAGCCACCCCGGAAACTGAATCTATAAATGGACTTTTGTTGTTTAATGTACATGTTGAAATGTTATTTGTTATTTGAATATTAGGGGTACTGCTAATCTAAAAGGGGAGGAATTGTAGTGTATGTGCCTTTAAGTCAGAACTACTTTTACAGCTCCTGTATACTGTAGTACCGGCAGTGACCACACCGGTATATAAGCTTTGCGCATGCCTCTGTACCCCCTGTCTTGAGACTACCCTCCTCCAGTAAAGACCTGTTTATTGTTGATGTACAGCATCCGTGTGATTATTTAATAACAGCATATCCACTGAACCACGGATCCAACAGTACACACTACAGCCACTGTGTGCCGGTGGTGGAGGGAGTGAATGTTTAAGTCAGTGGATGGGTTTCATGTTTACATGTCATCATAGTGATACGGACCTCACTTGGGCCGAGGTTCTCCCCCCCCCACCCCACCCTGTTATGATCATCAAAGACTCAATTAAAAAATTCTAAAATGGTCTTTAGTATTCTAGACACTTAAAAAAAAAAGTTTTAAGATCCTTTGTCATGCATAAGTAAACCATTTGTATTGCTGATTATACTTTATAATTTCTCTTGCTTTAACTTAATTAAAAATCATGTAAATTTGATTATTAGTTTTTGCCTGAATGATCCACTCTGGCAGTGTGGTGTTTGTTTGCCTTCAGAATGGATAGAAAAGCATGAGGAACACCTCATGCAAACTCCTGTGCAAAATAACTAGGTGAAAGAGTAATTGTCAACTCCATGCATTACTGCTACCAGTCATAAAACAGGTAAAGATGTATGTTCCACATTATAGGAGATGCTGATCTACCTACAAAAACTGCTTTTTTGCTGTGACCCTCAATACAATGCTGGGAGAGATCCCAAATAATAACACATGGTGATACCAAAGAGAGACAGTTACATGTGGCTTTACTGAGACTTTCTGGTCAGATCATAGGATTCAAATTTAACATATTAATATCACTTCATTCTGTAACAAATCACACTGGCCAATGAATAAAGCACCATTGTAAATGTTGGAATACAAAGGGTATAAAGTGATGCTTCAGTTGTATAGAACCTTGGTCAAACTCCATCTGGACTACTGCATTCAGTTTTGGGCACTGCACCTCAGGAAGGATATATTAGCCTTGGATGTGGTGCAGCGCAGATTCACCAGAATGATACTGGGGTTTAGTGGGTTAAATTATGAGGACAGGTTGCATAAACTTGGCTTGTATTCCCTTGAGTGTTGGACATTGAGGGGTGATCTAATTGAGGTGTTTAAAATGTTAAAAGGATCCGATAGGGTAGATAGAGAGAAACTATTTCCTCTGGTGGGGGAATTCAGAACGAGGCGATATAATCTTAAAATTAGAGCCAGGCCATTCAGGAGTGAAATCAAAAACACTCTTTCACACAAATAGTAGTAGAATCTGGAACACTCTCTCCTAAAAGGTTGTGGATGCTGGGCGAATTGGAGCTTTCAAGACTGAGATGATAGATTTTTGTTAGGTAATGGTAGCAAGGGATATGGAGCAAAGGCGGTTAAATGGAGTTGAGGTGCAGATCAGCCATGATCTAATTGAATGGCGGAGTAGGCTCAAGGGGCTGACCAGCCTAACCCTGTTTCTAATGCTCCTATGTCTTACTCTGTTTTAAAACTGCATTTTGCTGCTGTGTTGATTAAAGTTTTATCTCCACAGAAAGTGGGATGTGACAAAGAAATTGGTTCAAACAAAGTGGATGACAAGTGCGGAGTATGTGGTGGAGACAACTCTCACTGCAGAACAGTAAAAGGAACATTCACCAGAACACCAAAGAAATCGGGTAGGAATATTCTGATCTACACTGAACTATGTCATTGAAATATGGTAGGATTATTGTGGTGGAATTTCCATAGGTCTTTTCCAATCTCCCACCGATCGGGATAACCCACACAGAAGTTACTGGAGATTATAATCCACACTGATCTATGTTAGAGAAACATGGTAGGAATATCCACCGGGAATTTTCTCAGCTGCCCTAAACTTTGGCGGCTGATCGGGAAAACAGGCGAGGAAATTCCTGGCTATTTATAATCTACATCGATCTATGTCAAAGAAAGATGATAGGAATATTACAATCTACACTACTCTACATATGAGAAAGATGCTGTGAATGTGTCCCACAGGGTGGCTCACTGCACCTCGGTAGCAACAGTTTATCAAAGTTATCTTTTTAATCACCTTTGGGCAGATTTCCCCTGTGTGTCATGTGTACCGAAAGCATCCTTTATAAACATTTAATTACACACAGCACACAGCGAGAATTCCCCCTCCCCAGTTGGGTTGCACAAAGAGAATTTCACCCCCCCCACCCCAAATTACACAGAAAGAATGCCCACTCCCCCACTGGTTGGCTGCACAGGGGAATTCCCGTTCTCCAGTCGTACATTTGGATCAGCCCTGTCCCCAATTTATTCTACAAGAGGAATTTTACTTTCTGGATTGGTTACACATTCCCATCGTGGCATCGGTTTTCTATTTTCTGCTGAGAGCCAGGTTATGGTTCCGCGGGCACGAGCCGCTTTTCAGTACCTCACCCGGTTGACCACGGTGCCGATTCAGCGATCCTGGGAAAGTTTTCCCAGAATCGCTACATGTCTAGATTATAATGGTGCGAGGCGAGTGGGGAGTTGACGTCGCCAGATGTAGTGACGTCAGCTCACTTAATTCATTGCATTGAGCACTATGGATGTAAGCGAGTGGGGAAATATTAGAGCAGCGGCTCTTTAGAATACATTTGCAACTTGCTGTCACTGACTGGTGCTGCACAGATGGAATCTTGCCTAGGGCAAGGGGGCCAGAACTGCCCCCTTTCGACGAGGAGACTTTGGACATTCTGTCGGAAGAGGTGAGTCAGAGGAGGCTAGCCATACTTGGGGCTGAAGGGAACCATCCTCTGTGACCAAGTGTGTGCTGCGTGCCACATCCATAAGTCATAGCAGCAGATAAGAAATAAATTCTATGCCATGAGGAAGAGTACCAAGGTAAAGTTGCCTACAGCTTGACAACTTAAATTAAATCCATGCTCCTACTCTCACAACCACTGAGGCCCCAACATGGTGCAGCACCAACAATGTAGCATGGAAAACACCGGCATTACCCCTCACATAGAATCATACAGCACCGAAGTAGACCATTCGGTTCATCGTGCTTGTGCCAGCTCTTTGAAAGAGCTATCCAATTAGTTCCACTCCACGACTTTTTCCCCATAGCCCTGCATCTTGTACATCATAGCCATGTCAAGAGGCCCCATTAGAGGAGCGGGCTGCCACTGCACTTACCTGTCCCACTGGGGTAGTACATAGAAGGAGCACAAAATTAGGAAGGCGATGACACAAACTATGCACTCACACCAACGACAACTAAACAGTAAAGCACATATATACGTGAAACAGAAGCAAAAAATAAACTGATTGTATCTTCTTTAAAACAAGGGGGGTGATTTTGCCAGCCCTTGGGAGGCGGGTTTGGAGGTGGGCCTGCCGGGAAAATGGCAGAATTTGGGGGCGGGTGCCCAACCTACCCCCAACCCGCCTCCATGCCATCTTGCCAGGAGGCGGGTAGCCGTCCCGCGCCGGGTCCCGTCTTTTTGGAGGTGGGAAGGGATTACATCCACTTAACTGCCTGTTAACAGGTAGTTAACAGGCAGAAAATAGGATTATCCCCATTTTGCCCACACAAGTGCGGGCTTCCCGAAGGCTCCGAAACCCGCCAGGGTCACCGAGGTGAGTAGTGGGTCTGCGGGGGTCGGAGGGGTCCAAAAGTGTGCTGTGAAGGTGAGTGTGGAGAGGTGAGTATCTGAGGTAAGTGCAAAGTGTTAGAAAAAGTTTACTTACCTTTGTTTCTTCCTGCAGGCTTCAATCGGTGGGTATGCGGAGAGACTCGCACCTCTGCAGCAGAGATGACAGATGGCCGTTGCATTCTCCAATGCAACAACCATCTCATTTCTACAAAAGAAAGATGTTTGATGAGGTCTTGACTTCAAGAACTCATCAAACTACAGAGAATGTCGGTGTTTGACAGCTTCACAGAGCTGTCAAACAATGACAATTAATCAGTCAAAAAATTTAAGGCTTTCCCGTAATTAGCCTGCTAAGCCCACTGGGTGGGCTTAACAAGGCCAATCAAGGGAAAATAGCGTGGGCTGGCCAGAAGTTGATGGAGGCGGGACTAAAACCCGACAAGTGGGAGTCCCGCCTCCAAAAGCTCCCCATTGGCAAAATCTAGCCCATAGTGCACAAATTTATTACCAGAAGTGGCATATTAATGTTGGAGGTGGTGGGATATTAGGGGGATACAGTGGTGGCTAGACAGACCACGTTGATCATGGGACCACTATATAATGAAGAAAACTATAGGGTTGGCCACATTTATATTTGTTAACTAAAGTCCACTCAGTCACTGGTTGGCACACCAGTCTTCCTGCCTGGATGTCATTGCCCATTTCTGCTTCCTCCTCCTCTACCAAAGCAGCAGGCTGACCTGCCTGGTTCTCTTGCTCGAGGGTTCCCCCCTCTTTGGATAGCAAATTTATTGCAGAATGCAGAAGATGCTGATAGTCTGCAACACCTTCTCAGGGTAGTAGAGCAAGACTCCTAGCTAATAGAAAGTCAACAAAACCTCTGTTTCAGCTTACCAATATTGTATTTGGCTGGAGGCAATGAGCCTTTACTGTACTTTCCAGTGGCCTCTGTTCAAGGTCCTGCACTTGTGTGAATAGTCTGCCTCCTCCTTGGAATAGTGCTGGCAGTGTGGATTGGTGCAAAATAAAGGCACCGTGGCTGCTGCCAGGATATCGTGCAGCCACCTGCATTATTCTGTTCCTGTGATCTGACACCACCTGTGCACTGATGAAATGAAAGCCTTTCCTATTCATATATGCCATGGGGTTGTTGTTAGGGACCTTGATGGCAATACATGCACCATCAAATTAGGGAAGCATGATACCCGATAAAAGGGCTGTGTCTTCTCATACTGTTGTCTCCTTTCCACGGGGAAAATGACAAAACTGTTCCCCAGGAAACACGGCTTCCGTGACCTGCTTGACTCATCAATGGCCTGAAGTCTGACTAATGTCGCAACAGCGGAAGGATCTACAGGAAACTTTCTGGTATCCGGCACTGACGGGACCGAGCTGGTGCCGTCCCATCAAAACTGCCGTAGAAACCAGCGCTAATGTTAAAACATATGGAGCTTCTGAGCTCCGTGTGAAGCAACAAACCCTGTTGCTTAGCAACAGCTTCAAAACAGTCGGCGTAGCTTGCAAGCGTCTCTGTAGCTAAGCAACAGCTTCAGCTAGACCTTGCAGAGCCACGACTGCAGAAAAAAAGCAACGAAAAGAAAAAAAACTTATCTGAACCGACTCCTGAATTTTGCCGGTGGATAGAGCTTTCCGGACATTTAACCTCCGGATAAACGAAAGTTTCCTGTAGTTGAAAAAAGATTCAAAATGGTGATAACCTTTGCAGAAATAGGCAGGATTGTCTAACCCTGTTGTGGATCTTGTCTGGTGGTCCACTTCAAGTGACTCCATGACGACCTCTTTTATGGAGGCGCACATGGTAAAGACAGATCTCCCTGGACATGTGGAAGTAACTCTGCCTGGGTTTGAAAACTTGGATCTTGGGCTGAGGCAGAGGTAGGCCAGTGCTATACTTTAGGAACTCAAAGCCCAGATCGAATCATATGATTGGTACTTGCTTCTGTAATGAACGTATTGTACAGTATAAATTAAAGAGAACCTTGTATATTATGGTACAGGAGGAGGTCACCAAGGTTCAGAAATGACTGTTTTGACCATGACTTGTGGTGACTCTGCAGCAGCTAACCACTACCCAAACTCTTTCAACAGGTAAAAAATTAAGCAAGAGATACCAAAACGAACTTGGAACCTTGGGAAAACATGTTTGCAAGTATCCAGTCTGGCCTGAGCTGGACATTTCTCACACTTTTGATTTCAGCCATTTTTTTCTCCATTGACTATAATCTACCATGTTCTAGTAGCTGTTTCTGGTGCCTTTCACTGGATACATGCGTCATTAACTCTTCCTCATTCGAGTCAGAGTTACCTCGTTTTACATAATGATCACATTGGTAGTCAATGAAAAGGAAACAGTCACCAGTAAAACTGACAAAACCATTTTGTTTAAGGGCGAACCAGAGGAGCATTCATTTTACCCAAGGGAGCTAGAAACCTTGATATCTCTGAATCAAGGCACTCGAGAGTTCTTTTTGGTAAGTAATCATGAGGAGCAGAGGAAGGGGCATCAGGGCATTCATTTTGCAACACTTGCTCATCATCAGTCCATCCACTGGCTCAGTGATCACTCGGGGCTAGTATGTCATCACATCAGAAGCTGAACAGTCAAAGGACCTTGTGACAAACACATACATTGTTTTTCCTCCTGGGCAGAGAGGAAAATTTGATCTAGTTGTATGTGTGCAACATGTCACAAGCCTGGTTGGCTATTTTAACCAGGATTTGCAAAATGTACATTAGCTTATTGATGCCTACTTCAAACCAAACTTCTACTGGAACGCTATAGTAACCACTACTATGTTTTCTTTCTTTTTTGCTTCTATCATTGACCTTAACACATGCAAAGGCTACTTAAAGATGTTTGACATCCCACCTGGTTCTAGACATGTGTTCATCCAAGAAGACGAGGTTTCTCCTCACATTCTTGGTAAGTACTAACCTGCCACTGCTTGACAAGTTTACTCAGCGAAGCAACAGATTACATTTTAAGCACTAATCCCAACGCATTTGTTGCTGGTGCAAAGATCTCCTAACGTTAACTAACATATATTCAAAGGGTGCAATGCCTCTTCTGTTAAACTGTGGCGGGCTAATTTTACAAAAAAACGCCCTGCCGGCGTAGGCTTGCGCGGGCGCAGAATGGTATCGGGATTGCAGGCACTCGTCCCATGATTTTTCATCCACGGACAGAAAATCATTGGCAGTTCACATTTAAATTCCTGATATGCATTCCCAGTTGTCAAGGCTCTGCGCCAGAAGCAACTTTATAACATTAGCCCTTATATTGTAATATAAGAGATGTATTGTTTCAATTAATAAGCATGTTACATTGATTATCAAACTACTTCTATGACTTGATTGTTAACAAACTACAAGGACATATCTCAGAAATAACATGTTGCTATGATGAGAGGAGAGTTCTATAAGCCCATCAGTTCTGTGCTGAAATGCAAAGCTACACTACCTCCACCTTCCATCTGCTGGTTTTCTCCTAAAGGTGATAACTCCTTGCTGGGGGACAGTTCCAAGGATTACTTCACCTACTGTGTCTTGCTCAAGTGTCCATTATTCATGTCAGAGCCCAGATGGTACATGTCAGCTGGAAAGCCCCTTCTGTTATCCTGAGGGGCCCTGAAGCCAATATTTAGTCATCCTACTGCCACTCCTGAGATCAGCTAAATCAGCACAAACTGAGGACCTGCCCTAGGGCCTTGTTGGCACTGGACAAACAAACTGAGCTATTTGGAGTACCCTGATGCAGTGCCAAGTCAAGAAACCAGATCCAAGGAACTCTCAAGCAGAGAAGCCAGGTGCAGAGAGAGCTCTGGTTTGGGACAGGCGGACAGAGAGCTCGGGTTTGGGACAGGCGGACAGAGAGCTCGGGGTTGGGACAGGCAGACAGAGAGCTCAGGTTTGGGACAGGCGGACAGAGAGCTCGGGTTTGGGACAGGTGGACAGAGAGCTCGGGGTTGGGACAGGCGGACAGAGAGCTCGTGTTTGGGACAGGCGGACAGAGAGCTCAGGTTTGGGACAGGCGGACAGAGAGCTCGGGGTTGGGACAGGCGGACAGAGAGCTCGGGGTTGGGACAGGCGGACAGAGAGCTCGGGGTTGGGACAGGCGGACAGAGAGCTCGGGGTTGGGACAGGCGGACAGAGAGCTCGGGGTTGGGACAGGCGGACAGAGAGCTCGGGGTTGGAACAGGCGGACAGAGAGCTCGGCTTTGGGACAGGCGGACAGAGAGCTCGGGTTTGGGACAGGCGGAGAGAGAGCTCGGGTTTGGGACAGGCAGACAGAGAGCTCGGGTTTGGGACAGGCAGACACAGAGCTCGGGTTTGGGACAGGTGAACAGAGAGTTCGGGGTTGGGACAGGCGGACAGAGAGCTTGGGGTTGGGACAGGCGGACAGAGAGCTCGGGTTTGGGGCAGGCGGACAGAGAGCTCGGGTTTGGGACAGGCGGGCAGAGAGCTCGGGTTTGGGACAGGTGGACAGAGAGCTCGGGTTTGGGACAGGCAAACAGAGAGCTCGTGTTTGGGACAGGCAGACACAGAGCTCGGGTTTGGGACAGGCGGACAGAGAGCTCGGGTTTGGGACAGGCAGACATAGAGCTTGGGTTTGGGACAGGCGGACAGAGAGCTCGGGTTTGGGACAGGCAGACACAGAGCTCGGGTTTGGGACAGGTGGACAGAGAGCTCGGGTTTGGGACAGGCAGACACAGAGCTCGGGTTTGGGACAGGCGGACAGAGAGCTCGGGTTTGGGACAGGTGGACAGAGAGCTCGGGTTTGGGACAGGGGACAGAGAGCTCGGGTTTGGGGCAGGTGAACAGAGAGTTCGGGGTTGGGACAGGCGGACAGAGAGCTTGGGGTTGGGACAGGCATACAGAGAGCTCGGGGTTGGGACAGGTGGACAGAGAGCTCGGGTTTGGGACAGGCGGACAGAGAGTTCGGGGTTGGGACAGGCGGACAGAGAGCTTGGGGTTGGGACAGGCGGACAGAGAGCTCGGGTTTGGGACAGGCGGACAGAGAGCTCGGGTTTGGGACAGGCGGACAGAGAGCTCAGGTTTGGGACAGCTGGACAGAGAGCTCAGGTTTGGGACAGGTGGACAGAGAGCTCGGGTTTGGGACAGGCGTACAGAGAGCTCGGGGTTGGGACAGGCGGACAGAGAGCTCGGGTTTGGGACAGGCGGACAGAGAGCTCGGGGTTGCGACAGGTGGAGAGAGAGCTCGGGGTTGGGACAGGCGGACAGAGAGCTCGGGGTTGGGACAGGCGGACAGAGAGCTCGGGTTTGGGACAGGCGGACAGAGAGCTCGGGTTTGGGACAGGCGGACAGAGAGCTTTATTCAAGAAGGGTAGCAGGGATAAACCAGGGAATTACAGGCCAGTGAGCCTAACATCTGTGGTAGGGAAATTATTGGAAAAAATTCTGAGGGACAAAATTAGTCTCCACTTGGAGAGGCAAGGATTAATCGGGGATAGTCAGCATGGCTTTGTCAAGGGTAAATCATGTCTGACAAATCTGATTGAATTTTTCGAGGGGGTGACTAGGGGGGTGGATGAGGGAAATGCTGTGGATGTGGTTTACATGGACTTCAGTAAAGCTTTTGACAAAGTCCCGCATAGGAGACTGGTCAAGAAGGTAAGAGCCCATGGGATCCAGGGTGCCTTGGCGCGTTGGATCCTAAACTGGCTGAGTGGCAGGAGGCAGAGGGTGATGGTCGAAGGTTGCTTTTGTGACTGGAAGCCTGTGTCCAGTGGGGTACCTCAGGGATCGGTGCTGGGTCCCTTGTTGTTTGTGATCTACATAAATGATTTGGATGAGAATGTAAAAGGTATGATCAGTAAGTTCGCAGATGACACGAAAATTGGTGGGGTGGTAAATTGTGAGGAGGAAAGCCTCAGGCTACAGGACGATATAAACGGGTTGGTCAGATGGGCGGAAAAGTGGCAAATGGAATTTAACCCTGAAAAGTGCGAGGTGATGCATTTTGGACGGACAAATAAGGCAAGGGAATACACAATGAGTGGTAGGACCCTAGGAAGTACAGAGGGTCAGAGGGACCTTGGTGTACATGTACATAGATCCCTGAAGGCAGCGGAACAGGTAGATAAGGTGGTTAAAAAGGCATATGGGATACTTGCCTTCATTAGCCGAGGCATAGAATATAAGAGCAGGGAGGTTATGATGGAACTGTACAAAACGCTGGTGAGGCCACAGCTGGAGTACTGTGTGCAGTTCTGGTCGCCTCACTATAGGAAGGATGTGATTGCTTTGGAGAGGGTGCAGAGAAGATTCACCAGGATGTTACCTGGGATGGAGCGCCTCAGCTATGAAGAGAGGCTGGACAGGCTGGGGTTGTTTTCCTTGGAGCAAAGAAGGCTGAGGGGGGACCTGATTGAGGTGTACAAAATGATGAGGGGCATAGATAGGGTAGACAAAGAGGAACTTTTCCCCTTAGTAGGGGGGTCAATAACAAGGGGGCATAGATTCAGGGGAAGGGGCAGGAGATTTAGAGGGGATTTGAGGAGGAACTTTTTCACCCAGAGGGTGGTTGGAATGTGGAACTCCATGCCTGAAAGGGTGGTAGAGGCAGGAACCCTCACAACATTCAAGAAGCATTTGGATGAGCACTTGAAATGCCATTGCATACAAGGCTATGGACCAAATGCTGGAAAATGGGATTAGACTGGACAGGGATGGATGGGCGGCGCAGACACGATGGGCCGAAGGGCCTCTTTCTGTGCTGTAAAACTCTATGACTCTATGACTCTATGAGAGCTCGGGTTTGGGACAGGTGGACAGAGAGCTCGGGTTTGGGACAGGCAGACAGAGAGCTCGTGTTTGGGACAGGCAGACACAGAGCTCGGGTTTGGGACAGGCGGACAGAGAGCTCGGGTTTGGGACAGGCAGACATAGAGCTTGGGTTTGGGACAGGCGGACAGAGAGCTCGGGTTTGGGACAGGCAGACACAGAGCTCGGGTTTGGGACAGGCGGACAGAGAGCTCGGGTTTGGGACAGGCAGACACAAAGCTCGGGTTTGGGACAGGCGGACAGAGAGCTCGGGTTTGGGACAGGCGGACAGAGAGCTCGGGTTTGGGACAGGTGGACAGAGAGCTCGGGTTTGGGACAGGCAGACAGAGAGCTCGTGTTTGGGACAGGCAGACACAGAGCTCGGGTTTGGGACAGGCGGACAGAGAGCTCGGGTTTGGGACAGGCAGACATAGAGCTTGGGTTTGGGACAGGCGGACAGAGAGCTCGGGTTTGGGACAGGCAGACACAGAGCTTGGGTTTGGGACAGGCGGACAGAGAGCTCGGGTTTGGGACAGGCAGACACAAAGCTCGGGTTTGGGACAGGCGGACAGAGAGCTCGGGTTTGGGACAGGTGGACAGAGAGCTCGGGTTTGGGACAGGGGGACAGAGAGCTCGGGTTTGGGGCAGGTGAACAGAGAGTTCGGGGTTGGGACAGGCGGACAGAGAGCTTGGGGTTGGGACAGGCGTACAGGGAGCTCGGGTTGGGACAGGCGGACAGCGAGCTCGGGTTTGGGACAGGCGGACAGAGAGCTCAGGTTTGGGACAGGCGGACAGAGAGCTCAGGTTTGGGACAGGTGGACAGAGAGCTCGGGTTTGGGACAGGCGTACAGAGAGCTCGGGGTTGGGACAGGCGGACAGAGAGCTCGGGTTTGGGACAGGCGGACAGAGAGCTCGGGGTTGCGACAGGTGGAGAGAGAGCTCGGGGTTGGGACAGGCGGACAGAGAGCTCGGGGTTGGGACAGGCGGACAGAGAGCTCGGGTTTGGGACAAGCGGACAGAGAGCTCGGGTTTGGGACAGGCGGACAGGGAGCTCGGGTTTGGGACAGGGGGAGAGAGAGCTCGGGTTTGGGACAGGCAGTCAGAGAGCTCGGGTTTGGGACAGGCAGACACAGAGCTCGGGTTTGGGATAGGCGGACAGAGAGCTCGGGGTTGGGACAGGCGGACAGAGAGCTCGGGTTTGGGACAGGCAGACACAGAGCTCGGGTTTGGGACAGGCGGACAGAGAGTTCGTGTTTGGGACAGGCAGACATAGAGCTTGGGTTTGGGATAGGCGGACAGAGAGCTCGGGTTTGGGACAGGCGGACAGAGAGCTCGGGTTTGGGACAGGTGGACAGAGAGCTCGGGTTTGGGACAGGCAGACAGAGAGCTCGTGTTTGGGACAGGCAGACACAGAGCTCGGGTTTGGGACAGGCGGAGAGAGAGCTCGGGTTTGGGACAGGCAGACATAGAGCTTGGGTTTGGGACAGGCGGACAGAGAGCTCGGGTTTGGGACAGGCAGACACAGAGCTTGGGTTTGGGACAGGCGGACAGAGAGCTCGGGTTTGGGACAGGCAGACACAAAGCTCGGGTTTGGGACAGGCGGACAGAGAGCTCGGGTTTGGGACAGGTGGACAGAGAGCTCGGGTTTGGGACAGGGGGACAGAGAGCTCGGGTTTGGGGCAGGTGAACAGAGAGTTCGGGGTTGGGACAGGCGGACAGAGAGCTTGGGGTTGGGACAGGCGTACAGGGAGCTCGGGGTTGGGACAGGCGGACAGCGAGCTCGGGTTTGGGACAGGCGGACAGAGAGCTCAGGTTTGGGACAGGCGGACAGAGAGCTCAGGTTTGGGACAGGTGGACAGAGAGCTCGGGTTTGGGACAGGCGTACAGAGAGCTCGGGGTTGGGACAGGCGGACAGAGAGCTCGGGTTTGGGACAGGCGGACAGAGAGCTCGGGGTTGCGACAGGTGGAGAGAGAGCTCGGGGTTGGGACAGGCGGACAGAGAGCTCGGGGTTGGGACAGGCGGACAGAGAGCTCGGGTTTGGGACAAGCGAACAGAGAGCTCGGGTTTGGGACAGGCGGACAGGGAGCTCGGGTTTGGGACAGGCGGAGAGAGAGCTCGGGTTTGGGACAGGCAGACAGAGAGCTCGGGTTTGGGACAGGCAGACACAGAGCTCGGGTTTGGGATAGGCGGACAGAGAGCTCGGGGTTGGGACAGGCGGACAGAGAGCTCGGGTTTGGGACAGGCAGACACAGAGCTCGGGTTTGGGACAGGCGGACAGAGAGCTCGGGTTTGGGACAGTTGGACAGAGAGATCGGGTTTGGGACGGGGACAGAAAGCTCGGGTTTGGGACAGGTGAACAGAGAGTTCGGGGTTGGGACAGGTGGACAGAGAGCTCGGGGTTGGGACAGGCGGACAGAGAGCTAGGGTTTGGGACAGGCGGACAGAGAGCTCGGGGTTGGGACAGGCGGACAGAGAGCTAGGGTTTGGGACAGGCGGACAGAGAGCTCGGTTTTTGGACAGGCAGACAGAGAGCTCGGGGTTGGGACAGGCAGACAGAGAGCTCAGGTTTGGGACAGGCAGACATAGAGCTCCGGTTTGGGACAGGTGAACAGAGAGCTCGGGGTTGGGACAGGTGGACTGAGAGCTCGGGGTTGGGACAGGCGGACAGAGAGCTCGGGTTTGGGACAGGCGGACAGAGAGCTCAGGTTTGGGACAGGCAGACAGAGAGCTCGGGGTTGGGACAGGCGGACAGAGAGCTCGGGTTTGGGACAGGTGGACAGAGAGCTCGGGTTTGGGACAGGCAGACACAGAGCTCGGGTTTGGGACAGGCGGACAGAGAGCTCGGGTTTGGGACAGGTGGACAGAGAGCTCGGGTTTGGGACAGGCAGACACAGAGCTCGGGTTTGGGACAGGCGGACAGAGAGCTCGGGTTTGGGACAGGTGGACAGAGAGCTCGGGTTTGGGACAGGGGACAGAGAGCTCGGGTTTGGGGCAGGTGAACAGAGAGTTCGGGGTTGGGACAGGCGGACAGAGAGCTTGGGGTTGGGACAGGCGTACAGAGAGCTCGGGGTTGGGACAGGCGGACAGAGAGCTCGGGTTTGGGACAGGCGGACAGAGAGTTCGGGGTTGGGACAGGCGGAGAGAGAGCTTGGGGTTGGGACAGGCGGACAGAGAGCTCGGGTTTGGGACAGGCGGACAGAGAGCTCGGGTTTGGGACAGGCGGACAGAGAGCTCGGGTTTGGGACAGGTGGACAGAGAGCTCGGGTTTGGGACAGGCAGACAGAGAGCTCGTGTTTGGGACAGGCAGACACAGAGCTCGGGTTTGGGACAGGCGGACAGAGAGCTCGGGTTTGGGCAGGCAGACATAGAGCTTGGGTTTGGGACAGGCGGACAGAGAGCTCGGGTTTGGGACAGGCAGACACAGAGCTCGGGTTTGGGACAGGCGGACAGAGAGCTCGGGTTTGGGACAGGCAGACACAAAGCTCGGGTTTGGGACAGGCGGACAGAGAGCTCGGGTTTGGGACAGGTGGACAGAGAGCTCGGGTTTGGGACAAGCGGATAGAGAGCTCGGATTTGGGACAGGTGGACAGAGAGCTCGGGTTTGGGACAGGCGGACTGAGAGCTCGGGTTTGGGACAGGCGGACAGAGAGCTCGGGGTTGGGACAGGCGGACAGAGAGCTCGGGTTTGGGACAAGCGGATAGAGAGCTCGGGTTTGGGACAGGCGGACAGAGAGCTCGGGTTTGGGTCAGGCGGACAGAGAGCTCGGGTTTGGGACAGGCGGACAGAGAGCTCGGGTTTGGGACAGGCAGACACAGAGCTCGGGTTTGGGACAGGCGGACAGAGAGCTCGGGTTTGGGACAGGCAGACAGAGAGATCGAGTTTGGGACAGGTGGACAGAGAGCTCGGGTTTGGGACAGGCGGGCAGAGAGCTCGGGGTTGGGACAGGCGGACAGAGAGCTCGGGTTTGGGACAAGCGGATAGAGAGCTCGGATTTGGGACAGGTGGACAGAGAGCTCGGGTTTGGGACAGGCGGACTGAGAGCTCGGGTTTGGGACAGGCGGACAGAGAGCTCGGGGTTGGGACAGGCGGACAGAGAGCTCGGGTTTGGGACAAGCGGATAGAGAGCTCGGGTTTGGGACAGGCGGACAGAGAGCTCGGGGTTGGGACAGGCGGACAGAGAGCTCGGGTTTGGGACAAGCGGATAGAGAGCTCGGATTTGGGACAGGTGGACAGAGAGCTCGGGTTTGGGACAGGCGGACTGAGAGCTCGGGTTTGGGACAGGCGGACAGAGAGCTCGGGGTTGGGACAGGCGGACAGAGAGCTCGGGTTTGGGACAAGCGGATAGAGAGCTCGGGTTTGGGACAGGCGGACAGAGAGCTCGGGTTTGGGTCAGGCGGACAGAGAGCTCGGGTTTGGGACAGGCGGACAGAGAGCTCGGGGTTGGGACAGGCGGACAGAGAGCTCGGGGTTGGGACAGGCGGACAGAGAGCTCGGGGTTGGGACAGGCGGACAGAGAGCTCGGGGTTGGGACAGGCGGACAGAGAGCTCGGGGTTGGGACAGGCGGACAGAGAGCTCGGGGTTGGAACAGGCGGACAGAGAGCTCGGCTTTGGGACAGGCGGACAGAGAGCTCGGGTTTGGGACAGGCGGAGAGAGAGCTCGGGTTTGGGACAGGCAGACAGAGAGCTCGGGTTTGGGACAGGCAGACACAGAGCTCGGGTTTGGGACAGGTGAACAGAGAGTTCGGGGTTGGGACAGGCGGACAGAGAGCTTGGGGTTGGGACAGGCGGACAGAGAGCTCGGGTTTGGGGCAGGCGGACAGAGAGCTCGGGTTTGGGACAGGCGGGCAGAGAGCTCGGGTTTGGGACAGGTGGACAGAGAGCTCGGGTTTGGGACAGGCAAACAGAGAGCTCGTGTTTGGGACAGGCAGACACAGAGCTCGGGTTTGGGACAGGCGGACAGAGAGCTCGGGTTTGGGACAGGCAGACATAGAGCTTGGGTTTGGGACAGGCGGACAGAGAGCTCGGGTTTGGGACAGGCAGACACAGAGCTCGGGTTTGGGACAGGTGGACAGAGAGCTCGGGTTTGGGACAGGCAGACACAGAGCTCGGGTTTGGGACAGGCGGACAGAGAGCTCGGGTTTGGGACAGGTGGACAGAGAGCTCGGGTTTGGGACAGGGGACAGAGAGCTCGGGTTTGGGGCAGGTGAACAGAGAGTTCGGGGTTGGGACAGGCGGACAGAGAGCTTGGGGTTGGGACAGGCATACAGAGAGCTCGGGGTTGGGACAGGTGGACAGAGAGCTCGGGTTTGGGACAGGCGGACAGAGAGTTCGGGGTTGGGACAGGCGGACAGAGAGCTTGGGGTTGGGACAGGCGGACAGAGAGCTCGGGTTTGGGACAGGCGGACAGAGAGCTCGGGTTTGGGACAGGCGGACAGAGAGCTCAGGTTTGGGACAGCTGGACAGAGAGCTCAGGTTTGGGACAGGTGGACAGAGAGCTCGGGTTTGGGACAGGCGTACAGAGAGCTCGGGGTTGGGACAGGCGGACAGAGAGCTCGGGTTTGGGACAGGCGGACAGAGAGCTCGGGGTTGCGACAGGTGGAGAGAGAGCTCGGGGTTGGGACAGGCGGACAGAGAGCTCGGGGTTGGGACAGGCGGACAGAGAGCTCGGGTTTGGGACAGGCGGACAGAGAGCTCGGGTTTGGGACAGGCGGACAGAGAGCTTTATTCAAGAAGGGTAGCAGGGATAAACCAGGGAATTACAGGCCAGTGAGCCTAACATCTGTGGTAGGGAAATTATTGGAAAAAATTCTGAGGGACAAAATTAGTCTCCACTTGGAGAGGCAAGGATTAATCGGGGATAGTCAGCATGGCTTTGTCAAGGGTAAATCATGTCTGACAAATCTGATTGAATTTTTCGAGGGGGTGACTAGGGGGGTGGATGAGGGAAATGCTGTGGATGTGGTTTACATGGACTTCAGTAAAGCTTTTGACAAAGTCCCGCATAGGAGACTGGTCAAGAAGGTAAGAGCCCATGGGATCCAGGGTGCCTTGGCGCGTTGGATCCTAAACTGGCTGAGTGGCAGGAGGCAGAGGGTGATGGTCGAAGGTTGCTTTTGTGACTGGAAGCCTGTGTCCAGTGGGGTACCTCAGGGATCGGTGCTGGGTCCCTTGTTGTTTGTGATCTACATAAATGATTTGGATGAGAATGTAAAAGGTATGATCAGTAAGTTCGCAGATGACACGAAAATTGGTGGGGTGGTAAATTGTGAGGAGGAAAGCCTCAGGCTACAGGACGATATAAACGGGTTGGTCAGATGGGCGGAAAAGTGGCAAATGGAATTTAACCCTGAAAAGTGCGAGGTGATGCATTTTGGACGGACAAATAAGGCAAGGGAATACACAATGAGTGGTAGGACCCTAGGAAGTACAGAGGGTCAGAGGGACCTTGGTGTACATGTACATAGATCCCTGAAGGCAGCGGAACAGGTAGATAAGGTGGTTAAAAAGGCATATGGGATACTTGCCTTCATTAGCCGAGGCATAGAATATAAGAGCAGGGAGGTTATGATGGAACTGTACAAAACGCTGGTGAGGCCACAGCTGGAGTACTGTGTGCAGTTCTGGTCGCCTCACTATAGGAAGGATGTGATTGCTTTGGAGAGGGTGCAGAGAAGATTCACCAGGATGTTACCTGGGATGGAGCGCCTCAGCTATGAAGAGAGGCTGGACAGGCTGGGGTTGTTTTCCTTGGAGCAAAGAAGGCTGAGGGGGGACCTGATTGAGGTGTACAAAATGATGAGGGGCATAGATAGGGTAGACAAAGAGGAACTTTTCCCCTTAGTAGGGGGGTCAATAACAAGGGGGCATAGATTCAGGGGAAGGGGCAGGAGATTTAGAGGGGATTTGAGGAGGAACTTTTTCACCCAGAGGGTGGTTGGAATGTGGAACTCCATGCCTGAAAGGGTGGTAGAGGCAGGAACCCTCACAACATTCAAGAAGCATTTGGATGAGCACTTGAAATGCCATTGCATACAAGGCTATGGACCAAATGCTGGAAAATGGGATTAGACTGGACAGGGATGGATGGGCGGCGCAGACACGATGGGCCGAAGGGCCTCTTTCTGTGCTGTAAAACTCTATGACTCTATGAGAGCTCGGGTTTGGGACAGGTGGACAGAGAGCTCGGGTTTGGGACAGGCAGACAGAGAGCTCGTGTTTGGGACAGGCAGACACAGAGCTCGGGTTTGGGACAGGCGGACAGAGAGCTCGGGTTTGGGACAGGCAGACATAGAGCTTGGGTTTGGGACAGGCGGACAGAGAGCTCGGGTTTGGGACAGGCAGACACAGAGCTCGGGTTTGGGACAGGCGGACAGAGAGCTCGGGTTTGGGACAGGCAGACACAAAGCTCGGGTTTGGGACAGGCGGACAGAGAGCTCGGGTTTGGGACAGGCGGACAGAGAGCTCGGGTTTGGGACAGGTGGACAGAGAGCTCGGGTTTGGGACAGGCAGACAGAGAGCTCGTGTTTGGGACAGGCAGACACAGAGCTCGGGTTTGGGACAGGCGGACAGAGAGCTCGGGTTTGGGACAGGCAGACATAGAGCTTGGGTTTGGGACAGGCGGACAGAGAGCTCGGGTTTGGGACAGGCAGACACAGAGCTTGGGTTTGGGACAGGCGGACAGAGAGCTCGGGTTTGGGACAGGCAGACACAAAGCTCGGGTTTGGGACAGGCGGACAGAGAGCTCGGGTTTGGGACAGGTGGACAGAGAGCTCGGGTTTGGGACAGGGGGACAGAGAGCTCGGGTTTGGGGCAGGTGAACAGAGAGTTCGGGGTTGGGACAGGCGGACAGAGAGCTTGGGGTTGGGACAGGCGTACAGGGAGCTCGGGGTTGGGACAGGCGGACAGCGAGCTCGGGTTTGGGACAGGCGGACAGAGAGCTCAGGTTTGGGACAGGCGGACAGAGAGCTCAGGTTTGGGACAGGTGGACAGAGAGCTCGGGTTTGGGACAGGCGTACAGAGAGCTCGGGGTTGGGACAGGCGGACAGAGAGCTCGGGTTTGGGACAGGCGGACAGAGAGCTCGGGGTTGCGACAGGTGGAGAGAGAGCTCGGGGTTGGGACAGGCAGACATAGAGCTTGGGTTTGGGACAGGCGGACAGAGAGCTCGGGTTTGGGACAGGCAGACACAGAGCTTGGGTTTGGGACAGGCGGACAGAGAGCTCGGGTTTGGGACAGGCAGACACAAAGCTCGGGTTTGGGACAGGCGGACAGAGAGCTCGGGTTTGGGACAGGTGGACAGAGAGCTCGGGTTTGGGACAGGGGGACAGAGAGCTCGGGTTTGGGGCAGGTGAACAGAGAGTTCGGGGTTGGGACAGGCGGACAGAGAGCTTGGGGTTGGGACAGGCGTACAGGGAGCTCGGGGTTGGGACAGGCGGACAGCGAGCTCGGGTTTGGGACAGGCGGACAGAGAGCTCAGGTTTGGGACAGGCGGACAGAGAGCTCAGGTTTGGGACAGGTGGACAGAGAGCTCGGGTTTGGGACAGGCGTACAGAGAGCTCGGGGTTGGGACAGGCGGACAGAGAGCTCGGGTTTGGGACAGGCGGACAGAGAGCTCGGGGTTGCGACAGGTGGAGAGAGAGCTCGGGGTTGGGACAGGCGGACAGAGAGCTCGGGGTTGGGACAGGCGGACAGAGAGCTCGGGTTTGGGACAAGCGGACAGAGAGCTCGGGTTTGGGACAGGCGGACAGGGAGCTCGGGTTTGGGACAGGCGGAGAGAGAGCTCGGGTTTGGGACAGGCAGACAGAGAGCTCGGGTTTGGGACAGGCAGACACAGAGCTCGGGTTTGGGATAGGCGGACAGAGAGCTCGGGGTTGGGACAGGCGGACAGAGAGCTCGGGTTTGGGACAGGCAGACACAGAGCTCGGGTTTGGGACAGGCGGACAGAGAGCTCGTGTTTGGGACAGGCAGACATAGAGCTTGGGTTTGGGACAGGCGGACAGAGAGCTCGGGTTTGGGACAGTTGGACAGAGAGATCGGGTTTGGGACGGGGACAGAAAGCTCGGGTTTGGGACAGGTGAACAGAGAGTTCGGGGTTGGGACAGGTGGACAGAGAGCTCGGGGTTGGGACAGGCGGACAGAGAGCTAGGGTTTGGGACAGGCGGACAGAGAGCTCGTGGTTGGGACAGGCGGACAGAGAGCTAGGGTTTGGGACAGGCGGACAGAGAGCTCGGTTTTTGGACAGGCAGACAGAGAGCTCGGGGTTGGGACAGGCAGACAGAGAGCTCAGGTTTGGGACAGGCAGACATAGAGCTCCGGTTTGGGACAGGTGAACAGAGAGCTCGGGGTTGGGACAGGTGGACTGGGAGCTCGGGGTTGGGACAGGCGGACAGAGAGCTCGGGTTTGGGACAGGCGGACAGAGAGCTCAGGTTTGGGACAGGCAGACAGAGAGCTCGGGGTTGGGACAGGCGGACAGAGAGCTCGGGTTTGGGACAGGTGGACAGAGAGCTCGGGTTTGGGACAGGCAGACACAGAGCTCGGGTTTGGGACAGGCGGACAGAGAGCTCGGGTTTGGGACAGGTGGACAGAGAGCTCGGGTTTGGGACAGGCAGACACAGAGCTCGGGTTTGGGACAGGCGGACAGAGAGCTCGGGTTTGGGACAGGTGGACAGAGAGCTCGGGTTTGGGACAGGGGACAGAGAGCTCGGGTTTGGGGCAGGTGAACAGAGAGTTCGGGGTTGGGACAGGCGGACAGAGAGCTTGGGGTTGGGACAGGCGTACAGAGAGCTCGGGGTTGGGACAGGCGGACAGAGAGCTCGGGTTTGGGACAGGCGGACAGAGAGTTCGGGGTTGGGACAGGCGGACAGAGAGCTTGGGGTTGGGACAGGCGGACAGAGAGCTCGGGTTTGGGACAGGCGGACAGAGAGCTCGGGTTTGGGACAGGCGGACAGAGAGCTCGGGTTTGGGACAGGTGGACAGAGAGCTCGGGTTTGGGACAGGCAGACAGAGAGCTCGTGTTTGGGACAGGCAGACACAGAGCTCGGGTTTGGGACAGGCGGACAGAGAGCTCGGGTTTGGGCAGGCAGACATAGAGCTTGGGTTTGGGACAGGCGGACAGAGAGCTCGGGTTTGGGACAGGCAGACACAGAGCTCGGGTTTGGGACAGGCGGACAGAGAGCTCGGGTTTGGGACAGGCAGACACAAAGCTCGGGTTTGGGACAGGCGGACAGAGAGCTCGGGTTTGGGACAGGTGGACAGAGAGCTCGGGTTTGGGACAAGCGGATAGAGAGCTCGGATTTGGGACAGGTGGACAGAGAGCTCGGGTTTGGGACAGGCGGACTGAGAGCTCGGGTTTGGGACAGGCGGACAGAGAGCTCGGGGTTGGGACAGGCGGACAGAGAGCTCGGGTTTGGGACAAGCGGATAGAGAGCTCGGGTTTGGGACAGGCGGACAGAGAGCTCGGGTTTGGGTCAGGCGGACAGAGAGCTCGGGTTTGGGACAGGCGGACAGAGAGCTCGGGTTTGGGACAGGCAGACACAGAGCTCGGGTTTGGGACAGGCGGACAGAGAGCTCGGGTTTGGGACAGGCAGACAGAGAGATCGAGTTTGGGACAGGTGGACAGAGAGCTCGGGTTTGGGACAGGCGGGCAGAGAGCTCGGGGTTGGGACAGGCGGACAGAGAGCTCGGGTTTGGGACAAGCGGATAGAGAGCTCGGATTTGGGACAGGTGGACAGAGAGCTCGGGTTTGGGACAGGCGGACTGAGAGCTCGGGTTTGGGACAGGCGGACAGAGAGCTCGGGGTTGGGACAGGCGGACAGAGAGCTCGGGTTTGGGACAAGCGGATAGAGAGCTCGGGTTTGGGACAGGCGGACAGAGAGCTCGGGTTTGGGTCAGGCGGACAGAGAGCTCGGGTTTGGGACAGGCGGACAGAGAGCTCGGGTTTGGGACAGGCAGACACAGAGCTCGGGTTTGGGACAGGCGGACAGAGAGCTCGGGTTTGGGACAGGCAGACAGAGAGATCGAGTTTGGGACAGGTGGACAGAGAGCTCGGGTTTGGGACAGGCGGGCAGAGAGCTCGGGGTTGGGACAGGCGGACAGAGAGCTCGGGTTTGGGACCGGCGGACAGAGAGCTCGCGTTTGGGACAGGCGGACAGAGAGCTCGGGTTTGGGACAGGCGGGCAGAGAGCTCGGGGTTGGGACAGGCGGACAGAGAGCTCGGGTTTGGGACAGGCGGACAGAGAGCTCGGGTTTGGGACAGGCGGACAGATAGCTCGGGGTGGGAGAGGCGGACAGAGAGCTCAGGTTTGAGACAGGCGGACAGAGAGCTCGGGGTTGGGACAGGCGGACAGAGAGCTCGGGTTTGGGACAGGCGGACAGAGAGCTCGGGTTTGGGACAGGCGGACAGAGAGCTCGGTTTTTGGACAGGCAGACAGAGAGCTCGGGGTTGGGACAGGCAGACAGAGAGCTCAGGTTTGGGACAGGCAGACATAGAGCTCCGGTTTGGGACAGGTGAACAGAGAGCTCGGGGTTGGGACAGGTGGACTGGGAGCTCGGGGTTGGGACAGGCGGACAGAGAGCTCGGGTTTGGGACAGGCGGACAGAGAGCTCAGGTTTGGGACAGGCAGACAGAGAGCTCGGGGTTGGGACAGGCGGACAGAGAGCTCGGGTTTGGGACAGGTGGACAGAGAGCTCGGGTTTGGGACAGGCAGACACAGAGCTCGGGTTTGGGACAGGCGGACAGAGAGCTCGGGTTTGGGACAGGTGGACAGAGAGCTCGGGTTTGGGACAGGCAGACACAGAGCTCGGGTTTGGGACAGGCGGACAGAGAGCTCGGGTTTGGGACAGGTGGACAGAGAGCTCGGGTTTCGGACAGGGGACAGAGAGCTCGGGTTTGGGGCAGGTGAACAGAGAGTTCGGGGTTGGGACAGGCGGACAGAGAGCTTGGGGTTGGGACATGCGTACAGAGAGCTCGGGGTTGGGACAGGCGGACAGAGAGCTCGGGTTTGGGACAGGCGGACAGAGAGTTCGGGGTTGGGACAGGCGGACAGAGAGCTTGGGGTTGGGACAGGCGGACAGAGAGCTCGGGTTTGGGACAGGCGGACAGAGAGCTCGGGTTTGGGACAGGCGGACAGAGAGCTCGGGTTCGGGACAGGTGGACAGAGAGCTCGGGTTTGGGACAGGCAGACAGAGAGCTCGTGTTTGGGACAGGCAGACACAGAGCTCGGGTTTGGGACAGGCGGACAGAGAGCTCGGGTTTGGGCAGGCAGACATAGAGCTTGGGTTTGGGACAGGCGGACAGAGAGCTCCGGTTTGGGACAGGCAGACACAGAGCTCGGGTTTGGGACAGGCGGACAGAGAGCTCGGGTTTGGGACAGGCAGACACAAAGCTCGGGTTTGGGACAGGCGGACAGAGAGCTCGGGTTTGGGACAGGTGGACAGAGAGCTCGGGTTTGGGACAAGCGGATAGAGAGCTCGGATTTGGGACAGGTGGACAGAGAGCTCGGGTTTGGGACAGGCGGACTGAGAGCTCGGGTTTGGGACAGGCGGACAGAGAGCTCGGGGTTGGGACAGGCGGACAGAGAGCTCGGGTTTGGGTCAGGCGGACAGAGAGCTCGGGTTTGGGACAGGCGGACAGAGAGCTCGGGTTTGGGACAGGGAGACACAGAGCTCGGGCTTGGGACAGGCAGACAGAGAGCTCGGGTTTGGGACAGGCAGACAGAGAGATCGAGTTTGGGACAGGTGGACAGAGAGCTCGGGTTTGGGACAGGCGGGCAGAGAGCTCGGGGTTGGGACAGGCGGACAGAGAGCTCGGGTTTGGGACCGGCGGACAGAGAGCTCGCGTTTGGGACAGGCGGACAGAGAGCTCGGGTTTGGGACAGGCGGGCAGAGAGCTCGGGGTTGGGACAGGCGGACAGAGAGCTCGGGTTTGGGACAGGCGGACAGAGAGCTCAGGTTTGGGACAGGCGGACAGAGAGCTCGGGGTGGGAGAAGCGGACAGAGAGCTCAGGTTTGAGACAGGTGGACAGAGAGCTCGGGGTTGGGACAGGCGGACAGAGAGCTCGGGTTTGGGACAGGCGGACAGAGAGCTCGGGGTTGGGACAGGCGGACAGAGAGCTCGGGTTTGGGACAGGCGGACAGAGAGCTCGGGTTTGGGACAGGCGGACAGAGAGCTCGGTTTTTGGACAGGCAGACAGAGAGCTCGGGGTTGGGACAGGCAGACAGATAGCTCAGGTTTGGGACAGGCAGACATAGAGCTCCGGTTTGGGACAGGTGAACAGAGAGCTCGGGGTTGGGACAGGTGGACTGGGAGCTCGGGGTTGGGACAGGTGGACAGAGAGCTCGGGTTTGGGACAGGCGGACAGAGAGCTCAGGTTTGGGACAGGCAGACAGAGAGCTCGGGGTTGGGACAGGCGGACAGAGAGCTCGGGTTTGGGACAGGTGGACAGAGAGCTCGGGTTTGGGACAGGCAGACACAGAGCTCGGGTTTGGGACAGGCGGACAGAGAGCTCGGGTTTGGGACAGGCAGACACAGAGCTCGGGTTTGGGACAGGCGGACAGAGAGCTCGGGTTTGGGACAGGTGGACAGAGAGCTCGGGTTTGGGACAGGGGACAGAGAGCTCGGGTTTGGGGCAGGTGAACAGAGAGTTCGGGGTTGGGACAGGCGGACAGAGAGCTTGGGGTTGGGACAGGCGTACAGAGAGCTCGGGGTTGGGACAGGCGGACAGAGAGCTCGGGTTTGGGAAAGGCGGACAGAGAGCTCGGGTTTGGGACAGGTGGACAGAGAGCTCGGGTTTGGGACAGGCGGACAGAGAGCTCGGGTTTGGGACAGGTGGACAGAGAGCACAGGTTTGGGACAGGCAGACACAGAGCTCGGGTTTGGGACAGGCAGACACAGAGCTCGGGTTTGGGACAGGCGGACAGAGAGCTCAGGTTTGGGCAGGCAGACATAGAGCTTGGGTTTGGGACAGGCGGACAGAGAGCTCGGGTTTGGGACAGGCAGACACAGAGCTCGGGTTTGGGACAGGCGGACAGAGAGCTCGGGTTTGGGACAGGCAGACACAAAGCTCGGGTTTGGGACAGGCGGACAGAGAGCTCGGGTTTGGGACAGGTGGACAGAGAGCTCGGGTTTGGGACAGGGGGACAGAGAGCTCGGGTTTGGGGCAGGTGAACAGAGAGTTCGGGGTTGGGACAGGCGGACAGAGAGCTTGGGGTTGGGACAGGCGTACAGGGAGCTCGGGGTTGGGACAGGCGGACAGAGAGCTCGGGTTTGGGACAGGCGGACAGAGAGCTCAGGTTTGGGACAGGCGGACAGAGAGCTCAGGTTTGGGACAGGTGGACAGAGAGCTCGGGTTTGGGACAGGCGTACAGAGAGCTCGGGGTTGGGACAGGCGGACAGAGAGCTCGGGTTTGGGACAGGCGGACAGAGAGCTCGGGGTTGCGACAGGTGGAGAGAGAGCTCGGGGTTGGGACAGGCGGACAGAGAGCTCGGGGTTGGGACAGGCGGACAGAGAGCTCGGGTTTGGGACAAGTGGCCAGAGAGCTCGGGTTTGGGACAGGCGGACAGGGAGCTCGGGTTTGGGACAGGCGGAGAGAGAGCTCGGGTTTGGGACAGGCAGACAGAGAGCTCGGGTTTGGGACAGGCAGACACAGAGCTCGGGTTTGGGATAGGCGGACAGAGAGCTCGGGGTTGGGACAGGCGGACAGAGAGCTCCGGTTTGGGACAGGCAGACACAGAGCTCGGGTTTGGGACAGGCGGACAGCGAGCTCGGGTTTGGGACAGGCAGACATAGAGCTTGGGTTTGGGACAGGCGGACAGAGAGCTCGGGTTTGGGACAGTTGGACAGAGAGATCGGGTTTGGGACAGGGGGACAGAAAGCTCGGGTTTGGGACAGGTGAACAGAGAGTTCGGGGTTGGGACAGGTGGACAGAGAGCTCGGGGTTGGGACAGGCGGACAGAGAGCTAGGGTTTGGGACAGGCGGACAGAGAGCTCGGGGTTGGGACAGG
Source organism: Somniosus microcephalus (assembly GCF_052327205.1). Lineage (NCBI taxonomy): Eukaryota > Metazoa > Chordata > Chondrichthyes > Squaliformes > Somniosidae > Somniosus > Somniosus microcephalus. Next base: position 66,102,166 of record NC_140987.1, on the reverse strand, counting down.
CGGACAGAGAGCTCGGGGTTGGGACAGGTGGACAGAGAGCTCGGGTTTGGGACAGGCGGACAGAGAGCTAGGGTTTGGGACAGGCGGACAGAGAGCTCGGGGTTGGGACAGGCGGACAGAGAGCTCGGGGTTGGGACAGGTGGACAGAGAGCTCGGGGTTGGGACAGGCGGACAGAGAGCTCGGGTTTGGGACAGGCGGACAGAGAGCTCGGGTTTGGGACAGGTGGACAGAGAGCTCGGGCTTGGGACAGGAGGACAGAGAGCTCGGGTTTGGGACAGGCGGACAGAGAGCTCGGGTTTGGGACAGGTGGACAGAGAGCTCGGGTTTGGGACAGGTGGACAGAGAGCTCGGGTTTGGGACAGGCGGACAGAGAGCTTGGGGTTGCGACAGGTGGAGAGAGAGCTCAGGGTTGGGACAGGCGGACAGAGAGCTCGGGTTTCGGACAGGCGGACAGAGAGCTCGGGGTTGGGACAGGCGGACAGAGAGCTCGGGTTTGGGACAGGCGGACAGAGAGTTCGGGTTTGGGACAGGCGGAGAAAGATCTCGGGGTTGGGACAGGCGGACAGAGAGCTCGGGTTTGGGACAGGCGGACAGAGAGCTTGGGGTTGCGACAGGTGGAGAGAGAGCTCAGGGTTGGGACAGGCGGACAGAGAGCTCGGGTTTCGGACAGGCGGACAGAGAGCTCGGGGTTGGGACAGGCGGACAGAGAGCTCGGGTTTGGGACAGGCGGACAGAGAGTTCGGGTTTGGGACAGGCGGAGAAAGATCTCGGGGTTGGGACAGGCGGACAGAGAGCTCCGGGTTGGGACAGGCGGACAGAGAGCTGAGGTTTGGCCAAGCGGACAGAGAGCTCGGGTTTGGGACAGGTGGGCAGAGAGCTCGGGGTTGGGACAGGCGGACAGAGAGCTTGGGGTTGGGACAGGCGTACAGAGAGTTCGGGGTTGGGACAGGCGGACAGAGAGCTCGGGTTTGGGACAGGCGGACAGAGAGTTCGGGGTTGGGACAGGCGGACAGAGAGCTTGGGGTTGGGACAGGCGGACAGAGAGCTCGGGTTTGGGACAGGCGGACAGAGAGCTCGGGTTTGGGACAGGCGGACAGAGAGCTCGGGTTTGGGACAGGTGGACAGAGAGCTCGGGTTTGGGACAGGCAGACAGAGAGCTCGTGTTTGGGACAGGCAGACACAGAGCTCGGGTTTGGGACAGGCGGACAGAGAGCTCGGGTTTGGGCAGGCAGACATAGAGCTTGGGTTTGGGACAGGCGGACAGAGAGCTCGGGTTTGGGACAGGCAGACACAGAGCTCGGGTTTGGGACAGGCGGACAGAGAGCTCGGGTTTGGGACAGGCAGACACAAAGCTCGGGTTTGGGACAGGCGGACAGAGAGCTCGGCTTTGGGACAGGTGGACAGAGAGCTCGGGTTTGGGACAAGCGGATAGAGAGCTCGGATTTGGGACAGGTGGACAGAGAGCTCGGGTTTGGGACAGGCGGACTGAGAGCTCGGGTTTGGGACAGGCGGACAGAGAGCTCGGGGTTGGGACAGGCGGACAGAGGGCTCGGGTTTGGGACAAGCGGATAGAGAGCTCGGGTTTGGGACAGGCGGACAGAGAGCTCGGGTTTGGGTCAGGCGGACATAGAGCTCGGGTTTGGGACAGGCGGACAGAGAGCTCGGGTTTGGGACAGGCAGACACAGAGCTCGGGTTTGGGACAGGCGGACAGAGAGCTCGGGTTTGGGACAGGCAGACAGAGAGATCGAGTTTGGGACAGGTGGACAGAGAGCTTGGGTTTGGGACAGGCGGGCAGAGAGCTCGGGGTTGGGACAGGCAGACAGAGAGATCGAGTTTGGGACAGGTGGACAGAGAGCTCGGGTTTGGGACAGGCGGGCAGAGAGCTCGGGGTTGGGACAGGCGGACAGAGAGCTCGGGTTTGGGAGCGGCGGACAGAGAGCTCGCGTTTGGGACAGGCGGACAGAGAGCTCGGGTTTGGGACAGGCGGGCAGAGAGCTCGGGGTTGGGACAGGCAGACAGAGAGCTGGGGTTTGGGACAGGCGGACAGAGAGCTCGGGTTTGGGACAGGCGGACAGAGAGCTCGGGGTGGGAGAGGCGGACAGAGAGCTCAGGTTTGAGACAGGTGGACAGAGAGCTCGGGGTTGGGACAGGCGGACAGAGAGCTCGGGTTTGGGACAGGCGGACAGAGAGCTCGGGGTTGGGACAGGCGGACAGAGAGCTCGGGTTTGGGACAGGCGGACAGAGAGCTCGGGTTTGGGACAGGCGGACAGAGAGCTCGGTTTTTGGACAGGCAGACAGAGAGCTCGGGGTTGGGACAGGCAGACAGAGAGCTCAGGTTTGGGACAGGCAGACATAGAGCTCCGGTTTGGGACAGGTGAACAGAGAGCTCGGGGTTGGGACAGGTGGACTGGGAGCTCGGGGTTGGGACAGGCGGACAGAGAGCTTGGGTTTGGGACAGGCGGACAGAGAGCTCAGGTTTGGGACAGGCAGACAGAGAGCTCGGGGTTGGGACAGGCGGACAGAGAGCTCGGGTTTGGGACAGGTGGACAGAGAGCTCGGGTTTGGGACAGGCAGACACAGAGCTCGGGTTTGGGACAGGCGGACAGAGAGCTCGGGTTTGGGACAGGTGGACAGAGAGCTCGGGTTTGGGACAGGCAGACACAGAGCTCGGGTTTGGGACAGGCGGACAGAGAGCTCGGGTTTGGGACAGGTGGACAGAGAGCTCGGGTTTGGGACAGGGGACAGAGAGCTCGGGTTTGGGGCAGGTGAACAGAGAGTTCGGGGTTGGGACAGGCGCACAGAGAGCTTGGGGTTGGGACAGGCGTACAGAGAGCTCGGGGTTGGGACAGGCGGACAGAGAGCTCGGGTTTGGGACAGGCGGACAGAGAGTTCGGGGTTGGGACAGGCGGACAGAGAGCTTGGGGTTGGGACAGGCGGACAGAGAGCTCGGGTTTGGGACAGGCGGACAGAGAGCTCGGGTTTGGGACAGGCGGACAGAGAGCTCGGGTTTGGGACAGGTGGACAGAGAGCTCGGGTTTGGGACAGGCAGACAGAGAGCTCGTGTTTGGGACAGGCAGACACAGAGCTCGGGTTTGGGACAGGCGGACAGAGAGCTCGGGTTTGGGCAGGCAGACATAGAGCTTGGGTTTGGGACAGGCGGACAGAGAGCTCGGGTTTGGGACAGGCAGACACAGAGCTCGGGTTTGGGACAGGCGGACAGAGAGCTCGGGTTTGGGACAGGCAGACACAAAGCTCGGGTTTGGGACAGGCGGACAGAGATCTCGGGTTTGGGACAGGTGGTCAGAGAGCTCGGGTTTGGGACAAGCGGATAGAGAGCTCGGATTTGGGACAGGTGGACAGAGAGCTCGGGTTTGGGACAGGCGGACTGAGAGCTCGGGTTTGGGACAGGCGGACAGAGAGCTCGGGGTTGGGACAGGCGGACAGAGAGCTCGGGTTTGGGACAAGCGGATAGAGAGCTCGGGTTTGGGACAGGCGGACAGAGAGCTCGGGTTTGGGTCAGGCGGACAGAGAGCTCGGGTTTGGGACAGGCGGACAGAGAGCTCGGGTTTGGGACAGGCAGACACAGAGCTCGGGTTTGGGACAGGCGGACAGAGAGCTCGGGTTTGGGACAGGCAGACAGAGAGATCGAGTTTGGGACAGGTGGACAGAGAGCTCGGGTTTGGGACAGGCGGGCAGAGAGCTCGGGGTTGGCACAGGCGGACAGAGAGCTCGGGTTTGGGACAAGCGGATAGAGAGCTCGGATTTGGGACAGGTGGACAGAGAGCTCGGGTTTGGGGCAGGCGGACTGAGAGCTCGGGTTTGGGACAGGCGGACAGAGAGCTCGGGGTTCGGACAGGCGGACAGAGAGCTCGGGTTTGGGACAAGCGGATAGAGAGCTCGGGTTTGGGACAGGCGGACAGAGAGCTCGGGTTTGGGTCAGGCGGACAGAGAGCTCGGGTTTGGGACAGGCGGACAGAGAGCTCGGGTTTGGGACAGGCAGACACAGAGCTCGGGTTTGGGACAGGCGGACAGAGAGCTCGGGTTTGGGACAGGCAGACAGAGAGATCGAGTTTGGGACAGGTGGACAGAGAGCTCGGGTTTGGGACAGGCGGGCAGAGAGCTCGGGGTTGGGACAGGCGGACAGAGAGCTCGGGTTTGGGACCGGCGGACAGAGAGCTCGCGTTTGGGACAGGTGGACAGAGAGCTCGGGTTTGGAACAGGCGGGCAGAGAGCTCGGGGTTGGGACAGGCGGACAGAGAGCTCGGGTTTGGGACAGGCGGACAGAGAGCTCGGGTTTGGGACAGGCGGACAGAGAGCTCGGGGTGGGAGAGGCGGACAGAGAGCTCAGGTTTGAGACAGGTGGACAGAGAGCTCGGGGTTGGGACAGGCGGACAGAGAGCTCGGGTTTGGGACAGGCGGACAGAGAGCTCGGGGTTGGGACAGGCGGACAGAGAGCTCGGGTTTGGGACAGGCGGACAGAGAGCTCGGGTTTGGGACAGGCGGACAGAGAGCTCGGTTTTTGGACAGGCAGACAGAGAGCTCGGGGTTGGGACAGGCAGACAGAGAGCTCAGGTTTGGGACAGGCAGACATAGAGCTCCGGTTTGGGACAGGTGAACAGAGAGCTCGGGGTTGGGACAGGTGGACTGGGAGCTCGGGGTTGGGACAGGCGGACAGAGAGCTCGGGTTTGGGACAGGCGGACAGAGAGCTCAGGTTTGGGACAGGCAGACAGAGAGCTCGGGGTTGGGACAGGCGGACAGAGAGCTCGGGTTTGGGACAGGTGGACAGAGAGCTCGGGTTTGGGACAGGCAGACACAGAGCTCGGGTTTGGGACAGGCGGACAGAGAGCTCGGGTTTGGGACAGGTGGACAGAGAGCTCGGGTTTGGGACAGGCAGACACAGAGCTCGGGTTTGGGACAGGCGGACAGAGAGCTCGGGTTTGGGACAGGTGGACAGAGAGCTCGGGTTTGGGACAGGGGACAGAGAGCTCGGGTTTGGGGCAGGTGAACAGAGAGTTCGGGGTTGGGACAGGCGGACAGAGAGCTTGGGGTTGGGACAGGTGGACAGAGAGCTCGGGTTTGGGACAGGCAGACAGAGAGCTTGTGTTTGGGACAGGCAGACACAGAGCTCGGGTTTGGGACAGGCGGACAGAGAGCTCGGGTTTGGGACAGGCAGACAGAGAGATCGAGTTTGGGACAGGTGGACAGAGAGCTCGGGTTTGGGACAGGCGGGCAGAGAGCTCGGGGTTGGGACAGGCGGACAGAGAGCTCGGGTTTGGGACCGGCGGACAGAGAGCTCGCGTTTGGGACAGGCGGACAGAGAGCTCGGGTTTGGGACAGGCGGGCAGAGAGCTCGGGGTTGGGACAGGCGGACAGAGAGCTCGGGTTTGGGACAGGCGGACAGAGAGCTCGGGTTTGGGACAGGCGGACAGAGAGCTCGGGGTGGGAGAGGCGGACAGAGAGCTCAGGTTTGAGACAGGTGGACAGAGAGCTCGGGGTTGGGACAGGCGGACAGAGAGCTCGGGTTTGGGACAGGCGGACAGAGAGCTCGGGGTTGGGACAGGCGGACAGAGAGCTCGGGTTTGGGAGAGGCGGACAGAGAGCTCGGTTTTTGGACAGGCAGACAGAGAGCTCGGGGTTGGGACAGGCAGACAGAGAGCTCAGGTTTGAGACAGGTGGACAGAGAGCTCGGGGTTGGGACAGGCGGACAGAGAGCTCGGGTTTGGGACAGGCGGACAGAGAGCTCGGGGTTGGGACAGGCGGACAGAGAGCTCGGGCTTGGGACAGGAGGACAGAGAGCTCGGGTTTGGGACAGGCGGACAGAGAGCTCGGGTTTGGGACAGGCGGACAGAGAGCTCGGGTTTGGGACAGGTGGACAGAGAGCTCGGGTTTGGGACAGGCGGACAGAGAGCTTGGGGTTGCGACAGGTGGAGAGAGAGCTCAGGGTTGGGACAGGCGGACAGAGAGCTCGGGTTTCGGACAGGCGGACAGAGAGCTCGGGGTTGGGACAGGCGGACAGAGAGCTCGGGTTTGGGACAGGCGGACAGAGAGTTCGGGTTTGGGACAGGCGGAGAGAGATCTCGGGGTTGGGACAGGCGGACAGAGAGCTCCGGGTTGGGACAGGCGGACAGAGAGCTGAGGTTTGGGCCAAGCGGACAGAGAGCTCGGGTTTGGGACAGGTGGGCAGAGAGCTCGGGGTTGGGACAGGTGGACAGGGAGCTCGGGTTTGGGACAGGCGGACAGAGAGCTCGGGTTTGGGACAGGCAGACAGAGCGCTCAGGTTTGGGACAGGTGGACAGAGAGCTCGGGGTTGGGACAGGTGGACAGGGAGCTCGGGTTTGGGACAGGCGGACAGAGAGCTTGGGTTTGGGACAGGTGGACAGAGAGCTCTGGTTTGGGACAGGTGGACAGAGAGCTCGGGTTTGGGACAGGCGGACAGAGAGCTCGGGTTTGGGACAGGCGGACAGAGAGCTCGGGGTTGGGACAGGCGGACAGAGAGCTCGGGTTTGGGACAGGCGGACAGAGAGCTCGGGTTTGGGACAGGCGGACAGAGAGCTCGGTTTTTGGACAGGCAGACAGAGAGCTCGGGGTTGGGACAGGTGGACAGAGAGCTCTGGTTTGGGACAGGTGGACAGAGAGCTCGGGTTTGGGACAGGCGGACAGAGAGCTCGGGGTTGGGACAGGCGGACAGAGAGCTCAGGTTTGGGACAGGCGGACAGAGAGCTCGGGTTTGGGACAGGCGGACAGAGAGCTCGGTTTTTGGACAGGCAGACAGAGAGCTCGGGGTTGGGACAGGCAGACAGAGAGCTCAGGTTTGGGACAGGCAGACATAGAGCTCGGGTTTGGGACAGGCGGACAGAGAGCTCGGGGTTGCGACAGGTGGAGAGAGAGCTCGGGGTTGGGACAGGCGGACAGAGAGCTCGGGGTTGGAACAGGCGTACAGGGAGCTCGGGGTTGGGACAGGCGGACAGAGAGCTCGGGTTTGGGACAAGCGGACAGAGAGCTCGGGTTTGGGACAGGCGGACAGGGAGCTCGGGTTTGGGACAGGCGGAGAGAGAGCTCGGGTTTGGGACAGGCAGACAGAGAGCTCGGGTTTGGGACAGGCAGACACAGAGCTCGGGTTTGGGATAGGCGGACAGAGAGCTCGGGGTTGGGACAGGCGGACAGAGAGCTCGGGTTTGGGACAGGCAGACACAGAGCTCGGGTTTGGGACAGGCGGACAGAGAGCTCGTGTTTGGGACAGGCAGACATAGAGCTTGGGTTTGGGACAGGCGGACAGAGAGCTCGGGTTTGGGACAGTTGGACAGAGAGATCGGGTTTGGGACGGGGACAGAAAGCTCGGGTTTGGGACAGGTGAACAGAGAGTTCGGGGTTGGGACAGGTGGACAGAGAGCTCGGGGTTGGGACAGGCGGACAGAGAGCTAGGGTTTGGGACAGGCGGACAGAGAGCTCGGGGTTGGGACAGGCGGACAGAGAGCTAGGGTTTGGGACAGGCGGACAGAGAGCTCGGTTTTTGGACAGGCAGACAGAGAGCTCGGGGTTGGGACAGGCAGACAGAGAGCTCAGGTTTGGGACAGGCAGACATAGAGCTCCGGTTTGGGACAGGTGAACAGAGAGCTCGGGGTTGGGACAGGTGGACTGGGAGCTCGGGGTTGGGACAGGCGGACAGAGAGCTCGGGTTTGGGACAGGCGGACAGAGAGCTCAGGTTTGGGACAGGCAGACAGAGAGCTCGGGGTTGGGACAGGCGGACAGAGAGCTCGGGTTTGGGACAGGTGGACAGAGAGCTCGGGTTTGGGACAGGCAGACACAGAGCTCGGGTTTGGGACAGGCGGACAGAGAGCTCGGGTTTGGGACAGGTGGAAAGAGAGCTCGGGTTTGGGACAGGCAGACACAGAGCTCGGGTTTGGGACAGGCGGACAGAGAGCTCGGGTTTGGGACAGGTGGACAGAGAGCTCGGGTTTGGGACAGGGGACAGAGAGCTCGGGTTTGGGGCAGGTGAACAGAGAGTTCGGGGTTGGGACAGGCGGACAGAGAGCTTGGGGTTGGGACAGGCGTACAGAGAGCTCGGGGTTGGGACAGGCGGACAGAGAGCTCGGGTTTGGGACAGGCGGACAGAGAGTTCGGGGTTGGGACAGGCGGACAGAGAGCTTGGGGTTGGGACAGGCGGACAGAGAGCTCGGGTTTGGGACAGGCGGACAGAGAGCTCGGGTTTGGGACAGGCGGACAGAGAGCTCGGGTTTGGGACAGGTGGACAGAGAGCTCGGGTTTGGGACAGGCAGACAGAGAGCTCGTGTTTGGGACAGGCAGACACAGAGCTCGGGTTTGGGACAGGCGGACAGAGAGCTCGGGTTTGGGCAGGCAGACATAGAGCTTGGGTTTGGGACAGGCGGACAGAGAGCTCGGGTTTGGGACAGGCAGACACAGAGCTCGGGTTTGGGACAGGCGGACAGAGAGCTCGGGTTTGGGACAGGCAGACACAAAGCTCGGGTTTGGGACAGGCGGACAGAGAGCTCGGGTTTGGGACAGGTGGACAGAGAGCTCGGGTTTGGGACAAGCGGATAGAGAGCTCGGATTTGGGACAGGTGGACAGAGAGCTCGGGTTTGGGACAGGCGGACTGAGAGCTCGGGTTTGGGACAGGCGGACAGAGAGCTCGGGGTTGGGACAGGCGGACAGAGAGCTCGGGTTTGGGACAAGCGGATAGAGAGCTCGGGTTTGGGACAGGCGGACAGAGAGCTCGGGTTTGGGTCAGGCGGACAGAGAGCTCGGGTTTGGGACAGGCGGACAGAGAGCTCGGGTTTGGGACAGGCAGACACAGAGCTCGGGTTTGGGACAGGCGGACAGAGAGCTCGGGTTTGGGACAGGCAGACAGAGAGATCGAGTTTGGGACAGGTGGACAGAGAGCTCGGGTTTGGGACAGGCGGGCAGAGAGCTCGGGGTTGGGACAGGCGGACAGAGAGCTCGGGTTTGGGACCGGCGGACAGAGAGCTCGCGTTTGGGACAGGCGGACAGAGAGCTCGGGTTTGGGACAGGCGGGCAGAGAGCTCGGGGTTGGGACAGGCGGACAGAGAGCTCGGGTTTGGGACAGGCGGACAGAGAGCTCGGGTTTGGGACAGGCGGACAGATAGCTCGGGGTGGGAGAGGCGGACAGAGAGCTCAGGTTTGAGACAGGCGGACAGAGAGCTCGGGGTTGGGACAGGCGGACAGAGAGCTCGGGTTTGGGACAGGCGGACAGAGAGCTCGGGTTTGGGACAGGCGGACAGAGAGCTCGGTTTTTGGACAGGCAGACAGAGAGCTCGGGGTTGGGACAGGCAGACAGAGAGCTCAGGTTTGGGACAGGCAGACATAGAGCTCCGGTTTGGGACAGGTGAACAGAGAGCTCGGGGTTGGGACAGGTGGACTGGGAGCTCGGGGTTGGGACAGGCGGACAGAGAGCTCGGGTTTGGGACAGGCGGACAGAGAGCTCAGGTTTGGGACAGGCAGACAGAGAGCTCGGGGTTGGGACAGGCGGACAGAGAGCTCGGGTTTGGGACAGGTGGACAGAGAGCTCGGGTTTGGGACAGGCAGACACAGAGCTCGGGTTTGGGACAGGCGGACAGAGAGCTCGGGTTTGGGACAGGTGGACAGAGAGCTCGGGTTTGGGACAGGCAGACACAGAGCTCGGGTTTGGGACAGGCGGACAGAGAGCTCGGGTTTGGGACAGGTGGACAGAGAGCTCGGGTTTCGGACAGGGGACAGAGAGCTCGGGTTTGGGGCAGGTGAACAGAGAGTTCGGGGTTGGGACAGGCGGACAGAGAGCTTGGGGTTGGGACATGCGTACAGAGAGCTCGGGGTTGGGACAGGCGGACAGAGAGCTCGGGTTTGGGACAGGCGGACAGAGAGTTCGGGGTTGGGACAGGCGGACAGAGAGCTTGGGGTTGGGACAGGCGGACAGAGAGCTCGGGTTTGGGACAGGCGGACAGAGAGCTCGGGTTTGGGACAGGCGGACAGAGAGCTCGGGTTTGGGACAGGTGGACAGAGAGCTCGGGTTTGGGACAGGCAGACAGAGAGCTCGTGTTTGGGACAGGCAGACACAGAGCTCGGGTTTGGGACAGGCGGACAGAGAGCTCGGGTTTGGGCAGGCAGACATAGAGCTTGGGTTTGGGACAGGCGGACAGAGAGCTCCGGTTTGGGACAGGCAGACACAGAGCTCGGGTTTGGGACAGGCGGACAGAGAGCTCGGGTTTGGGACAGGCAGACACAAAGCTCGGGTTTGGGACAGGCGGACAGAGAGCTCGGGTTTGGGACAGGTGGACAGAGAGCTCGGGTTTGGGACAAGCGGATAGAGAGCTCGGATTTGGGACAGGTGGACAGAGAGCTCGGGTTTGGGACAGGCGGACTGAGAGCTCGGGTTTGGGACAGGCGGACAGAGAGCTCGGGGTTGGGACAGGCGGACAGAGAGCTCGGGTTTGGGTCAGGCGGACAGAGAGCTCGGGTTTGGGACAGGCGGACAGAGAGCTCGGGTTTGGGACAGGGAGACACAGAGCTCGGGCTTGGGACAGGCAGACAGAGAGCTCGGGTTTGGGACAGGCAGACAGAGAGATCGAGTTTGGGACAGGTGGACAGAGAGCTCGGGTTTGGGACAGGCGGGCAGAGAGCTCGGGGTTGGGACAGGCGGACAGAGAGCTCGGGTTTGGGACCGGCGGACAGAGAGCTCGCGTTTGGGACAGGCGGACAGAGAGCTCGGGTTTGGGACAGGCGGGCAGAGAGCTCGGGGTTGGGACAGGCGGACAGAGAGCTCGGGTTTGGGACAGGCGGACAGAGAGCTCAGGTTTGGGACAGGCGGACAGAGAGCTCGGGGTGGGAGAAGCGGACAGAGAGCTCAGGTTTGAGACAGGTGGACAGAGAGCTCGGGGTTGGGACAGGCGGACAGAGAGCTCGGGTTTGGGACAGGCGGACAGAGAGCTCGGGGTTGGGACAGGCGGACAGAGAGCTCGGGTTTGGGACAGGCGGACAGAGAGCTCGGGTTTGGGACAGGCGGACAGAGAGCTCGGTTTTTGGACAGGCAGACAGAGAGCTCGGGGTTGGGACAGGCAGACAGATAGCTCAGGTTTGGGACAGGCAGACATAGAGCTCCGGTTTGGGACAGGTGAACAGAGAGCTCGGGGTTGGGACAGGTGGACTGGGAGCTCGGGGTTGGGACAGGCGGACAGAGAGCTCGGGTTTGAGACAGGCGGACAGAGAGCTCAGGTTTGGGACAGGCAGACAGAGAGCTCGGGGTTGGGACAGGCGGACAGAGAGCTCGGGTTTGGGACAGGTGGACAGAGAGCTCGGGTTTGGGACAGGCAGACACAGAGCTCGGGTTTGGGACAGGCGGACAGAGAGCTCGGGTTTGGGACAGGCAGACACAGAGCTTGGGTTTGGGACAGGCGGACAGAGAGCTCGGGTTTGGGACAGGTGGACAGAGAGCTCGGGTTTGGGACAGGGGACAGAGAGCTCGGGTTTGGGGCAGGTGAACAGAGAGTTCGGGGTTGGGACAGGCGGACAGAGAGCTTGGGGTTGGGACAGGCGTACAGAGAGCTCGGGGTTGGGACAGGCGGACAGAGAGCTCGGGTTTGGGAAAGGCGGACAGAGAGCTCGGGTTTGGGACAGGTGGACAGAGAGCTCGGGTTTGGGACAGGCGGACAGAGAGCTCGGGTTTGGGACAGGTGGACAGAGAGCACGGGTTTGGGACAGGCAGACACAGAGCTCGGGTTTGGGACAGGCGGAGAGAGAGCTCGGGTTTGGGACAGGCAGACACAGAGCTCGGGTTTGGGACAGGCGGACAGAGAGCTCAGGTTTGGGCAGGCAGACATAGAGCTTGGGTTTGGGACAGGCGGACAGAGAGCTCGGGTTTGGGACAGGCAGACACAGAGCTCGGGTTTGGGACAGGCGGACAGAGAGCTCGGGTTTGGGACAGGCAGACACAAAGCTCGGGTTTGGGACAGGCGGACAGAGAGCTCGGGTTTGGGACAGGTGGACAGAGAGCTCGGGTTTGGGACAGGGGGACAGAGAGCTCGGGTTTGGGGCAGGTGAACAGAGAGTTCGGGGTTGGGACAGGCGGACAGAGAGCTTGGGGTTGGGACAGGCGTACAGGGAGCTCGGGGTTGGGACAGGCGGACAGAGAGCTCGGGTTTGGGACAGGCGGACAGAGAGCTCAGGTTTGGGACAGGCGGACAGAGAGCTCAGGTTTGGGACAGGTGGACAGAGAGCTCGGGTTTGGGACAGGCGTACAGAGAGCTCGGGGTTGGGACAGGCGGACAGAGAGCTCGGGTTTGGGACAGGCGGACAGAGAGCTCGGGGTTGCGACAGGTGGAGAGAGAGCTCGGGGTTGGGACAGGCGGACAGAGAGCTCGGGGTTGGGACAGGCGGACAGAGAGCTCGGGTTTGGGACAAGTGGCCAGAGAGCTCGGGTTTGGGACAGGCGGACAGGGAGCTCGGGTTTGGGACAGGCGGAGAGAGAGCTCGGGTTTGGGACAGGCAGACAGAGAGCTCGGGTTTGGGACAGGCAGACACAGAGCTCGGGTTTGGGATAGGCGGACAGAGAGCTCGGGGTTGGGACAGGCGGACAGAGAGCTCCGGTTTGGGACAGGCAGACACAGAGCTCGGGTTTGGGACAGGCGGACAGAGAGCTCGGGTTTGGGACAGGCAGACATAGAGCTTGGGTTTGGGACAGGCGGACAGAGAGCTCGGGTTTGGGACAGTTGGACAGAGAGATCGGGTTTGGGACAGGGGGACAGAAAGCTCGGGTTTGGGACAGGTGAACAGAGAGTTCGGGGTTGGGACAGGTGGACAGAGAGCTCGGGGTTGGGACAGGCGGACAGAGAGCTAGGGTTTGGGACAGGCGGACAGAGAGCTCGGGGTTGGGACAGGCGGACAGAGAGCTCGGGGTTGGGACAGGTGGACAGAGAGCTCGGGTTTGGGACAGGCGGACAGAGAGCTAGGGTTTGGGACAGGCGGACAGAGAGCTCGGGGTTGGGACAGGCGGACAGAGAGCTCGGGGTTGGGACAGGTGGACAGAGAGCTCGGGGTTGGGACAGGCGGACAGAGAGGTCGGGTTTGGGACAGGCGGACAGAGAGCTCGGGTTTGGGACAGGTGGACAGAGAGCTCGGGCTTGGGACAGGAGGACAGAGAGCTCGGGTTTGGGACAGGCGGACAGAGAGCTCGGGTTTGGGACAGGCGGACAGAGAGCTCGGGTTTGGGACAGGCGGACAGAGAGCTCGGGTTTGGGACAGGCGGACAGAGAGCTTGGGGTTGCGACAGGTGGAGAGAGAGCTCAGGGTTGGGACAGGCGGACAGAGAGCTCGGGTTTCGGACAGGCGGACAGAGAGCTCGGGGTTGGGACAGGCGGACAGAGAGCTCGGGTTTGGGACAGGCGGACAGAGAGTTCGGGTTTGGGACAGGCGGAGAAAGATCTCGGGGTTGGGACAGGCGGACAGAGAGCTCGGGTTTGGGACAGGCGGACAGAGAGCTTGGGGTTGCGACAGGTGGAGAGAGAGCTCAGGGTTGGGACAGGCGGACAGAGAGCTCGAGTTTCGGACAGGCGGACAGAGAGCTCGGGGTTGGGACAGGCGGACAGAGAGCTCGGGTTTGGGACAGGCGGACAGAGAGTTCGGGTTTGGGACAGGCGGAGAAAGATCTCGGGGTTGGGACAGGCGGACAGAGAGCTCCGGGTTGGGACAGGCGGACAGAGAGCTGAGATTTGGCCAAGCGGACAGAGAGCTCGGGTTTGGGACAGGTGGGCAGAGAGCTCGGGGTTGGGACAGGCGGACAGAGAGCTTGGGGTTGGGACAGGCGTACAGAGAGCTCGGGGTTGGGACAGGCGGACAGAGAGCTCGGGTTTGGGACAGGCGGACAGAGAGTTCGGGGTTGGGACAGGCGGACAGAGAGCTTGGGGTTGGGACAGGCGGACAGAGAGCTCGGGTTTGGGACAGGCGGACAGAGAGCTCGGGTTTGGGACAGGCGGACAGAGAGCTCGGGTTTGGGACAGGTGGACAGAGAGCTCGGGTTTGGGACAGGCAGACAGAGAGCTCGTGTTTGGGACAGGCAGACACAGAGCTCGGGTTTGGGACAGGCGGACAGAGAGCTCGGGTTTGGGCAGGCAGACATAGAGCTTGGGTTTGGGACAGGCGGACAGAGAGCTCGGGTTTGGGACAGGCAGACACAGAGCTCGGGTTTGGGACAGGCGGACAGAGAGCTCGGGTTTGGGACAGGCAGACACAAAGCTCGGGTTTGGGACAGGCGGACAGAGAGCTCGGCTTTGGGACAGGTGGACAGAGAGCTCGGGTTTGGGACAAGCGGATAGAGAGCTCGGATTTGGGACAGGTGGACAGAGAGCTCGGGTTAGGGACAGGCGGACTGAGAGCTCGGGTTTGGGACAGGCGGACAGAGAGCTCGGGGTTGGGACAGGCGGACAGAGGGCTCGGGTTTGGGACAAGCGGATAGAGAGCTCGGGTTTGGGACAGGCGGACAGAGAGCTCGGGTTTGGGTCAGGCGGACATAGAGCTCGGGTTTGGGACAGGCGGACAGAGAGCTCGGGTTTGGGACAGGCAGACACAGAGCTCGGGTTTGGGACAGGCGGACAGAGAGCTCGGGTTTGGGACAGGCAGACAGAGAGATCGAGTTTGGGACAGGTGGACAGAGAGCTTGGGTTTGGGACAGGCGGGCAGAGAGCTCGGGGTTGGGACAGGCAGACAGAGAGATCGAGTTTGGGACAGGTGGACAGAGAGCTCGGGTTTGGGACAGGCGGGCAGAGAGCTCGGGGTTGGGACAGGCGGACAGAGAGCTCGGGTTTGGGAGCGGCGGACAGAGAGCTCGCGTTTGGGACAGGCGGACAGAGAGCTCGGGTTTGGGACAGGCGGGCAGAGAGCTCGGGGTTGGGACAGGCAGACAGAGAGCTGGGGTTTGGGACAGGCGGACAGAGAGCTCGGGTTTGGGACAGGCGGACAGAGAGCTCGGGGTGGGAGAGGCGGACAGAGAGCTCAGGTTTGAGACAGGTGGACAGAGAGCTCGGGGTTGGGACAGGCGGACAGAGAGCTCGGGTTTGGGACAGGCGGACAGAGAGCTCGGGGTTGGGACAGGCGGACAGAGAGCTCGGGTTTGGGACAGGCGGACAGAGAGCTCGGGTTTGGGACAGGCGGACAGAGAGCTCGGTTTTTGGACAGGCAGACAGAGAGCTCGGGGTTGGGACAGGCAGACAGAGAGCTCAGGTTTGGGACAGGCAGACATAGAGCTCCGGTTTGGGACAGGTGAACAGAGAGCTCGGGGTTGGGACAGGTGGACTGGGAGCTCGGGGTTGGGACAGGCGGACAGAGAGCTTGGGTTTGGGACAGGCGGACAGAGAGCTCAGGTTTGGGACAGGCAGACAGAGAGCTCGGGGTTGGGACAGGCGGACAGAGAGCTCGGGTTTGGGACAGGTGGACAGAGAGCTCGGGTTTGGGACAGGCAGACACAGAGCTCGGGTTTGGGACAGGCGGACAGAGAGCTCGGGTTTGGGACAGGTGGACAGAGAGCTCGGGTTTGGGACAGGCAGACACAGAGCTCGGGTTTGGGACAGGCGGACAGAGAGCTCGGGTTTGGGACAGGTGGACAGAGAGCTCGGGTTTGGGACAGGGGACAGAGAGCTCGGGTTTGGGGCAGGTGAACAGAGAGTTCGGGGTTGGGACAGGCGCACAGAGAGCTTGGGGTTGGGACAGGCGTACAGAGAGCTCGGGGTTGGGACAGGCGGACAGAGAGCTCGGGTTTGGGACAGGCGGACAGAGAGTTCGGGGTTGGGACAGGCGGACAGAGAGCTTGGGGTTGGGACAGGCGGACAGAGAGCTCGGGTTTGGGACAGGCGGACAGAGAGCTCGGGTTTGGGACAGGCGGACAGAGAGCTCGGGTTTGGGACAGGTGGACAGAGAGCTCGGGTTTGGGACAGGCAGACAGAGAGCTCGTGTTTGGGACAGGCAGACACAGAGCTCGGGTTTGGGACAGGCGGACAGAGAGCTCGGGTTTGGGCAGGCAGACATAGAGCTTGGGTTTGGGACAGGCGGACAGAGAGCTCGGGTTTGGGACAGGCAGACACAGAGCTCGGGTTTGGGACAGGCGGACAGAGAGCTCGGGTTTGGGACAGGCAGACACAAAGCTCGGGTTTGGGACAGGCGGACAGAGAGCTCGGGTTTGGGACAGGTGGTCAGAGAGCTCGGGTTTGGGACAAGCGGATAGAGAGCTCGGATTTGGGACAGGTGGACAGAGAGCTCGGGTTTGGGACAGGCGGACTGAGAGCTCGGGTTTGGGACAGGCGGACAGAGAGCTCGGGGTTGGGACAGGCGGACAGAGAGCTCGGGTTTGGGACAAGCGGATAGAGAGCTCGGGTTTGGGACAGGCGGACAGAGAGCTCGGGTTTGGGTCAGGCGGACAGAGAGCTCGGGTTTGGGACAGGCGGACAGAGAGCTCGGGTTTGGGACAGGCAGACACAGAGCTCGGGTTTGGGACAGGCGGACAGAGAGCTCGGGTTTGGGACAGGCAGACAGAGAGATCGAGTTTGGGACAGGTGGACAGAGAGCTCGGGTTTGGGACAGGCGGGCAGAGAGCTCGGGGTTGGCACAGGCGGACAGAGAGCTCGGGTTTGGGACAAGCGGATAGAGAGCTCGGATTTGGGACAGGTGGACAGAGAGCTCGGGTTTGGGGCAGGCGGACTGAGAGCTCGGGTTTGGGACAGGCGGACAGAGAGCTCGGGGTTCGGACAGGCGGACAGAGAGCTCGGGTTTGGGACAAGCGGATAGAGAGCTCGGGTTTGGGACAGGCGGACAGAGAGCTCGGGTTTGGGTCAGGCGGACAGAGAGCTCGGGTTTGGGACAGGCGGACAGAGAGCTCGGGTTTGGGACAGGCAGACACAGAGCTCGGGTTTGGGACAGGCGGACAGAGAGCTCGGGTTTGGGACAGGCAGACAGAGAGATCGAGTTTGGGACAGGTGGACAGAGAGCTCGGGTTTGGGACAGGCGGGCAGAGAGCTCGGGGTTGGGACAGGCGGACAGAGAGCTCGGGTTTGGGACCGGCGGACAGAGAGCTCGCGTTTGGGACAGGTGGACAGAGAGCTCGGGTTTGGGACAGGCGGGCAGAGAGCTCGGGGTTGGGACAGGCGGACAGAGAGCTCGGGTTTGGGACAGGCGGACAGAGAGCTCGGGTTTGGGACAGGCGGACAGAGAGCTCGGGGTGGGAGAGGCGGACAGAGAGCTCAGGTTTGAGACAGGTGGACAGAGAGCTCGGGGTTGGGACAGGCGGACAGAGAGCTCGGGTTTGGGACAGGCGGACAGAGAGCTCGGGGTTGGGACAGGCGGACAGAGAGCTCGGGTTTGGGACAGGCGGACAGAGAGCTCGGGTTTGGGACAGGCGGACAGAGAGCTCGGTTTTTGGACAGGCAGACAGAGAGCTCGGGGTTGGGACAGGCAGACAGAGAGCTCAGGTTTGGGACAGGCAGACATAGAGCTCCGGTTTGGGACAGGTGAACAGAGAGCTCGGGGTTGGGACAGGTGGACTGGGAGCTCGGGGTTGGGACAGGCGGACAGAGAGCTCGGGTTTGGGACAGGCGGACAGAGAGCTCAGGTTTGGGACAGGCAGACAGAGAGCTCGGGGTTGGGACAGGCGGACAGAGAGCTCGGGTTTGGGACAGGTGGACAGAGAGCTCGGGTTTGGGACAGGCAGACACAGAGCTCGGGTTTGGGACAGGCGGACAGAGAGCTCGGGTTTGGGACAGGTGGACAGAGAGCTCGGGTTTGGGACAGGCAGACACAGAGCTCGGGTTTGGGACAGGCGGACAGAGAGCTCGGGTTTGGGACAGGTGGACAGAGAGCTCGGGTTTGGGACAGGGGACAGAGAGCTCGGGTTTGGGGCAGGTGAACAGAGAGTTCGGGGTTGGGACAGGCGGACAGAGAGCTTGGGGTTGGGACAGGTGGACAGAGAGCTCGGGTTTGGGACAGGCAGACAGAGAGCTCGTGTTTGGGACAGGCAGACACAGAGCTCGGGTTTGGGACAGGCGGACAGAGAGCTCGGGTTTGGGACAGGCAGACAGAGAGATCGAGTTTGGGACAGGTGGACAGAGAGCTCGGGTTTGGGACAGGCGGGCAGAGAGCTTGGGGTTGGGACAGGCGGACAGAGAGCTCGGGTTTGGGACCGGCGGACAGAGAGCTCGCGTTTGGGACAGGCGGACAGAGAGCTCGGGTTTGGGACAGGCGGGCAGAGAGCTCGGGGTTGGGACAGGCGGACAGAGAGCTCGGGTTTGGGACAGGCGGACAGAGAGCTCGGGTTTGGGACAGGCGGACAGAGAGCTCGGGGTGGGAGAGGCGGACAGAGAGCTCAGGTTTGAGACAGGTGGACAGAGAGCTCGGGGTTGGGACAGGCGGACAGAGAGCTCGGGTTTGGGACAGGCGGACAGAGAGCTCGGGGTTGGGACAGGCGGACAGAGAGCTCGGGTTTGGGACAGGCGGACAGAGAGCTCGGTTTTTGGACAGGCAGACAGAGAGCTCGGGGTTGGGACAGGCAGACAGAGAGCTCAGGTTTGAGACAGGTGGACAGAGAGCTCGGGGTTGGGACAGGCGGACAGAGAGCTCGGGTTTGGGACAGGCGGACAGAGAGCTCGGGGTTGGGACAGGCGGACAGAGAGCTCGGGCTTGGGACAGGAGGACAGAGAGCTCGGGTTTGGGACAGGCGGACAGAGAGCTCGGGTTTGGGACAGGCGGACAGAGAGCTCGGGTTTGGGACAGGTGGACAGAGAGCTCGGGTTTGGGACAGGCGGACAGAGAGCTTGGCGTTGCGACAGGTGGAGAGAGAGCTCAGGGTTGGGACAGGCGGACAGAGAGCTCGGGTTTCGGACAGGCGGACAGAGAGCTCGGGGTTGGGACAGGCGGACAGAGAGCTCGGGTTTGGGACAGGCGGACAGAGAGTTCGGGTTTGGGACAGGCGGAGAGAGATCTCGGGGTTGGGACAGGCGGACAGAGAGCTCCGGGTTGGGACAGGCGGACAGAGAGCTGAGGTTTGGGCCAAGCGGACAGAGAGCTCGGGTTTGGGACAGGTGGGCAGAGAGCTCGGGGTTGGGACAGGTGGACAGGGAGCTCGGGTTTGGGACAGGCGGACAGAGAGCTCGGGTTTGGGACAGGCAGACAGAGCGCTCAGGTTTGGGACAGGTGGACAGAGAGCTCGGGGTTGGGACAGGTGGACAGGGAGCTCGGGTTTGGGACAGGCGGACAGAGAGCTTGGGTTTGGGACAGGTGGACAGAGAGCTCTGGTTTGGGACAGGTGGACAGAGAGCTCGGGTTTGGGACAGGCGGACAGAGAGCTCGGGTTTGGGACAGGCGGACAGAGAGCTCGGGGTTGGGACAGGCGGACAGAGAGCTCGGGTTTGGGACAGGCGGACAGAGAGCTCGGGTTTGGGACAGGCGGACAGAGAGCTCGGTTTTTGGACAGGCAGACAGAGAGCTCGGGGTTGGGACAGGTGGACAGAGAGCTCTGGTTTGGGACAGGTGGACAGAGAGCTCGGGTTTGGGACAGGCGGACAGAGAGCTCGGGTTTGGGACAGGCGGACAGAGAGCTCGGGGTTGGGACAGGCGGACAGAGAGCTCAGGTTTGGGACAGGCGGACAGAGAGCTCGGGTTTGGGACAGGCGGACAGAGAGCTCGGTTTTTGGACAGGCAGACAGAGAGCTCGGGGTTGGGACAGGCAGACAGAGAGCTCAGGTTTGGGACAGGCAGACATAGAGCTCGGGTTTGGGACAGGCGGACAGAGAGCTCGGGGTTGCGACAGGTGGAGAGAGAGCTCGGGGTTGGGACAGGCGGACAGAGAGCTCGGGGTTGGGACAGGCGGACAGAGAGCTCGGGTTTGGGACAGGCGTACAGAGAGCTCGGGGTTGGGACAGGCGGACAGAGAGCTCGGGTTTGGGACAGGCGGACAGAGAGCTCGGGTTTGGGACAGGCAGACACAGAGCTCGGGTTTGGGACAGGCGGACAGAGAGCTCGGGTTTGGGACAGGCAGACAGAGAGATCGAGTTTGGGACAGGTGGACAGAGAGCTCGGGTTTGGGACAGGCGGGCAGAGAGCTCGGGGTTGGGACAGGCGGACAGAGAGCTCGGGTTTGGGACCGGCGGACAGAGAGCTCGCGTTTGGGACAGGTGGACAGAGAGCTCGGGTTTGGGACAGGCGGGCAGAGAGCTCGGGGTTGGGACAGGCGGACAGAGAGCTCGGGTTTGGGACAGGCGGACAGAGAGCTCGGGTTTGGGACAGGCGGACAGAGAGCTCGGGGTGGGAGAGGCGGACAGAGAGCTCAGGTTTGAGACAGGTGGACAGAGAGCTCGGGGTTGGGACAGGCGGACAGAGAGCTCGGGTTTGGGACAGGCGGACAGAGAGCTCGGGGTTGGGACAGGCGGACAGAGAGCTCGGGTTTGGGACAGGCGGACAGAGAGCTCGGGTTTGGGACAGGCGGACAGAGAGCTCGGTTTTTGGACAGGCAGACAGAGAGCTCGGGGTTGGGACAGGCAGACAGAGAGCTCAGGTTTGGGACAGGCAGACATAGAGCTCCGGTTTGGGACAGGTGAACAGAGAGCTCGGGGTTGGGACAGGTGGACTGGGAGCTCGGGGTTGGGACAGGCGGACAGAGAGCTCGGGTTTGGGACAGGCGGACAGAGAGCTCAGGTTTGGGACAGGCAGACAGAGAGCTCGGGGTTGGGACAGGCGGACAGAGAGCTCGGGTTTGGGACAGGTGGACAGAGAGCTCGGGTTTGGGACAGGCAGACACAGAGCTCGGGTTTGGGACAGGCGGACAGAGAGCTCGGGTTTGGGACAGGTGGACAGAGAGCTCGGGTTTGGGACAGGCAGACACAGAGCTCGGGTTTGGGACAGGCGGACAGAGAGCTCGGGTTTGGGACAGGTGGACAGAGAGCTCGGGTTTGGGACAGGGGACAGAGAGCTCGGGTTTGGGGCAGGTGAACAGAGAGTTCGGGGTTGGGACAGGCGGACAGAGAGCTTGGGGTTGGGACAGGTGGACAGAGAGCTCGGGTTTGGGACAGGCAGACAGAGAGCTCGTGTTTGGGACAGGCAGACACAGAGCTCGGGTTTGGGACAGGCGGACAGAGAGCTCGGGTTTGGGACAGGCAGACAGAGAGATCGAGTTTGGGACAGGTGGACAGAGAGCTCGGGTTTGGGACAGGCGGGCAGAGAGCTTGGGGTTGGGACAGGCGGACAGAGAGCTCGGGTTTGGGACCGGCGGACAGAGAGCTCGCGTTTGGGACAGGCGGACAGAGAGCTCGGGTTTGGGACAGGCGGGCAGAGAGCTCGGGGTTGGGACAGGCGGACAGAGAGCTCGGGTTTGGGACAGGCGGACAGAGAGCTCGGGTTTGGGACAGGCGGACAGAGAGCTCGGGGTGGGAGAGGCGGACAGAGAGCTCAGGTTTGAGACAGGTGGACAGAGAGCTCGGGGTTGGGACAGGCGGACAGAGAGCTCGGGTTTGGGACAGGCGGACAGAGAGCTCGGGGTTGGGACAGGCGGACAGAGAGCTCGGGTTTGGGACAGGCGGACAGAGAGCTCGGTTTTTGGACAGGCAGACAGAGAGCTCGGGGTTGGGACAGGCAGACAGAGAGCTCAGGTTTGAGACAGGTGGACAGAGAGCTCGGGGTTGGGACAGGCGGACAGAGAGCTCGGGTTTGGGACAGGCGGACAGAGAGCTCGGGGTTGGGACAGGCGGACAGAGAGCTCGGGCTTGGGACAGGAGGACAGAGAGCTCGGGTTTGGGACAGGCGGACAGAGAGCTCGGGTTTGGGACAGGCGGACAGAGAGCTCGGGTTTGGGACAGGTGGACAGAGAGCTCGGGTTTGGGACAGGCGGACAGAGAGCTTGGCGTTGCGACAGGTGGAGAGAGAGCTCAGGGTTGGGACAGGCGGACAGAGAGCTCGGGTTTCGGACAGGCGGACAGAGAGCTCGGGGTTGGGACAGGCGGACAGAGAGCTCGGGTTTGGGACAGGCGGACAGAGAGTTCGGGTTTGGGACAGGCGGAGAGAGATCTCGGGGTTGGGACAGGCGGACAGAGAGCTCCGGGTTGGGACAGGCGGACAGAGAGCTGAGGTTTGGGCCAAGCGGACAGAGAGCTCGGGTTTGGGACAGGTGGGCAGAGAGCTCGGGGTTGGGACAGGTGGACAGGGAGCTCGGGTTTGGGACAGGCGGACAGAGAGCTCGGGTTTGGGACAGGCAGACAGAGCGCTCAGGTTTGGGACAGGTGGACAGAGAGCTCGGGGTTGGGACAGGTGGACAGGGAGCTCGGGTTTGGGACAGGCGGACAGAGAGCTTGGGTTTGGGACAGGTGGACAGAGAGCTCTGGTTTGGGACAGGTGGACAGAGAGCTCGGGTTTGGGACAGGCGGACAGAGAGCTCGGGTTTGGGACAGGCGGACAGAGAGCTCGGGGTTGGGACAGGCGGACAGAGAGCTCGGGTTTGGGACAGGCGGACAGAGAGCTCGGGTTTGGGACAGGCGGACAGAGAGCTCGGTTTTTGGACAGGCAGACAGAGAGCTCGGGGTTGGGACAGGTGGACAGAGAGCTCTGGTTTGGGACAGGTGGACAGAGAGCTCGGGTTTGGGACAGGCGGACAGAGAGCTCGGGTTTGGGACAGGCGGACAGAGAGCTCGGGGTTGGGACAGGCGGACAGAGAGCTCAGGTTTGGGACAGGCGGACAGAGAGCTCGGGTTTGGGACAGGCGGACAGAGAGCTCGGTTTTTGGACAGGCAGACAGAGAGCTCGGGGTTGGGACAGGCAGACAGAGAGCTCAGGTTTGGGACAGGCAGACATAGAGCTCGGGTTTGGGACAGGCGGACAGAGAGCTCGGGGTTGCGACAGGTGGAGAGAGAGCTCGGGGTTGGGACAGGCGGACAGAGAGCTCGGGGTTGGGACAGGCGGACAGAGAGCTCGGGTTTGGGACAGGCGTACAGAGAGCTCGGGGTTGGGACAGGCGGACAGAGAGCTCGGGTTTGGGACAGGCGTACAGAGAGCTCGGGGTTGGGACAGGCGGACAGAGAGCTCAGGTTTGGGACAGGCGGACAGAGAGCTCGGGTTTGGGACAGGCGGACAGAGAGCTCGGGGTTGCGACAGGTGGAGAGAGAGCTCGGGGTTGGGACAGGCGGACAGAGAGCTCGGGGTTGGGACAGGCGGACAGAGAGCTCGGGTTTGGGACAGGCGTACAGAGAGCTCGGGGTTGGGACAGGCGGACAGAGAGCTCGGGTTTGGGACAGGCGGACAGAGAGCTCGGGGTTGCGACAGGTGGAGAGAGAGCTCGGGGTTGGGACAGGCGGACAGAGAGCTCGGGGTTGGGACAGGCGGACAGAGAGCTCGGGTTTGGGACAAGCGGCCAGAGAGCTCGGGTTTGGGACAGGCGGACAGGGAGCTCGGGTTTGGGATAGGCGGACAGAGAGCTCGGGTTTGGGACAAGCGGCCAGAGAGCTCGGGTTTGGGACAGGCAGACACAGAGCTCGGGTTTGGGATAGGCGGACAGAGAGCTCGGGGTTGGGACAGGCGGACAGAGAGCTCCGGTTTGGGACAGGCAGACACAGAGCTCGGGTTTGGGATAGGCGGACAGAGAGCTCGGGTTTGGGACAGGCAGACATAGAGCTTGGGTTTGGGACAGGCGGACAGAGAGCTCGGGTTTGGGACAGTTGGACAGAGAGATCGGGTTTGGGACAGGGGGACAGAAAGCTCGGGTTTGGGACAGGTGAACAGAGAGTTCGGGGTTGGGACAGGTGGACAGAGAGCTCGGGGTTGGGACAGGCGGACAGAGAGCTAGGGTTTGGGACAGGCGGACAGAGAGCTCGGGGTTGGGACAGGCGGACATAGAGCTCGGGGTTGGGACAGGTGGACAGAGAGCTCGGGTTTGGGACAGGCGGACAGAGAGCTCGGGTTTGGGACAGGCGGACAGAGAGCTCGGGTTTCGGACAGGTGGACAGAGAGCTCGGGTTTGGGACAGGCGGACAGAGAGCTCGGGTTTGGGACAGGCGGACAGAGAGCTCGGGGTTGGGACAGGCGGACAGAGAGCTCGGGGTTGGGACAGGCGGACAGAGAGCTCGGGTTTGGGACAGGCGGACAGAGAGCTCGGGGTTGGGACAGGCGGACAGAGAGCTCGGGTTTGGGACAGGCGGACAGAGAGTTCGGGTTTGGGACAGGCGGAGAGAGATCTCGGGGTTGGGACAGGCGGACAGAGAGCTCCGGGTTGGGACAGGCGGACAGAGAGCTGAGGTTTGGGCCAAGCGGACAGAGAGCTCGGGTTTGGGACAGGTGGGCAGAGAGCTCGGGGTTGGGACAGGTGGACAGGGAGCTCGGGTTTGGGACAGGCGGACAGAGAGCTCGGGTTTGGGACAGGCAGACAGAGCGCTCAGGTTTGGGACAGGTGGACAGAGAGCTCGGGGTTGGGACAGGTGGACAGGGAGCTCGGGTTTGGGACAGGCGGACAGAGAGCTTGGGTTTGGGACAGGTGGACAGAGAGCTCTGGTTTGGGACAGGTGGACAGAGAGCTCGGGTTTGGGACAGGCGGACAGAGAGCTCGGGTTTGGGACAGGCGGACAGAGAGCTCGGGGTTGGGACAGGCGGACAGAGAGCTCGGGTTTGGGACAGGCGGACAGAGAGCTCGGGTTTGGGACAGGCGGACAGAGAGCTCGGTTTTTGGACAGGCAGACAGAGAGCTCGGGGTTGGGACAGGTGGACAGAGAGCTCGGGGTTGGGACAGGCGGACAGAGAGCTCGGGTTTGGGACAGGCGGACAGAGAGCTCGGGTTTGGGACAGGCGGACAGAGAGCTCGGTTTTTGGACAGGCAGACAGAGAGCTCGGGGTTGGGACAGGCAGACATAGAGCTCCGGTTTGGGACAGGTGAACAGAGAGCTCGGGGTTGGGACAGGTGGACTGGGAGCTCGGAGTTGGGACAGGCGGACAGAGAGCTCGGGTTTGGGACAGGCGGACAGAGAGCTCGGTTTTTGGACAGGCAGACAGAGAGCTCGGGGTTGGGACAGGTGGACAGAGAGCTCTGGTTTGGGACAGGTGGACAGAGAGCTCGGGTTTGGGACAGGCGGACAGAGAGCTCGGGTTTGGGACAGGCGGACAGAGAGCTCGGGGTTGGGACAGGCGGACAGAGAGCTCAGGTTTGGGACAGGCGGACAGAGAGCTCGGGTTTGGGACAGGCGGACAGAGAGCTCGGGGTTGGGACAGGCGGACAGAGAGCTCAGGTTTGGGACAGGCGGACAGAGAGCTCGGGTTTGGGACAGGCGGACAGAGAGCTCGGTTTTTGGACAGGCAGACAGAGAGCTCGGGGTTGGGACAGGCAGACAGAGAGCTCGGGTTTGGGACAGGCGGACAGAGAGCTCGGGTTTGGGACAGGCGGACAGAGAGCTCGGGTTTCGGACAGGTGGACAGAGAGCTCGGGTTTGGGACAGGCGGACAGAGAGCTCGGGTTTGGGACAGGCGGACAGAGAGCTCGGGGTTGGGACAGGCGGACAGAGAGCTCGGGGTTGGGACAGGCGGACAGAGAGCTCGGGTTTGGGACAGGCGGACAGAGAGCTCGGGGTTGGGACAGGCGGACAGAGAGCTCGGGTTTGGGACAGGCGTACAGAGAGCTCGGGGTTGGGACAGGCGGACAGAGAGCTCGGGTTTGGGACAGGCGTACAGAGAGCTCGGGGTTGGGACAGGCGGACAGAGAGCTCGGGTTTGGGACAGGCGGACAGAGAGCTCGGGTTTGGGACAGGCGGACAGAGAGCTCGGGGTTGCGACAGGTGGAGAGAGAGCTCGGGGTTGGGACAGGCGGACAGAGAGCTCGGGGTTGGGACAGGCGGACAGAGAGCTCGGGTTTGGGACAGGCGTACAGAGAGCTCGGGGTTGGGACAGGCGGACAGAGAGCTCGGGTTTGGGACAGGCGGACAGAGAGCTCGGGGTTGCGACAGGTGGAGAGAGAGCTCGGGGTTGGGACAGGCGGACAGAGAGCTCGGGGTTGGGACAGGCGGACAGAGAGCTCGGGTTTGGGACAAGCGGCCAGAGAGCTCGGGTTTGGGACAGGCGGACAGGGAGCTCGGGTTTGGGATAGGCGGACAGAGAGCTCGGGTTTGGGACAAGCGGCCAGAGAGCTCGGGTTTGGGACAGGCAGACACAGAGCTCGGGTTTGGGATAGGCGGACAGAGAGCTCGGGGTTGGGACAGGCGGACAGAGAGCTCCGGTTTGGGACAGGCAGACACAGAGCTCGGGTTTGGGACAGGCGGACAGAGAGCTCGGGTTTGGGACAGGCAGACATAGAGCTTGGGTTTGGGACAGGCGGACAGAGAGCTCGGGTTTGGGACAGTTGGACAGAGAGATCGGGTTTGGGACAGGGGGACAGAAAGCTCGGGTTTGGGACAGGTGAACAGAGAGTTCGGGGTTGGGACAGGTGGACAGAGAGCTCGGGGTTGGGACAGGCGGACAGAGAGCTAGGGTTTGGGACAGGCGGACAGAGAGCTCGGGGTTGGGACAGGCGGACATAGAGCTCGGGGTTGGGACAGGTGGACAGAGAGCTCGGGTTTGGGACAGGCGGACAGAGAGCTCGGGTTTGGGACAGGCGGACAGAGAGCTCGGGTTTCGGACAGGTGGACAGAGAGCTCGGGTTTGGGACAGGCGGACAGAGAGCTCGGGTTTGGGACAGGCGGACAGAGAGCTCGGGGTTGGGACAGGCGGACAGAGAGCTCGGGGTTGGGACAGGCGGACAGAGAGCTCGGGTTTGGGACAGGCGGACAGAGAGCTCGGGGTTGGGACAGGCGGACAGAGAGCTCGGGTTTGGGACAGGCGGACAGAGAGTTCGGGTTTGGGACAGGCGGAGAGAGATCTCGGGGTTGGGACAGGCGGACAGAGAGCTCCGGGTTGGGACAGGCGGACAGAGAGCTGAGGTTTGGGCCAAGCGGACAGAGAGCTCGGGTTTGGGATAGGTGGGCAGAGAGCTCGGGGTTGGGACAGGTGGACAGGGAGCTCGGGTTTGGGACAGGCGGACAGAGAGCTCGGGTTTGGGACAGGCAGACAGAGCGCTCAGGTTTGGGACAGGTGGACAGAGAGCTCGGGGTTGGGACAGGTGGACAGGGAGCTCGGGTTTGGGACAGGCGGACAGAGAGCTTGGGTTTGGGACAGGTGGACAGAGAGCTCTGGTTTGGGACAGGTGGACAGAGAGCTCGGGTTTGGGACAGGCGGACAGAGAGCTCGGGGTTGGGACAGGTGGACTGGGAGCTCGGGGTTGGGACAGGCGGACAGAGAGCTCGGGTTTGGGACAGGCGTACAGAGAGCTCGGGGTTGGGACAGGCGGACAGAGAGCTCGGGTTTGGGACAGGCGGACAGAGAGCTCGGGGTTGCGACAGGTGGAGAGAGAGCTCGGGGTTGGGACAGGCGGACAGAGAGCTCGGGGTTGGGACAGGCGGACAGAGAGCTCGGGTTTGGGACAGGCGTACAGAGAGCTCGGGGTTGGGACAGGCGGACAGAGAGCTCGGGTTTGGGACAGGCGGACAGAGAGCTCGGGGTTGCGACAGGTGGAGAGAGAGCTCGGGGTTGGGACAGGCGGACAGAGAGCTCGGGGTTGGGACAGGCGGACAGAGAGCTCGGGTTTGGGACAAGCGGCCAGAGAGCTCGGGTTTGGGACAGGCGGACAGGGAGCTCGGGTTTGGGATAGGCGGACAGAGAGCTCGGGTTTGGGACAAGCGGCCAGAGAGCTCGGGTTTGGGACAGGCAGACACAGAGCTCGGGTTTGGGATAGGCGGACAGAGAGCTCGGGGTTGGGACAGGCGGACAGAGAGCTCCGGTTTGGGACAGGCAGACACAGAGCTCGGGTTTGGGACAGGCGGACAGAGAGCTCGGGTTTGGGACAGGCAGACATAGAGCTTGGGTTTGGGACAGGCGGACAGAGAGCTCGGGTTTGGGACAGTTGGACAGAGAGATCGGGTTTGGGACAGGGGGACAGAAAGCTCGGGTTTGGGACAGGTGAACAGAGAGTTCGGGGTTGGGACAGGTGGACAGAGAGCTCGGGGTTGGGACAGGCGGACAGAGAGCTAGGGTTTGGGACAGGCGGACAGAGAGCTCGGGGTTGGGACAGGCGGACATAGAGCTCGGGGTTGGGACAGGTGGACAGAGAGCTCGGGTTTGGGACAGGCGGACAGAGAGCTCGGGTTTGGGACAGGCGGACAGAGAGCTCGGGTTTGGGACAGGTGGACAGAGAGCTCGGGTTTGGGACAGGCGGACAGAGAGCTCGGGTTTGGGACAGGCGGACAGAGAGCTCGGGGTTGGGACAGGCGGACAGAGAGCTCGGGGTTGGGACAGGCGGACAGAGAGCTCGGGTTTGGGACAGGCGGACAGAGAGCTCGGGTTTGGGACAGGTGGACAGAGAGCTCGGGCTTGGGACAGGAGGACAGAGAGCTCGGGTTTGGGACAGGCGGACAGAGAGCTCGGGTTTGGGACAGGCGGACAGAGAGCTCGGGTTTGGGACAGGTGGACAGAGAGCTCGGGTTTGGGACAGGCGGACAGAGAGCTTGGGGTTGCGACAGGTGGAGAGAGAGCTCAGGGTTGGGACAGGCGGACAGAGAGCTCGGGTTTCGGACAGGCGGACAGAGAGCTCGGGGTTGGGACAGGCGGACAGAGAGCTCGGGTTTGGGACAGGCGGACAGAGAGTTCGGGTTTGGGACAGGCGGAGAGAGATCTCGGGGTTGGGACAGGCGGACAGAGAGCTCCGGGTTGGGACAGGCGGACAGAGAGCTGAGGTTTGGGCCAAGCGGACAGAGAGCTCGGGTTTGGGACAGGTGGGCAGAGAGCTCGGGGTTGGGACAGGTGGACAGGGAGCTCGGGTTTGGGACAGGCGGACAGAGAGCTCGGGTTTGGGACAGGCAGACAGAGCGCTCAGGTTTGGGACAGGTGGACAGAGAGCTCGGGGTTGGGACAGGTGGACAGGGAGCTCGGGTTTGGGACAGGCGGACAGAGAGCTTGGGTTTGGGACAGGTGGACAGAGAGCTCTGGTTTGGGACAGGTGGACAGAGAGCTCGGGTTTGGGACAGGCGGACAGAGAGCTCGGGTTTGGGACAGGCGGACAGAGAGCTCGGGGTTGGGACAGGCGGACAGAGAGCTCGGGTTTGGGACAGGCGGACAGAGAGCTCGGGTTTGGGACAGGCGGACAGAGAGCTCGGTTTTTGGACAGGCAGACAGAGAGCTCGGGTTTGGGACAGGTGGACAGAGAGCTCTGGTTTGGGACAGGTGGACAGAGAGCTCGGGTTTGGGACAGGCGGACAGAGAGCTCGGGTTTGGGACAGGCGGACAGAGAGCTCGGGGTTGGGACAGGCGGACAGAGAGCTCGGGTTTGGGACAGGCGGACAGAGAGCTCGGGTTTGGGACAGGCGGACAGAGAGCTCGGTTTTGGGACAGGCAGACAGAGAGCTCGGGGTTGGGACAGGCAGACAGAGAGCTCGGGTTTGGGACAGGCGGACAGAGAGCTCGGGTTTGGGACAGGCAGACATAGAGCTTGGGTTTGGGACAGGCGGACAGAGAGCTCGGGTTTGGGACAGTTGGACAGAGAGATCGGGTTTGGGACAGGGGGACAGAAAGCTCGGGTTTGGGACAGGTGAACAGAGAGTTCGGGGTTGGGACAGGTGGACAGAGAGCTCGGGGTTGGGACAGGCGGACAGAGAGCTAGGGTTTGGGACAGGCGGACAGAGAGCTCGGGGTTGGGACAGGCGGACATAGAGCTCGGGGTTGGGACAGGTGGACAGAGAGCTCGGGTTTGGGACAGGCGGACAGAGAGCTCGGGTTTGGGACAGGCGGACAGAGAGCTCGGGTTTGGGACAGGTGGACAGAGAGCTCGGGTTTGGGACAGGCGGAGAGAGAGCTCGGGTTTGGGACAGGCGGACAGAGAGCTCGGGGTTGGGACAGGCGGACAGAGAGCTCGGGGTTGGGACAGGCGGACAGAGAGCTCGGGTTTGGGACAGGCGGACAGAGAGCTCGGGTTTGGGACAGGTGGACAGAGAGCTCGGGCTTGGGACAGGAGGACAGAGAGCTCGGGTTTGGGACAGGCGGACAGAGAGCTCGGGTTTGGGACAGGCGGACAGAGAGCTCGGGTTTGGGACAGGTGGACAGAGAGCTCGGGTTTGGGACAGGCGGACAGAGAGCTTGGGGTTGCGACAGGTGGAGAGAGAGCTCAGGGTTGGGACAGGCGGACAGAGAGCTCGGGTTTCGGACAGGCGGACAGAGAGCTCGGGGTTGGGACAGGCGGACAGAGAGCTCGGGTTTGGGACAGGCGGACAGAGAGTTCGGGTTTGGGACAGGCGGAGAGAGATCTCGGGGTTGGGACAGGCGGACAGAGAGCTCCGGGTTGGGACAGGCGGACAGAGAGCTGAGGTTTGGGCCAAGCGGACAGAGAGCTCGGGTTTGGGACAGGTGGGCAGAGAGCTCGGGGTTGGGACAGGTGGACAGGGAGCTCGGGTTTGGGACAGGCGGACAGAGAGCTCGGGTTTGGGACAGGCAGACAGAGCGCTCAGGTTTGGGACAGGTGGACAGAGAGCTCGGGGTTGGGACAGGTGGACAGGGAGCTCGGGTTTGGGACAGGCGGACAGAGAGCTTGGGTTTGGGACAGGTGGACAGAGAGCTCTGGTTTGGGACAGGTGGACAGAGAGCTCGGGTTTGGGACAGGCGGACAGAGAGCTCGGGTTTGGGACAGGCGGACAGAGAGCTCGGGGTTGGGACAGGCGGACAGAGAGCTCGGGTTTGGGACAGGCGGACAGAGAGCTCGGGTTTGGGACAGGCGGACAGAGAGCTCGGTTTTTGGACAGGCAGACAGAGAGCTCGGGTTTGGGACAGGTGGACAGAGAGCTCTGGTTTGGGACAGGTGGACAGAGAGCTCGGGTTTGGGACAGGCGGACAGAGAGCTCGGGTTTGGGACAGGCGGACAGAGAGCTCGGGGTTGGGACAGGCGGACAGAGAGCTCGGGTTTGGGACAGGCGGACAGAGAGCTCGGGTTTGGGACAGGCGGACAGAGAGCTCGGTTTTTGGACAGGCAGACAGAGAGCTCGGGGTTGGGACAGGCAGACAGAGAGCTCAGGTTTGGGACAGGCAGACATAGAGCTCCGGTTTGGGACAGGTGAACAGAGAGCTCGGGGTTAGGACAGGTGGACTGGGAGCTCGGGGTTGGGACAGGCGGACAGAGAGCTCGGGTTTGGGACAGGCGGACAGAGAGCTCAGGTTTTGGACAGGCAGACAGAGAGCTCGGGGTTGGGACAGGCGGACAGAGAGCTCGGGTTTGGGACAGGTGGACAGAGAGCTCGGGTTTGGGACAGGCAGACACAGAGCTCGGGTTTGGGACAGGCGGACAGAGAGCACGGGTTTGGGACAGGTGGACAGAGAGCTCGGGTTTGGGACAGGCAGATACAGAGCTCGGGTTTGGGACAGGCGGACAGAGAGCTCGGGTTTGGGACAGGTGGACAGAGAGCTCGGGTTTGGGACAGGGGACAGAGAGCTCGGGTTTGGGGCAGGTGAACAGAGAGTTCGGGGTTGGGACAGGCGGACAGAGAGCTTGGGGTTGGGACAGGCGTACAGAGAGCTCGGGGTTGGGACAGGCGGACAGAGAGCTCGGGTTTGGGACAGGCGGACAGAGAGTTCGGGGTTGGGACAGGCGGACAGAGAGCTTGGGGTTGGGACAGGCGGATAGAGAGCTCGGGTTTGGGACAGGCGGACAGAGAGCTCGGGTTTGGGACAGGCGGACAGAGAGCTCGGGTTTGGGACAGGTGGACAGAGAGCTGGGGTTTGGGACAGGCAGACAGAGAGCTCGTGTTTGGGACAGGCCGACACAGAGCTCGGGTTTGGGACAGGCGGACAGAGAGCTCGGGTTTGGGCAGGCAGACATAGAGCTTGGGTTTGGGACAGGCGGACAGAGAGCTCGGGTTTGGGACAGGCAGACACAGAGCTCGGGTTTGGGACAGGCGGACAGAGAGCTCGGGTTTGGGACAGGCAGACACAAAGCTCGGGTTTGGGACAGGCGGACAGAGAGCTCGGGTTTGGGACAGGTGGACAGAGAGCTCGGGTTTGGGACAAGCGGATAGAGAGCTCGGATTTGGGACAGGTGGACAGAGAGCTCGGGTTTGGGACAGGCGGACTGAGAGCTCGGGTTTGGGACAGGCGGACAGAGAGCTCGGGGTTGGGACAGGCGGACAGAGAGCTCGGGTTTGGGACAAGCGGATAGAGAGCTCGGGTTTGGGACAGGCGGACAGAGAGCTCGGGTTTGGGTCAGGCGGACAGAGAGCTCGGGTTTGGCACAGGCGGACAGAGAGCTCGGGTTTGGGACAGGCAGACACAGAGCTCGGGTTTGGGACAGGCGGACAGAGAGCTCGGGTTTGGGACAGGCAGACAGAGAGATCGAGTTTGGGACAGGTGGACAGAGAGCTCGGGTTTGGGACAGGCGGGCAGAGAGCTCGGGGTTGGGACAGGCGGACAGAGAGCTCGGGTTTGGGACCGGCGGACAGAGAGCTCACGTTTGGGACAGGCGGACAGAGAGCTCGGGTTTGGGACAGGCGGGCAGAGAGCTCGGGGTTGGGACAGGCGGACAGAGAGCTCGGGTTTGGGACAGGCGGACAGAGAGCTCGGGTTTGGGACAGGCGGACAGAGAGCTCGGGGTGGGAGAGGCGGACAGAGAGCTCAGGTTTGAGACAGGTGGTCAGAGAGCTCGGGGATGGGACAGGCGGACAGAGAGCTCGGGTTTGGGACAGGCGGACAGAGAGCTCGGGGTTGGGACAGGCGGACAGAGAGCTCGGGTTTGGGACAGGCGGACAGAGAGCTCGGGTATGGGACAGGCGGACAGAGAGCTCGGTTTTTGGACAGGCAGACAGAGAGCTCGGGGTTGGGACAGGCAGACAGAGAGCTCAGGTTTGGGGCAGGCAGACATAGAGCTCCGGTTTGGGACAGGTGAACAGAGAGCTCGGGGTTGGGACAGGTGGACTGGGAGCTCGGGGTTGGGACAGGCGGACAGAGAGCTCGGGTTTGGGACAGGCGGACAGAGAGCTCAGGTTTGGGACAGGCAGACAGAGAGCTCGGGGTTGGGACAGGCGGACAGAGAGCTCGGGTTTGGGACAGGTGGACAGAGAGCTCGGGTTTGGGACAGGCAGACACAGAGCTCGGGTTTGGGACAGGCGGACAGAGAGCTCGGGTTTGGGACAGGTGGACAGAGAGCTCGGGTTTGGGACAGGCAGACACAGAGCTCGGGTTTGGGACAGGCGGACAGAGAGCTCGGGTTTGGGACAGGTGGACAGAGAGCTCGGGTTTGGGACAGGGGACAGAGAGCTCGGGTTTGGGGCAGGTGAACAGAGAGTTCGGGGTTGGGACAGGCGGACAGAGAGCTTGGGGTTGGGACAGGCGTACAGAGAGCTCGGGGTTGGGACAGGCGGACAGGGAGCTCGGGTTTGGGACAGGCGGACAGAGAGTTCGGGGTTGGGACAGGCGGACAGAGAGCTTGGGGTTGGGACAGGCGGACAGAGAGCTCGGGTTTGGGACAGGCGGACAGAGAGCTCGGGTTTGGGACAGGCGGACAGAGAGCTCGGGTTTGGGACAGGTGGACAGAGAGCTCGGGTTTGGGACAGGCAGACAGAGAGCTCGTGTTTGGGACAGGCAGACACAGAGCTCGGGTTTGGGACAGGCGGACAGAGAGCTCGGGTTTGGGCAGGCAGACATAGAGCTTGGGTTTGGGACAGGCGGACAGAGAGCTCGGGTTTGGGACAGGCAGACACAGAGCTCGGGTTTGGGACAGGCGGACAGAGAGCTCGGGTTTGGGACAGGCAGACACAAAGCTCGGGTTTGGGACAGGCGGACAGAGAGCTCGGGTTTGGGACAGGTGGACAGAGAGCTCGGGTTTGGGACAGGGGGACAGAGAGCTCGGGTTTGGGGCAGGTGAACAGAGAGTTCGGGGTTGGGACAGGAGGACAGAGAGCTTGGGGTTGGGACAGGCGTACAGGGAGCTCGGGGTTGGGACAGGCGGACAGAGAGCTCGGGTTTGGGACAGGCGGACAGAGAGCTCAGGTTTGGGACAGGCGGACAGAGAGCTCAGGTTTGGGACAGCTGGACAGAGAGCTCGGGTTTGGGACAGGCGTACAGAGAGCTCGGGGTTGGGACAGGCGGACAGAGAGCTCGGGTTTGGGACAGGCAGACAGAGAGCTCGGGGTTGCGACAGGTGGAGAGAGAGCTCGGGGTTGGGACAGGCGGACAGAGAGCTCGGGGTTGGGACAGGCGGACAGAGAGCTCGGGTTTGGGAAAAGCGGCCAGAGAGCTCGGATTTGGGACAGGCGGACAGGGAGCTCGGGTTTGGGACAGGCGGAGAGAGAGCTCGGGTTTGGGACAGGCAGACAGAGAGCTCGGGTTTGGGACAGGCAGACACAGAGCTCGGGTTTGGGATAGGCGGACAGAGAGCTCGGGGTTGGGACAGGGGGACAGAGAGCTCCGGTTTGGGACAGGCAGACACAGAGCTCGGGTTTGGGACAGGCGGACAGAGAGCTCGGGTTTGGGACAGGCAGACGTAGAGCTTGGGTTTGGGACAGGCGGACAGAGAGCTCGGGTTTGGGACAGTTGGACAGAGAGATCGGGTTTGAGACAGGGGGACAGAAAGCTCGGGTTTGGGACAGGTGAACAGAGAGTTCGGGGTTGGGACAGGTGGACAGAGAGCTCGGGGTTGGGACAGGCGGACAGAGAGCTAGGGTTTGGGACAGGCGGATAGAGAGCTCGGGGTTGGGACAGGCGGACAGAGAGCTCGGGGTTGGGACAGGTGGACAGAGAGCTCGGGTTTGGGACAGGCGGACAGAGAGCTCGGGTTTGGGACAGGCGGACAGAGAGCTCGGGTTTGGGACAGGTGGACAGAGAGCTCGGGTTTGGGACAGGCGGACAGAGAGCTCGGGTTTGGGACAGGCGGACAGAGAGCTCGGGGTTGGGACAGGCGGACAGAGAGCTCGGGGTTGGGACAGGCGGACAGAGAGCTCGGGTTTGGGACAGGCGGACAGAGAGCTCGGGTTTGGGACAGGTGGACAGAGAGCTCGGGCTTGGGACAGGAGGACAGAGAGCTCGGGTTTGGGACAGGCGGACAGAGAGCTCGGGTTTGGGACAGGCGGACAGAGAGCTCGGGTTTGGGACAGGTGGACAGAGAGCTCGGGTTTGGGACAGGCGGACAGAGAGCTTGGGGTTGCGACAGGTGGAGAGAGAGCTCAGGGTTGGGACAGGCGGACAGAGAGCTCGGGTTTCGGACAGGCGGACAGAGAGCTCGGGGTTGGGACAGGCGGACAGAGAGCTCGGGTTTGGGACAGGCGGACAGAGAGTTCGGGTTTGGGACAGGCGGAGAGAGATCTCGGGGTTGGGACAGGCGGACAGAGAGCTCCGGGTTGGGACAGGCGGACAGAGAGCTGAGGTTTGGGCCAAGCGGACAGAGAGCTCGGGTTTGGGACAGGTGGGCAGAGAGCTCGGGGTTGGGACAGGTGGACAGGGAGCTCGGGTTTGGGACAGGCGGACAGAGATCTCGGGTTTGGGACAGGCAGACAGAGCGCTCAGGTTTGGGACAGAAGGACAGAGAGCTCGGGGTTGGGACAGCTGGGCAGGGAGCTCGGGTTTGGGACAGGCGGACAGAGAGCTTGGGTTTGGGACAGGTGGACAGAGAGCTCTGGTTTGGGACAGGTGGACAGAGAGCTCGGGTTTGGGACAGGCGGACAGAGAGCTCGGGTTTGAGACAGGCGGACAGAGAGCTCGGGTTTGGGACAGGCGGACAGAGAGCTCGGGTTTGGAACAGGCGGACAGAGAGCTCGGGGTTGGGACAGGCGGACAGAGAGCTCGGGTTTGGGACAAGCGGATAGAGAGCTCGGATTTGGGACAGGTGGACAGAGAGCTCGGGTTTGGGACAGGCGGACTGAGAGCTCGGGTTTGGGACAGGCGGACAGAGAGCTCGGGGTTGGGACAGGCGGACAGAGAGCTCGGGTTTGGGACAAGCGGATAGAGAGCTCTGGTTTGGGACAGGCGGACAGAGAGCTCGGGTTTGGGTCAGGCGGACAGAGAGCTCGGGTTTGGGACAGGCGGACAGAGAGCTCGGGTTTGGGACAGGCAGACACAGAGCTCGGGTTTGGGACAGGCGGACAGAGAGCTCGGGTTTGGGACAGGCAGACAGAGAGATCGAGTTTGGGACAGGTGGACAGAGAGCTCGGGTTTGGGACAGGCGGGCAGAGAGCTCGGGGTTGGGACAGGCGGACAGAGAGCTCGGGTTTGGGACCGGCGGACAGAGAGCTCGCGTTTGGGACAGGCGGACAGAGAGCTCGGGTTTGGGACAGGCGGGCAGAGAGCTCGGGGTTGGGACAGGCGGACAGAGAGCTCGGGTTTGGGACAGGCGGACAGAGAGCTCGGGTTTGGGACAGGCGGACAGAGAGCTCGGGGTTGGGAGAGGCGGACAGAGAGCTCAGGTTTGAGACAGGCGGACAGAGAGCTCTGGGTTGGGACAGGCGGACAGAGAGCTCGGGTTTGGGACAGGCGGACAGAGAGCTCGGGGTTGGGACAGGCGGACAGAGAGCTCGGGTTTGGGACAGGCGGACAGAGAGCTCGGGTTTGGGACAGGCGGACAGAGAGCTCGGTTTTTGGACAGGCAGACAGAGAGCTCGGGGTTGGGACAGGCAGACAGAGAGCTCAGGTTTGGGACAGGCAGACATAGAGCTCCGGTTTGGGACAGGTGAACAGAGAGCTCGGGGTTGGGACAGGTGGACAGGGAGCTCGGGGTTGGGACAGGCGGACAGAGAGCTCGGGTTTGGGACAGGCGGACAGAGAGCTCAGGTTTGGGACAGGCAGACAGAGAGCTCGGGGTTGGGACAGGCAGACAGAGAGCTCGGGTTTGGGACAGGTGGACAGAGAGCTCGGGTT
This sequence comes from Somniosus microcephalus, assembly GCF_052327205.1. NCBI lineage: Eukaryota > Metazoa > Chordata > Chondrichthyes > Squaliformes > Somniosidae > Somniosus > Somniosus microcephalus. Next base: position 66,065,249 of record NC_140987.1, on the reverse strand, counting down.
TGGGACAGGCGGACAGAGAGCTCGGGGTTGGGACAGGTGGACAGAGAGCTCGGGTTTGGGACAGGCGGACAGAGAGCTCGGGGTTGGGACAGGCAGACAGAGAGCTCGGCTTTGGGACAGGCGGACAGAGAGCTCGGGTTTGGGACAGGCGGACAGAGACCTCGGGTTTGGGACAGGCGGACAGAGACCTCGGGTTTGGGACAGGCGGACAGAGAGCTCGGGGTTGGGACAGGCGGACAGAGATCGGGTTTGGGACAGGCGGACAGAGAGCTCGGGTTTGGGACAGGTGGACAGAGAGCTAGGGGTTGGGACAGGTGGACAGAGAGCTCGGGTTTGGGATAGGCGGACAGAGAGCTCGGGGTTGGGACAGGCGGACAGAGAGCTCGGGTTTGGGACAGGCGGACAGAGAGCTCGGGTTTGGGATAGGCGGACAGAGAGCTCGGGGTTGGGATAGGCGGACAGAGAGCTCGGGGTTGGGACAGCGGACAGAGTGCTCGGGTTTGGGACAGGTGGAGAGAGAGCTCGGGTTTGGGACAGGCGGACAGGGTGCTCGGGGTTGGGACAGGCGGACAGAGAGCTCGGGTTTGGGACAGGTTTATTCAAAGGACACTGCTGCTTCACTTGATTTGTCCTGTAGGACTGTAATTTCTTCTAACTGTATCTAATGCTACGTGATCACCATTGATGTTGTATATCTATGACACTGCTGTGGGATGAGAGGGTACAGCAGTAGATTACTAGCATTAGTAAATTACTGTAGCAAATTGCTGGGTTTGGTGATAGTTGCCTGGATTAAATAAATTACTGGTGGTGGTAGTAAATCTCTGGGTTTCGTTACAGATTATTGGTTTATTAGTAGGTTACTGAGTTTGGTGACTAATTACTGCGTTTACTCGTAGAATACTGGATTTACTGGTATTTTTCTGGTGTAGTAGATTACTGGGCATAGCTATAGACCAATAGCTGTGGTAATTGATTACTTTGAGAGTAGATTACTGGCTATAGTAGCTATACAGAGACTACCGTTTAAATTAGTGGATTATTGGCTGCATAATAAGTAACTGGGTTTAGGGCTGTAGTAATAGATTACTCTACTTGGTACAACAGTAGTTTCCAGCTAGATTAGTAGTTTACTGGTTATAATAGTAGATTACTAGGTTAAAATGTTGACAGAGGGCTGTATTATAAGTTACTGGGTTTAAAACCAGAACATGCATTTATATAGTGTTTTTACATCCTCAATATATCCAAACGTGCTTTACAGCCAATTAATTACTTTTGAAGTGCAGTCACTGTTGTTACGTAGGAAAATGAGGCATCAATTTGCGCACAGCAAGGTCCCAACAAACAGCAATGAAATGAATAACCAATGGTTGAGTCAGAAATGTTGGTCATGACACCAGACGATTATTGCCATGGGATCTTTAATGTTCACCCGAACAGGCAGTGTGCAGGCAGTTTAATGTCTCACCTGAAAAACAGCTGCTCCGACAGTGCAGCTCTCCCTCACTACTCCAGTGCAGCTCTCCCTCACTACTCCAGTGCAGCTCTCCCTCACTACTCCAGTGCAGCTCTCCCTCACTACTCCAGTGCAGCTCTCCCTCACTACTCCAGTGCAGCTCTCCCTCACTACTCATCTGAAATGACAGCCTAGATTATGTGCTCAAGTTCTGGGGTGGGACTGTAACCTATGACCTTCTGATTCAGGCAAGAAACCACCATTGAACCAAGCTGTAGTAGGATAATACTGGGTTTAGTGGTAGATTAATAGCTGTTCTGGGTTTAATAATAGGTTACTGGGTTCGTTAACAGTTTGTTGGTTCAATCACTTACTTGCTGTGATGTAGGTCACTGGTTTAGTAGGTTATTTATTTCAGTAGTGCATTATCTCTTTTTCCCCCAGTTCGCACTGACACTCTACCCCAACCCTCCCCCAGTTCAAGCTGCCACTCCAGGACTTGAGGACCCAACCTCGGCTGACACGTCAGTGCAGTGCTGAGAGAGTGCTGCACTGTCGGAGGCGCTGTCTTGTAGATGAGACATTAGACCAAGGCCACATCTGTCTCCTCAGGTGGATGTAAAAAATCCCTTGGCATTTTTCAAAGAAGAGAAGGGAATCTATTGGCCAGTGTCCCCTCTCAGCCAACATATCTTGTCATTTAGCTCTTTTGCTGTTTGTGGATCCTTGCAGTGTGCAAATTGGCTGCTGGGTTTGCCTACATAATAGTGACTGTACTTGCACTATTTTAGCTAATGGCCCGTATTTTCCGATCCCTACAGGTGTGTACGAGCTGTGTACACACCCGTAGGGACCTCGCAAGTGCCGGTTTCAGGAATGCGAAGCGCATGTGCTGTAAACCAGCATTTCCGATGATCCTCTTGACAGATCGGACGACTGCCCTGGAGAAGGGCCTCTGCAGGTGGAGAGTTCCGCTTTCTGCAGAACCTCCGCCCGCTGAAATCCCTTTAAAAATCTTACGCCTGGTAAATGCAGTAATTAGTAAATAAAGTAATTAAGATCAGTAGAGAAAAAGTACTTGAGAAACTAATGGGATTAAAAGCAGACACATCCCCCTGGACCTGATGATCTACGTGCTAGGGTTATAAAAGTGGTGGCTGCAGAGATAGTGGATACATTGATTGTGATCTTCTAAAATTCCCTAGCTTCTAGAACAGTCCCAGCAGATTGGAATGTAGAAAATGTAACCCCGCGATTCAAGAAAGGAGGGAGAGAGAAAACAGGGAAATACAGGCCAGTTAGCCTGACATCAGTCGTTGGGAAAATGCTGGAACCCATTATTAAGGAAGTGGTAACAGGGCACTTAGAGAACCATACTATGATTAGGCAGAGTCAACATGGTTTTATGAAAGGGAAATCGTGTTTAACAAATTCATTAGAGTTTCTTGAGAATGTAACTAGCAGGGTAAATAAAGGGGAACCAGTGGAAATAGTATTTTAAATTTTTCAAAAGGCATTCGATAAGGTGCCACATAAAAGGTTGCTGCGCAAGATAAGGGCTCATGAGGTTGGGGGTAATATATTAGTATGGATAGAGGATTGGTTAACAGACAGAAAACAGAGAGTAGGGACAAGCGGGTCATTTTCCGGTTGGCAGATTGTAACTAGTGGGGTGCCGCAAGGCTCAGTGCTTGGGCCTCAGCGATTTGCAATCTATATTAATGACTTAGATGAAGGGACTGAGTGCAGTGTATCTAAGTTTGCTAATGATACAAAGCTAGGTGGGAAAGTAAGCTGTGAGCCAGAAAAAAGATATAGACAGGTTAAGTGAGTGGGCAGTAAGGTGGCAGATAGAAAATAATGTGAGGAAATGTGAGGTTATTCGCTTTGGTAGGAAGAATAGAAAAATAGAATATTTTGTAAATGGTGAGAAACTATTAAATGTTGGTGTTCAGAGAGATTTAGGTGTCCTTGTACAGGAAACACACAGAGTTAGCGTGCAGGTAGAGCAAGCAATTAGAAAGGCAAATGACAGGGGGTTGGAGTACAAGAGGAAGTCTTACTACAATTGTACAGGGCTTTGGTGAGACCACAGCTGGAGTACTGTGCACAGTTTTGGTCTCCTTATCTGAGAAAGGGCATACATGCCTTAGAGGCAGTACAACAAAGGTTTATAAGAACATAAGAAATAGGAGCAGGATTAGGCCATTCAGCCCTTCGAGCCTGCTTCGCCATTCAATGAGATCATGGCTGATCTTCTGCCTCAACTCCATTCACCAGCCCTATCGCCATATCCCTTGATGCCCTTACTAGTCAGAAATCTATCGACTTCTGTTTTGAATATACCCAATGACTGAGCCTCCACAGCCCTCTGGCGTAGAGAATTCCAAAGATTCACCACCCTCTGTGTGAAGACATTTCTTCTCATTTCAGTCCTGAATGGCCTACCCTTTATCTTGAGGCTGTGGCCCCTGGTTCTAGACTCCCCAGCCAAGGGAAACATTCTCCCAGCATCCACCCTATCAAGCCCTGTAATAATTTTGTATGCTTCAATAAGATCCCCTCTCATTCTTCTGAATTTAAGAGAATACAAGCCTAGTTTACTCTATCTCTTCTCATACGACAGTCCCGCCATCCCAGGAATTAATCTCGTGAATGTTCATTGTACTCCCTCTATGGCAAGTATATCCTTCCTTAGGTAAAGAGACCAAAATTGTACACAGTACTCCAGGTGTGGTCTCACCAAGGCCCTATATAATTGGCGTAAGACTTCTTTACTCCTGTACTCAAATCCTCTTGTAATGAAGGCCAGCATACCATTTGCCTTCCTAATGGCTTGCTGCACCTGCACATTCACTTTCAGTGACTCATGTACAAGGACACCCAGGTCCCTTTGAGCATCTGCATTCCCCAATCTTTCACCATTTAGGAAATACTCTGCCTTTCTGTTTTTTCTACCAAAGTGGATAACCATGTTCTCGCCCACTCACTGAGCATGTCGAGATTCCCTTGAAGCCTCTTCACATCCTCTTCACAACTGACACTGCCACCTAGCTTTGTATCATCAGCAAATTTGGAAATGTTACATTTAGTCCCCTCATCCAAATCATTGATATACTGTAGATTGTGAATAGCTAGGGCCCAAGCACTGATCCTTGTGGTACCCCACTAGTCACAGCCTGCCATCCTGAAAAAGACCCGTTTATCCCTACTCTTTGTTTTCTGTCTGTTAACCAATTCTCAATCCATGCTAGTATATTACCCCCAATTCCATGTGCCCTAATTTTGTTCACCAACCTCTTATGTGGGACCTTATCGAAGGCCTTCTGAAAATCCAAATACACCACATCTACCGGTTCCCCTTTGTCTACTCCACTAGTTACATCCTCAAAGAACTCCAATAGGTTTGTTAAACAGGATTTCCCTTTCATAAATCCATATTGACACTGCCCAATCTTACTATTAGTTTCTAAGTGCCCAGTTATTGCATCCAATTATTATAATAGATTCCAGCATTTTCCCAACTACTGATGTGAGGCTAACAGGTCTGTAGTTCCCCATTTTCTCTCTCCCTCCTTTCTTAAATAGCGGGGTTACATTTGCTATCCTCCAATCTGCAGGAACCATTCCAGAATCTATAGAATTTTGGAAGATGACAACCAATGCGTCCTCTATCCCAATGGCCACCTCTTTCAAAACCCTAGGATGTAGGTCATCCGGTCCTTGGGATTTATCAACTTTTTGTCCCATTAATTTTGCTAGTACTGTTTTTTTACTAATAATAATTTCTTTAAGTTCCTCATTCTTGCCACACCCTTGGTTTTCTCGTATTTCTGGGAGGTTTTTTGTGTCTTCCTCCATGAAGACAGAAACAAAGTATTTATTTAATTTCTCTGCCATTTCCTCATTCCTCATTATAATTTCTCCCGTTTCTGACTGTAAAGGACCTACATTTACCTTCACCAGTCTTTTCCTTTTCACATACCTATAGAAGCTTTTATAATCCGTTTTTATATTTTTCACTAGTTTGTGCTCATATTCCATTTTCCCTTTCTTTATCAATTTCTTGGTCCCCCTTTGCTGATTTCTAAAAAGATCCCAATCCTAAGGCTGACCACTTTTTCTGGCAACTTTATAAGCTTCCTCCTTTGACTTAATACTAGCTTTAATTTCTTTTGTTAGCCATGGTTGGATCACTTTTTCTTATATATGCTTGTTGCAAATTATGCATTATTTCCTTGAATGTTAGCCATTGTATGTCCACCTTCATACCTTTTAGTGTAGTCTCCCAATCTACCATGGCCAACTTGTCCCTCATACCCTTGTAGTTTCCTCTGTTTAGATTGAAGACCTTAGTTTCAGATTGGACCACATCACTCTCAAACTTAATGTAAAATTCAATCATATTAGTCACTAGTCTGATCCCTGGGATGAGAGGGTTGTACTATGAGGAGAGATTGAATAGATTGGGCCTATACTCTCTGGAGTTCAGAAGAATGAGAAGCAATCTCTTTGAAAGATATAAGATTCTGAGGGGGTTGAAAGACTAGATGCTGAGAGGTTGTTTCCCCTGGCTGGAGAGTCTAGAACTAGGGGGCATAATCTCAGGATAAGGGGTTGCCATTTAAGATTGAGATGAGGAGGAACTTCTTCACTCAGAGGGTTGTGAATCTTTGGAATTCTCTACCCCACAGGGCTATGGATGTTGAGTCGTTGAGTATATTCAAGGCCGAGATAGATAGATTTTTGGACTCTGGGGCAATCAAGGGATATGGGGATCGGGCGGGAAAGTGGCGTTGAGGTCGAAGATCAGCCATGATCTTATTGTATGGCGGAGCAGACTCGAGGGGCCGTATGGCCTACTCCTGCTCCTAATTCTTATGCTCTTATGAAAGGCAATTCATTGGCTGTGTTGCGCATTGGTAGCCCCAAGGATATGAAGGATAAATATAAATGCACACCATTATCAATGCTATGCTCCATTTATTAACCAAATGAGTTATGTGCAAAAAGTGATCATACATTTAAATGACTTAATACATGACTCTTCCCATGGCAATGCGATTTCAGTGTCTGACTTCCCATTTGTGTCGCTTGTTTTTGCAATGGTAATGTGCATTGGAAAAGTTAATAGTGAGAAGAGTTTGTCCCATGGAGACAGAACAAACAGAGGCTGGCTGTTATTTTCACTCGATCCAAAACCACATCATGCCAGTAGCCAAAAGTAACAGCGACAGATGTGCAATAATTACTCAAAGTAATGGTGTGAGATTTGGAGGTCGAATTTTAGAGCCGGTGCCACTGGCCATGTGTACTCAGGAACTTGACCCTTTGATTTATAGTGAGTATTCCATTATGCATTGATAAATAAGGTCAACAGGCAACTTTAACAATTCCTCTCTGAAGTCTTAGCTTAGATTTTCAGTGTGCCGTGAGGTGGGCTTTTAGGCGTGCGAGGGGCTAAAATCCCGAATTCAGGGGTCCCGACACCATCCCGCCCAAAACCCGCCTCCACGTAAGTTTCAAAGGAGGCGGGTACCCGCCCCGCACTGGGACCCACCGACCCGAGGCAGGAAGGGATTAGTGCCAATTAACTGCCTGTTAACAGGTAGTTAACAGGCAGTTTTTAGCCTAATCCCTATTTTGAGGTGTGTCGTGTGGGATTCCCGATGGCTCCAAACCACGCCAGGTTAGAGCAGACGGGCCGTCGGGTTGAAGGACTTGGAGGGGTCGAGATGTCGGTGTTCAGGTGAGTGATGGGTGCATGAGTGCAAAGGTAAGTGTGTTTGGTGTGTCTAAAGTGTGTAAAGAAGTTTAAATTACCTGTACTTACCTTTTTAGCCTTCCTTCCTCCAGGCGTCGGGAGTCCATCACTCGGCCGGTACTGAAAGCAGAATGGCCGCGAGCTGTCAAAAGTGACAGCCTGCAGCTTTCAGTGCCGGTGACAGTTCTAACTGAGTCTGCATAGAAGGACTCAGGTTAGAAGTCAGACTGTCAGTGTTTGACAGCTTCAAACAGCTGTGAAACATTGATATTTCATCTGCAACACCTCTTGACAGATGAAATTTCAGTCTGTGACGTCACCTGTTGCCGGGTGGCCCTTAATTGGCCTGCTGAGCCCGCTGGGCGGGCTCAACAAGGTCAATCAAGGGAAAATCGCGTCGATTGGCCGGACGCCGATGGAGGCAGGACTAAAACCTGAAAATTGTAGTCCCGCCTCCTTCCCGACTGCTGAATGAAAATCCAGCCCTTAGAGTTTCAGGAAGTAGAAGAGTCGTAGAATGTAGGGAAATTAATTTGCTGCATATTGAGGGCTCCCCTAATAGTTTAACAAGCTTACTGAGTACATAAGTTGGTCATCCACAGTAAAAGGATTGCGAGATCGATCCTCACTCTGCTGAATTAGCTGATCTCTGCCCAGGTACTGGTACGGATGCTTATGTGTGCTTCAGTGCTCACTGAGTTGAAGCATCAGGCAGGCACTCATTCCTGATTGCCTGCTGGAAGTCATTGTCTGATGATCCCTGCTGGAAATGATTGCTGTCCAATGGTCCCTGCTGGAAATGATTGCTGTCCAATGGTCCCTGCTGGAAATGATTTCTGCCCAATGATCCCTGCTGGAAATGATTGCTGTCCAATGGTCCCTGCTGGAAATGATTGCTGTCCAATGGTCCCTGCTGGAAATGATTGCTGTCCAATGGTCCCTGCTGGAAATGATTGCTGTCCAATGGTCCTTGCTGGAAATGATTGCTGCCCAATGGTCCCTGCTGGAAATGATTGCTGTCCAATGGTCCCTGCTGGAAATGATTGCTGTCCAATGGTCCCTGCTGGAAATTATTGCTGTCCAATGGTCCCTGCTGGAAATGATTACTGTCCAATGGTCCCTGCTGGAAATGATTGCTGTGCAATGGTCCCTGCTGGAAATGATTGCTGTCCAATGGTCCCTGCTGGAAACGATTGCCGTCCGATGGTCCCTGCTGGAAATGATTGCTGTTCAATGGTCCCTGCTGGAAATGATTGCTGTCCAATGGTCCCTGCTGGAAATGACTACTGTCCAATGGTCCCTGCTGGAAATGATTGCTGTCCAATGGTCCCTGCTGGAAATGATTACTGTCCAATGGTCCCTGCTGGAAATGATTGCTGTCCAATGGTCCCTGCTGGAAATGATTGCCGGCCAATGGCCCCTGCTGGAAAGCGAATGTGTGAATGTCAGATGAAGTTGTGATTGAGCTTGGCTGTCGAATTGTCTGCTGACATTGACGAAGCTCCCCTATGAAGAACGGTTGTTTGAGCAAAATCACAGAGGAAGCCAACCCTTGTGAAACAGTATCTCAGCATGGATTCAACACTTTCAATAGGAGAGGGAAATACATGGATGAGAGAAAATAAACATGCAATGAGTAGAAAAATAACAGGAAGTAAACATTGACCAACATCTGTGTAACATTTCCTGCATGAGTGTTAGAACATAAATATCCAGGATAAGGTCGTTTGTCCATCAAAGCTCACATTCCCGTACCCTAACTGTCCAATCAAAGCTCACCCTCCAGAACCCTAACCCTCCAATCAAAGCTCACCCTCCCGTACCCTAACCCTCCAATCAAAGCTCACCCTCCAGTACCCTAACCCTCCAATCAAAGCTCATCCTCCAGTACCCTAACCCTCCAATCAAAGCTCACCCTCCCGTACCCTAACCCTCCAATCAAAGCTCACCCTCCAGTACCCTAACCCTGCAATCAAAGCTCACCCTCCAATACCCTAACCCTCCAATCAAAGCTCACCCTCCAGAACCCTAACCCTCCAATCAAAGCTCACCCTCCCGTACCCTAACCCTCCAATCAAAGCTCACCCTCCAGTACCCTAACCCTCCAATCAAAGCTCACCCTCCCGTACCCTAACCCTCCAATCAAAGCTCACCCACCAGTACCCTAACCCTCCAATCAAAGCTCACCCTCCAGTACGCTAACCCTCCAATCAAAGCTCACCCACCAGTACCCTAACCCTCCAATCAAAGCTCACCCTCCAGTACCCTAACCCTCCAATCAAAGCTCACCCTCCCGTACCCTAACCCTCCAATCAAAGCTCACCCTCCCATACCCTAACTCTCCAATCAAAGCTCACCCTCCAGTACCCTAACTCTCCAATCAAAGCTCACCCTCTGGTACCCTAACCCTCCAATCAAAGCTCACCCTCCAGTACCCTAACTCTCCAATCAAAGCTCACCCTCCAGTACCCTAACCCTCCAATCAAAGCTCACCCTCCAGAACCCTAACTCTCCAATCAAAGCTCACCCTCCAGTACCCTAACCCTCCAATCAAAGCTCACCCTCCCGTACCCTAACCCTCCAATCAAAGCTCACCCTCCAGAACCCTAACTCTCCGATCAAAGCTCACCCTCTCGTACCCTAACCCTCCAATCAAAGCTCACCCTCCCGTACCCTAACCCTCCAATTAAAGCTCACCCTCCAGAACCCTAACCCTCCAATCAAAGCTCACCCTCCCGTACCCTAACCCTCCAATCAAAGCTCACCCTCCAGAACCCTAACCCTCCAATCAAAGCTCACCCTCCCGTACCCTAACCCTCCAATTAAAGCTCACCCTCCAGGACCCTAACCCTCCAATCAAAGCTCACCCTCCAGAACCCTAACTCTCCAACCAAAGCTCACCCTCCAGTACCCTAACCCTCCAATCAAAGCTCACCCTCCCGTACCCTAATCCTCCAATCAAAGCTCACCCTCCAGAACCCTAACTCTCCAATCAAAGCTCACCCTCCCGTACCCTAACCCTCCAATCAAAGCTCACCCTCCCGTACCCTAACCCTCCAATCAAAGCTCACCCTCCAGTACCCTAACCCTCCAATCAAAGCTCACCCTCCAGAACCCTAACATTCCAATCAAAGCTCACCCTCTAGAACCCTAACTCTCCAATCAAAGCTCACCCTCCAGAACCCTAACCCTCCGATCAAAGCTCACCCTCCAGTACCCTAACCCTCCAATCAAAGCTCACCCTCCAGTACCCTAACCCTCCAATCAAAGCTCACCCTCCAGAACCCTAACTCTCCAATCAAAGCTCACCCTCCAGAACCCTAACCCTCCGATCAAAGCTCACCCTCCCGTACCCTAACCCTCCAATCAAAGCTCACCCTCCAGTACCCTAACTCTCCAATCAAAGCTCACCCTCCAGAGCCCAACTCTCCAATCAAAGCTCACCCTCCAGTACCCTAACCCTCCGATCAAAGCTCACCCTCCCGTACCCTAACCCTCCAATCAAAGCTCACCCTCCCGTACCCTAACCCTCCAATCAAAGCTCACCCTCCCGTACCCTAACCCTCCAATCAAAGCTCACCCTCCAGTACCCTAACTCTCCAATCAAAGCTCACCCTCCCGTAGCCTAACCCTGCAATCAAAGCTCACCCTCCAGAATCCTAACTGTCCAATCAATACTCACCCTCCCGTACCCTAACCCTCCAATCAAAGCTCACCCTCCAGTACCCTAACTCTCCAATCAAAGCTCACCCTCCCGTACCCTAACCCTCCAATCAAAGCTCACCCTCCAGTACCCTAACTCTCCAATCAAAGCTCACCCTCCAGTACCCTAACCCTCCAATCAAAGCTCACCCTCCAGTACCCTAACTCTCCAATCAAAGCTCACCCTCCAGTACCCTAACCCTCCAGTCAAAGCTCACATTCCTGTACCCTAACCCTCCAATCAAAGCTCACCCTCCAGTACCCTAACCCTCCAATCAAAGCTCACCCTCCAGTACCCTAACTCTCCAATCAAAGCTCACCCTCCAGTACCCTAACCCTCCAATCAAAGCTCACCCTCCTGTACCCTAAGTCTCCAATCAAAGCTCACCCGTGAGTTACCCTAACTCTCCAATCAAAGCTCACCCTCCCATACCATAACTCTCAACAACAACAACAACTTGTATTTATATAGCGCCTTTAACGTAGTAAAACGTCCCAAGGCGCTGCACAGGAGTATTTTAAGACAAAAAATTTGACACCGATCCACATAAGGATAAATTAGGGCAGGTGACCAAAAGCTTGATCAAAGAGGTGGGTTTTAAGAAGCGTCTTAAAGGAGGAAAGAGAAGTAGAGAGGCGAAGAGGTTTTGGCAGGGAATTGCAGAGCTTAGGGCCTAGGCAACAGAAGGCACGGCCAGCAATGGTTGAGCGATTATAATCAGTGATGCTCAAGAGGGCAGATTTAGAGGAGCGAAGATGCCTGCGGGGGGCGGGGGGTGGGGTTGTGGGGCTAGGGGAGATTACAGAGATAGGAAGGGGCAAGGCCATGGAGGGATTTGAAAACAAGGATGAGATTTTTGAAATCGAGGCATTGCTTAACCGGGAGCCAATGTAGGTCAGCGAGCACAGGGGTAATGGATGACCGGGACTTGGTGCGAGTTAGGACACGGGCAGTCGAGCTTTGGATGACCTCAAATTTATGTAGGGTGGAATGTGGGAGACCAGCCAGGAGTGCGTTGGAATAGTCAAGTCTAGAGGTAACAAAGGCATGGATGAGGGTTTCAGCAGCGGATGAGCTGAGACAAGGGTGGAGACGGGCGATATTATGGAGGTGGAAATAGGCGGTCTTTGTTGCGCTGCGGATATGTGGTCGGAAGCTCATTTCAGGGTAAAATATGACACCAAGGTTGCGGACAGTATGGTTCAGCCTCAGACAGATGTTAGGGAGAGGGATGGAGTCAGTGGCTAGAGAACGGAGTTTGTGGCGGGGACCGAAAACAATGGCTTCGGACTTCCCAATATTTAATTGGAGAACATTTTTGCTCATCCAGAACTGTATGTCGGACAAGCAGTCTGGCAATTTAGAGACCGTGGAGGGGTCGAGAGAAGAGGTAGTGAGGTAGAGCTGGGTGTCGTCAGCGAACATGTGGAAACTGATGCTGTGTTTTCGGATGATGTCGCCAAGGGGCAACATGTAGATGAGAAATAGGAGGGGCCAAGGATAGATCCTTGGGGGGCACCAGAGGTAACGATGCGGGAGCGGGATAAGAAGCCGTTGCAGGTGATTCTCTGGTTACGATTAGATAGATAAGAATGGAACCAGACGAGTGCAGTCCCACCCAGCTGGACAATGGTGGAGAGGCGTTGGAGGAGGATGAAGTGGTCAACCATGTCAAAGGTTGCAGACAAGTCAAGAAGGACGAGGAGGGATAGTTTACCTTTGTCACAGTCACAAAGGATGCCATTTATGACTTTGATGAGAGCCGTTTCGCTACTGTGGCAAGGGCGGAAACCTCTCCTTTCAAAGCTCACCCTCCAGTACCCTAATTCTCACCTTCTAATATCCAAAATCTGCCATTGAAGCTCTTTCCTCCATTAACGTATCTCTCCTATTAAGGCTCATCTATGCAGTACCCGAACTCTATCAGTGAACTGATCCCTCTACTATCCTAACTCTCCTTTAGTCCCTTAACTCATCCATTAAATCACAATGTTCTAGTACCCTGCTCTTTCATCATCCCTCCCTGGCAGTTTTTTTCCGACTGTTTGAGTAAAGAGGGTTTTCTTAATATCTGTTTTAAGACCATTGCTCACAAATAGAAGAACGGTCTTAAAACAGATATTAATATTAATGTAAACAACCCAAGCCTCCTTGTCTGGCATATTTTGGTAAAATATTGTGAATATCTTATTCATCTAATATTTTTATACCTTAATATCTTTAGTTCAGTATTTCTGAAGTCAAGTAATTTAATAAAATTCAGGCATAACTTGTTGAGAACTGATAATGAGATCCTGTGGTAACTTGTGTGATATATTTGTTATCCATTTTTGCACACAACTATCTTCATTTTACATCTCAGCTGTCAAGAACCAGGCTACAGGCCACTACATTCTGAATGGCAAAGGAGACAAAGCCAAGACAAAGGTTTTTATTGAACTGGGCATAGAGTGGGCATACACCTTGGAGGATGATATAGAAACTCTTCATACAGATGGCCCTTTGCATGATGCTGTTGTGGTCCTGGTGAGTGATTCTTCTCGCACCTTATTTAGCGCTAGTACAAGAATTTTGACAAGGCTAATAACTTCAGATCTTTGGACATTTTCCTGCCCCGAGATCTCCAGATAAATAGAAATGAAACTTGTGAGATAGGCAGCACGGTGGCATAGTGGTTAGCACTGTTGCCTCACAGCGCCAGGGACCCGGGTTCGAATCCGGCCTCGGGCGACTGTCTGTGTGGAGTTTGCACATTCTCCCCGTGTTTGCGTGGGTTTCCTCCGGGTGCTCCGGTTTCCTCCCACAGTCCAAAGATGTGCGGGTTAGGTTGATTGGCTATGATAAAAAATTGACCCTTAGTGTTAGGGGGATTAAATACGTGGGGTTACGGGGATAGGGGTGGGATATGTGTTGGTGTAGGGGTTACGGGGATCGGGTGGGATATGTGTCGGTGCAGGCTCGATGGGCCGAAATGGCCTCTATCTGCACTGTGGGGTTTCTGTGTGATTCTGTGAATCGGATAAAGTCACTGGTCCCCAGCTCCTAGCAGGAAGCTGCACAGGAAGAGTGTAGTTTGGGAAATTGCCATTGCAGCATCATAATCCTTTCTTTGACCCACATTATCTTCAATAAAAACAACTTGTATTTGTATGGTAACCAATAACCTCTATCAATCCCTTCAAGATTTTGAACAGCTCTATTAAATCTCCCCTTAGCCATTTCTGCACAAAGGAGAAAAACTCCAGTTTCCCTAATGTTTCCATGTAACCATTCTAGTAAATCTCCTCTGCAACCTCGCTAAGGCCTTGACATCCTTCCTATAGTGTGGTGCCCAGAATGAGATACAATACTTTAACCAGGGTCTAACCAGTGTTTTATAAAGGTTCAGCATAACGTGTTTGCTTTTGTACTCTATGCCTCTATTTATAAAGCCAAGGATCCCATATGCCTTTTAACAGCCTTCTCAACTTGTCCTGCCTCCTTCAAAGACTTGAGCACACACACCCCCATGTCTCTCTGTTCCTGCACCCCATTTAAAAATGTACCATTTAGTTTATATTGCCTCTCCTCATTCCTCGTACCAAAATTAATCACTTCACACTTCTTTGCGTTAAATTGCATCTGCCATGTGTCTGCCCATTTCACCAGTCTGTCTGTGTCCTCCTGAAGTCTGTCACTATCCTCTTCACTGTTTACTACATTTCCGAGTTTTGTGTCATTTGCAAACTTTGAAATGATGCCCTATATACCCAAGTCCAGGTCATTAATATATATCAAGAAGAGCAGTGCTCCCAACACCGATCCCTGGGGGACATCAATGCACACTTCCTTCCAGTCTGAAAAACAACCCTTCACCACTGCTCTCTCTCTGCTTTCTGTCCCGTAGCCAATTTTGTACCACATAGCCACTGCCTCTTTAATCCCATGGGCTTCAATTTTGCTAATGAGTCTATTATGTGGTACTTTATCAAATGCCTTTTGAAAGTTCATACACACATCAACCACACTACCCTCATCCACCCTCTCCGTTATTTCATCAAAGAGCTCAATCAAGTTAGTCAAACATGATTTGCCATTAACAAACCCATGCTAATAACCCATATTGATCTCAACAAGAGCCCTGCTTACCTTACCACTAGTTAGTAGTTACTAGTTGGTCATTAAAAAATTGAAAAGCGCAGGTTGGTAGCAGGTATGGGGAGCTCCTCATGAAATGGGCAGACACATGGCAGATGCAATTTAAGTGTGAAGTGATGCATGAGAAGAGACAATATAAATTAAATGGTACAATTTTAAAAGGGGTAAAGGAACAGAGAGACACAAATCTTTGAAGGTGGCAAGACAAGTTGAGAAGGCTATTGAGAAGGCTATCAAAAAGGCATACGAGATCCTTGGCTTTATCAATAGAGGCATAGAGTACAGAAGCAAGGAGCTAAACCTTTATAAAACACTAGTTAGGCCCCAGGTGGAGTATTGTGTCCAATTCTCGGCACCACTCGTTACGAAGGATGTCAAGTGCCTTAGAGAGGGTGCAGAGGAAATTTACAAAAATGGTGGGTTAAATTCCAGAAGTCTTCCTGTGCACACATGGTAGTCCATAAGTCTGGGCTCTGCCAACATTTTTCTAAGCTCGCTGGACATCGCTAAGTTTGGTCTGTCCCTGCAATCTATATTGGGCAAATCAAATCTGTAACTGTGTAGATTACTCCGTGATAAAAACAGAAAATGCTGGAACTACTCAGCAGGTCAGGATCTTTGGATGAGAAACAGAGACAACATTTCAGGTCCATGACCTTTCATCAGAACTGGAAGATGTCCAAGATGAACAGCTTTTAAGCAGGTACAGAGCCAGGGAAAAGGGGGCTGGAAAAGAGCGAAAGGGAAAGGTCTGAGCTGGGTGGGGGGCAGGAGTGATTAAATGACAGAAGTGATGATGGTGCAAGGCAAAAGGAGGTGATAAGGAGACAAATATAGAATCACAAGATTTCTCAATAGCTTACTTTGTAAACTCTTCAACACGCTGGGGAGTTTCCACATGTCAGACCAAAAAACTACCAGTTGCTGCAGCTGTTCAGATGTGGTATCTTCAGTAATCCATGACATCGATGGTGGCTTTCTAACTGTCCTATTAAACCTTCTGTTTCTTTCAGATTATCCCTCGGAATAATAGCACAAAATCTAGTCTCACCTATAACTACATTATTCATGAGGACTCCTTGCCAACCATCAGCAACAATAATGTACTTCAGGAAGATGTTGATGCATTTGAGTGGGCTTTGAAGAGCTGGTCCCAGTGTTCCAAACCATGTGGTGGAGGTAATTCTGTCTGAATATGAAGTAAAACGTCAATGTCTGTTTTACCAGGGGTTTGTGCTTTGATTCTTTTAACCATAGCAAAAGAGTTACCCGTTAACCATTTAGTGCGTGCTGTGCTAACCACAGTGTGAGCCGTGGCTTAGTGGGAAACACTTTCATCTCTGAATCAGATCGTTGTGCATTCAAATCCCGCTCCAGAGACTTGAGCACATAATTCAGTCTGACACTTCAGTGCAGTACCAAGGGCGTGCTGTACTGTCGGAGGTGCCATTTTTCGGATAAGATGTTAAACCGAGGCCCCGTCTGTCGATCCCATGGCACTAATACAAAGAGGAGCAGAGGAGTTCTCCCTGGTGATCTGACAAAGATTTATCCCTCAAGCAATACCATTAAAACAGATTATCTGGTCATTATCACATTGGCTCGGATTTTGCTGTAAAAATAATGATGAGGCTATCAGCACTCACCGTTATTAAAGAGTAAATTGGACAGCAACTTCCAGTGACTGCACAAACACGGTTAAATGTGGAAATCAGGAAGTTGCTGCCTGAGATGCCCTACTCTTCCAGAAGTTTCGCTATAACAGTATCTCACCAAGAGACTAGGCATTCAAATACATGTGGAAGGGCGTGAAGTTGCTGCAATAATCCGATACATACCCATTAAACACGCCAGAAAAAGTTAGAAACATAGAAGATAGGAGCAGGAGTAGGCCATTCGGCCCTTCGAGCCTGCTCCGCCATTCAATGAGATCATGGCTGATCATCCAAATGCAGTACCCGGTCCCTGCCTTCTCCCCATATCCCTTGATCCCTTTAGCCTCAAGAAATATATCCAACTCTTTCTTGAATATATTTAATGAACTGGCCTCCACCGCCCTCTGTGGCAGATGTAAAGTCTGTGGGTTGTACTGTTAATAACGACACAGACTTCAGGAGTAACAAACAAACAGGTCTTTACTATTCGAAGGTCAGGGCGAATCTGCCCCAGCAATCCTGCCACAACACTTATATACTGGTGTGGTCATTGTCGGTATTACAGTATACAGAAGCCAAACAAGTAGTGCCACACCTAAAGTAGTTCTCTTAAAGGTGAACGGTTACATACAATAGTTTCCTTAAAGGTAGACGGGTACATACACTACAGCAGAGAATTCCACAGGTTCACCACTCTCTGGGTGAAGAAATTCCTCCTCATTTCAGTCCTAAATGGCTTACCCCTTATCCTTAGACTATGACCCCTGGTTCTGGACTCCCCGGCCATCCGAAACATCCTTCCTGCATCTAGTCTGTCCAGACCTGACAGAATTTTATAGGTTTCGATGAATTGGCTCTCAATCTTCTAAACTCCAGTGAGTATAAGCCCAATCGACACAATCTCTCCTCATACATCATTCCTGCCATCCCAGGTATCAGCCTGGTGAATCTTCGCTGCACTCCCTCCATGGCAAGAACGTCCTTCCTCAGGTAAGGCGACCAAAACTGCACACAATACTCAAGGTGCGGTCTCACCAAGGCCCTGTACAACTGTAGCAAGACATCCTTGTTCCTGTACTCGAACCCTCTTGCTACGAAGGCCAACATACCATTTGCCTTCTTAACCGCCTGCTGCATCTGCATGCTTACCTTCAGCGACTGGTGCACAAGAACACCCAGGTCTCTTTGCACTTCCCCTTCTCCCATGCCATTCAAATAATAAACTGCCTTCCTGTTTTTGCCACCAAAGTGGATAACCTCACATTTATCCACATTATAGTGCATTTGCCATGTTTCTGCCCAATCACCCAACCTGTCCAAATCGTATTGGAGTTTCACGACATCCTCCTCACAGCTTACCCTCCCACCCAGCTTTGTGTCGTCTGCAAATTTGGAGATATTACATCCAATTCCCTCATCCAGATCATTAATATATATTGTGAACAGCTGGGGTCCTAGGACCGATCCTTGTGGTACCCCACTAGTCACTGCCTGCCACTCGGAAAACGACCCGTTTATTCCAACTCTTTGCTTTCTGTCCGCCAACTAGTTCTCTATCCAAGTCAATATCTTGCCCCCAATCCCATGTGCCTTAATTTTGCACGCTAATCTCTTGTGTGGGACCTTATCGAAAGCCTTCTGAAAGTCCAAATACACCACATCCACTGGTTCTCCCTTATCTATTTTACCAGTTACATCCTCAAAAAATTCCAGTAGATTAGTCAAGCATGATTTACCTTTTGTAAATCCATGTTGACTTTGTCCGATCCTGTCACTGCTTTCCAAGTGCTCTGCTATTACATCTTTTATAATAGGCTCTAGCATTTTCCCCACTACCGATGTCAGGCTTACCGGTCTATAATTCCCTGCTTTTTCTCTACCACCTTTTTTGAATAGTGGGGTAACATTAGCTACCCTCCAATCCATGGGTACCGTTCCAGAGTCTATCGAGTTCTGGAAGATGACCAGCAATGCATCTACTATCTCTAGGGCCATTTCCTTAAGTACCCTGGGATGTAGACCATCAGGCCCTGGGGATTTATTGGCCTTCAGTCCCATCAATTTTCCTAACACCATTTCCCTACAAATACTGATTTCTTTCAGTTCCTCCCTTTCATCAGACCCTATGTTCCCGGCATCTCTGGGAGGTTATTTGTGTCCTCCTTTGTGAAGACAGAACCAAAGTATGTATTTAGTTGGTCTGCCATTTCCTTGTTTCCCATTATAAATTCCCCTGATTCTGACTGTAAGGGACCTACGCTTGACTTCACCAATCTTTTTCTCTTCACATATCTATAAAAGCTTTTGCAGTCAGTTTTTATGTTCCCTGATAGCTTACTCTCATATTCTATTTTCCCTTTCTTAATTAATCCCTTTGTCCTCCTTTGTTGACTCCTAAACTGCTCCCAATCCTCAGGATTATTGCTTTTTCTACCCAATTTATATGTCCTCTCCTTGGATATTATGCTATCCCTAATTTCCCTTGTTACCCACGGTTGAGTCACCTTTTTTGTTTTATTTTTATGCCAAACTGGGATGAACAATTTCTGTAGCTCATCCATTCGGTCTTTGAATGTTTGCCATTGCCTATCCACCGTCAACCCTTTGAGTGCCATTCCCCAATCAATCCTACCCAACTCGCTCCTCAGACCATCATAGTTTCCTTTATTTAAATTGAGGATCCTTGTCTCTGAGTCTACTTCATTCTCCATCTTAATGAAGAATTCGATCATATTATGATCGCTCCAACCCAAGGGGCCTCGTCCAACAAGATTGCTAATTAATCCTTTCTCGTTACATAATACCCAGTCTAAGATGGCCTGATCTCTGGTTGGTTCCTCGACATATTGGTCCAGGAAACCATCCCGTAAACACTCCAGGAATTCCTCCTCCACAGTATTGTTACTAATTTGGTTGGCCCAATCTATATGTAGATTAAAGTCACCCATGATGACTGCTGTGCCCTTATTGCACGCTTCTTTAATTTCCCTTTTAATGCCATCCCCAACCTCCGCCTTACTGTTTGGAGGTCTATATACCACTCCCACTAATGTTTTTTTCCCCTTAGTATTTCTCAATTCTACCCATACAGATTCTACATCATCAGAGCTAATATCCTTCATTACAATTGTATTAATCCCTTCTTTAACCAGTAGTGCTACCCCACCTCCCTTTCCTTTTTGCCTATCTTTCCTGAATATCGAATACCCCTGGATGTTGAGTTCCCAGCCTTGGCCATCCTTGAGCCACGTTTCCGTAATCCCAACCAAATCATATTCGTTTACCTCTATTTGCGCAGCCAATTCATCCACCTCAATTCAATTCAATTTTATTTGTCATATATGCAGCAGGCGTGTGTACTGCACAATGAAATGTTGATTTTTACGAGTCCGCCCAACATTGGAATAAATATGGCATAACAAGGATAAAAATACTAATAGAAATACTAATAGAAAAACAGTAATAATAAATAAAACAGCAGTAATAAATAATAATAAATTAATCGTTCATGAGTCTTATGGCCTGGGGGTAGAAGCTGTTTCGAAACCTGTTGGTACGAGACCGTATGCTTCGGTAGCTCTTACCGGACGGGAGCAGGGCGAAGAGGTTGTGGCTGGGGTGACTCGCGTCTTTAATGATTCTCAGGGCCTTCCCCCGGCACCTCTCGGGGTAAATATCCTGCACAGGAGGTAGTTTAATTCCTATAGTGTGTTGTGCAGCTTTCACTACCATCTGTAGAGCCTTGCGGTCTGTGGCGGTGCAGTTGCCATACCAGGTAGTGATGCAGCCGGACAGGATACTCTCGATGGTGCACCGGTAGAAGTTGGTGAGAATCTGGGGGGCCATTCCAAATTTCTTCAGTCTCCTGATTAAGAATGGGTTGGCATACCTTCTTGGTTACAACGTCGATGTGATGGGACCACGTTAAGTCCTCCGTAATGAATACACCCAGGAATTTGAAGCTGCTGACCCTCTCCACCTCAGCCCCTTTGATGTAGATTGGGGTGTGTCCCTCCCCCTGCCGCTTCCTGTAATCCACGATCATCTCCTTTGTTTTGCTGATGTTGAGGGAGCGGTTGCTGTACTTGCACCATTCTCCTAGGGCTCTTACCTCCTCCCTGTAGCCTGTCTCGTCGCCATCTGTGATCAGGCCTACAACGGTAGTGTCATCAACAAACTTGATGATGGAGCTGAAGTTGTGCGTGGCCACACAGTCGTGAGTAAACAGGGAGTACAGAAGGGGGCTGAGCACACAACCCTGGGGAGCTCCCGTGTTCAGGATCAGTGTGGAGGAGGTGTTTCTGCCTATTTTCACCACCTGGGGTCTTCCCGTCAGGAAGTCCAGGATCCAGTTGCATAGGGAGGTGTTAAGTCCTAGCTTATTACAAATGCTCCTCGCATTAAGACACAAAGCCTTCTGGCTTGTTTTTTTAACGCTCTTAGACCTATTAGAATTATTATTTACTGTGGCCACGTTTGATTTAAACCGTTGATTTCTCTGACTGCCACTTTTGTTTTTCTCCTTCCTATCTTTTGCTTTTATCCCTGCTCAGGTTCCCAACCCCCTGCCATTTTAGTTTAAACCCCCCCGCACAGTGCTAGCAAACCTCCCCGCAAGGATATTTGTCCCGCTCTGGTTCAGGTGCAACCCGTCTGACTTGTACAAGTCCCACCTTCCCCAGAAGCAGGCCCAGTGATCCAGGAAACTAAAGCCCTCCCTCCTGCACCAACTCTTTAGCCACGCATTCATCTGCTCTATCCTCCTATTCCTATACTCACTAGCACGTGGCACTGGGAGTAATCCAGAGATTACAACCTTTGAGGTCCTATTCTTTAATCTGCTACCTAGCTCCCTAAATTCTTGCTGCAGGACCTCATCCCTCTTCCTACCTATGTCGTTGGTTCCAATGTGAACCACGACCTCTGCCTGTTCACCCTCCCCCTTCAGAATGCCCTGCAGTCGTTCAGTGACATCCTTGACCCTGGCACCAGGGAGGCAACAAACCATCCTGGAGTCACGTCTACGGCCACAGAAATGCCCATCTGTTCCCCTTACGATAGAATCCCCTACCACTATTGCTCTCCCACTCTTTTTCCTTCCTTCCTGAGCAGCAGAAGCACCCCTGGTGCCAGGAAGTTGGCTGCTGCTGCCTTCCCCTGGTGAATCATCCCCCTCAACAGTATCCAAATTGGTATACCTGTTTGAAAGGGGGATGGCCACAGGGGTCCCCTGCACTACCTGCCTGCTTCTATTGCTCCGCCTGGTGTTCACCCATTTCCCTTCTGCCTGTGCAGCCCTACCCTGCGGCGTGACCAACTCATCAAACGTGTAATCCATGACCCTCTCAGTATCGTGAATGCTCCACAACCCATCCATCCGCAGCTCCAGCGCCTCAATACGGCCCGTTAGTAGCTGCAGCTGGATGCATTTCTGGCACACGTGGTCGTCAGGGACACTGGCAGCGTCCCTGAATTCCCACATAGAGCAAGAGGAGTATAACACGGGGCTGGGCTCTCCTGGCATGACTTACCCCTTTAATTAATTTAAATTAATTCAATACCACCAGTTAAAGATATACTGTAGGGCGCTTATTTACCAACTGTCCCCACTACACCACAGAGACCCAAGAAAATATAAACCGCAGAATTTAAGCTTGTAATGAAAAGGAGAAAGAAATACTCACCAACCAATCACTTACCTGCTTCCTGGTGAAGTCACACTTGGATTACTTTTTACCTCTCTCCCCTGCTGTTGAATTGGTATGCCTCGCCTCGCTGAATCAGCCGCCGCTTTTAAACTGCCGCCGGTCACTGCTCCCTCACAGGTCCGATGCTCTGGTCGGGCCTCGCTGAATCAGCCGCCGCTTTTAAACTGCCGCCGGTCACTGCTCCCTCACAGGTCCGATGCTCTGGTCAGGCCTCGCCTCGCTGAATCAGCCGCCGCTTTTAAACTGCCGCCGGTCACTGCTCCCTCACAGGTCCGATGCTCTGGTCGGGCCTCGCCTCGCTGAATCAGCCGCCGCTTTTAAACTGCCGCCGGTCACTGCTCCCTCACAGGTCCGATGCTCTGGTCGGGCCTCGCCTCGCTGAATCAGCCGCCGCTTTTAAACTGCCGCCGGTCACTGCTCCCTCACAGGTCCGATGCTCTGGTTAGTGCTTGTCCATTCAAGTGTAAGTGAATTTTTAACAGCGTGCTAAGTCTTAATTGCTGCCAAACAAACCACTCTGGCACTGAAAATTAACTTTTACAGGTCTCGAGTCTCATGCCTTCAGATATTAATTATTGTTGGAGATATTAAAAAAATTAACATTTAAATAAAAAATGTAGTTTTATATTTTTTCTTTTTGTCTCTTTTATCTCTCTTTCTTAATCCTATCTTTCTTTTCCTCCCTTTATTTCGCTTTTGGTACATGATTTGGCATTGAATTAACTTATTCTAACTTATACTTCCTGGTTCAGACTCTGCAAGGGGAATTTTAACCTAAAAAAATGTTTGGGTTGGGATCGGGCGGGGAGTTAAAGTGTTAAAAACCTGAATCCCGAACAGAACCTGCCTCCAACCAGCACACTTCCAGTTTTAATGGAGGCGGGACGGGAGGGCGGGCAGCCAACCCACTCCCAGGAGGCGGGTCGTCTATTTAAATATTATAATGAGGCTGGAAGCCGCTGCATCAACCTCCATTTTGAGTTTAACTTTAGCTGGTCGGGTTTTGCAGGCCTTGTATAACCCACCAGCTAAATTAAGGATCCAGGAGGTAAGCGACTTTGCATGTGCCTCCTGTATCCAGCGTTCCTGCCTAACCCAACCCCTACGATCGGAGACCCACCCCACGAGGCCTCTCCCTCCCCCAAGAGTCCTCCCCGTCCCATAGGCCTCTGATTCCCCCATGAGGCCTCTGATTTCCCCCCCCATGAGGCCTACCCCATGCTCCTTCGGTCGCCAATCTGCTCCTCCAGCCGGCAATCATTGGCGAACCCCCCCCCACCCCCGCTCCTCCAGTCCCTGATCCTCACACAATCCCCCCGCTGGTTCTCTGATCCTTCTCCGCCCCCCTGCTCCTTCTCCGCCCCCCTGCTCCTTCTCCGCCCCCCTGCTCCCACCCCCGTTCTGGTCCCATCCCCCGAGCCTTATCCAACACCCCTCCCCCTCTGTGCTGGTCCCGGCTCCCGATTCCTTCACCACCCCCCCCCCCCACCCTGTGCTGATCCCGGCCCCCGATCATCAGCTCCTCCAGCCCACCCCGTGCTCCTCTGGCCGACCCGCTGCCCCCACATGAACCCTCCCTCCTCCTCTCTGCGGCCTATTGCTGCAAACCTAAACGCCCGGAGACAGCCAGCCTCTCAATCTGGCTGGCTGCAGGTGGGAAACAGATCTTTCCTATGCAAATCAGGCCCTGCTGTTAAATTCTGCAGGGCCTGCAGGAAACTCACTCTCTCGGATTTCCTGACCGCTTCAGAGGCCCCCCGTTCCCAAACCACCTTCCCCATTAAAAGTCCCCCTGCGTGTCTCAGTAACATTTCTTCAGTCTGATTGGTTAAGGGGATACACACTTACTTGCCCTGTTCACACAGGTCCCAGATCCCCTGTAAATGGCGCCACACTGAAATGGATTTCTAATCACCGCAAGTTCCAGTGCAAAAGCCCATCGAAAGTATGTGGGCAATTGTAAGTGTAATGAACGGTTAG
Source organism: Somniosus microcephalus (assembly GCF_052327205.1). Classification (NCBI taxonomy): domain Eukaryota; kingdom Metazoa; phylum Chordata; class Chondrichthyes; order Squaliformes; family Somniosidae; genus Somniosus; species Somniosus microcephalus. The sequence continues at coordinate 66,040,843 of NC_140987.1, read as the reverse complement.
CGCCATTTATTCACTGCTGACCACAAAATCTGGGCCAATGCTCTTTGTGGGACCCTGCTGTGTGCAAATTGCCCTCTGCATTTCCCTACATTACAACAGTGACTACATTTCAAAAGTACTTCATTGGCTTTGGGACATCTTGAGGTCGTAAAAGGTGCTATATAAATGCACATTTTTCTTTCTTTCATGGCAGTTTGCGAATTTGAATTCAGTTTATAAAATCTGGAAATAAAAAGCTGTTATCAATAAAAGTGACCATGAAGCTGTCGGATTGTTGTAAAAAGGCGACTGGTTTATGAATGCCCTTTCGGGAAAGAAACCTGCAATCCTTACCCGGTCTTGCCGGTGTGCGACTCCAGTCCTACACCAATGTGGTTGACTCTTAACTGACCTCTGAAGTGGCCTAACAAGCCACTCAGTGTATCAAACTGCTACCCAATGGTTCAAGATGAAGGCCCACTGCCACCACCTCAGAGCAACTAAGGATGGGTAATAAATGCGTAAACTAGGCCTGTATTCTCTTGAATTCAGAAGAATGAGAGGGGATCTCATTGAAGCATACAAAATTATTACAGGACTTGATAGGGTGGATGCTGGGAGAATGTTTCCCTTGGCTGGGGAGTCTAGAACCAGGAGCCACAGCCTCAGGATAAAGGGTAGGCCATTCAGGACTGAAATGAGAAGAAATTTCTTCATACAGAGGGCGGTGAATCTTTGGAATTCTCTACCCCAGAGGGCTGTGGAGGCTCAGTCATTGGGTATATTCAAAACAGAAGTCGATAGATTTCTGACTAGTAAGGGCATCAAGGGATATGGCGATGGGGCCAGTGAATGGAGTTGAGGCAGAAGATCAGCCATAATCTCATTGAATGGCGGGGCAGGCTCGAAGGGCCGAATGGCCTACTCCTGCTCCTATTTCTTATGTTCTTATATAATGCCGACCTTGCCAACGATGCCCACATCCTGAGAATTAATAAATAAAAAGATGAAGAATGGGTTGGGGGGGAAGAATGAGACAAGCTACTTTGTACAGTTATGTTTATATATAATACAACAGTGCACGTTGTGTTTAGCTCGGAAAAGTGACTACATTTTTGTTATTAGGTTTTCAGTACACGAAATATGGATGCCGCAGGAAGACTGACAATAAAATGGTTCATCGTAGCTACTGTGATGCAGGCAAAAAGCCAAAACCCATCCGCAGACTGTGTAACCTGCAGGAATGTACACTGCCTGTGTAAGTAGCAACTGTTGCTGACACCTGCTCCACTTACCTCAGAAAATCCGCTCGCTGTAAAACGGAACACCGCCGCTTCCTCTGAATTGTAGCCGATTTTGAGAATTTTGGCTGGCCAGATACAGCTAGTGAAATGATTTCCTCCTCGTCAGTAATGGTTCTCCCTTGCACTTAATGGCACAGTTTTAAAGAGTGTGCAGGTACAGAGGGACCTGGGAGTTGATGTGCATAGGTCCCTGAAGGTGGCAGGACATATTGAGAGAGAGGTTAACAAAGCATATGGGATCTTGGGCTTCATAAATAGAGGTATTGAATACAAAAGTGGAGAAGTTATGCTGAACTTTTATAAAGCGCTGGTTAGGCTACAACTGGAGTATTGCATCCAGTTCTGGTCACCACACTTTAGGAAGGATGTGAAGGCCCTTGAGAGGGTGCAGAGGAGATTTACCAGAATGGTTCTGGGGATGGGGGATCTTAGCTACAAGGACAGGTTGCAGAAGCTGGATTTGTTTTCATTAGAGCAAAGGAGGTTGAGGGGTGATTTGATAGAGGTGTACAAGATTATGACAGATTTGGATAGGCTAGACAGGGAATGGCTGTTCCCACTAGTTGATGGTACAAGGACTAGGGGACACAGATTTAAGGTTTTAGGCAAGAGATATAGCGGGGATGTGAGGAAGAGCTTTTTTACGCAGCGAGTGGTGAGGACCTGGAATTCGCTGCCGACGGAAGTGGTGGAAGCGGAGACACTCAGGGCTAGAAATTCAGTTAGGGGCGCCCAGCTCGCCTGGGCACCGGAATTACCGCTGCGCGCGGAGCCACTTGCGCCAGCGGGAAATTCAGTTTCAGCGCCCCAAGTGGAAGCCGGCCGCTAAACAAGGGTTTCGGCGCCCCGCTTGGGGCGCTGAAACTGAATATCGGCGTGTAAAGTGCCGCAGCGCCACCCACTGCGGCACGGCAGCCTGCGGTACTGCAGGCCTTCCTCTCATTCTTAAGGGGGAGGTGCCTGCAACAGCGCGATCCCCGCTCGCGAGTGCCGGCAAATGAGCCCGGCACCAAGGAGAAGTGCCAGGCTCTCTGGAAACAGCCGGCAATGCCGCGGGGGGGGGGTGTAGGAGGCCGGGGACGGAGGTGCGGGCAGGCGGCCGCCGAAAAAGCGGCCGGCCGCACCTCCACCTTAACTCGCCCCACTACCGGCACAGGTAGGCCCCGTGTACCGGTCGCTGTTTGCGGCCGGCGCGGGGGAGGCGGCAGCAACCAAGTATGGCCAGCGGGGCGATAGCGGGGCGCTGCGCACACCGATGACGTCATCGGTGGCGGCGCAGCGCTAATGGCTAACGCCGCCATTAGCGCCCCGCTAAATATCGCGGTAGGTTTGCACAGTGGCGCAAAAGCCCTCTTTGGGCGCAAACTGGTGGCGCAGGCCACTGAATTTCTAGGCCTCAATGTTTTCAAGGGGAGACTGGATAGGAACTTGAGGAAAATAACATTGCAGGGCTACGGGGATAGAGCGGGGGAATGGGACTGACTGGATTGCTCTACAGAGAGCTGGCACGGACTCGATGGGCAGCATGGCCTCCTTCTGTGCCATTATGACTCTATGGCCTAGAAATTCGGTTGGTTGCGCCAGCGATTAGCGCCTAAAGAGCCCGAGATTTGGGGCGCTACCCAAGTTTTGGACGTGCGCAGTGATCCTAGCGCATCCGGCCATATTGAGTAGCCTGTTCGCGCCAGCGTTAAGTCTTTGCGACCAGATCATGACGTCATTTCATTGTGCAACGCCTTTTTGGCGCCCCTTACCGGAAATTCAGTGGCGCCCCCCTCCGTTTCGCCTGGTGCTATTAGTGACAGTTGGATGGAACGTTACCAGGTCCATCTTGTACTCGGGGGGCGCTCTTTAAAGGGGACAGCACTACTACAAAACTGGCAGCCATTTGGCCTGGCCATTCTGCTCGCTGCTGGAGAGAGTTGCAGACCTTCAGTGGCAAAGACTTGTTGTTATTGAGCCAGAGGAGCCTTGGGACCTTCAGCCCTGTTCAGAGCAGTTGGATCCAGAAAGCTGACTGCATCTTATTCGTCGGACAGAATAATGGGAGCTGCTTCGGAGGGGCACGTTATCCTTGCTGAACAGCTGGCAGGGGCACAGAGACGGAGGGAGAGAGGGCCGGGATTGGTCGGAAGGAGGAGGGCCAATGGACGTCGCCAAATCCGACCATATGCTGCCAGGGTTTTCAGGCAGCAGGTCTCCTACCTTACCATGTCGGAGGAGCAGTGTCTGTGACACCTGAGATTTGGTAAGGATGTTGTCTCTGAGCTGTGCCACCTGCTTGCTGGGGATCTGCAGCCGCGGATACGGTGCAAACCTCTCTGTCGGTGGCCATGAAAGTGACTGTTGCGCTTGTGGTAAACCACTGTTTGTATTCCACTGTGTACATGCCTGGACATGCCTCGGCTGACTCCTCCCACAAGTCCTAGTATAAAGGTGACTGCTCCCCAGCCCCTTTGTATTCTGGACCGGTCGACCACTCGAGGCAGACCTTCATTCTTTTGTTAATAAAAGCCTTTAGTTACTCTCTTAACTCTCAGTCTTTTATGAGTAATTGATAGCGCATCAGCGCTCAATTTTTACGCCAGCGGATTGTTTCAGGCAGCAGCTGGGGACATTTCTAATATCTCTCAATTTGCGGTGCATTGCTGCATCCGGCAAGTTACAGCTGCCCTCTACAAAAGGAGGCGCAAATTCATCACCTTCCCTCTGACCCTGGAGAAGCAGGGAGAGCGTGCACAGGGCTTCGTGGCTATTGCGGACTTCCCCATGGTGCAGGGGGCCATTGATTGTACACACGTGGCTTTGCGGGCGCCATTGCAGAATCCGGAGGAGTTCCGTAACCGAAAGGGCTTCCACTCCCTTAATGTGCAGCTGGTCTGTGATCACCGGCAGATGATCATGGCGGTGAACGCACAATTCCCTGGCAGCAGCCATGACGCCTTCATCCTGCGGCAGACCTCAGTGGCTGACCTTTTTGAGGCCCGGATCACCCATGAGGCTGGCTTCTGGGCGACAAGGGCTATCCTCTCTGCCCATGGCTCATGACCCCGCTCTGTTTGCCCACCACCCCGGCAGAAGAGCTTTACAACAGCAGCCATCAGGCCACCAGGAACATTGTGGAGCACACAATTGGTGTGCTGAAGCAGCGTTTCCGCTGTCTAGACCATTCGGGGGGTGCCCTACAGTACTCGCCGGAGCATGTAGCGCGCATCGTTGTTGTCTGCTGCATGCTCCACAACCTGGCCATTCGATGCACCCAGCCAATGCCAGCCAACCCTCAAGGTCCAGCAGAGCAGGCGGACGAGGAGGTGGAGGAGGAGGAGGAGGAGGAGGAGCATGCGGGCGAGGAGGATCAGGAGGAGGAGGAAGATGGGAGGGCTCCAGAACCTGGAAGGGCCGTTCGTCAGAGGCTCATAAGGACTCGGTTCTAGGCCCCTCGGACGGAATGGTGGCTGTGAATCGAACAGCGCCCTCCGGTTTGCTGTAAGCCTATGAAGGCATCGATGATTGTAAATAGTGTACAGCTCGATTGTAAATAAAAAGTTTTCTTTATTTTCAAACAAGTGCTTCCTTCCAGCATGACAACGTAATGGCAACAGAAATCATAACTAACAAACTAACAGATAACTGTGTGGCAACCCAGCGAAACTAACCAAACCATAACAAACAAACACAACAGGTGTGGACTGCCTTAAAACCGGAAAAAGAGACGTCCAAGCACCTCCCTCTACTGGTGGCCCCTTGATGGAGACCGACGACTCTTACGAGGTCGGCCCCTTCCCTCCCTGCAGCTCCTCCATAATTGTACCCCAGTGGCTGGGTCAAGGCTGGGGGACGCCTGCTGAGTGTCTGAAGGCGCTGAAGCCCCTGAGGGACGGCCTGGCCAACCTCTGGGCTTGGAGGTCCCGCAAGCAGGCTGCTCCAACTGGGCATGTCTGCTAGCAGTGTGCCGTGCAGGTGGTGGCAGCTGCTCTGCTGACGTGCCAGAGTTGGCATCAGGACTGGTCACATGTAGAGAGAGGACACCTGCACCGTGGCCAGCCGACACACTGGCACTCTGACGGTGCCGCACCGGATCATCCGCCGCTATCGACTGCTCCACAGATTCATGGCCTGTTGTGGTGCTGCAAGGGCCTGGGGTGATCCTGCCTGATGCAGCTACGGTGGCAGCAGTGAGTGTTCGCGTGGCCTCAATCTGCGTGTGGACGAGGCCAGCAAGTGACTGCGTGGCAGCAGTGAGGACCTGCGTGGCAGGTGCCAGTGCTTCGGAGAAGCCATGAACAGTCCTTTCCACTGCCTCGGACAAGCCCTGGACAGACCTTTCCATTGCTGCCCCGAAGCCCTGGACAGACCTTTCCATTGCTGCCCCGAAGCCCTGGACAGTCCTTTCCATTGCTGCCCCAAAGTCCACCACACTCTTTGCCAGAGTGTCGATGGACTCAAGCATCCTCCCCACTGCAGCCATAAGCTCAGTGTGCCTGAGCCGGGCCTGGGCGCTCATTTCCGCAAGGCTACGCACCTCCTCTGCACTCTGTGCAGCAGTCATGGTGGCCTGCCTCGCCCTCTGTGGAGACGGCCCCCGAGCGTCCCTACCCCCCGCGCGTTGCTACAGGCCGCTGGTCCCTGCAACTGGCTCCTCATCAGAGCAGCCCCCCCTCCCCTCAAGGGAACTACTATCCCCAGTCTCCACATGCGGTGGCTCCCCTGAGGCTGGCACGGATGGTCCGGCTTCCTCCTGGTCGTCGCCTCCGGAGGCACTTGCACTGGCAGCTTGAGGGGTCGGCTCCCGAGCTGGTGATGCAGCATCTGAAAGCAGGGAGGTTGAAGAGTGGCTTTAGCAAAAGGACAGTTTGGCAGCAAGGGATGCAACAGTGCGGCAATGCTATGACATGGCTCCACATTGAGAAAGCATGCTGGCGGGGGAAACAACTGAAAGGTGACAGCTGTAATAGTTGAGAAACTTACCATCGCTGTGGACATTGGGTCGGCAGCTGCAGTGGTGACAGAACCACTCAGACATCCTCCCACAATCTGGTGGACTCTCTCCTCGAGATCCGTCAGAGGCTCCACTTGAGGACGGCCTCCTCCGGTGCGAAGCTGCTCCTTTCGATTCCGTGCCAGCTTGGCCTGCAGGGCAAAGGAAGGGAAGTGATGTTACATGATGCCCTGAGTTATCATATCATGCCCCCCATGGTGGAAGAGCCCTTACATGATGCCCTGAGTAATGTTCTCATGCCCCCTGTTACGTCCGTGAATAATTGAGACATGGACTGCAGGAGTGGAACAAAATAAGTCTTTACTGGTGGCAGTCAATAGTGAAACTAAAAACACAGAGGCTCACTAGCGCCTTTTATACAGGGGTGGTCACTGCCAGTACTGCAGTCTGAGACCAGTTATTCTCTTAAAGGTACATACACAACAATTCCTCCCCTTTTAGATAAACAGTACATAACATTCATTTAACAACTAAATGATAACTAATTACAATCACAATTACTGCTGCTAGATACATTGGTTAAGTTTAAGCAATTATAAGTTCAGTCTTTGAGGAGGCTTCCTGATTCTGTCTGGATAACGCCTCTTTGGGGTATCAGGTTCTTCTGGCAATGTTGAGTCGGGATCAATGTCGTTGTTTGGTTCATCTGCTTCCAATATTACCGGTTCTGCGGTAGCTGCAATTGGAACGTCGATTTCATTACCAGGTGTATCAGATCGTGGTGTGGAGTTGACGTTTTCCAGTGACTCTAGAATCTGGTCAACATGGCGTCTTACAATGCTCTCCCCAACGTCCACGGTATACATGAGAGGTCCTTGTCGTGTACAAATCGTTCCTGGCTGCCATTTCTCAGTGCGGTAGTCCCGGGCCAAAACTGGTTGACCTATCTTAAAACTCCTGGTCGGCCTTTCATTCATATTCTGAAACTTCCTGTTCTCCACATCTCTTCGGACATTTGGCTTAACAAATCCAAGCGGCATCGTAGTCTTCGATTGAAGAACATCATGGCTGGAGTTTGGTTGGTAACCGCATGTGTCGCATTCCGGTAGGCAAACAAGAAGTTGTCCACCTTGTGTTGTAGGGGTATATCTTCATTACACATTGACTTGATAGCCTTCTTGAATGCTTGGACAAACCTCTCGGCCAATCCATTAGTGGCTGGATGATATGGGGCAGATGTGTAATGCTTAACACCATTGTTCTTTAAGAACCTCCAAAACTCTTCAGACACAAACTGTGGTCCATTGTCAGAGCAAATCTGTTCAGGCAGCCCATTCCTGGCGAATATGGTTCGTAAAACTGTGATAGTTTTTTCCGTGGTGGTTGAGGGCATTTTTATTACCTCTGGCCACTTTGAATGTGCATCCACCGCAATTAAAAACATCGAGTCCATGAAGGGACCAGCAAAATCAATGTGCACCCTTTGCCATGGAGATGCGGGCCACTCCCATGGATGCAGAGGAGCTTGTGGTGGGGTGTTTTGGACCTTCTGGCATCCTGCACAGCTCTTGGTCATCTCTTCGATTTCTCTATCGATTCCCGGCCACCGCACAAACGCTCTGGCTAAGTTCTTCATTTTTACCCCACCCAGATGACCCTCATGAAGCTCATTGAGCATTCTATCCGTCAACTTAGGTGGAATTACTACTCTGGATCCACACATCAAGGTTCCTCTGCACACTGACAACTGTTCTCTTCTCGGCGAGAATGCTGGCAGCAGTGGTTCGCCATGTGCTGGCCATCCCTTCACCATTAAATCATAGACCCGTGATAGTGTCGGGTCATTACGTGTTTCCTTTTCTATGTTTGCATTCGTCACAGGGAGACATTCGACTATGGTCGAGTGGAATAACTCCATTGGATCCACTGCAAGGTCTTCTTCTTCCACCGTCGGCAACGGTAGACGTGACAATCCATCAGCATTTCCATGCTGTTTAGTTCCTTTGTACTCGATGTCATATTGGTGTGCCCCTAGGAAAAGGGACCATCTCTGCAGCCGTTGTGCTGTCATTATCGGTACGCCCTTCTGAGGGTTGAAAATGGAGACAAGAGGTTGATGATCAGTTAGTAGAGTAAATTTTTGACCGTGCAGGTAGTGATTGAACTTATTCACCCCCCACACTAGGCTGAGGGCCTCTTTGTCAATCTGGGCGTAGTTACGCTCGGCAGAAGTTAACGAGCGTGACGCAAAAGCTATCGGCCTCTCTAAACCATCAAGGAATTTATGTGACAGTACCGCCCCAATGCCGTAGGGAGACGCATCACACGCCAGCCTGATTGGCAGTGCTGGGTTGTAGTGAGCCAATACTTCCCTTGAAGTGATTAAGTCCTTACTCTTCTGAAAAGCACACTGACAATCATCGCTCCATTTCCATGCTACCCCCGTTCGTAGCAGGGCGTTCAGTGGGTGCAGAATTGTCGACAAATTCGGCAAAAACTTATGACAGTAATTCACCAATCCGAGGAATGACCTCAGTTGCGACACATTTTCAGGCGCTGAGGCCTTAACAACCACTTCAATTTTGTCAGGGGACTTATGTAACCCCTCTTCATCAATCACATGGCCACAATACGATATCTGTTTCTTAAAAAACTCGCACTTGGGGCGGTTGGCTCGCAGCCCATGTTCCCGTAGTCTAGTGAGCACCTGTTCTAGGTTGTTAAGGTGTTCACTGTCATCTTCACCTGTCACAAGGATGTCGTCCAAGTAACACTGAGTCCCCGGAATCCCTTGCAGGACTTGTTCCATCGCTCTTTGCCATATCGCCAGAGCCGATGCTACTCCGAATACCAATCGATGATACTGGTAAAGACCTTTGTGAGTGTTTATCGTGAGATACTTCCAAGAGGACTCTTCAACCTCCATCTGCAAATATGCTCGTGCTAGGTCAATTTTTGTAAAACGCTTCCCTCCAGACAGTGAGGCGAAGATGTCTTCTATCCTTGGAAGAGGATATTGTACTGTGTGAAGGACAGGGTTCACCATCACCTTGAAATCCCCACAGATGCGAATCTTCCTTGGCTCCCCGGACTTATTGCTTAACGTTTTCTTCATGACAGGAACGATGGGTGTCGCCCACTCGCTCCAGTCGACCTTAGACAACACGCCCACCTTCTCCAGATTCTCCAGCTCTGCCTCGACGGCTGGGCGAATTGCATATGGTTCCGGTCTTGCTTTGAAAAACTTGGGAACTGCATTCTCTTCTATTTTTATCGAGGCGGTTACGCCTTTAAGCGTGCCCAGTTCTTGTTGAAATACCTCTTTGGCGTTAGCTAAGATTGTTGACAATCGTCCAGGAGTGACGTCTTCATCTTTTTCACCGTCCACCGTCATTGCATGAATGGAGTGCCAATCTAAGTTTATCTTCCTGATCCATTCCTGTCCCAATAACGGTGGTCCACCATTTGGCAGTATGTAGAGATACAATTTCCGTATTTTCTTGCCGTTGTATTCGACAGGCACCCTTATTTTTCCCCTGGGGTATACTTTTTGCCCCGTATACATCGTCAAGACGATGGATGTCTCTCTCAAGGGTATGTGTGAAAATAGCCGCTCGTAGTCTCGTCGATTCATGACGGTTAGCGCTGATCCTGTATCCAATTCCATTTTAATTTGGGACCCTGCTATCGTGAGGGTGACCCAAATGGTTCGGTGATCCTCTTTTGCGATTACATTGTGAAGTTTGAGACAGCTTAGTCTCCTGTTTTCGAATTCACTATCGCCCATCTGGTCTTCGGAACTACTGTCCGTCATCTTTTGTACTTTCTTGTACGGTTCCTTAGTAGCCTTTTTGTTGTCGCTGGTCTTCTTCCCAGACCTGCAAACTCGTGCAATGTGTCCCAGCTTCCCGCATTGCCTGCATATTTTGTCTTTGGACGAGCAGTCCTTCTGGTCATGGTTAGTTCTGCCGCAGCGATAACATTTTGCAAATCCCCGTGTCATTTCGTGGGTGCCGTATCCCTGTGGTTTTTGTTGAATTTCTGCAGCTCCCCTGGCTGCTGCTTCATACGATACTGCCACGCTGAAAGCCTTATCTAGCGTCAGCTCTTTCTCTGCAAGTAACTTCTTCTGTGTTCCTTCACTCAGGAGTCCACAGACAAATTTGTCCCGTAGGGTATCTGCCAGTCCTGCTCCGAACTGGCAGTGCTTTGATAGCTTGCATAGTTCCGTAAGATACTCAGCATTGCTCTCATCTTTGTGCTGAGTTCTCCTGTGGAATTTAAATCTTTCTGCTATCAACAGCGGTGCAGGGTTTAGGTGTTCCTGTAGGACAGCAATAATTTCGTTAAAACTCTTCGCCTTCGGTTTGGCTGGAGTAATCAGGTCCTGCAATAGGCCGTACGTTCTAGCACCCATTAAGTTTAGCAATATCGATGCCTCTTTCTCCTCCGCTATTTCGTTTGCCTTGAAATATACCTCGACTCTTTCCACATACGTGGTCCAGTCCTCTATTGTATTATCAAAAGCAGTGATACAGCCAGTCTTCGGCATCTTGCAAATCTAAAATGGCGCCTCCCGCGCTTTGCCTTCTTCCCCGATTTAACAAAATGGCATCTCCCGCGCTTTGCCTTCTTCCCCGCTGTTGTTAACGCTGCTTTCCACGGTTTCTTGCGCGTTTAATATTTTTTTTTATTATTTTCCCGTCGTGGAGCGGACCCTCTGGGACACTTCCCTCCCTCTTCTTAGGTCCGAACGCTGCCCGGCTTCGAAGCACCGGCCGCGCCCTGTGTGCTCCACCCTCTCTCTCTTTGCTTCCCGACTCGCTGCCCGGCCCTGTTACAGAGCCACCTGATCGAGCTCTAGCCCGCCGCAGCCCAGGAAGGATCAGTGCACTACCTGCCACCAGCCCGATTAGCTGGGAAACCACAGACCGGGGAACCAAGCCTGGCTCTTGACAGTCTCTCCTGCAAGTTTTCAATCCGACGATTTGGAGGGCGGTTGTCCACGGTTGACGCCCATTTCTCGAGTTTCTTTGGATTCTATTTTTTTTCTTTCTTCTGGCTTTGACCTTCAAAAACGTCGTCTGAGGTGCTGCCGAGTCATAGAGTCATAGAGTTATACAGCATGGATAGAGGCCCTTCGGCCCATCGTGTCCGCGCCGGCCATCACGCCCTGTCTAATCTAATCCCATATTCCAGCATTTGGTCCATAGCCTTGTATGCTATGGCATTTCAAGTGCTCATCCAAATGCTTCTTGAATGTTGTGAGGGTTCCAGCCTCCACAACCCTTTCAGGCAGTGAGTTTCAGACTCCAACCACCCTCTGGGTGAAAAAGTTCTTTCTCAAATCCCCTCTAAACCTCCCGCCCTTTACCTTGAATCTATGCCCCCTAGTTATTGACCCTTCTACTAAGGGAAAAAGCTCCTTAGTATCCATCCTATCTATGCCCCTCATAATGTTGTACACCTCAATCATGTCCCCCCTCAGCCTCCTCTGCTCCAAGGAAAACAAACCCAATCTGCCCAGTCTCTCTTCATAGCTGAAGCGTTCCAGCCCTGGTAGCATCCTGGTGAATCTCCTCTGCACCCTCTCCAAAGCCTTCACATCCTTCCTGTAGTGTGGCGACCAGAACTGCACACAGTATTCCAGCTGTGGCCTAACCAGTGTTTTATACAGCTCCATCATAACCTCCTTGCTCTTATATTCTATGCCTCGGCTAATGAAGGCAAGTATCCCATATGCCTTTTTTACCACCTTATCCACCTGTTCTGCCGCCTTCAGGGATCTGTGTACTTGCACACCCAGATCCCTCTGACCCTCCGTCTTGCCTAGGGTCTTACCATTCATTGTGTATTCCCTTGCCTTGTTAGTCCCCCCAAAGTGCATCACCTCGCACTTTTCCGGGTTAAATTCCATTTGCCACTGTTCCGCCCATCTGACCAACCCATCTATATCGTCCTGCAGACTGAGACTACCCTCCTCGCTATTTACCACCCTACCAATTTTTGTATCATCCGCGAACTTACTGATCATACCTTTTACATTCATATCCAAGTCATTAATGTAGACCACAAACAGCAAGGGACCCAGCACCGATCCCTGTGGTACCCCACTGGCCACAGGCTTCCAGTCACAAAAACAACCTTCGACCATCACCCTCTGCCTTCTGCCACTAAGCCAGTTTTGTATCCAACGTGCCAAGGCACCCTGGATTCCATGGGCTCTTACCTTCTTGACCAGTCTCCTGTGCGGGACTTTATCGAAGGCCTTACTGAAATCCATGTATACCACATCCACTGCGTTACCCTCATCCACACACCTAGTCACCCCCTCAAAAAATTCAATCAAATTAGTCAGACATGATCTTCCCTTGACAAAGCCATGTTGACTATCCCTGATTAATCCTTGCCTCTCCAAGTGGAGACTAATTTTGTCCCTCAGAATTTTTTCCAATAATATTCCCACCACTGATGTTAGGCTCACTGGCCTGTAGTTCCCCGGTTTTTCCCTACTCCCCTTCTTGAATAATGGAACTACATTAGCGGTTCTCCAGTCCTCTGGCACATCCCCTGTGGCCAGAGAGGTTCTGAATATGTGTGTTAGAGCCCCCGCAATCTCTTCCTTTGCCTCACCCAGCAGCCTGGGATACATTTCGTCCGGGCCTGGGGATTTATCCATTTTTAGGCCTGCTAAAACCGCCAATACCTCCTCCCTCTCGATGTTAATATGTTCGAGCATATCACAGTCCCCCCCACCCTATTTCTATGTCTACATCGTCCTCCTCCATAGTGAAAACAGATGCAAAAAATTCATTTAGAACCCCTCCTACATCTTCCGGCTCCACACACAGATTTCCACTTTTGTCCCTAATGGGCCCTATTTTTTCCCTAGTTATCCTCTTACCCTTAATATACTTATAAAACATCTTAGGATTTTCCTTTATTTTGCTCACCAGTGTTATTTCATGGCCCCTCCTTGATCTCCTAATTTCTTTTTTAAGTATCCCCCTGCACTTTTTGTACTCCTCTAGGGCTTCCTCCGTCTTTAGCCTTTTGTATCTGCCAAAAGCCCTCCTTTTTTTCCTAATCCATTCTCGTATATCCCCTGACATCCAAGGTTCCCTGTGGTTTTTGGAACCACCCTTGACCTTTACGGGAACATGTTGCCATTGTATGATCTCAGTCCCCCTTCTGAAAGCCTCCCATTGCTCCGATGCGGATTTTCCTACAAGTAGCTGATCCCAGTCCATTTTGGCCAGATCCTGCCTTATCCTATTAAAATCGGCCTTCCCCCAATTTAGAACCTTTATTTCCGGCCCATCCCTGTCCTTTTCCATGACCACCTTAAATCTCACCATATTATGGTCACTGTCACCAAAGTGCTCACCTACTAGCACTTCTTCCACTTGGCCGGCCACATTCCCTAGAATTAGGTCCAGTACCGCCCCCTCTCTTGTAGGGCCTTCTACATGCTGGCTCAAAAAGCTCTCCTGGATGCACTTTAAGAATTCTACCCCCTCTGTGCCTTTCACACTCTGACTATCCCAGTTAATATTGGGGAAGTTGAAATCCCCCATTACTATTACCCTATTATTTGCACATTTCTCTGAGATTTGCCTACATATCTGTTCCTCTATCTCCCCCTGACTGTTTGGAGGCCTATAGTACACTCCCAGCAAAGTGCTTGCCCCCTTTTTGTTTTTAAGCTCCACCCATATGGCCTCATTAGAGGAACTTGCTAATATGTCATCCCTCCTTACTGCAGTAATTGACTCCTTAATTAATATTGCGACACCCCCTCCTCTTATACCCCCCCCTCTGTCTCGCCTGAAGATTCTGTACCCCGGAATATTGAGCTGCCAGTCTTGCCCCTCCCTCAACCATGTCTCCGTGATAGCAACAATATCATACTCCCATGTGTTTATCAACACCTTCAGTTCATCCACCTTATTTGCAAGACTCCTTGCATTAAAATAGATGCCATCCAGCCTTGCCCTTGTATATTTGCCCTGTCTACCAAGCTGACTTGTTTATTTCTCTATAATTGGCAGCACATCACCCCCTATTTCAGCTCCCCTCTGTAGCCCATCCCCCTGCCAAGTTAGTTTAAACCCCCCCCAACAGTGCTAGCAAACCTCCCCGCAAGGATATTTGTCCCGCTCTGGTTCAGGTGCAACCCGTCCGACTTGTACAAGTCCCACCTTTCCCAGAAGCAGGCCCAGTGATCCAGGAAAGTAAAACCCTCCCCCCTACACCAACTCTTTAGCCACACATTCATCTGCTCTATCCTCCTATTCCTATACTCACTAGCACGTGGCACTGGAAGTAATCCAGAGATTACAACCTTCGAGGTCCTGCTCTTTAATCTGTTACCTAGCTCCCTAAATTCTTGATGCAGGACCTCATCCCCCTTCCTACCTATGTCGTTGGTCCCAATGTGGACCACGACCTCTGCCTGCTCACCCTCCCCCTTAAGAATGCCCTGTAGCCGCTCAGTGACATCCATGACCCTGGCCCCAGGGAGGCAACAAACCATCCTGGAGTCACGTTTGCGGCCACAGAAACGCCTATCTGTTCCCCTTACGATAGAATCCCCTACCACTATTGCTCTCCCACTCTTTTTCCTCCCTTTCTGAGCAGCAGAAGCGTCCCTGGTGCCAGGAAGCTGGCTGCTGCTGCCTTCCCCTGGTGAGTCATCCCCCTCAACAGTATCCAACTTGGTATACCTGTTTGAAAGGGGGATGTCCGCAGGGGGCCCCTGCACTTCCTGCCTGCCTCTGTTGCTCCGCCTGATGGTCACCCAGTTTCTTTCTGCCTGTGCAGCCCTACCCTGCGGCGTGAACAACTCGCTAAACGTGCTATCCACGACCCTCTCAGCATCGCGCATGCTCCAAAACTCATCCACCCGCAGCTCGAGCGCCGCAATGCGGTCTACAAGTAGCTGCAGCTGGATGCATTTCCCGCACACATGGTCGCCAGGGACACTGGCAGCGTCCCTGACTTCCCACATGGAGCAAGAGGAGCAGAACACGGGTCTGAGCTCTCCTGCCATGACTTACTCCTTTAATTAATCTAAAAATTTATTCAATACCCCAGTTACAGGTATACTCTAGGGCGCTTTATTGACCAACTGTCCTCACTACAACACAGAGACCCTAGAAATTTAACACCACAGAATTCAAGCTTGTAATGAAAAGAGAGAAATACTCACCAACCAATCACTTACCTGCTCCCTGGTGACGTCACACCCCGATTACTTTTTACCTCTCTGCAACTTCTGAGCTCGCAGACTGGAGTTTGGTATGTCTCTCCTGGCCCCGCTGCCACCTTAAGTACCTCGCCGCCGAGTCTCCCACAGGTCCCGCCTCTCTCGCTGCCTGCCGCCGCTGCTCTGAGGCCTCTCCTGGCCCCGCTGCCGCCTTTTGTACCTCGCCGCCGCCGAGTCTCCCACAGGTCCCGCCTCTCTCGCTGCCTGCCGCCGCTGCTCTGAGGCCTCTCCTGGCCCGCGGCCGCCTTTTGTACCTCGCCGCCGCCGAGTCTCCCACAGGTCCCGCCTCTCTCACTGCCTGCCGCCGCTGCTCTGAGGCCTCTCCTGGCCCCGCTGCCGCCTTTTGTACCTCGCCGCCGCCGAGTCTCCCACAGGTCCCGCCTCTCTCGCTGCCTGCCGCCGCTGCTCTGAGGCCTCTCCTGGCCCCGCTGCCGCCTTTTGTACCTCGCCGCCGCCGCCGAGTCTCCCACAGGTCCCGCCTCTCTCACTGCCTGCCGCCGCTGCTCTGAGGCCTCTCCTGGCCCCGCTGCCGCCTTTTGTACCTCGCCGCCGCCGAGTCTCCCACAGGTCCCGCCTCTCTCGCTGCCTGCCGCCGCTGCTCTGAGGCCTCTCCTGGCCCCGCTGCCGCCTTTTGTACCTCGCCGCCGCCGCCGAGTCTCCCACAGGTCCCGCCTCTCTCGCTGCCTGCCGCCGCTGCTCTGAGGCCTCTCCTGGCCCCGCCGCCGCTTTTGTACCTCGCCGCCGCCGCCGAGTCTCCCACAGGTCCCGCCTCTCTCGCTGCCTGCCGCCGCTGCTCTGAGTTGCAGGTAAGTTTGTTTCTTACTTGTCGCCAGTATTACGTCTGTGAATAATTGAGACACGGACTGCAGGAGTGGAACAAAATAAGTCTTTACTGGTGGAAGTCAATAGTGAAACTAAAAACACAGAGGCTCACTAGCGCCTTTTATACAGGGGTGGTCACTGTCGGTACTGCAGTCTGAGACCAGTTATTCTCTTAAAGGTACATACACAACACCCCCCATGGTGGAAGAGCCCTTACATGATGTCCTGAGTCAAATGTGGATGTGTGTGACCAGAAAGGGCCATGGGTGCTTGCTGACAGATGGCCATTGGGGTATCACGCACCCTGTAGCCATAAAGTCAGGTGCTCATGGAGGGATGCATAAGTTTACATTAACTCCACTCACCCTGACGACCCGAGTGAGGTCGTTGAATTTCTTCCGGCACTGGACAGGGCTCCTGGTCGCCATGCTGCTGGAGTTGACCCTCAGAGAAACATCCCTCCAAGCTCGTCGGTAGTCCTTATGATTAGGCCTCCTGCCATTGTCTGGGTATAGGACATCTCGCCGGCGCTCCACTGCGGACACCAATTCCTCAGAGACTCAGTGCTGAAGTGCTCTGCTCTCTGCCTCACCCTCTCCATAGGATCCAAGGTTGTTGCGCCAGAGAAGGGCCTGCGCCGATTTGCAGGCCTACAAGGCGCAGAGTGTGGATGCTCGAGCTGCCTGACCCAACCCTTTACGAGCTGGCCGGCGCCGGGAAGTCTCGTGGTCATCGGTATTTGAGAGCACCTGCGCTGCGCCCGCCCGCCCCGATATTGAGTAGCGCCGGCATGTTAGTGCCTTAGGTGCCCCGTGTAACGCCTGATTTCGTGCCTCAATCACCTTTGGGGCGCTGCAACCCAATATCGCACGAGGTGTCGATAAGTTGCACCTGGCTATAAAACTTGCGCTCCGCCAATTCTAACGCCCCAAGCGGGGCTATACCCAATTTCTAGGCCTATGACTCTATGGGCTGGATTTTCTCAATGGGGAACTTTTGGAGGCGGGACTCCCACTTGTCGGGTTTTAGTCCCGCCTCCATCGACTTGTGGCCAACCCATTGACCTTGTTAAGCTCGCCCAGCAGGCTTGGCTTAGGCCAATTAAGGGAAAGCCGGCTACAGGTGATGTCAATGAGTGACGTTTCATCTGTCAAGTGCTTTTGACAGATGAAATGTCAGCGTTTGACGGCTCTGTGAAGATGTCAAACGCTGACAGTCTGTCCTCTAAGCTGAGTCCTTCCACTCAGACTCAGTTAGCGAGCTCTCCTGAGCAGAAAGCAGAGGCTGCAACTTTTGACAGTCCAGCGGCCATTCTGCTTTCTGTGCCAGTGAGCTCAGGGACTCCCGAGACCTGAAGGAAGAAGTAAAGGTAAGTAAAACTTATTAAAACACTTTACACTCACCTCACACACTTACCTCTCTACACCTGCACTCGTCACTCACCTGCACACTGGACATCTCGGCCTCTCCGACCCCTGTAGACCGATGGCCCACCTCGCTGACTCTTGCGAGGTTCGGAGCTGTTGGGAAGCCCAAACTTCAGGGCTGAAAATAGGGATTCTCCAAAAAGCTGCCTGTTCACTACCTGTTAACAGGCAGCTAATTGGCACTATTCCCCTTCCCGCCTCGGGGAGGCGGCTCCCAGCGCGGGTCGGATACCCGTCTCCTGGGAAGATGGCACGGAGGCGGGTTGGGTACCCGCCCCCAGATTCTGCCATTTTCCCGGCAGTCCTGCCTCCTTACCTGCCTCCCCAGGGCTGGCAAAATCGCCCCATGTACTTTAATGGCTCCCCTTTGCACTAATGGCTCCCCCTGGCACTATTTGTTCCCTTTGGCACTAATGGTTTTGCTAGGCATTATAACTGAACCAGGCGGCTGCTGAAGGATTGACAGCTTTCCAGTTTTTGTTGGAATGCGTGGAGACAAAAGCCGGTGGGAAACAGCACTCTGAGGTTTTCCATAACCGTTCATCACCAATGAAAATTCTTTACAACCCAGTTCCCCTCAGCTGTGGCAGAAATCCTGGCCGCAGTTGGCATGAGCCATTGGAACCAAACAAATAAACATCCCTTTGTGCAGTGACACAAATACTTTACCACTGAGCCTGTGTTCCCAGCCTTCTCTGTTCACTGCAGCAGGCACTATTCTGGTCTAAACACTGACATTTCTGGAGGGCTGCTCAGCTGGCGAAAGAGTGGTGGGGCAGACCTTAAGTCCACTCAAGCGGATCCCCAGTCTGCCCAAGCATAAGACCCTAACCCCGTCCCAAATCCCGGGGGCGGGGGGGGGGGGGCGGGCACAATCGTTTCCACGGACAGGGTGGGCGACCAATCAGTGGCTGAGAGGGGTTGGGGCCATTCATCAGGCCGCAGTGGAGCTCACGCCGGCTGTCAGTTGGCAACTGTTCCACTAAGGGTGTAATGGACGAAATTCTTGGCATAGCAAGGAACTCTCCCAGCTGCATCCTGATGTGGTAAGGGGGTGAAGGAGTGGCTTCCCTTGCTGGAGAAATAGTCGCATTGAAAAAACAGGATGGAATCTTGATGGAATTGGGTTCCACCCCAAATTGTGGTCCATGGTGGTTGATCCGTCTGCCTGTTGATCCAAGCTGGGACTTTGGGCCCATTTTATATAATATGGCTATGCCAAGAATTTCGCCCATTACACCATCAGTTTATATAATAACCCAACTGATGAGTAAGTCTGTTTAACACCAGTCTAACTCACTGATTCCTGCCCCGAACAAAATCCAGGGGCCTGAAAGTATTTCTGTGGGTTAGTGGTCTGTGAGCAGTATGTATTGCTGTTACTGATCCAGAATGTCTGATGTCATTTCTACTTCTTTCCCTCTGCTGTCAGAGCCAAGATTTTAACTTTTGTTCCGTGTTTATTTGAGGTTTCGTAATCCTTGTTTCATTTCTCCTTTCCTTATTCCCCTTTAACCGGATACCAACTGCGGCAGAAAAGGGAATCAAGGTCTCAAATCTTTGCCCGTGCTGCCCTGAATTGGTAACATGGCACAAGAGAGTAGCTGCCGATGAACCTCTCCGGATGTTTCTGAACAATATAGCTGAGGTCATGACCTCCCCATTATAGAGGGTGCTAAGCACAGGCCTACGTCCTACCACTCTATGTTACTGAGCTTGCTGGAGCAGCCGTTTTCCAACTGTCTGACGGCAGTGAAACAGAATAGCAGACGCTGCGTATAACGGGCGGCCGATCCAATACTGCTCATTTTCGCCACCGCTCAAGACGAATTTCTAGGCCTCTGTGTGCATAAATATGTCCTATTTGAGGATTTTGTATATAAGGGAGCAGGTACCTCTTTAACCCCAACTGACACTATGTAAACGCATGTGGGGTTAAACAAGCCTCACTGCCGTTGTCTATCCAATTAATGCAGCCACGATACTGATAATCAATTTATAAAATCTTCCTAAACAATTACAGATATTTATCTTCAATTAATTAGCTCTCTCTAAATTAGTTCGAAAGCTCTCAACAATCTGTCGTGCCTCATTACCGGTCTCCTTGTTTGTTCAGCAAAGTCCTCAGTTAATGCTCAGAATATTACAAGGATCTGCAAATTAATTTGATTTCGTGTCGCCCCTTCCAGCTGGATAGCAGAGGAATGGGAACACTGCACAAAATCCTGTGGAAGTTCGGGACACCAGATCCGCACTGTTCGCTGCTTGCAGCTGCTGGCCGATGGAAGGAACCGCTCAGTGCACAGTAAATACTGCACCGGGGAACGCCTGGAGAGCCGCCGAGCTTGTAATCGAAAGCCCTGCCCGGCACAGTGGAAGGCAGGACCATGGTTAGAGGTCAGTGTGCAGGCAGGCTTCACATCAATGCAACAATCGTTCTTTTTTAAATCAGCAGGCTTTATTGCGCGTCGCAGGCCATCCCATTGGTTTTGTTAGGAAGTTGCATCTCATGTTTGTGCGAGAATGGTAATTAAAATCATAGAATCATAAAATGGTTACAGCACAGAAGGAGGTCATTCGGCCCGTTGAACCCGTGCTGGCTCTGTGCAAGAGCACTTCAACTAGTCCCACTCCCCCGCCCTTTCCCCGTAATCCTGCAATTTTTTTTCCTTCAGGCACTTATCCAATTCCATTTTGAAAGCCACGATTGAGTCTGCCTCCACCACCCTTTCAGGCAGTGCATTCCAGATCCTAACCACTCGCTGCGTAAAAAAGATTTTCCTCATGTTGCCTTTGGTTCTTCTGCCAATCACCTTAAATCTGTGTCCTCTGGTTCTCGACTTTTCCGCCAATGGGAACAGTTTCTCTCTATCTACTCTGTCTAGACCCCTCACAATTTTGAACAACTCATGAAGACACCCTCCATGCAGTAAACAATTAAGTGTTGTTCAGTAAGAAATAACAATGGCTTTGCATTTTCTCAGGCAGTACAGGCGCTGTATGAAAAAGAGAGTGAGGAGCCTTCCCACAAATAATAATTACAACAGGAGAAAAGGAGAGAAAGACAATGGGCTAAAAATTCATGTACTTACTGCCACTCCGTAGCGCCATGAAATGGCGATAAAATGGCGGCCGCCGCTCTTTCGCCAGCTGGTGGTAGGTCCCACAGCGGCCGCCATATTGTTCTCCCTCTTTGCGCTGCTGGTAACTGGCAGCACACTTGAAAAAAATAGCGGCGTGGTGACGTCAATTGGCCGTGCAACGCCAACTTAACATCACCAACGCTGAATACGTCGCTGGGTCCTAAGCATGCCAGGTTAACCTGGTGTGCAAGCAGGCTGACAGTGGTGATGTCCACAGCTCTTAAAGGGACACACACACATCATTCAAGTAAGTTTGAATTTAAGGCTTTGGACTGTTTTTTTTTAATTTTATTGAAGTGGTGGCTTGCTGCAATAGATGTGAAAAGATTTTTAAGTGTGTAGGGAGTGCTGTTAGACACTTGCAAGGGCTCAGATGGTAAATGAAGGCCTTGGAGAAGACAGAACATGCTGCGAATACTCAGCAGGTCACGCAACATCCGTGGAGAGAAAAACAGAGTTCATGTCTCAGGTCGACATGCTGCCTGACCAACTGAGTATTTCCAGCATTTTATGCTGTCATTTCACATTTACAGCATCCGCTTGCAGAGGGAAGAGGAAGACACAGAAGAAGAAGATGCAGAAGAGGAGGAAGCTGAAGAGGAGGAACATGACGGATATGTGGCCAGAATATCCGGAATGGATTCATCCACCTGCAGTCCCACTGGCTGGGCAGGCTGCCTCTTCTTGTTGACCCATTGACTGGACAGGCAGCATTTCTTGGGTGTGTGAAATGAGGAAGGCACAAGGGTGGAGTTGTGGTGAGGGGAGGGCAGAAAAGCAAGAGGTGCATGCCAGAAGGAGGATAACGCACGAGGATACCAGCATCTTGTATCCTATCAGCCTCGCTGCTGGCCAAGGGCTCAACCATGCCCCTGCCAAGAATGGCCTGCACCGTCTCCTCCAAGGGGATGAGGTGAGGCTAGGAATGGGAGATATTCCTCATCATTGGTGCAGATTGTTGGTAGGTGAGTGATTGGGGGTCGTGCATTGAGCAGTATGTGAGGCTAGTGGTCTAGTTGGTAGGAGACGGCTTTTGAAGACGCATTCAATGACCTTGACCAGTGGTCTGAGGTTATGAAGCTTCTTTGGGCAGTGGAGCCAGTTGGAGGGGGAGACACTACTGGCAGTGATGGCCTTAGTGATGTACTCGCACATCGTTCTTTCTGGAGGGCCTCCTGGCCCCTGTGGGTAGACGGCCGCTCTTGCAGTGTTGACCCCCTGCACAAAGCTGGAGTGCTGTGTGTGAGACCCTCAGTGCCCCTTCCCTGTCTTGTTGAACCATTTGTGTTGGTGCTGAGGCAGTTTTCCCATTTGTTGAGGTTAGGAAGGTAATTCAGCTTTAACAGCTGAATATTCACATTTGGAACTTCTTTTAAATGTTGAATATTTCTTAAAAGGCAGAAAGGACTGAAAAATGTATTGATTCACTGCATTTTATTTGGTTTTGCTTCAGTGTGCATGGCCCCTTTAATTCTCAGACCTCTTCATTGCCCACAATTCCTCACAGAGGGTGCGGGAAGCTGCAACGCTTGGACAGGAACTTCGCCACCAGGATAGCATTGCACGGAACGTGAACACTGCACCACCTATCTCCGTGCACCCCCCCCCCCCCACCCCCCTGCCGACCAATTTCACTCGCTTAGCATTGCGGTGATTTCCAGCAACCGTTAACCGTAGTTGCCAGTGACACCGGCAACTTTGTTGGCGAACACAAATTTTTCCCCCTTGCGTTTAGATAGCGCCATTCACATCCTCAATATGCCCCAAAGTGCTTCATGGGCAATGAACGGGGTACATTACTGGTGGGCACAGGTCTGTTACTGTATAACACTGGGATACAGTACTGGTGGGTACAGGTCTGTCACAGTATTACACTAGGATACAGTACTGGTGGGTACAGGTCTGTTACTGTATAACACTGGGATACAGTACTGGTGGGTACAGGTCTGTCACAGTATTACACTGGGATACAGTACTGGTGGGTACAGGTCTGTTACTGTATAACACTGGGATACAGTACTGGTGGGTACAGGTCTGTCACAGTATTACACTGGGATACAGTACTGGTGGGTACAGGTCTGTTACTGTATAACACTGGGGTACAGTACTGGTGGGTACAGGTCTGTTACTGTATAACACTGGGATACAGTACTGGTGGGTACAGGTCTGTCACAGTATTACACTGGGATACAGTACTGGTGGGTACAGGTCTGTCACAGTATTACACTGGGATACAGTACTGGTGGGTACAGGTCTGTCACAGTATTACACTGGGATACAGTACTTGTGGGTACAGGTCTGTTACTGTATAACACTGGGGTACAGTACTGGTGGGTACAGGTCTGTTACTGTATAACACTGGGATACAGTACTGGTGGGCACAGGTCTGTCACAGTATTACACTGGGATACAGTACTGGTGGGTACAGGTCTGTTACTGTATAACACTGGGATACAGTACTGGTGGGCACAGGTCTGTTACTGTATAACACTGGGGTACAGTACTGGTGGGTACAGGTCTGTTACTGTATAACACTGGGATACAGTACTGGTGGGTACAGGTCTGTTACTGTATAACACGGATACAGTACTGGTGGGTACAGGTCTGTCACAGTATTACACTGGGATACAGTACTGGTGGGTACAGGTCTGTTACTGTATAACACTGGGATACAGTACTGGTGGGTACAGGTCTGTTACTGTATAACACTGGGATACAGTACTGGTGGGTACAGGTCTGTTACTGTATAACACTGGGGTACAGTACTGGTGGGTACAGGTCTGTTACTGTATAACACTGGGATACAGTACTGGTGGGTACAGGTCTGTTACTGTATAACACTGGGATACAGTACTGGTGGGTACAGGTCTGTCACAGTATTACACTGGGATACAGTACTGGTGGGCACAGGTCTGTCACAGTATTACACTGGGATACAGTACTGGTGGGTACAGGTCTGTTACTGTATAACACTGGGATACAGTACTGGTGGGTACAGGTCTGTTACTGTATAACACTGGGGTACAGTACTGGTGGGTACAGGTCTGTTACTGCATAGCACTGGGATACAGTACTGGTGGGTACAGGTCTGTTGCTGTATAACACTGGTGTACAGTACTGGTGGGTACAACTCTGTCACTGTATAACACTGGTGTACACTACTGGTGGGTACAGGTCTGTTACTGTATAACACGGGTACAGGACCGGTGCGTACAGGTCTGTTACTGTATAACACTGGTGTACAGTACTGGTGGGTACAGGTCTGTTACTGTATAACACTGGGATACAGTACTGGTGGGCACAGGTCTGTCACAGTATTACACTGGGATACAGTACTGGTGGGTACAGATCTGTTACTGTATAACACTGGGATACAGTACTGGTGGGTACAGGTCTGTTACTGTATAACACTGGGGTACAGTACTGGTGGGTACAGGTCTGTTACTGTATAACACGGATACAGTACTGGTAAGTACAGGTCTGTTACTGTATAACACTGGGGTACAGTACTGGTGGGTACAGGTCTGTTACTGTATAACACTGGGATACAGTACTGGTGGGTACAGGTCTGTTACTGTATAACACGGGTACAGTACTGGTGGGTACAGGTCTGTTACTGCATAGCACTGGGATACAGTACTGGTGGGTACAGGTCTGTTGCTGTATAACACTGGTGTACAGTACTGGTGGGTACAACTCTGTCACTGTATAACACTGGTGTACACTACTGGTGGGTACAGGTCTGTTACTGTATAACACGGGTACAGGACCGGTGCGTACAGGTCTGTTACTGTATAACACTGGTGTACAGTACTGGTGGGTACAGGTCTGTTACTGTATAACACTGGGGTACAGTACTGGTGGGAATAGGTCTGTCACTTTACAACACTGGGGTATAATACTGGTGGGTACAGGTCTGCAACTGTATAACACTGGGGTGTAAGAGCCATAAAAGCTTAAGAAAATACTTTAAAATAGTGGCTAAATGGCATAATACAGTTAATTTACCTGACCGACTTATTGTATTAAGCAACCCCCTATTTTCTTGCTCCAGTAGTATAGTCCGACACCCCCTTCATTCTTGCCACAATGGAACAGTCCTTAAGCCACACCTGGGTGCAGCCATTTTACAGTTTAAACTGCACGTGGTCGAAAGAGGCAGAAGCTGTGAGGTTTGGAGCAGTACAGTTTTTGACCGTGTTCGTTTATACGTGTTTGCTTTGTAATTCCGTTTGTTAAGTGTTATAGTAAACGGTTTAAAAGACAAAGCTACGTTTGGGAACGTTTTATTTCGACACGCGTCTACTCGTTGTTAAAGGCCCCACAGCTCAGTGGCCTGCCTGTTTGGAAACTAAGAAGCGCCATTACATTAGTCAAAAACTGGCTCCCTAAGAAGGAAGGGACGGAATCGTCAGCGAACGTATACATGAATGGTCACGGAGCCAGACGACAATATAAGAAAGCGAAGGTACAGTGACTGTTACTTGCTTTGTTCATTCTATTGAGAAGCTAAATAAGAGCTGCGGGTAAAATGGCCGAGGCCTTGCGGAGCCAGGAGCTTCCCTCAGCCAGAAGGATTGCTAGCCAAAAGAGGGAAATAAAGCTCACCCCAAAGGCAATGGAAGAGAAGTTACATAGAAGCATAGGTGCAAGGAAGGCTAAATTAGCTCAGATAACTGGAAAAATGAAGATAATTGATCGCCTCATGGAAGATAATGCTAATATTAAGAAAGCTGAAGACATAATGTATTACGATTTCTCCAAGCTGCATGAAGAATTTAATGTACTCAATGAAGATGTATTAGCACTTCTGTCTGAAGAAGAGGGAAACGATGATCAGCACAACTGGTTTGATCTTAAATCAACCAGCATTAAGGACTATATCAAGGCCACGGAACAGTGGATTTTAAAGATTCGTCAAGATGCTGATACAGCAGAGAAAGATAAAGTTGACGATGAAGTCGGACCAGACGATAGCATTTCAGAGACTTC
Source organism: Somniosus microcephalus (assembly GCF_052327205.1). Lineage (NCBI taxonomy): Eukaryota > Metazoa > Chordata > Chondrichthyes > Squaliformes > Somniosidae > Somniosus > Somniosus microcephalus. The sequence goes on along the minus strand of NC_140987.1, from coordinate 66,014,969 downwards.
CGCCAGACCGAGCAAAAATCGAAAAGAAGGTAGCTCTGTTTCTGGACGCAGGTCAGTCGCTTCCACCACAAGCTCGTCGCGACGCGTAAGAGCGGAGGCTGAACGGGCGGCGTTGATGGCGTGCGCAGCATCTTTAGCGGAGAAGCAAGCTCTTGAATGGGAAGAGGCCCGACTGCAGGTCCAAGAGGCCCAACTGCAGGCCCAACAGGCCCAACTGCAGGCCCAACTGCAGGCCCAAGTGCAGGCCCAACGGGCCCAGGTGCAGGCAAAGAAAGAACAGCTGGAGATAAAAACAGCTATCGAGGTCTCAGACGCCAGGTTGAGTGCGTACGAAGATTATGAAGGCTCACGGGATGGCGGGAGCCACTGCCAGTCAACGTTGTCACATAGAGTTGGATCCAGGGCACCTTCAAGAGTTACAACAGAGCCCGAAGGCAATCCCCTGGCATTACAGCGTGGAAGAGTGGCCTCTCCACTAACAGGAGCACGTGATGCTACCCCAGACGTCAGACGGTCTAGACTAGACCCCGCTGATGACCACCAGAGGCCTGAAGACACAGGGAGAAGCCTATACCGAGTGATGCAACGTCAGAACGAAATTACAGAGATGCTTGTAAAACAACAGAATCTGTTTCGACTCCCTCAAAGAGACATACCAGTGTTCCAAGGCGACCCACTCAAGTATAAGCCCTTCATCAGATCCTTTGAACAAGCCATTGACTCCAAAACAGAGAGCAGCAGTGATAAGTTGTACTACCTGGGACAGTACACCAGTGGTAAACCACAAGACCTGGTCAGAAGCTGTGAACACATGAGACCGGACCGGGGATACATAGAAGCCAGGAAGTTGCTGCAGGAGCACTATGGTAACGAGCTGAAGATAGCCACTGCATATATTGAAAAGGCTACCAAGTGGCCACAGATCAGATCGGAGGACGGAGAGGCATTGAACGCATACGTTCTTTTCCTCATAGGATGTCGCAACACCATGGAGGATGTTGAATTCATGGAAGAGATGGACAATCCTACGACTATGAGAATCATCATCTCTAAGCTTCCTTACAGGATGAGAGAACAATGGAGAAGAACAGCCTTTGAGATAATGGAGAGACGGAAAAGTAGAGCCAGGTTTGCAGACTTAGTGAATTTCATAGACAAACAGGCTAAAATTGCTAGGGACCCATTGTTTGGAAACATCCAGGATGTCAGCCCGACTACTGATGGAAGAGTGAAAGCCAAGCCTGTTGAATCAAAGACTCTCAGGAAAGGTGGTTCCAGGGGAAGCAGCTTTGCAACTATCGTCACTCAGGCCGAGGAAGAAAGGCCCCAGAACTCCTCTACCAAAAGGAGCAGCACAGGGACGTCTGCTGATGCCTTTCAGAAGCCATGCTTATTCTGCCAGAAGAATCATACATTGGATTTCTGTAGCGACATCAAAGCACAGCCACATAAGGACAGAATCGAATTCTTGAAGTGCAACGGCCTATGTTTTGGATGTCTCTCTCAGGGGCACCTGAGTAGAAACTGTAAGCAAAGAACAACATGCAGAGAGTGCACCCGGAAACATCCCAGTCTGCTGCATATCCATAAAGAAGAACAAGTCCCTAAGAAGAGTGAAGAAAACAATACCGACGAGACGGTTGTTTCAAGTGCTCTGGTGTCGCTAGAACCAGAGACTTGTGGACTTACTGGGGCCGGTGACAGTGATTGTATTCTCGCCATCGTACCAGTAAGGATCAAGTCTAAGAGGAGTGAGAAGGTTGTGGAGACTTACGCCTTCATGGATCCAGGTAGTTCAGCAACGTTCTGCACAGAATCACTCATGCGACAGCTGAACGTTAGAGGCAGAAGAACAGAAATCCTATTACGCACCATGGGTCATGAGAAGGCAATGCAAAGTTATATCCTGTCAGACCTAGAAGTGTGTGGACTTGAAGAGAAGGACTTCATAGACCTGCCTAATGTTTTCACACAGAGGGAGATTCCTGTTAGAATAGGGAACCTAGCCCTGCAGAAGGATGTGGATAGATGGCCTTACCTAGAAAAGGTGCGTCTCCCATACATTGAAGCAGAAATTGGCCTATTAATTGGAACCAATGCCTACAAAACTATGGAGCCATGGCAGGTGATAAACAGCAAGGATGACGGACCCTACACCGTCAGGACAGCCCTTGGATGGGTAGTCAATGGACCGGTAAGGAGAGATGATGGCAACAAGTCGAACAAGGAGGAACGACAAAATGTCACAGTTAATCGCATCTCGATCGCAAGCATTGAAGAGCTGTTGATACAGCAGTTCAACGCAGACTTCTCAGAACGCAGCTGTGAGGAAAAGACAGAGATGTCACAAGAAGACCATCAGTTCATGGATTTGATGACAAGGTCTACACAGTTCATTGATGGCCACTATCACATTGGTTTGCCACTGAGAAGACAGACCGCGAAGATGCCGAACAATCGCTGCATAGCAGAGCAACGCGCCATTAGTCTAAAGAGAAAGCTGAACAAGAACCCCGACTTTCACGAAGACTACAAAGACTTCATGAGAAACATCATAGCGAAAGGCTATGCTGTAAAAGTGCCTGAAGAACAGTTGAACAGAGACGATGGAAGGGTCTGGTACATTCCTCATCACGGGGTGTATCACCCAAAGAAGAAAAAGATCCGTGTAGTGTTTGACTGCGCCGCCTCATTCAGAGGAACTTCACTGAATGATCAGCTGCTTCAAGGTCCTGATCTTACTAATACCCTCATTGGCGTCTTGACTAGGTTTAGACAAGAGCTCGTTGCCATGATGGCAGACATAGAATCAATGTTCTACCAAGTCAGAATCCCTGATGAAGATGCTGATCTTCTGCGTTTCCTTTGGTGGCCAGATGGCGACGTTAGTCAAGCGATGGTGGAATGTAGAATGGCCGTACACTTGTTTGGAGCCACATCATCTCCCAGCTGTGCAAGCTACGCTCTCAGAAAGACTGCAGAAGATGGCAAAGGCAAAGCACCATCAGAGGCCGTGGAGACAATCTTCAGAAACTTTTATGTCGATGACTGTCTGAAGTCCGTGTCAACAGAAGACGATGCCATCGCACTGTCAAGAGACCTTAGAACTCTGTGTTCGAATGGAGGATTCCATCTGACTAAGTGGATAAGCAACAGCAGAGCAGTTCTAGCTTCTATCCCAGAAAAGGAAAGAGCCACTGAAGTCAAAGATCTGGACCTGAGCCACGATGTCCTTCCTATCGAGAGAGCTCTTGGTGTACAATGGTGCATCGAGTCAGACACGTTCAACTTCAGGATAATGGTGAACGAAAGACCATCCACAAGACGAGGGATTCTCTCCGTGGTTAGTTCCATCTACGACCCTCTCGGATTCCTGGCACCACTCATTCTGCCGGTGAAGCTGATGCTACGAGAGCTGTGTAGAGACAAGAGAGGATGGGATGAAGATATCCCAGAAGGTCAAGCTCAGAGATGGCACAGATGGCTGACAGATTTGCAACAACTTTCTAGCTTCAACGTCAGTAGATGCATCAAGCCCGCGAGTTTTGGGGTTACAAGGACGGCTCAACTACATCATTTCTCGGACGCCAGTGAGGACGGCTATGGCACGGCTACTTACCTCTTGCTGACAAATCAACAGGGCCAGAAACATTGTGCCTTCCTCATGGGGAAATCCAGGGTGGCTCCGCTGAAGCAGGTCACCATCCCGAGACTGGAATTGACGGCAGCGGTTGTTGCTGTTAAAGTTGACCAGGTGATGCGTAAAGAGTTACAGCTCCCATTAGAAGAATCTGTCTTCTGGACGGATAGCACGACGGTGCTGAAGTATATAGAGAATGAGAAGATACGCTTCAAGACCTTCGTAGCAAACAGAATCTCATCCATTAGAGAAGCTACACAACCATCTCAATGGAGGTACGTAAACACCTCATTAAACCCAGCAGATCAAGCCTCACGGGGATTGAAGGCTGAAAACTTCACGAGGAGCGAAACTTGGATACAAGGCCCAAGTTATCTGCTGGAAACAGAGAGATCATGGCCAGAAAGACCAGATATGCCAAGTCAGATTGCTGAAGACGACGTCGAAGTCAAGAGATCAGTCACAGTAAATCTCATAAATACGAAAGAGAACTTCGACACAGTGAACAAGCTTGTTAACCATTTCTCAGGATGGCACCAGTTGAGGAAAGCAGTTGCATGGTTCCTAAGGTTGAAAGAGTTGCTGCTACACCGGAGCGGTAAGAGAAAAGAGTACCGAGCCACTATCAGTCAGTCTGAAAGTAACCCTGATAAGCAGAGAATGCTTCTACAGCAGTACATGCATCAGCACAAATCACATTGGGCAAGAATTCACTGACCGTGGAGGATTTGGCCAAGGCTGAGAAGGAGATAGTTCGCTTCAGTCAAAGACAAAGATACCCAGAAGAAATCGAAGCTCTACAGCGAAATGCTCCAATCAAGAAAGGTAGTCATATCTACAAGCTGGACCCTACACTGCAAGATGGAGTACTGAGGGTGGGAGGGAGACGAAACAAATCTGCTATGCCAGAGGAGGCCAAGCATCCTGCTATCCTTTCTAAGGACCTCCGGGTTGCTACTCTCATTCTTCAGCATATACACCAGAGTATTGGACACAGTGGGAGGAATCACGTGCTTGCGAAGCTAAGACAAAGATACTGGATTCCAGGAGCTAATTCCGTAATAAGAAAAATACTCTCTGAATGCATTGTTTGCAGACGGTTACATGCTAGAGCTGGGGAGCAGAAAATGGCAGACCTGCCTGAAGACCGTTTGTTACCAGACAAGCCCCCATTTACAAACGTAGGGGTGGACTATTTCGGGCCTTTCGAGGTAAAGCGAGGACGGAGCCTTGTCAAGAGATATGGTGTGCTTTTCACTTGTTTGACCATCAGAGCAGTTCATATTGAGGTGGCACACACGCTTGACACTGATTCCTGTATTAACGCCTTGCGGCGCTTTGTCTGTAGAAGAGGACAGGTGTCCATTATGCGTTCTGATAATGGCACCAATCTCGTCGGAGCGGAGAGAGAACTACGGGAAGCTATTGAAGGTTGGAATCGGCTTAAAATACAGGAAGCCATGATGCAAACAGGAATTAAGTGGATCTTCAATCCTCCAGCTGCATCCCACCATGGAGGTGTCTGGGAAAGACAGATACGCACCGTAAGAAAACTACTCAGTTCTGTACTGAAGCAGCAAGCGCTTGACGACGAGGGACTCCAAACCGTTCTGTGCGAGGTCGAAGCCATCATTAATGACCGACCGATAACTAAGACATCAGATGATCCCAATGACCTCGAAGCCCTGACTCCGAACCACCTGTTGTTGTTGAAAACACAGCCAGCCATGCCCCCGGGAGTCTTCAAAAAGGAAGATCTGTATGCCCGTCGGAAGTGGAGGCAAGTTCAGTATATGTCAGACCTTTTCTGGACCAGATGGACAAGAGAATACTTACCTCTGCTACAGGAGCGTCAAAAATGGTCCAAAAAAAAGAGGAACTTCATTGTCGGAGACATTGTCTTAATCGTGGATGATTCAGCCCCTAGAAATTCTTGGTTGATGGGAAAAATAATTAAGACCATGCCAGACTCCAGAGGCGTCGTTCGTCGCGTTTGTTTGCAAACCAAGACCAGTACCCTGGAAAGACCGATCACAAAGCTCTGCCTGCTACAAGAAGCAGCGTGAAAGGTTCCTGAACGAAAAAAGTGGACATTTATATTGTAAATACGTTGAACTCATTAGTTTATGACTCTTAAGAATGTTTGAGTAATTGATATGCTTCATGTGCCTAGTCAATTAGGGGCCGGAATGTAAGAGCCATAAAAGCTTAAGAAAATACTTTAAAATAGTGGCTAAATGGCATAATACAGTTAATTTACCTGACCGACTTATTGTATTAAGAAACCCCCTATTTTCTTGCTCCAGTAGTATAGTCCGACACCCCCTTCATTCTTGCCACAATGGAACAGTCCTTAAGCCACACCTGGGTGCAGCCATTTTACAGTTTAAACTGCACGTGGTCGAAAGAGGCAGAAGCTGTGAGGTTTGGAGCAGTACAGTTTTTGACCGTGTTCGTTTATACGTGTTTGCTTTGTAATTCCGTTTGTTAAGTGTTATAGTAAACAGTTTAAAAGACAAAGCTACGTTTGGGAACGTTTTATTTCGACACGCGTCTACTCGTTGTTAAAGGCCCCACAGCTCAGTGGCCTGCCTGTTTGGAAACTAAGAAGCGCCATTACACTGGGGTACAGTACATGTCTGGTTACCTGTCTCACTGTATAACACTGGGTTATAGTAGTGATGGGTACAAGTCCAACACACTGAAAGACGCTATATAAATGCAAATTGGTTTGTTTGTTCTTCCCATCGTTGATTTGTGTTTAATTCTTCACAGTGCTCCGTTACATGTGGTGAAGGAATTGAACAAAGACAGGTCATATGTCGTGCAAGTGATCAGTGTGATGGTGAGAAGCCAGAAGCTACAAGAGTCTGCAGACTCCCCCCTTGTGGTGGTATGTACAGTACCTGTGACGGTGCCCATTCATCAGGCCTAGGGTTGACAACCCTCCAGGATTCTCCTAGAATCTCCAGGAATTAAAGTAAAACTCCTGGACACTGCTGCGAGCAACCCGGGAGAGAAATCATAGGGGCGTTTAAAAAGCTAGTGTGTTTTGTTTTCAATTTCTTTGAACACTTTTGTATTGGTTATAAAATTATTGGAAATGGGGGAAAAAAAGGCTGTTTGACTGGAGCTGGCGGTTGGATGTCATCTGTTGAAACCTTTAAGAATACAGTCAGTCCTCATCAGCAATGAGGTGTCCCATTGCTTAGTGAACTGAACCGAATTGTTTGTCAGCTTTCTAGATCTGAAAGACTGCATTGAGCTACTGAAAATTAGCCACATTTTGTGCATTTTAGTCTCAAACCTGTTGCAAGGGAGGTGAGAAATTGTGGATGACGAATTCTGATTTACAAAAAACTGCAAAAAGTGTCTGAAGTGTAAGATTTAGGGCTGATTTTCCTGCGACCTCCCTCCCTATTAATTTTAGTATGTTTCTGCTTTCCAGCCCCTGGATCACTGGGAATTCCTGTTCCAGGCCTTTGGGACTCTCCAGCACACGCCTGGCAAGAGTTAAGCACCCGCAGAAAGAGCAGGATCCTCGGGGAGGAGGGAAGGAGGTGTGGGGGTTTAAAAATTATTTTTTTAATTTGCAGCCTCCATTTAAGACTGAGATGAGGAGGAATTTCTTCACTCAGAGGGTTGTGAATCTTTGGAATTCTCTGCCCCAGATGGCTGTGAATGCTGAGTCTTTGGCCTAGAAATTCGGTGGGCTGCACCACCAGTTAGCGCCTAGAGAGGGCCCTCAGTGGCTTTAGCGCCACTGGCCATGCCTCCCGCGAAATTTAGCGGGGCACCAATGACTCCTGTTATCAGGACAAACTATGAGGCGCCAGTGACTCTTGTTATCAGGACAGACTATGGGGGGCCAGTGACTCCTGTTATCAGGGCAGACTATGAGGAGCCAGTGGCTCCTGTTATCAGGACAGACTATGAGGGGCCAGTGACTCTGTTATCAGGACAGACTATGAGGGGCCAGTGACTCTGTTATCAGGACAGACTATGAGGGGCCAGTGACTCCTGTTGTCAGGACAGACTATGAGGGGCCAGTGGCTCCTGTTATCAGGACAGACTATGAGGGGCCAGTGACTCCTGTTATTTGGACAGACTATGAGGGGCCAGTGACTCTGTTATCAGGACAGACTATGAGGGGCCAGTGACTCCTGTTGTCAGAACAGACTATGAGGGGCCAGTGACTCCTGTTATCAGGACAGACTGTGAGGAGCCAGTGACTCTGTTATCAGGACAGACTATGAGGGGCCAGTGACTCTGTTATCAGAACCGACTATGAGGGGCCAGTGACTCCTGTTATCAGGACAGACTATGAGGGGCCAGTGGCTCCTGTTATCAGGGCAGACTATGAGGGGCCAGTGACTCTGTTATCAGGACAGACTATGAGGGGCCAGTGACTCCTGTTATCAGGACAGACTATGAGGGGCCAGTGGCTCCTGTTATCAGGACAGACTATGAGGGGCCAGTGACTCCTGTTATCAGGACAGACTATGAGGGGCCAGTGGCTCCTGTTATCAGGACAGACTATGAGGGGCCAGTGACTCCTGTTATCAGGACAGACTATGAGGGGCCAGTGACTCTGTTATCAGGACAGACTATGAGGGGCCAGTGGCTCCTGTTATCAGGACAGACTATGAGGAGCCAGTGACTCTGTTATCAGGACAGACTATGAGGAGCCAGTGACTCCTGTTATCAGAACAGACTATGAGGGGCCAGTGACTCCTGTTATCAGGACAGACTATGAGGGGCCAGTGACTCCTGTTGTCAGGACAGACTATGAGGGGCCAGTGACTCCTGTTATCAGGACAGACTGTGAGGAGCCAGTGACTCTGTTATCAGGACAGACTATGAGGAGCCAGTGACTCCTGTTATCAGGACAGACTATGAGGGGCCAGTGGCTCCTGTTATCAGGACAGACTATGAGGGGCCAGTGACTCCTGTTATCAGGACAGACTGTGAGGAGCCAGTGACTCTGTTATCAGGACAGACTATGAGGAGCCAGTGACTCCTGTTATCAGGACAAACTATGAGGGGCCAGTGGCTCCTGTTATCAGGACAGACTATGAGGGGCCAGTGACTCCTGTTATCAGGACAGACTATGAGGGGCCAGTGGCTCCTGTTATCAGGACAGACTATGAGGAGCCAGTGACTCCTGTTATCAGGACAGACTATGAGAGGCCAGTGACTCCTGTTATCAGGACAGACTATGAGGGGCCAATGACTCCTGTTATCCGGACAGACTATGAGAGGCCAGTGACTCCTGTTATCAGGGCAGACTATGAGGGGCCAGTGACTCCTGTTGTCAGGACAGACTATGAGGGGCCAGTGGCTCCTGTTATCAGGGCAGACTATGAGGGGCCAGTGACTCTGTTATCAGGACAGACTGTGAGGAGCCAGTGACTCCTGTTATCAGGACAGACTATGAGGGGCCAGTGACTCCTGTTATCAGAGCAGACTATGAGGGGCCAGTGACTCCTGTTATCAGAGCAGACTATGAGGGGCCAGTGGCTCCTGTTGTCAGGACAGACTATGAGGGGCCAGTGACTCCTGTTGTCAGGACAGACTATGAGGAGCCAGTGGCTCTGTTATCAGGACAGACTATGAGGAACCAGTGACTCCTGTTATCAGAGCAGACTATGAGAGGCCTTTGACTCCTACTATCAGGGCAGGCCGTGAGGTGCCTGTGGCCTCTGTTATCACGGCAGACAATTGTGGAATTTTTTCTGCATGTCAGAGTATCCGCCAGATATTTCTCTTTATTTAATACCCTGCGTAAACAGTTCTCACTTTATCTTGCTTATATTGTTTTGCCTTTGTTCCTTCATTGAAATGTACTGAAAGATTACATTTTTGATCTTTCTGTGACTTAAAAGATGCTAAGGAGAGCTTACCCTTGAGGTTATAGTGGGAATTCAACGTTTGTGGACTGCTGCAATTTTTTTAAATTCCTGAATTACAGCAAAAAAGCAGCTGAGAGTAAAGAACATCCATCCTATCCGTGCATCCCCGAGCAGCCGACAGACACCCCAGCCTTATGAGCACTGAGTGAGTGTCTGCGCCAGAAATTCAGCAATTCCAGTCATTGCCGTTAACTAGCTGCTTAATGTAGAACTGTCCCTGAATTCCCCTGGATAATTTAAATATGTGCGGCAAGTGCAGGCAACGGCAGCGCTGCTCGCCTGCCCAAAATGGTGGCCGCCGCGTTCCGCACCGGAAGTCGGTGGAATTGAGGCAGCCACCATTTTTTCTGCTGAACTGGCCTTAGTGGCTGGCGCTAAAAGTCCCAATTTCGCGGCCATAAGGTATTAAAACGAAGTCTGCCTCAAAGTGGTCTTTTATTACTTACAGTGCACCTTAACGAGTTGCAAACTAGTGAGTAAGCACAGTTGTTTCTGCCCGAAATAAACGGAGCACTTAAGACACTATAACCGGCAACTTTAAAATTGATGTTAATGCAAATGGACAATGGTTATCGCTTTTTGGCCAATATAAGTAAGTGTCTGTTTTAAATGTGGACGTTTTTAAGTGGTGGGGACTGTAACTGTGTTGGAACGCCACTCAACAATAACCTTTCCTTTCTTAATCAAACAAAACTCGCCCATCTGGATTTATGATTTGTGACTGTGTTTGCTTCCCAAAATCACTATTTGTGTCCCTCCACGGTGTGTGCATGCGAGGTGGTGGTTGGTTGAGATGGTGATGAAGCAGGCTGATAGTTGGTTGAGATGGGGATGAAGCAGGATGGTGATTGGTTGAGATGGTGAATCAGGCTGGTGATTGGTGAGATGGTGATGAAGCAGGCTGATAGTTGGTTGAGATGGGGATGAAGCAGGATGGTGATTCGTTGAGATGGTGAATCAGGCTGGTGATTGGTTGAAATGGTGGATCAGGCTGGTGATTGGTTGAGATGGTGATGAAGCAGGCTGATAGTTGGTTGAGATGGGGATGAAGCAGGATGGTGATTGTTTGAGATGGTGAATCAGGCTGGTGATTGGTTGAGATGGTGAATCAGGCTGGTGATTGGTTGAGATGGTAAATCAGGCTGGTGATTGGTTGAGATGGTGATGATACAAGATGCTGGTTGGTTGAGATGGTGAATCAGGCTGGTGATTTGTTGAGATGGTGAATCAGGCTGGTGTGCTGCGAGATCCTGTTGCCTCAGTCCAGCTTCCTCATCGCAGCCTTCTTGGATTTTAAAACTGTAATATATTTTCAGATTGTAGCCTCACTTACCCAAACTCAAAACGTACCTTCAGTGGTTTCAAAAATATTTCAGGTTCTCTCGAGTCATTCTTTAATCATCACATAATGTAACTAGCAATCACTCAGCATGCATACCTACATTGAAATCTACATGCACTGCAGTCTGCCTGCATTGCTGTCCCCATGCATTGCTGACTCCATGCATTGCTGCCCCATGCATTGCTATCCCCATGCATTGCCATCCCCATGCATTGCCGTCCCCGTGCATTGCCTTGTCCCATGCATTGCTGTCCCCATGCATTGCTGTCCCCATGCATTGCTGTCCCCATGCATTGCTGTCCCCCATGCATTGCCGTCCCCCATGCATTGCCGTCTGTAGTGTATGTAATGTTCCACCTTTAAGAGAACTATTTTAAGGGTTGCACTACTTTACCTTGGCTGCTGTATACTGTAATACCGGTGGTGACCACACCGGTATATAAGTGCTGTGTAATGATTTATTAGGCAGTTCCGCCCTGACCTTCGACTAGTAAAGACCTGTTAAATTTTACTCTTGTGGTCTGTGTATTAATTCTCAATATAACACACAGACTTAACACCGTCCCCCATGCATTGCCGTTCCCCATGCATTGCCATCCCCCATGCATTGCCATCCCCATGCATTGCCATCCCCGTGCATTGCCGTCCCCATGCATTGCCGTCCCCATGCATTGCTGTCCCCATGCATTGCTGTCCCCCATGCATTGCCATCCCCCATGCATTGCTGTCCCCCATGCATTGCCGTTCCCCATGCATTGCCATCCCCGTGCATTGCCGTCCCTGTGCATTGCCGTCCCCCATGCATTGCCGGTTCCCCGTGCATTGCCGGTCCCCATGCATTGCCGGTCCCCATGCATTGCTGCTCCCCGTGCATTGCCGGTCCCCATGCATTGCCGCTCCCCGTGCATTGTCGTTCCCCGTGCATTGCCGGTCCCCGTGCATTGTCGTTCCCCGTGCATTGCCGGTCCCCGTGCATTGCCGGTCCCCATACATTGCCGCTCCCCGTGCATTGTCGTTCCCCGTGCATTGCCGGTCCCCGTGCATTGCCGGTCCCCATGCATTGTGTCCCCATTCATTGCCGTCCCCCATGCATTGCCGTCCCCCATGCATTACCATTCGTCATGCATTGCCATCCCCATCATTGCCATCCCCATGCCCTCAGTAGAGTCTTTTCCCAATACTAAAGCAGTTTTTTCTTGCTAAGGGGTACACACTACTTCAGCTGTCTGCTCTCCAGTCTACTCCAGCCTGTTTAGTGCCAGCTTCTGACAAGCACAGTTAGCAGTAAATGAGCATGATACTACAGTGGCAGTATAAGTGTGCTATAGTGACAGTGATATCATAGTTTGTTTTAGAAAATAACTTGTAAGCTACACTACTAATCCATGACTTGACTACGATGCTATTGTAAGACCTTGTGGTGTGAACAGCTATTTACACACAGACCTTTTTCACTGCTTCACTGTCCTGTTACGATACATCTCAAAAAAGAAAATGAAGATTTCCTTTTGGTTATGCTGCCAATGATGAAATTCCCGTGGTTGGTATCTTAATAAAAACACTGCCCCTTTTAATTTAAATTCAATCCATAAACAAAATGAATGCAAAGAGACAGCACAGACCCAGCAGGCTGGAATGGCCTCCCACTGCGCTAAAGTTCCCTGGTTCTAAAATGGTAAACAAAGAAGTTCCTGACAACCCCGATAACGTCTTTATATCGCAGTCTACAATTTCACCCCTGATCACATGACCCATGCAATTTATTGCACATTGTACAGATTTTAATTTCTGCACTTGGGATATTTTAGCCTTCTCCTATTTTGAATAAACTGTTTCATTTTACTTTGTTTGCCTTGCAGATGAGCCGTGCCTGAAAGACAAGTCTATATTCTGTCAGATGGAAGTGCTTGCTCGATACTGCTCCATCCCAGGCTACAACAAGCTCTGTTGTGAATCCTGCAGCAAGCGCAGTAGCACCCTGCCTCCCCCCTTCTTTACTGGCACTGCTGAAATAGAGGATGTAGTGGCTGAAGCCAACCACATGGCCGGCCTCGAGGTGACACCAACTCATCAGCCCGACTCCACTTCCAGGAGCAGAGGTCCACAGGGCAACAGGTTGGTCAGAGCAAAGAACATTGAGCCTAGTGCAATAACCCCAGCACGTGGCAAAACAAAAGGTCTGGATTCCACCAAGAAAAACACTCTTTCTGCAGCCGGTAAGTCTCACAGATTGGTGGCTTCACAGTATCGGCTCCATTTAATTCAAGGCAGTGATCGCAATCCTACCACCATCAGCAACAGCTCCACAGCTACCCATTCATCAGTCAGCGCGGCAAAGACATCGGACAGACATGCTGCGTTACAATCTCCTGTGGTAGAGACATGAAGGAGGATGCTTCCTACATACATCAGACACTTCTGGGGGAAAAAAATTACCATTTAAAAAAGTCAATTGTAGACATCATGGTGCATGCAGTATTTGAAAAGGATTTTCTGCAATTCCAGTGAATTTAAACTGTCAAGTTTTTTCTTTTTCAAGAAGAGATGAAGTAGTAAAGTGCTGGCACTTTGCTGTTTGTCAATAAATTGGCCAGCATCCAATTTGTTTAGGCTCACTTAAACAAGCACCAAAGATCTTCACAATGAGGAGGAAATAACCAGGTTCGCTGGTTGATATCTTCGGAAAGGATTAAGACTACATTTTGCACATCAGCTGATGTTCAAAAAATCAAAGCCAGAAATACAAAGAGATGCTGAATTTCTTTAAGGGTTTACAGTGTTGCATTGATACGAAATGGTATACAGTAAAGTCAAATGTGGCTTATTTGTCAGTGAAATAGATATTATTTAAGTCATTTGCAGCTGTTGTGTAAATACTGTATATGCAAAAGTCAGTATTATGTTTTAAAACTACAGTTTGTTCCATGGGATTTTGTTTACCAATGATACATAACCATTGCTAAATTTCAGTGTGTACCTGATGTTGAAAAACTGTCCTAATACATTCCACAAATCGCAATGAGGAGCAACAGATGTATCAATGGTTCGGGTAAGAATTACCGGTCCCTTTAACAGTTTAACTCGGCAGTAATTACACGCGGATCTCCCAATCACTTTGGTGCTAGTAAAAAGAAACTGTGCCGATTTGGAACGACTCAGCAGGTCAGCGAGCACCCATGCAGAGAAAAGCTTGCTTAATATTCTGGCGAAGGCTTACATTCAAAACAGGATATCTGACCGTTCTTCGATATAGCGGTAAACCTGCTGTGCCTCTCCAGAATTTTCTGTTCTTGTTGCCTATCCCATTGGGTAGATTTAAATGCCCTTATAAAATCAACTGTTCATAACCAAATATCCAGTCACCCAGTTATGCATTTTGAATGTAAAATGGCTATTTTCCCAAGGCTAAGGTGCTCCAGGTGCCTACTTTCTATCATCTCATAGCCTCCTTTGCCCACAGTGCAGATTGCTGCCGTCAGCAGTGAATATATTTGCAAAAGTAACCTCGTTCCCTTTTGTGATCCAATCAGTCATTCACTCCAGGGCATTATTATACAACGTGCCCGTGTAAGTATGATTGAAAACATCAGGGCCCAGAAATTCAGCTGCCCAGCTAAAATATACTCACCCGGGAGGGGAAGCAGCACTCCACCTGACCACACCTTCAAAGAACAGGCCACTGACGTACCCACCCCCCTCCCCCCCCACGATCTGCAAGGGATATAAAACAAACTAAAGCACTATGATGGTTGTGGGCTCAATTTTTTTCCAAAATAACGATGTTGCTGTGACAGGCAGTGTAGAATTTGGATATTCCAGTAACAATTGACGAGCAACATTATTGCAAACTTAGAAACTTACCGTAAGACGGAACTGTTTTGAAAACGGTGAACTGGTAGCATTAAACTAAAACATTGTAACGTAAACAAGCAAATGGGGAGGGGGGGTGCGGGGGGTAGGAGGATACAGATAAGCTAGTGTGAAGCAATGTCTAGTGTTCCATTACGTAATCAAAAAGGCATAGTTAGGATATAACAATTTGGAAACACATAGTGGTACACTATGGAAGAATGTTTGCTATTGGCCTGCTAGTAATTGAATATGTTCCAGTCAATTCAATGCCTTTAAAGAATTGCTGCTACCTTCCTGCAAGGCTTTTGAAGGTTAATGAAGCTAGTGTTTAGTTTGTAAAATGACAACCCCTGTGCCTCAGACAGTTGCATAGAATTTATTTAAGAATCCCCCTTTGGAAATGGAAATAATATGAATTAATTTGTTTTATTTGCTTTCTTTTGTACAATAATATAGATTCCTGTTTTATCCTGAGCATACACTACTGATGCTGTTTGTTGTATTGGGGAGCACATAGCAATAAAAGTAATATCCGAGTTTATGTCCTTTGAAGCTATTTGAATTTGTGGTCTTGATTGTGTTTCTGCCATTTCATTTTCCTACCCCTTTCTTCACTATTGATCTGCCTGGTGACTTTCTCAAGCTCATTGGTAGACCTGGCTCCAAGTTCTATTGAGCACTTCAAAACCTCAGTAGGGTCACTTGTTGATTATATATTAAAATCGCTGAGTGGGTCACAAGTCACAACATTCCATTTCAAAATGCTGCATTAACTGACCCTTCATAACATTTTTGCATTGCACTTACTTGAAACACCTATAGGCGGCGCTGTAATAGGGGTGTTCAATTATTTGCTAATAGTAACACCATAACTCCTGAAGAAACTCTTTAAAAATGAAGAAATCTTTAATGTGAAGATAGGCATCTCACAGTGGTATCCAAAGTCAAATGTAGGCCTTAGCTCAGTGTTAGCACTCTCGTCTCAGGAGGCTGTGGGTTCAAGCCCCACTCCAGAGACTCAAGCCTAAAACCTAGGCTGGCACTCCAGTGCAGTACTGAGTGAGGGTTGCACTGCCGGAGGTGCTTCCTTTCAGATGAGGCATTAAACCAAGGCCCCTCTATGAACTCCTCGATTAAATCTCCTAACCTTCTTGCTCGAAAGATGACAACCCCAGTTTAATAACAGGAATAGGCCATTAAGCCCCTCGAGCCTGTTCCGCAATTCAATGAGATCATGGCTGATCTGTGACCTAACTCCATATACCCGCCTTTGCCCAATATCCCTTAAAACCTTTGGTTAACAATTGACCCAGCATCAACTGCTGTTTGCAGAAGAGAGTTCCAAACTTCTACCACCCTTTGCGTGTAAAAGAGTTTCCTAACTTCACTCCTGAACAATCTGGTGTATAATTTTTAGGCACTGTCCCCTAGTCCTAGACTTTCCAACCAGCAGAGATAGTTTCTCTCTGTCCTATCAGTTCCCCTTAATATCTTGAAAACATTGATCAAATCACCCCTTAACTTTCTAAATTCCAGGGAACACAACCCTAGTTTGTGTAATCTCTCCTTGCAATTTAACCCTTGGAATCCGGGTATCATTCTGGTAAACCTGCGCTGCACTCCCTCCAAGGCCAATATATCCATATATCCTTCCTAAGGTGTGGTGATGAGAACTGCTCACAGTATTCCAGGTGTGGTCTAACCAGGGCTTTGTATAGCTGTACCATAACTTCTACCCCTTGTATTCTAGCCCTCTAGATATAAAGACCAGCAATCCATTAGCCTTTAAAAAAAAATATTTTCTGTACCTGTCCGATATTTTAATGATCTATGTACATGGACCCCTAAGTCTCTTCGGACCTCCACTGTTTCTAGCTTTTCACCATTTAGAAAGTACTCTGATCTATCCTTTTTAGGTCCAAAATGGATGGACTCACACTTTCCTAAATTGAAATCCATTTGCCACAGTTTTGCCCATTTACTTAAACTAGTAATATCTCTTTCTCGATCTACATAGCTTACAAAAGCAAAATACTGCAGATGCTGGAACTCACAAATAAAACCAGAAAATTCAGCCCAACTCACCAGGTCAGGCAGCATCTGTGGCGAGAGAAACAGAGTTAATGCAGTATTTGCGAGACACAAGATTTTTAATACAAATTCAGCCCAACTCGCAATCTCGCAATTCACCTCAGAAAACTCACCATTTAAAACATCGTCTGCAATACTGTTGACACGCTGAGCAAACCGGAAGTGCGCACTCCACCCCACCCGATGTGGAGGAGCCCAACTCGCTGGGCATGCTGGGAGATGTAGTTCTATTCTCGTCTTAGCACAGTATGGAGCCGCGCAAGTCTGGCTCGGCAAGAACTGCATTTGCTGCGATGCACTGCTTCCCTTCTTCTTAGGCAGTCCCTCGGAACCGAGGATGACTTGCTTCCACATTAAAAATTAGTTCTCAGGTGACTGATGAGTCCAATGCGGGACCTACAGTCTCTGTCACAGGTGGGGCAGATGGTGGTTGAAGGGGCGGGTGGGTGGGGTGCTTGGGTTGACGTGCGCTCCTTCAGCTGCCTGCACTTCGCTTCTGCTTGCTCCCGGCGAAGAGATTCAAGGTGTTCGGCGCCTTCCCGGATGCTTCTCCTCTACTTTGTGCGGTCTTGGGCCAGGGATTCCCAGGTGTCGGTGGGGATGTTACACTTTTTCAAGGAGGATTTGAGGGTGTCCTTGAAGCGTTTCCCCTGCCCACCAGGGGCTCTCTTGCCATGCCGGAGCTCCGAGTAGAGCGCTTGTTTTGGGAGTCTCGTATCGGGCATGCGGACAATGTGACCCGTCCATCGGAGCTGATTGAGCGTGGTCAAAGCTTCGATGTTGGGGATGTTAGCCTGAGCAAGAACACTGACGTTGGTGCGCCTATCCTGCCAATGGATTTGCAGGATCTTGCGGAGGCAGCGTTGGTGGTACATCTCCAGTGCTTTGAGGTGCCTGCTGTACATGGTCCATGTCTCTGAGGCATACAGCAGGGCGGGTATCACTGCTGCTTTGTAGACCATGAGCTTAGTGCTGGGTTTGAGGTCCTGGTCTTCAAACACTCTCTGCCTCAGGTGACCGAAGGCTGCACTGGCACACGGAAGGCGGTGTTGGACTTTGTCGTCGTCGTCTGCCCTTGTTGACAGTAAGCTCCCAAGGTATGGAAAGTGTGGTGTATGTGCCTTTAAGAGCAATTATGGTGTATGTGCCTTTAAGAGCCCCAGGTGTGCGTAATGCCGGCAATTGCCACTTGGGCTATATAAGCCTGTGTATTGTGTATATCCTTTAGAAACCCCCCCCAGACTTGCTTAGTAAATACCTATGAACCAACTCCTGTCTTCAGTGTCTTTATCTACACACGGACACTACAGTGGCGACGAAGTGGAAACGGACTTACCTGCAATTCGGCAGCACCTCAAGGACATCGATTCCTCCAGCGTCCAGAAGACTCAAGGAAGTAAGAGAAACTGTGGTTTCACCAGCTGGCCAAGCTGGTGACAGGTACTGCGCTAATCCTTCCTGGTGTCAGGCTGGAGCTCCAGCGGCGGGCTCTACAGCTGAGACAGGCAGCGAAATCGGAGGCAAGCAATAACGGATTGGGAGGGTGCACTCGAGAGACGGCCGGCGCGGCAAGCAGGTCAGCGTTTAGACCTCCGCCGGGAATGAGTCTCCAACAGTGAATAAACGGAAACCACATTAAACAGCGTTGTTATCGGTAGCAGCGGCGGGAAAGCGCGGGAAGCGCCATATCGTAGCTACAGAGAGAAAAAAAAAAGCGCGGGAAGCGCCATATCTTCTCTGAAATGCCTAAATCTGGTAATATTGAGGCTTTTGATGGCGAAATAGAAGATTGGACCACATACGTGGAAAGAGTAGAGGTTTATTGCACTGCAAATGGAATAACAGATGAAAAAAAAGCTTCAGTACTTCTGAACTTAATGGGCGCGAAGACATACGGGCTGTTGCGAAATTTAATCACTCCAGCCAAACCAAAGGACAAGACTTTTAAAGAAATTGTTGATACCCTGCAGGAGCATTTAAACCCAACACCGCTGCTGATAGCGGAACGATTCAAGTTCTTCAAGAGAAATCAACCCCTCATCTCCATATTCAACCCTATAAAAGGTGTCCCCATTATGACGGCACAAAGACTACAGAGGTGGTCCCTTTTTCTAGGGGCACACCAATACAACATTGAATACAAAGGGTCAAAACAGCATGGGAATGCTGACGGTTTATCACGCCTACCGTTGCCAACGATAGAAGAGGCACCTACAGTAGACCCAGTAGAGATATTCCACTCTACCATAGTGGAATGTCTACCGGTGACAAATTCTGCCATTGAAAGGGAGACAAGAAATGACCCTACTCTCTCACGGGTCTACGATTTAACAGTGAAGGGATGGCCAGCACATGGCGAACCACTGTTGCCAGCATTCTCGCAAAGAAGAGAACAGCTGTCAGTGTGCCGAGGAACCTTGATGTGTGGATCCAGAGTGGTGATTCCACCCAAACTCCAGGATAAAGTGCTAAAGGAGCTTCACGAGGGGCATCTGGGTGGAGTGAAAATGAAGAACCTAGCTAGGGCGTTTGTATGGTGGCCAGGTATCGATGGAGACATCGAAGACATGACCAAGAGCTGCCTAGGATGCCAGAAGGTCCAAAATGCTCCACCACAGGCCCCTCTACATCCATGGGAGTGGCCCTCATCTCCCTGGCAAAGGGTGCACATCGACTTTGCTGGTCCATTTATGGACTCAATGTTCTTAATCGCAGTTGATGCACACTCCAAGTGGCCGGAGGTAATAAAGATGTCCTCCACCACCACGGAAAAAACCATCACAGTATTAAGGACCATATTTGCCAGGAATGGGCTGCCGGAGCAGATATGTTCTGATAATGGACCGCAATTTGTGTCCGAAGAATTCAGAAAGTTCTTAAAGAACAATGGGGTAAAGCACTACACGTCCGCCCCATACCATCCCGCCACCAATGGATTGGCTGAAAGGTTTGTCCAGACCTTCAAGAAGGCCATCAAGGCCATGGGTAATGAAGACATAAAACTTCAGCACAAGGTGGATAACTTCTTATTTGCATATAGGAATGCAACGCATATGGTTACTAACCAAACTCCCGCCATGATGTTCTACAATAGAAACCTAAGATGCCGGCTGGATTTGGTCAAGCCCAACATCCGAAGGGACGTGGAGAACCGACAGTTTCAGGGCATGAATGAAAGGCCAACTAGGGCCTTCCAGATAGGCCAACCGGTTTTGGCCCGGGACTACCGTACCGAGAAATGGCAGCCTGGAACTATCTGCACACGATTAGGACCACTGATGTATACCGTGGACATCGGAGACAGCATAATAAGGCGCCATGCTGACCAAATCATCAAGTCATCCGAAAAGGGACAACCTACACCACCACTCTATACATCTAACAATGAGGTAGAGATACCCATATCTACCTCCGATCCGGTGATACTGGAGCCCGATGAACCCGACACTGGCCTTCAAGCCGAATCAGCCTTGCCAGAAGAACCTACTACACCACCAGAAACTACTACACCCCCGAGGCGTTATCCGGACCGAGTCAGGAAGCCTCCTGAGAGACTAACTTATAATTAATTAATACAGCAATGTATATTATTTTGCATATAACATGTAATTAATAATTACTTAAAATATAATGTACTAGTTAGCTAGAAGGGGAGGAATTGTGGTGTATGTGCCTTTAAGAGCCCCAGGTGTGCGTAATGCCGGCAATTGCCACTTGGGCTATATAAGCCTGTGTATTGTGTATATCCTTTAGAAACCCCCCCCCAGACTTGCTTAGTAAATACCTATGAACCAACTCCTGTCTTCAGTGTCTTTATCTACACACGGACACTACAGAAAGTGGTCCACGTTGTGCAAGGTCTTGTGGATTTTGATAATTGGAGGGTAGTTCTGTGTGTTGGGGACAGGTTGGTAGAGGACCTTTGTCTTACGGATGTTTAGTGTAAGGCCCATGCTCTCGTACGCTTCGGTGAAGGTGTTGATGATGGTTTGGAGTTCGACCTCCGAGTGAGCGCAGACGCAAGCGTCTTCTGCATACGGTAATTCGACGACAGAGGATGGGACGACCTTGGATCTGGACTGGAGGTGATGGAGGTTGAACAGTTTCCCGTTTGTTCTGTAAATTAACTCCACTCCAGCAAGGAGCTTACTGAGGGTGAGATGGAGCATTGCAGCAAGGAAGAATGAGAAGAGCGTTGGTGTGATGACATAGCCTTGCTTGACCCCGGTTCGTACATGTATTGGGTCTGTGGTGGAACCGTTGGTCAGGATCACGGCTTGCATGTCGTCGTGAAGCAGGCGGAGGATGGTGACAAACTTCTGAGGGAAGCCGAATTTGAGGAGGACACTCCATAATCCCTCACGGTTGACAGTGTCGAAGGCCTTTGTGAGATCAAAAACTCGCAACCTAAAGAACAGATGGTGGGTGGAGAAAGCGCAGGAGATCTAGCAGCTAGCCGACGTGCGTGGATTCTTTAGCGCAGTCAAGACCATCTACGGCCCAAGCACCCAAGGCCCTACCCCACTGCGGGCCAAGAACAGAGAGGTACTCATCAAGGACAGAGAGGCAGTCACTGCCTGCTGGAAGGAGCACTTCGAAGATCTCCTTAACCGCG
Organism: Somniosus microcephalus; assembly: GCF_052327205.1. Lineage (NCBI taxonomy): Eukaryota > Metazoa > Chordata > Chondrichthyes > Squaliformes > Somniosidae > Somniosus > Somniosus microcephalus. Next base: position 65,993,517 of record NC_140987.1, on the reverse strand, counting down.
ACTCTGTCTTCGACGCGAGTGTCCTCAACTCCATCCCGCAGCATGCTACCCGCCACCATCTCAGCACAACTCCAGCCCGGCATGAGGTTGAAAAGGCCATCCGACAACTGAAGAACAACAAGGCCTCAGGAGCAGGTGGAATCCCCGCCGAGGCACTAAAGCATGGCGGAGAAGCACTACTGGCGCGAATTCATGAACTAATTTCTCTTATCCGGAAGGAGGAGAGCGTGACAGGGGATCTCAGAGACGCCGTAATTGTGACCATCTTCAAGAAAGGTGAGCAGTCCGATTGCAGTAATTACAGAGGAGTTTCCCTGCTGTCTGCCACAGGAAAGTATTCACAAGAATCCTCCTCAATCGCCTTCTCCCAGTGGCCGAAGAGCTCCTCCCAGAGTCAAAATGTGGATTCCGCCCACTATGGGGCACAATGGACATGATCTTCACTGCACGTCAATTACAAGAGAAATGCAGGGAACAGCACTGCTTCCCACTGCTGCAAAGTGCATCCTACTGATTGCGGAAGTGACTTTGGGAAAAGGCAAGTGGCGCACTCCAGTTACTACCTCTCAGTCTCTGGTTGCCCCGGGAATAGGAGCCAGAGTTGCCATGGTGCAGCGGGTTCCATGCTGACATTACACGTGTTGACTCGGAGCATGGTGTGGGGTAATGCCTGCAGGTTGCATCATCCAGGAAGGGAGAGGAGAATTGCAGGTGTTTCCAGGTGTGTCCAGGTAACCTGGGCTGGGGCAGTGCTGAGAATGTAACCTGCTTATAGATACCCCAGGTATAGGATAGCTGGTGTATATAGAGAGAACATCCCTGTGGTCCAGTTTACCCATCAGGTAAATTGCAAATGCACTTCAGACTAGTTTGTCCCCCATTGTGATCACAGGTTAATTGAGGAAGACTATTCATCCCATCCGCAAAGACCCTAAATTCTCCAATTGCAGCATCCAGTTTCCAAAGTAATTCCAAGGTTTTTGACATCAGGATTGTATCTGGAAGCCCAATCCATGTATTTGTGTGAAGAAGAACTTCCTGATATCAGTCCTAAATTAAGCTTTTACTGTTGTGTTCCTTGTTCTACTGTTTAAAGTGATATTCTGGGTTTAGCTTTTCCATTCCCTTAACTATGTGTTATATTATGAAGGTCCATCCAGATCGTCTTCGACCATCCTGGTAGTTGTATTATACAACAATACTTCTTTTGCTGGCTGACTATCAGGTTTTGCTGTTGATACATATTAACAGGGGCCATATCGGCTTTGCTGATTGCTCATTGGGTAAATGCACCTGAAATGGTAGTAAGAAAAGGAATTAACAGTAATGCCAACTCGCATGATTTATTCGCAAGACATGCGATTTTTAATGAAATTTGCGATTTACCCCAATTCACGAAGGTTGGTGATAACGGGTAGGATTTTTAAAAAGTTTGTGATAAAGCATTTTCCGATGCAATAATATAGTTTTTGTAAAGAGCTGTTAGAGATTAATTTTCTTAAAGACTTTGGCCTAGAAATTCAGTGGGCTGCGCCACCCGTTAGCGCCTTAAGAGGGCGCTAAGTGGGTCGGAAACCACTGGGCACGCCTCCCGCTAAATTTAGTGGAACGCTAATGGCGGCGCCAGCCGTTAGCGCTACGCCGCTACCGATGACGTCAGCGGTGTGCGCAGCGCCCTGCTACCGCCCTGATCGCGATATTTAGTTGCGCCCCCTGCTTTAACGCCGGACGCTATTTGCGACCGGTTCAGGGGGCCTACCTGTGGCAGTAGAGACGCTAATTAAAGGAGAGGTGCGGGCGGACATTTTTTTTGCTGGCTGCCTGCCAGCACCTCTCCACGCTGCCGTCCCCGGCTCCTGTGCCCTCCCCCACCCCGCAGAGTGCCGACTGTGTTCCAAGAGCCCGGCACTTCTCCTCGGTGCCGGGCTCTTTTGCAGGCACTCGCGATCCTCGGGGGCCCAGCTTTAAGAAGGGGAGGAAGGCCTGCAGTACCGCCTCGAGTAGCGCCGCGCTTCCCTCTGGGGCACGCAAAGTGAAATTCCAGCGGGCGGCCGCGACTACTTCCGGGGCGCTACTTTTAGCGCCCTGGCGAGGCTGGCGCCCCAAACGGGGCGCTACTGAATTTCTAGGCCTTTGTGTCTTAATGCGAGGAGTATTCATAATGAGGTGGATGAATTAGCTGCGCAAATAGATGTAAACGGATATGATGTAATTGGAATTACGGAGACATGGCTCCAGGGTGACCAAGGCTGGGATTTCAACATCCAGGGGTATTCAATATTCAGGAAGGACAGGCAAAAAAGAAAAGAAGGTGGGGTAGCATTGCTGGTTAAAGAGATTAACACAATAGTAAGGAAGGATATTAGCTCTGATGATGTGTAATCTGTATGGGTAGAGCTGAGAAATACCAAGGGGCAGAAAACGTTAGTGGGAGTTGTATACAGAGCCCCAAACAGTAATGCTGAGGTTGGGGATGGCATTAAACGCATGCAATAAGGGCACAGCAGTTATCATGGGTGAATTTAATCTACATATAGATTGGTCTAACCAAATTAGTAACAATACTGTGGAGGAGGAATTCCTAGAGTGTATACGGGATGGTTTCCTGGACCAATATGTCGAGGAACCAACTAGAGATCAGGCCATCTTAGACTGGGTATTATGTAATGAGAAAGGATTAATTAGCAATGTTGTTGTGCGAGGCCCCTTGGGGAGGAGCAATCATAATATGATTAGAATTCTTCATTAAGATGGACAAGGGGAAGTGCAACGAGACCTGGGTGTCCTTGTGCACCAGTCGCTGAAGGTAAGCATGCAGGTGCAGCAGGCGGTTAAGAAGGCAAATGGCATGTTGGCCTTCGTAGCGAGAGGGTTTGAGTACAGGAACAAGGATGTCTTGCTGCAGTTGTACAGGGCCTTGATGAGACGACATTTTGAATATTGTGTGCAGTTTTGGTCGCCTTATCTGAGGAAGGATGTTCTTGCCATGGAAGGAGTTCAGCGAAGATTCACCAGGCTGATACCTGGGATGGCAGGAATGACGTATGAGGAGAGATTGGGTCAATTGGGCTTGTACTCACTGGAGTTTAGAAGAATAAGAGGGGATCTCATTGAAACTTATAAAATTCTGACAGGACTGGACAGACTAGATGCAGGAAGGATGTTCCTGATGGTCGGGGAGTCCAGAACCAGTGGTCACAGTCTAAGGATAAGGGGTAGGCCATTTAGGACAGAAGTGAGGAGGAATTTCTTCACCCAGAGAGTGGTGAACCTGTGGAATTCTCTACCACAGAAGGCAGTAGAGGCCAATACATTAAATATATTCAAAAAGGAGTTGGATATATTTCTTAAGGCTAAAGGGATCAAGGGATATGGGGAGAAAGCAGGGACCGGGTACTGAATTTGGATGATCAGCCATGATCGCATTGAATGGCGGAGCAGGCTCGAGGGGCCGAATGGCCTGCTCCTGTTCCTATCTTCTGTGTTTCTATGTTTCTGTGAGAGTGAAGTAGTTGACTCAGAGACTAGGGTCCTGGATTTAAATAAAGGAAACTACGATGGTATGAGGCGTGAGTTGGCTAGGATGGATTGGGGAATGTTACTTAAAGGGTTGATGGTGGATAGGCAATGGCAAACATTTAAAGATCACATGGATGAACTATAGAGTTTGTTCATCCCTGTTTGACATAAAAATAAAACAAAAAAGGTGACTCAACCTTGGCTAACAAGGGAAATTAGAGATAGCATAAGATCCAAGGAGAGGACACATAAATTGGCCAGAAAAAGCAGCAAACCTGAGGATTGGGAGCAGTTTAGGATTCAGCAAAGGAGGAAAAAGGGATTAATTAAGAGGGGGGAAATAGATTATGAGAGTAAGCTTTCAGGGAACATAAAAACAGACTGTAAAAGCTTCAATAGATATGTGAAGAGAAAAGGATTGAAGTCAAGCGTAGATCCCTTGCAGTCAGAATCAGGGGAATTTATAATGGGGAACAATGAAATGGCTGACCAATTAAATACATACTTTGGTTCTGTCTTCACAAAGGAGGACACAAATAACCTTCCAGAGATGTTGGGGAACATAGGGTCTAATGAGAGGGAGGAATTGAATGAAATCAGTATTTGTAGGGAAATCGTGTTAGGGAAATTGACGGGATTGAAGGCCGATAAATCCCCAGGGCCTGATAATCTACATCCTAGGGTACTTACGGAAGTGGCCCTAGAAATAGTAGATGCATTGCTGGTCATCTTCCAAAATTCTATAGACTCTGGAATAGTTTCCATGGACTGGAGCGTAGCTAATATAACCCCACTATTTAAAAAAGGTGGTAGAGAGAAAACGGGGAATTACAGACCACCGGTAAGCCTGACATCGGTAGTGGGGAAAATGCTAGAGTCCATTATAAAAGATGTAATAGCAGAGCACTTGGAAAACAGAAGGTAAATCATGCTTGACTAATCTACTGAAATTTTTTGAGGATGTAACTGGTAGAATAGATAAGGGAGAACCAGTGGATGTGGTGTATTTGGACTTTCAGAAGTCTTTCGATAAGGTCCCGCATAAGAGATTGGCGTGCAAAATTAAAGCACATGGGATTGGGGGCAAGGAACGGACTTGGATAGAGAACTGGTTGGCAGACAGGAAGCAAAGAGTTGGAATAAACGGGTCTTTTTCCGAGTGGCAGGCAGTGACTAGTGGGATACCGCAGGGATCAGTGCTAGGACCCCAGCTATTCACAATATATATTAATGATCTAGACGAGGGATCTAGATGTAATATCTCCAAGTTTGCAGACGACACAAAGCTGGGTGGGTGTGTGTGCTGTGAGGAGGATGCCGAGAAACTCCAGTATGATTTGGCAGATGCATGGCAGATGCAATATAATGTGGATAAATGCAAGGTTATCCACTTTGGTGGCAAAAACAGGAAGTCAGATTATTTATCTGAACGGCAATAGATTGGGAAAAGGGGAAGTGCAATGAGACCTGGGTGTCCTTGTGTACCAGTCGCTGAAGGTAAGCATGCAGGTGCAGCAGGCACTTAAGAAGGCAAATGGTATGTTGGCCTTCATAGCGAGAGGATTCGAGTACAGGAGCAAGGATGTCTTGCTTCAGTTGTACAGGGCCCTGGTGAAACCACACCTTGAGTATTGTGTGCAGTTTTGGTCGCCTTATCTGAGGAAGGATGTTTTTACCATGGAGGGAGTGCAGCAAAGATTCACCAGACTGATATCTGGGATGGCAGGAATGATGTATGAAAGATAATTGACATTAATCCCCTTCCCGCCTCGAAGGCGGGACCCGGCGTGGGTTGGGTATCCGCCTCCCGGGAAGATGGCATGGAGGCGGGTTGGGGCCGGGTTGGGAACCCGCCCCCAAATTCTGCCATTTTCCCAGCAGTCCCGCTTCCAAACCCGCCTCCCCAGGGCTGGCAAACTCCAGCCTGTGAACTCTGTTTCTCTCTCCACAGATGCTGCCTGACCTGCTGAGTTTTATTACACTGCTTACAATGCCGCCTATCTTTGTGTCATCGGCAAACTTGGATATGTGGCTCTCTATCTCATCATCTAAGTCATTAATAAATACAGTAAATAGTTGAGGCCCCAACACTGATCCCTGTGGGACACCACTAATCACATCCTGCCAATTAGAGTACCTGCCCATTAGCTTTGTCTCCTACTGCTCAGCCAATTTTCTAACCAGGTCAATAGTTTGCTTTCAATTCCATGAGCTTCAACTTTAGCTAATGGTCTCTTATGAGGAACTTTATTGAATGTCTTCTGGAAGTCCATATAAATAGCATCCTTAGACATTCCCCTTTCCATTACTTTAGTCACCTCTTTAAAAAGCCTCATCAATTGCGTCTGGCATGACCTACCCTTTACAAATCCATGCTGGCTCTCTCTGATCAGCTGAAGTATTTCAAGGTGTTTAGTCATTCTATCCTTAATTATAGACTAGTAATTTTTCAACAACAGATGTTAGGCTCACTGATCTATAATTCCCTGGTTTCCCTCTCTCACCTTTCTTAAATAGCGGAGTGACATGTGTAATTTTCCAATCTAAAGGAATGGTTCCTGAATCAAAACAATTTTGGAAGATTATATTTAGGGCATCTGCAATGTTCTCACCTACTTCCTTTAAAACCCTGGGATGAAAACCATCTGGTCCTAGGGATTTGTCACTCTTTAGTGCCATTACTTTCTTCATTAATGGTGTGGCTTTCTCTAGTCTCTCTACATAACTGACATCCCTCAACCCTGGTACCATTCTAGTAAATCTCCTCTGCATCCTCTCCAAGGCTTTCATATCCTTCCTAATTCTGGTGCCCAGAATTAGACACAATACTCCAGTTGAAGCCTAATCAGTGATTTATAAAGGTTTAGCTTAACTTATTTGCTTTTGTACTCTATGGGCTAGATTTTGTCAGCCCCGAGGAGGCGGGTATGGAGGCGGGACAGCCGGTAAAGTTGCAGGATTTAGGGGCGGCTGGCAAACCAGCCCCCAACCCGCTGCCATGCCCTTTTGTCAGGAGGCGGGAAGCCATCCTGCCCTGGGTTCCGTTTCCTCGAGGCGGGAAAGAGATTAAATCCTATTAACAGGCAGAAAAAAGGATTATCCCTACTTTTAGCTCCGAAGTGCAGCCTTCCTGACCTTGGAAAACCCTGCCAGGGTGAAGGAGATGAGAAGGAGGTCTGCGGGGGTTGGAGGGGTCTGAAAGTGACATGTAGAGGTGAGTGATGGGTGCAAGTGTGGAGTGGTAAGTATGTAAGGTGAGTGTTAAGTGTTATAAAATGTTCACTTACCTTTGTTTCTGCCTACAGCCTTCAGCCGTTGTGGATCCGGAGTCCCGACATCTTCATTGTAGATTTCACAGACTGGCTGTTGGATCCTCCGAACCAACAGCCAGGTGATTTCTGCAAAGTTGAAATGTTTGATGAGTCCTGAACACAAGGCCTCATCAAACTACACAGAATGTCAGTGTTTGACAGCTTCACAGAGCTGTCAAACGCTGACATTTCTTCTTTCAAGAAATCTTGACAGATGGCACGTCAGACGTTGACGTGCTCTGTCAGTAACTTCCCCCTAATTGGCCTGCTGAGCCCACTGGGCGGGCTTAACAAGGTCAATCAGGGAAAAATCCCGCTGGTTGGCCAGAAGCTGATGGAGGCGGGACTGAAAGCCAGCAAGCAGCAGTCCCGCCTCCAAAAGCTTCCCATTGACAAAATCCAGCCCTTTGCCTCTATTTATAAAGCCCATGGGGGAGAAATTGGGAACCTTTGCACCTCCCGTTATCGCCTCCGGGGGGGCGATAATGGGGCGCAAACTACTTACCACCTAGGTGCGGCAAGAATATTACCTCCCGCTAAATTTGGCAGGCGGTTTGGCGTTGCGCCCAGATCTTCTTTGCCCGGAGATCGTGACGTCATCGCCGTGCGCATCGCCCCAGTTGTGCCCCGGACCCGAACTTCGGTTTCACCCCCTGCAGCATCGCCGGGTGAAAACACTGGCAGCTGCAGGAGGTGTTCATCGGGAGGCCAGGCGCTTCAGGGGCGATGCTTAAAGGTGAGGTGGCCGAGGTGGGGAAAAAATGATCAAATGCACGGTTTCTGTTTTTTTTTCCTTCTTTCTCCAGCACTCGATCAGCCCGGCACTCTGCTGCAGTGCATCGGGCTGATCGGGCCGGATTGCGGCTGCTGTTGGGGACCAGATAAGTTGCTTTCCCTTGCAGAGTCTGCAGCGATGGCCTTTCCCTTTAAGGGAGGGAAGGAGTCTTCCAACGCGGCCCATTGTGCAGCGCTGCACACCTACCGCCCCACCTGCTGCCTGTTGCACTCCAGGAAGGAATTGGAGTGCTTGACCTAGCGCCCCACTTCTTTCCTGGAGCACTAAAACCAAATTTTTTTAAAGTTGCCTGGCGCTAATGTTTTCAACTTTTAAAAGTTAGCGCCCCAAACGGGACTATAATGAATTTCTCCCCCCCTATATATATCACGTATATCTCAGTGTGTGACATGACCTTGTAATAAGCTTGTGCCACACAAGATTCACAACACTTACACACATTTTCCTGCCTCATCAGCAGCTTTCAGCCAACCCCATAATATTAAAAGTCACACCAAAATGGCATCCAATTCCATTTTGTCCAGATATATTGGGCTGAATCTTCCTCTGTGATCTCACCAGGTGGAAATGGAGCAAAAATGAGCAGCAATGCCCGCCGCTGCCTTCCCACCTGAACCCTTATTCCCCTTTTTGCTCCTGCTGTGACTGCTGCTGGCCATACGTTCATGCCCGCTGCATGCAAATACTGGTAGGAAGAGAGATCCTGGGTTCCAAGCCCATTAATCGCATTACTGCCATGCCCCAAACATGCCAGGAGAGGCCTGGCAGTAGCCCCCAGTGTAACAGCAGTAAGGACATCCTCTCCCTCCAAATCAGTCCCAAATACCTACAAAAACGTTACCTCTTCTGCCTCTTTAACTGGACTCTGCTTGTTCTGATGTCCACTAGGATTTTCCCCCCTGCACTGATGGGCTATCTCTTGGTGGCAGGAATCTCCCAGGAACTTGATCTCCATGGGAAACACTTCTGACCCAGGAGACTGGGGTCATGACGAGGTTGGAGGGGTGGGCAGAAATCCCACCCTTCCTCTAATCTACCGGAAAGAGGAAAATCCAGCCATGGGGTTTGCTTTGAATTTAATATCAAAATAGCACAAAGGCTGCACCTCTGCTGGGCCTTTTGACCCCACTCAATTTTTCTGAGTCTAACCCTTGCACGATTATGTCAGTCATCCAGTGCTATTTACATCTTCTATTGGGACCCTACCTCTGGATATAAAGCAGTACTATTGTAGCATTTAAGTGGCTGGAACAGCAGCCATAGTAAGTCTACAGAGGAAGATGATGCTGAAGAAGATGTCAGAGGATGGTTCATCAGGCCACAGGACCCTAAATTTTAAATGTATGGCTGACAGAGTGATGGAGAAGGAAAAAGCTGAGGCAGTGAGCATCACCTCCCGAACCTCTTGACAGCCAATCAATGCAGGAAGAAGTTTAATCACCTCACCAGATCAGCTAAGATTAGACAGCTCTTCCCAAAACTAAGGTAAATACATGTGTATCATTGTCACCACCTTGCCCTCCCTCTGTTGCGCACCATGATTTACATCGCTGAAATCTCTCCCCAGAAGCACAAGAACCTTCACATAAGAACATAAGAAATAGGAGCAGGAGTTGGCCATTTGGCCCTTCAAGCCTGCTCTGTCATTCAACAAGATCATGGCTGATCTTCTACCTCAACTCCACCTTCCCGCATTATCCCCATATCCCTTAATTCCCTTAGTGCCTAAAATATTATCGATCGCTGTCTTGAATATACTCAATGACTGAGCACCCATAACTCTCTGGGGTAGAGAATTCCAAAGATTCACAACCCTTTGAGTGAAGAAATTTCTCCTTATCTCAGTCCCCTCGGGGCACTAACGGGAGGCGCAAAGCAACTGAATTTTCCCCCCTATATGTTTCAATGAGATCACCTCTTATTCTTCTAAACTATAGGAAATATAGGCCTAGTCTACTCAATCTCTCCTCTTAGAGCAATCCCCTCAACCCAGGAACCAGTCTAGTGCACTTCCTCTAAGGCAAGTATGTCTTTCCTTATATAAAGAGACCAGAACTGTACACAGTACTCCAGATGTGGCCTCACCAATGCCCTGTATAATTGTAGTAAGATTTCTTTACTCTTGTACTTTAATCCCTTTGTAACAAAAGCTAACATTCCATTTGCTTTCTTACCCTCCTTACCCTGCAACTGTGTGACTTCCTCTTGAAGCAGAAGACTATGTGCAATGTCAGACAGAGAATTAACACTAGGAGAGGACCCCCAAGCTGATTGGCCTCATTCTTTGTGAGGAAGAAGCCCTGAGCCTGCTGGCCAGACAATGATGGAACCAGTGGGCGATAGAGAGGTAGGAGGGGATGTGGCACCTGCAGGTTTAACAGGAAAATCTACATGTCTTGCCAGTTCCTGCCAGACAACTGAAATCGCTTGGCACAATATATTGTTTGCGTGTAACCTTGCAACTTGTTCACAACTATGTTTTGCTGTTTCTCAGTTCAATCACCTACACCAACCTTTCCTTTTTAGCTCTTCCTAGGGGAACACCCTCATAGGAGCAGTTGGCACAGGAACTAGTGTCCTCATGCTCCTTCCACTTCATTCACTATTCACGCTTCACCCACCCCGTCATTGCTTTTGCCCATCAACCCAGTGACACCCATTTGTCTTAGTGATGGTGGATTACTTGGTGAAGCACCAAGCACAAGGAGCATGGAAAAAAGGAAGACTTGCATTTCTATAGCGCTTTTCACAACCACCGGATGTCCCAAAACGCTTTACAACCAATGAAATACTTTTGAAGAGCAGTCACTGTTGCAATGCGGCAGTTAATTTGCGCACAGCAAGCTCCCACACACAGCAATGTGATAATGACCAGATAATCTGTTTTTAGTGATGTTGATTCAGGGATAAATGTTGGCCAGGACACTGGGGATAACTCCCCTGCTCTTCTTCGAAATAGTGCCATGGGATCTTTTATGTCTACCTGAGAGAGCAGATGGGGCTTCGGTTTAACGTCTCATCCGAAAGACGGCACCGCTGACAATGCAACGCTCCCTCAGCAGTGGATTTGTGCACAGTCCTGAGCATGGCAATTCCAGCATGATCTATAGCAGAGCACCCATCCTCCTCTGACCCCACCCAAAGAAAAGCCATTGTTGCTGCAATGACAGCCACAACTGCTGCTGTTGACACTTTGGGTGCCAGATACAAAAGGGAGATCGCTCCTGGTCTCCAAATAATTGGGCTGGAATTCAGATAAGTATTTCCAAGGGCTTCAGAGAGCTGATTGGAACCATCTGCTTTCCTGTTGATCAGAGGTCAATTGCAACCCATACCCAACACTACTGGCCTAGCAGGTACAGTATGTGCACATGTGAATGCCCTCCCACCAGCTCCCTCAGATGCCTGAACTTGTGGGAATAGGCAGCCAGGGCAACAGTGACCTTACCATGGCTCAGGACATGCAGTCTTCAGCAGGTCCCCTTGGGGTCTTCATGGCACTGAGGCAAGAGCCACCTCAGACCCCCATGATTCCTGCTGGAAAGTACCAGTCATCTGAACCTCCCGTCCCTAAAGCAGCACCTAGGAGAAATAGAAGGCTGGGAGTGAAGGTTTATAGTCATATCGGCACCAGGAGAGGACACAGTGATAGTATCAGTTATTTGAATGTGTATATCAAATACCCATTAAAGAAACAAACCTCTTTTCTGTTCACATATTGCATTGGATTCTGTAAGGGTGCATGTATGGAATGTGTGTCCTGTTAATGCCCCCTGGATCTGGGGAAATCCTTACGCTCTGAAAAATTGTATATCCCTTTATTGTTAATGGGCCATGTCCATTAGAAAGGAGATAAACTCTGCTTCTTTCTGAAACAGGGCATCCATTAACTGCTTTATGCAGCGGAGGGCTGCTGGTTGATCAATATTACACATATGCCCCAGTATTGTCTGGATTGATATTCTGGTGTAGGAATTGAGTGCCACTTTCATTTTAACTGCCACAAGCAGTGACCTGGCTCAGGTTAATGCAGGCTCCAGGCCTAGTATAAGCAGCTGGCACAATTCTGTAATGGTCTCCTAGGGGAAAGCCAGCCTTCTGATGCATTGGCAACTTGGCAACTTTATAGAGGAGTGCCTGGGGCTGAAAACACAGTGCAGCTGGTATCTGCAGTTTAGTGCTAACCAGCACCTGTGGTTCTTTATTAATCTCATCATTATCTTGTTGAGAGTGAGGCTAAATCATCTGGCTCCAGAGATGCCAAAATCCAGCAGTTCCCAAAATCAAGGTACTGTGGCGGAGCCACCAAAGGACTCAGATCGCTTGTATATAATTCCTTTAACAACATGTTAGCTACAGCCTGAGTCTGTATCTTTATTTATGCTGTTTAACTGTCCAGAGTGTGGTTACTTTAACAGCGCGGTTAAAACGTGATGACGTCACGCCGTTCATCACGTGATCCCCCACTGGTGGGAAAAACGTGATGACGTCATGACATCAGCCATGGGACCGCCCTAACAGTCCTTGTGGAGCCTCCAGAGAGAGCAGACCTACATTCGATGTTATCCTGCAGTTTCTTGTTAAAACCTGTTTGTTTCATTGAAGTTCGTTTTGTTTGATCGCCTGAGTAGAACTCAGTCTTTTAGTTAGGAACCCACGTTCCTACATTGGTGATCCCGACTTTCGCAAACAGTTTTCGCGGAAGATCTTCAGCATGGAAACGAACGCTGTGACTCTGAAACTGCCACAGTTCTGGGAGCAACAACCAGCCGCATGGTTCATCCAGGCTGAAGCCCAGTTCGCCATCAGGAACATCGTCGCGGATCAGACCCGTTATTACTACGTGGTCTCCGCCCTCGATAGTGCCACTGCCTCGCAGATCGTCAGCCTACTCGGTAGTCCACCCACTGACCGCAAGTATGATACGTTAAAGGCGCGGTTGCTACAAGTCTTCGGGCTCTCGAAGTCAGAACGCGCTCGCCGGCTTCTCGCTATGCCCGGCCTCGGGGACTCCAAACCGTCTGCGCTCATGAGCCAAATGCTCACGCTCTTTGGTGCCGAACCGGAATGCTTCCTCTTCCGGGAGCTATTCCTCTGCCAACTGCCGGAGCAGGTGCAGGCTGCCCTAGCCAGGTCCGAGGTCACAGACTGCGCGGAGCTAGCTGCCGAAGCAGATAAGATTTTCACAGTAACCCAGCAGTGCTGCGCTGCCATGAGACGCCCATCCCCCACAGACGCGGCTCCAGCTCCTCTTGCAGCGGGCTGGTGCTCCTACCACGTCCGTTTTGGCGCGAAAGCACGACGCTGCCGCTCTCCCTGCAGCTTTTCGCCCCCCCAAAAAAACAAAGCTCCTGCAGCATTCCTGGCGAAGGAGGACCGGGTCTAACGGGCGCTCCGCAGCTGCGATGGCCATCAGATCTTCGGGGAAACTTCTTTCCATCACCGACTCCCTATCGGGTTGACGTTTCCTTTGCGACACCGGGGCGCAGTGCAGCATTCTACCTGTGTCGAATCTCGATATTCAAGCTGGGGGGCCACGGCCTTTCCCTCGTCGCGGCTAATGATGCAGCCATTCGAACTTTCAGAAAGCGGCGGGCCCAACTGTGTTTCAGCGGTCAGCGCTTCCATTGGGAATTCGTCACGGCCACAGTCTCGCAGGCCATCCTAGGGGTGGATTTTCTGTGTGCCAACGGCCTCCTCATCGATGTCCGGCACCGCCGGTTGATCAACGTGGTCACCTTCCACTCGATTCCGTGCCACCGCGGTAACGCCGTGTCGCGCTCTATCGCCTGCGCTTTCCCATCTCCGGATGACTTCACTCAGCTCCTCGGAGAGTTCCCGGAGCTGACCAGGCCCACATTCTCCTCCTCGGCCATGAAGCATGGTGTTGAACATCATATCACCACTACTGGCTCCCCGGTTTATGCACAGGCTAGAAGGCTTGAACCCGGCAAGCTCGCAGCTGCGAAAGTGGAGTTCGACACGATGGAGCGGCTGGGGATTATTCGCCAGTTGAATAGTCCCTGGTCTTCGCCTCTCCACATTGTTTCGAAACCGGGCGGCGGCTGGCGGCCATGTGGCGACTACCGATGCCTAAACGACGCCACTACTCCTGATCGGTACCCGATCCCGCATATTCAGGATTTCTCAGCCCATTTGGCGGTGTTTTGTCTGTACCTTTCTACCTAGACACAATTAGAACTCAGAACTCAGAGATTCAAACATGAAGTGCTTTATTCAAAAAGAAGGTTCCGGAGAGTACCGAACAAAGAGAGCTAAAGCTTAACCAAGAGAACAGCCCCAACCATTTATCTGCTGTGACAGCGCCACCGCAGGTGGGAGGAGAACACCCAATACATAACATATTCCTCCCCTCTTAAATGAAAGGTTCACATTATTCCTCAACAGGTAAGTTACTTTCAATGCACTCAACTAACCAAGGGTAGAGGTAGACTGCCTCAAACCCTGACTTTACCCTGGGGTTTATTCTGCCCCAGTCTTGTGGGTAAGTCACTAAGCCTACAGATCCAAGCGCCTTGGAGGCCGCCGCTCTCTGACAGGATACCGGCGGTCATAACTGGCTTCCACAGCGGTAGGCATTGACACAGTCCTAGATAGAGGAGGTGCCTGTGTCAGTCGAAAGTCAGGAGTTTGCACAGGTGGAACAGTCTCTTTGACTTCCCGTGTTGGAGAAGAGCACTGTGGCAAAGGATGCTGGTTTGCGGTATCATCCAGAAACAGTTCAGGCCAACCAGCCGTTGGAGCCTCTGTGGCTGTCTCTGCTCCGAGCAACAGTTGATCTGTGTGTCTTCTCCAGACGACGTCCTCAGCAGTCTCAACCGTGTAAGACACAGGGCCCGTCTGCGTGATCACCGTAGCAGGAACCCATTTCAGTCCAGTGTTGTAGTTTCGAGCTAGGACGTGCTCTCCAGGATGAAACCGTCTCTCCTTGGCGCTTTTCTCTCTCTTTTCAACTTGAGCTTGTTGTTGACAATGGACAACCTGCTCTGCGTTTGGAGGTTTGAGTAAGTCAAAACTTGTCCGCAACTGCCTCTTCATCATGAGCGAAGCGGGGGAAGTTTTGGTTGTGGCATGCGGCTCGTTCCTGTAGGATAACAGGAAGCTGTTCAGATGTTGGTGGATTGATCCCTGACCTTGCGATGCCTTCAAGGCGTGCTTCAAAGTTTGCACGAACCTTTCTGCCAGGCCGTTAGTAGAGGGATGATAGGCCGCAGACCTGATGTGTTGGACACCATTCACATGCAGGAAGGTTGCAAACTCCTGTGATACAAATTGTGGACCGTTGTCACTTACGAGTTGTTCCGGTGAGCCATACGGCTGAACATCTCACCCAGTTTCTCAATTGTTTTCTCTGCCGTGGTAGACCTCATCACAGCGACCTCTGGCCACTTGCCACGAGCGTCCACAACCACCATAAACATCTTCTCTTCGAAAGGACCGGCGAAGTCCACATGTACTCACTGCCACACTTCTTCAGGCCAATCCCAGGGGTGTAGGGTTGCCAGCTGTGGAACATTCCGGACCCTTTGACATGGGGAACATGTTTTGGCTTTCTCCTCAATATTTCCATCGAGACCTGGCCACCAGAAGTAGCTTCTTGCCATTTCCTTCATCCGAACCATCCCACTGTGGCCTGTATGAAGTTGTTGCAGTATAGGCTCCCTCAGAGGTGGTAGAATGATGACATGGTGTCCCCAAAGAAGACAACCTGCCTGGACGGAGAGCTCATTTCTTTTTGAAACATAAGGTTTCAAACTAGGAGAATCTCCTATAGCTCTCCCTCGAATGACATTGTCCATTACTTTAGACAGGACTGGATCGTTGCGGGTGTACCTTCGCACCTGAACTGCAGTGACAGGTGCTCCCTCCACTTGTCTAAAGTAGAAGATGTCTATCTGACGAGGCTCTGGGGGAGTAACAGGCAAGGGCTGCCTCGAGAGACCATCTGCGTTGCCGTGCAAGTCTGATTTGCGTTATTTGATGTTGTGTGTGTGTCCTGACAACAGTAAAGCCCACCTTTGCATCCTGCTTGCAGCAAGAGATGGAATTCCGGTGTGGGGCCCGAAGATTGAAGTCAATGGACGGTGGTCCGTCAGGAGTGTGAACCTTCTCCCAAACAGGTACTGATGAAATTTTCGAATTCCAAAAATGATTCCCAAGGCCTCACGCTCAATCTGCGCATAGTTACTCTCGGCCTTGTTCAAGGTGTGTGATGCGAAGGCGATAGGTTTCTCTTCCCCAGAAGGCATGATGTGGGATATGACTGCTCCCACACCATATGGTGATGCATCACATGCTAGCTGCATGGGTAGCTTTGGGTCGAAGTGTGTCAGGACCTCCGACTTCAGCAATGCTTTCTTTGCTTGGGCGAAAGCTTCGTTGCACAGTTCAGTCCATTTCCATGTTTTGCCTTGACATAGCAACCGATGTAACGGCTTCAGCAATGTTGCTAATTCTGGAATAAACTTCCCATAGTAGTTAAGTAGCCCCAGAAATGAACGTAACTGGCTCACATTCTGGGGTGCTGGGGCCTCCACGATCACCTTGACCTTTGGCGGCACCTTATGCAGGCCAGTAGCGTCAATCACATGCCCCAGGTACTCAACTGAAGACTGAAATAATTCACATTTGTCCTTACGAACTCTGAGTCCATACTCTTTCAGTCGCTGTAGTGTCACATCCAAGTTCAGAAGATGATCCTCCTCATTTGTCCCAGTGACAAGGATGTCGTCCAGGTAGCACTGGACTCCTGGCAGTCCACTCAAGATCTGATCCATTGCCCTTTGGAATAGAGCAGGGACCGACGTAATTCCAAACGGAAGGCGGCAGTACCTGTATAGCCCCTTGTGTGTCACAATTGTCAGCAGCTCCTTTGATTTGTCATCAACATGCATTTGTAGATAAGCCTGGCATATGTCTATTTTGCTGAACTTTTGCCCTCCGGCCAGGCCCGTAAAAAGATCACCAATGAGTGGAAGAGGGTACTGTTCCGCAGACAGCACCGGGTTAATATTCACTTTAAAATCCCCGCAGATTCGAACAGATCCATCCTTTTTCAGGACAGGAACAATGGGTGTGGCCCATTTGCTCACGCTCACAGGCTCCAGGACTCCATTCTCGACTAAGGCCTCCAAGTTAGCCTCAACTTTTGGCCTAATTGCATAGGGTACAGGTCGGGCTTTGTGAAACTTCGGCTTGCTGTCAGGTTTAATGTCCAGTCTCACGCTGATCTTTTTCATGCTCCCAAGTTCAGCACTGAAGAGTTCTGCATGTTTGTTTAAAACTGCAGTCAGACCTGACTCCCCTTTTGACATCATGCGGACTGCAGACCAGTCCAGCGTGATTTTCTCAAGCCACGCATGTCCCAGTAGAGATGGGTAATTTCCCTTTACCACATATAGTGGCAGTTTCGCAGTCTGTCTGTTCAATTTAACTGTCACCTCAATGTTGCCTCTCATGGCCACAGGTTCGCCGGTATACGTGTTTGTTGGCTGAAGGGTAAGATGCTTTAGCATTTTGTTGTAGACAGTGTCTGAGACAACGGACACAGCCGCGCCTGTGTCCACCTCCATGCGCACTGATTGTCCCTCCACCAGTGGCGACACCCAGTAGCCATTTGGACCACCTGCAACCGTCAGTATGTGCACCTTTTCCTCCTCAGAGGTGTCACTCCCCTCTGTTTTGCTTGTTCCATCATACTGCACTGAATGAACACTTTTTTTTCTCTTGTCCAAATACAGACATTTTGCTTTCATGCTTCCCAGCTCTGTCTGTTCTTTTTTTACCTCTACAGGGACGTTCAATGTGACCTTTTTTGCCACAATTTCGGTATTCCAGCTCCGTACACCAGCAGTCATTAGCGTGATGGCCCGTTTTCCCACAACAGTAACATGTGCCGTTACACACACCTTTAGGCTCAGATGACACCTTGTGAACTCTCCCTGTTGAACTCAACTGGTGAGCCTCCTTTTCCGCCATCTCCATGGAGACACTAACTTCAATGGCTTTTTCAAGAGTAAGGTTGTCCTCAGTAAGAAGGTGCTTCTGTGTGGCTGCACTTAGCAGGCCACACACAAGTCTGTCTCTAATGGTGTCATTCAGCACCTCCTTGAACTCGCAGTGTTCTGACAACCTTTTTAACGCAGCAATAAACATTGTCACTGATTCCCCCTCCTCTTGATTCCGTTTGTGAAATCTAAATCTCTCAGCAATAACCAGAGGTTTTGGTGAAAAATGTGCTCTGAGAATTTCCACTAGTTGTTTATGTGTTTTAGTTCCTGGCTTATCTGGCTGTACAAGGCTGTGAAGTAATTTGAATGTCTTTGCCCCCATTATACTCAAAAAGGTAGGCACGACCTTTTCGTTTGCCACCGCATTCGCCAAAACAAAATAGTCAAAGCGAGAGTCCCGAAGGCTGTGTTGCCTGCCCGGTGCCAGGGTTAAGGACATCTCCTATGGGCTGGAGAGAAACTTGGAGTGGGAGGGGGAGGATCCAGTTGTCGTGGTCCATGTTGGTACCAACGACAGAGATAGGACAAGGAAGGAGGTTCTGCTGAGGGAGTTTGAGCAGCTAGGGGCCAAATTAAAAAGCAGAACCACAAGGGTAATAATCTCTGGATTACTACCTGAGCCACGTGCAAATTTGGCTAGGGTAAATAAAATTAGAGAGTTAAATACGTGGCTCAAAGACTGGTGTGGGAGAAATGGGTTTTGCTTCCTGGGACACTGGCATCAGTACTGGGACAGGAGAGAGCTGTTCCATTGGGACGGACTTCACTTGGCCAGTGCTGGGACTAGAATCCTGGCAAATCGAATAACTAGGGCTGTAGAGAGGGCTTTAAACTAATTATTGGGGCGAGGTTTTAAGAGAGCGAAAAATAAAAATGACAGAAGAGAAGGCAATAGAGCAAGGTAGCAGTGGGGGAATTAAAAACCAGAGCGTGACAAGAAGGGACAGAATGTATAATGATAAAGGTAAAGTAATAAAAGGGGTAAAAGCAGGAATAAATTGTAAGAAAACATATTTGAAAGTTCTTTATCTGAATGCACGCAGCATTCGTAACAAAATTGATGAGTTGACGGTGCAAATAACTACACATGGGTATGATCTGGTGGCCATTATGGAAACATGGCTGCAAGATAATCATGACTGGGAACTAAACATACAAGGGTATTTGACAATTAGGAAGGACAGAAAGGAAGGAAAGGAAGGTGGGGTTGCTATGTTAATCAAGGATGGAATCACTGCAATTGTCAGAAATGATATTGGGTCAAAGGATCAGGATAGTGAAACAGCTTGGGTGGAGATAAGGAATAATAAGGGGAAAAAGTCACTAGTGGGCGTAGTCTATAGGCCTCCTAACAGTTGCAACTCTGTTGGTCGGAGTATAAATCAGGAAATAGTTGGGGCTTGTAATAAGGGAACAGCTATAATCATGGGGGATTTTAACTTTCATATTGACTGGACTAATCAAATTGGGCATGGCAGCATTGAGAAAGAGTTCATAGAGTGTATTAGGGATGGGTTCCTTGAGCAGTATGTAACTGAACCAACCAGGGGGCAGGCAATCTTAGATCTGGTCCTGTGTAATGAGACAGGATTAATAAAAAATGTCCTAGTAAAGGATCCCCTTGGAATGAGTGACCATAATATGGTTGAATTCCAAATTCAGTTTGAGGGTGAGAGAGTTGGATCTCAAACCAGCGTACTAAGCTTAAATAAAGGAGACTATGAAGGTATGAGAGTAGAATTGACTAAAGTGGACTGGGAAAACAGATTAAAGTGTAAGATGGTACAAGAGCAGTGATCTACATTCAAAGAGATATTTCACATCTTTCAAGATAAATATATTCCACTGAGGAAAAAGGGGAGTAAAAGAAAAGACAGCCATACGTGGCTTAGTAAAGTAATAAAGGATAGTATTCGACTGAAAACAAGGGCATATAAAGTAGTCAAATCTAGTGGGAGGATAGAAGATTGGGAAGCATTTAAAAGCCAGCAAACAATAACTAAAAGATTAATTAAGAAAGGGAAGATAGATTATGAAAGTAAACTAGCAAAATATATAAAAAGAGATAGCAAGAGTTTCTACAGCTATATAAAAAGAAAAAGGGTGGCTAAAGTGAACGTTGGTCTCTTAGAGGATGGGACCGGGAAACTAGTGGTGGGGAACATGGAGATGGCAAAGACGCTGAACAAATATTTTGTATCAGTCTTTACAGTAGAGGACACTAAAAATATCCCAACACTGGACAAACAGGGGGCAATGGGGGGGGGGAGGAGCTAAACACGATTAAAATCACTAAGGAGATGGTACTCAGTAAAATAATGGGACTTAAGGCGGATAAATCCCCCGGACCTGATGGCCTACATCCTAGGGTCTTGAGAGAAGTGGCGGTAGGGATTGTGGATGCATTGGTGATCATTTTCCAGAACTCCCTGGACTCAGGAAAGGTCCCGGCAGATTGGAAAACTGCTAATGTAACACCCTTATTTAAGAAGGGAAGTAGACAAAAAGCTGGAAACTATAGACCAGTTAGCCTAACATCTGTGGTTGGCAAAATGTTGGAGTCCATTATTAAGGAAACAGTAACAGAGCATTTGGATAAAAATAATTTAATAGGACAGAGTCAGCATGGTTTTACGAAGGGGAAGTCATGTTTGAAAAATTTGCTCGAATTCTTTGAGGACGTAATATACAGGGTGGATAAAGGGGAACCAGTGGATGTAGTGTATTTAGACTTCCAAAAGGCATTTGGCAAGGTTCCACACAAAAGATTACTGATCAAGATAAAAAATCACGGGATTGGGGGTAATATACTGGCATGGGTGGAAGATTGGCTATCTAACAGAAAACAAAGAGTTGGGATAAATGGTTCATTCTCGGGCTGGCAATCAGTAACTAATGGTGTTCCGCAGGGGTCAGTGCTGGGACCCCAACTCTTTACGATCTATATTAACGATTTGGAGGAAGGGACCGAGTGCAACATATCCAAGTTTGTCGACGATACAAAGATGGGAGGGAAAGCAGTGAGTGAGGAGGACATAAAAAACCTGCAAAAGGACATAGACAGGCTAAATGAGTGGGCAGAGATTTGGCAGATGCAATATAATGTTGGAAAGTGTGAGGTTATGCACTTTGGCAGGAAAAATCAAAGAGCAAGCTATTATCTAAATGGAGAGAAACTGCAAAGTGCTACAGTACAAAGGGATCTGGGGGTCCTGGTGCATGAAACACAAAAAGTTAGTATGCAGGTGCAGCAGGTGATCAGGAAGGCCAATGGAATCTTGACTTTTATTGCAAGGGGGATGGAGTATAAAAACAGGGAAGTCTTGCTGCAGTTATACAGGGTATTGGTGAGGCCACACCTGGAATACTGCGTGCAGTTTTGGTTTCCATATTTAAAAAAGATATACTTGCTCTCGAGGCGGTACAGAGAAGGTTCACTCGGTTGATTCCAGAGATGAGGGGGTTGACGTATGAGGAAAGGTTGAGTAGGTTGGGACTCTACTCATTGGAGTTCAGAAGAATGAGAGGCGATCTTATCGAAACATATAAGATTGTGAGGGGGCTTGATCGGGTGGATGCGGTGAGGATGTTTCCACTGATGGGTGAGACAAGAACTAGGGGGCATAATCTTAGAATAAGGGGCTGCCCTTTCAAAACTGAGATCAGGAGAAACTTCTTCACTCAGAGGGTAATAAATCTATGGAATTTGCTACCCCAGAGAGCTGTGGAAGCTGCAACATTAAATAAATTTGAAAAGGAGATAGACATTTTCCTAGCAGATAAGGGAATTAGGAGTTATGGGGAGAGGGCAGGGAAGTGGACGTGAGTCTAGATTCAGATCAGCCATGATCCTATTGAATGGCGGAGCAGGCCCGAGGGGCCGTATGGTCTACTCCTGCTCCTATTTCTTATGTTCTTATGTTCCGTATAAGTGCTCCATTGCTCCACATTTTCATCAAAATCACTGATGTTTCCTGATATAGTAGCCATCTCATGTTTCAAATTTTAATTTCTGTTTACTCACTGCACCTGTAACGTTAATGTGATGCTGCAATCTCTGTTCCGAGTGTTTTGTAGTCGAAAACAAGAAAGTTCCCACAACGCAGATTTATCCGATTCTCATTGCCACTTTGTTGTGTCTGTACCTTTCTACCTAGACACATTTAGAACTCAGAACTCAGAGATTCAAACATGAAGTGCTTTATTCAAAAAGAAGGTTCCGGAGAGTACCGAAGAAAGAGAGCTAAAGCTTAACCAAGAGAACAACCCCAACCATTTATCTGCTGTGACAGCGCCACCGCAGGTGGGAGGAGAACACCCAATACATAACAGGCAGGAAATTCCATCTTTTCAAAAGTCGACCTCGTCCGTGAGTATCACCAGGTTCTCGTGCACCCGCAAGATGTCCCGAAAACCGCAGTTATCACCCCTTTCGGCCTTTTGAGTTCCTGCGGATGCCGTTTGGCTTGAAGAACATGGCACAGGCTTTCTAGCCCTTGATGGACTCCGTGCTCTGAGACCTAAACTTCATCTTCGTCTACCTCGACGACATCCTCATCACCAGCGCTAGCAAGAAAGAGCACATCTGCCATTTGCGTACCCTCTTTACACGCCTTAGTCAGCACGGTTTGATCATCAAACCGGCCAAGTGCCAGTTCGGCCTGCAGCGGATCGATTTCTTGGGACACCGCATCACATCAGACGGCGCCGTCCCCTTACTGACGAAGGTGGAGGCTGTTACCTCTTTCCCGCGCCCGCCAACCATCAAGGCCCTGCAAGAGTTCCTCGGGATGGTCAATTTCTATCACCGATTCGTCCCTAAGGTGGCTCTGCTTATGCAGCCTTTGTACGAGGCCCTCAAGGGCAAGTCCGGTAAGGATCCAACCAGCTGGACGGCCGAGATGGACCAGGCGTTTGTCAACACCAAGAACGCCTTGGCCAACGCAACCATGCTGGCGCACCCGCTTCCAGGTGCCACCATCGCCCTTACCACCGACGCGTCAGACTACGCCATCGGCACAGTGCAGGAGCAGTGGGTGAACGGCACGTGGCAACCGCTGGTGTTTTTCAGCCGTCAACTACGGAGAAATGAAAGAAAATACAGCACTTTCGATTGGGAGTTGCTGGCCCTTTTTCTAGCCATCCGCCATTTCCGGTTCTTATTAGAAGGACGTCCCCTCACGGCTATTGTCGACCACAAGCCTCTAACGTTCGCCATGGCCAAGACCGCCGAACCGTGGTCAGCTCGTCAACAACGTCACCTGATATTTATTTCTGAATTCACCACGGACATTCAACATGTGTCTGGTAAAGACAACCTGGTGGCGGATTGCCTCTCCCGTGCGACGGTCCACGCGGTTCACCTGGGGATCGACTACGCCCTCATGGCTGTGGCTCAGGCCTCGGACCAAGAGTTCCAATCATACAGAACCGTCCCCTCTAGTTTCCAAGTGGCCGACGTCAGTTTCCAGGCCGCAGGCACCACGCTCCTTTGCGACGTCTCCATGGGCGTTCCCCGACCTATCGTGCCAGTCGCATGGCGCCGGAAAGTGTTTGGCGCCATACACGGGTTGTCGCACCCTGGTATGAAGGCTTCACAATGGCTAATGTTGGCGAAATTCGCTGGAAGGGTATGCACCTGGATGTCCGTGACTGGGCCAACACCTGCATGGTCTGCCAGAAGGCCAAGGTCCAGCATCATGTAAAAGCTCCAGTGGCTACGTTCGCTGTTCCGGAGCGTCATTTCGACCACGTGCATGTGGACCTTGTGGGGCCACTCCCGCCTTCCCATGGTTATACGCATCTCCTCATCATGGTGGACCGCACCACTAGGTGGCCAGAGGCAATTCCTTTGGTTTCCATCGCTTCGGCAGACATCGCTAGAGCTTTCATCTCTTGTTGGGTTGCTCGTTTCGGGGTACCGGCGGACATCTCTTCCGATCATGGGCCACAATTTTCCTCAGAGCTCTGGAACGCTGCAGCTCAGGGCCTCGGCACCAAACTTCATCGCACCACCGCCTATCATCCACAGGCGAACAGCCTGTGCGAGCGATTCCACAGGTCGCTTAAAGCCGCCCTATGGGCCAGTCTTCAAGGTGCAGGATGGGTGGACAGACTTCCATGGGTCCTTTTGGGTCTTCTTACGGCGCCCAAAGAAGACCTGCAATCGTCCTCGGCGGAACTCGTTTATGGCCAGCCGCTCCGAGTACCAGGGGATTTCCTCACTTCTCCCACAGAGCCATGGTCCGCCTCCCAGCAACTCGTCAGCCACCAGGAAGCGGACAGATGCTTCGCTCCGGTGCCTACATCAAATCATGGCCTATAGAGCTCCCACGTGCCGGCTGAGCTGAAGAGCGCCGAGTACGTATTTATCCACTGTAGTGTCCGCGTATCAATAATACACGGACTGCAGGAGAACAATAATAACAGGTATTTACTGAACAGAGTGTAATCGTAAAACTGAAAGTACAGAAGCCTGCTATGGCTTTATATACAGGTGTGGTCACTGCCAGTATTACAGTATAAAATCAGTTCTCTCTTAAAGGTACATACACAACAATTCCTCCCCTTTTAGATAAACAGTACACAACATTCATTTAACAATTAAATAATAACTAATTACAATTACAATTTTCCCTGTACTATATACATCAACTGAAATAATCATTTATAAGTTCAGTCTTTGAGGAGGCTTCCTGATCCTGACTGGATAGCGCCTTTCTCGGGTATCCTGTTCTTGCGGTGGAGTCGATTCTGGCTCATTGTCATTGGTTGGTTCGTCAGCTTCCAATACCACTGATTTAGAGGTAGACGCAATCTGTACTTCGGGTTCATTACCAGGTGCACATGCTCGTGGTGTGGGTTTGGCTTGTTCCTGTGACTCTAGAATCTGGTCAGCATGGCGTCTCACGATGCTCTCTCCAACGTCCACTGTTTACATTAGTGGTCCCTGCTGTGTACATATCGTTCCTGGCTGCCATTTTTCTGTTCGGTAGTCGCGGGCCAAGACTGGTTGCCCTATCTTGAAGCTCCTGGTTGGCTTCTCACTGATGTGCTGGAATTGCTTATCCTCAACATCACATCTTATGTTTGGTTTGAGCAAATCCAGGCGACATCTTAGCCTTCGGTTGAAGAACATTATGGCTGGAGCTTGGTTGGTGACTGCATGTGTCGCATTCCGGTTAGCAAACAAGAAATTATCCACCTTGTGTTGTAGTGGTATGTCGTCGTTATACATCGCCTTTATTGCCTTTTTAAAGGTCTGAACAAACCTCTCAGCCAATCCATTTGTGGCTGGATGATATGGGGCAGATGTGTAATGTTTCACCCCATTATTCCTCAGAAACCTCCGGAAATCCTCGGACACAAACTGTGGTCCATTGCCGGAGCAAATCTGTTCTGGCAAGCCATTCCTGGCGAAGATGGTCCGTAGGACTGCGATAGTTTTCTCCGTGGTGGTGGAGGACATTTTGATGACCTCTGGCCATTTCGAATGGGCATCTACGGCGATTAAAAATATTGAGTCCATAAATGGACCAGCAAAATCAATGTGTACCCATTGCCATGGAGATAAGGGCCACTCCCATGGGTGTAGCGGGGCCTGTGGTGGAGTGTTTTGGACCTTCTGGCATCCTGTGCATCTCTTGGTCATATCCTCGATTTCTTTATCGATTCCCGGCCACCACACAAACGCCCTGGCTAGGCTCTTCATTTTTAGCCTTCCCAGATGACCCTCATGAAGCTCATTGAGCACTCTATCTCTCAACTTGGGTGGAATTACCACTCGGGGTCTACACATCAAGGTCCCCCGGCACACTGACAGCTGTTCTCTCCTTGGCGAGAATGCTGGCAACAGTGAGTCGCCATGTGCTGGCCATCCCTTCACCGTCAAATCATAGACCCGAGAGAGTGTTGGGTCATTTCAGGTTTCCTTCTCTATACTTGAGTTTGTAATAGGTAGACATTCGACTATGGTCGAATGGAATATCTCAACAGGGTACACTGCAGGTGCTTCCTCTACCATAGGCAACGGTAGGCGCGACAGCCCATCAGCGTTTCCATGCTGTTTCGTACCCTTGTACTCTTTGTGGTACTGATGTGCCCCTAGAAAAAGTGACCATCTTTGCAGCCGTTGCGCTGTCATCACCGGAACGCCCTTCTTTGGGTTAAAAATGGAGACCAGAGGCTGATGATCAGTCAGTAGGGTGAATTTCTGCCCGTGCAGATAGTGATTGAACTTCTTCACCCCCCACACCAGGCTGAGGGCCTCCCTGTCAATCTGGGCATTGTTACGCTCGGCTGAGGTTAACGAGTGCGACGCAAAGGCTATTGGCCTCTCTGAACCGTCAAGGAATTTGTGTGACAGCACCGCTCCAATGCCGTAGGGAGACGCATCACATGCCAACCGAATCGGTAGTGTTGGATTGTAATGGGCCAATACTTCTTTTGAAGTGATTAGGCATTTACATTTCTGAAAGGCATGCTTACACTCATCACTCCATTTCCACGTTATTCCAGTTTGCAGCAGGGCGTTCAGTGGGTGTAGAATTGTAGATAAATTCGGCAAGAACTTATGGTAGTAGTTCACCAACCCGAGGAACGACCTCAGTTGCGACACATTTTCCGGTGCTGGAGCCTTGACTACTGCCTCAATCTTGTCTGGGGACTTATGCAACCCTTCCACATCAATCATATGGCCACAATACGAGACTTGTCTCCTGAAGAACTCGCATTTGGGGTGGTTGGCTCGTACCCCATATTCTTGTAACCTAGTGAGCACCTGCTCCAGGTTGGCAAGGTGTTCACTGTCATTTTCGTCCGTAACCAGGATATCGTCCAAATAACACTGGGTCCCCGGGATCCCTTGCAGGACTTGTTCCATCACCCTCTGCTAAATAGCCGGGGCTGATGCTACCCCGAATACCAGTCGGTTGTACTGGTAAAGACCTTTGTGAGTGTTTATCGTGAGGTATTTCCTAGATGCTTCTTCCACCTCCATTTGTAGATACGCTTGGGCCAGATCAATCTTTGTAAAGTGTTTCCCTCCAGATAGTGAGGCGAAAATATCTTCTATCCGTGGAAGCACATATTGTACTGTGTGCAGGACTGGGTTCACAGTTACCTTGAAGTCCCCACAGATGCGAACCTTCTTCGGCTCCCCAGGCGTGTTGCTCAATGATTTCTTCATTACAGGAACGATGGGTGTGGCCCACTCACTCCAGTCCACCTTGGACCTCTTTCGCGTCAGTTAGAATTTTTGACAGTTGTCCAGGTGTGACGTCGTCATCCTTTTTGTCAGTCACGGTTAGTGCTTGAATGGAATGCCAATCCAATTGTATTTTTCGGATCCATTCACATCCCAATAATGGTGGTCCTCCATCTTGTAGTATATATAGATACAGTTTCTGTGTTTCCTTGCCGTTGCATTTAACTGGCACCCTTATTTTTCCTCTGGGGTAGATTTTTGCCCCATGTATGTCTTCAATACAATGGACGTGTCCTTCAAGGGTATGTGTGACAATAGCCGCTCATAGTCTCGTCGATTCATGACAGTTAGGGCTGATTCTGTGTCCAATTCCATCTTTACTTGGGACCCTGCTATCGTGAGGGTGACCCAAATGGTTCGGTGATCCTCCTTTGCGATCATGTTGTGTAACTTTAGACAACTTAGTCTCCTGCTCCCGGAGTCATTATCACTCTCCTGATTTTCTGAACTACTGCCTGTCCTTTTTTTTACTTTCTTGTACTTTTCCTTTGTAGTTCTTTTAGTGTTGTTTTTTTTTCTTGACCTGCAGACTCTTGCTATGTGTCCCATTTTCCCACATTGCCTGCATACTTTGTCCTTAAACCAGCAGTCCTTCTGATCATGGGTTGTTCTGCCGCAGCAATAGCACTTTCCTGCTCCATATGCCATTTCGTTAGTGCTGTATTCTTGTGGTTTCTGTTGTATTTCCGCAGCTCCCCGGGCTGCTGCTTCATAGGATACTGCCACGCTGAAAGCCTGTTCTAGCTTCAGGTCCTTTTCCGAAAGTAGTCGTTTCTGGGTTCCTTCACTGTGGAGCACGCAGACAAACTTATCCCTTAAGGTGTCTGCCAGTCCTGCTCCGAACTGGCAGTGCTTCGATAACTTGCGTAGTTCCGTAAGATAGTCAGCATTGCTCTCAACTTTGTGCTGGTTTCTTTTATGGAACTTGAATATTTCTGCTATCAGCAGCGGTGTAGGGTTTAGGTGTTCCTGTAAGATATTAACAATCTCTTCAAAACTTTTCTCCATTGGTTTAGCTGGGGTAATTAAATTCCGCAATAGGCCGTACGTTCTTGCGCCCATCAAATTTAATAATACCGACGCCTTCTTTCCATCGGCCACCTCATTTGCCTTGCAGTACACTTCAATTCTTTCCACATACATGGTCCAGTCTTCTACTGTTCGGGGGGGGGGGTTTAAACTAAAATGGCAGGGGGTTGGGAACCTGAGCAGGGAGACAGAGGAACGGAAAACAGGGATAAAAGCAAAAGATAGGAAGGAGAAAAACAAAAGTGGCAGTCAGAGAAATCAACGGTTTAAATCAAACGTGGCCACAGTAAATAATAATTCTAATAGGTCTAAGAGCGTTAAAAAAACAAGCCTGAAGGCTTTGTGTCTTAATGCGAGGAGAATTTGTAATAAGGTGGATGAATTGGCTGCGCAAATAGAGGTAAACGAATATGATTTGGTTGGGATTACGGAAACGTGGCTCAAGGATGGCCAAGACTGGGAACTCAACATCCAGGGGTATCGATATTCAGGAAAGATAGGCAAAAAGGAAAGGGAGGTGGGGTAGCATTACTGGTTAAAGAAGGGATTAACACAATTGTAATGAAGGATATTAGCTCTGATGATATGGAATCTGTATGGGTAGAACTGAGGAATACTAAGGGAAAAAAAACGTTAGTGGGAGTGGTATATAGACCTCCAAACAGTAAGGCGGAGGTTGGGGATGGCATTAAAAGGGAAATTAAAGAAGCATGCAATAAGGGCACAGCAGTCATCATGGGTGACTTTAATCTACATATAGATTGGGCCAACCAAATTAGTAACAATACTGTGGAGGAGGAATTCCTGGAGTGTTTACGGGATGGTTTCCTGGACCAATATGTTGAGGAACCAACCAGAGATCAGGCCATCTTAGACTGGGAATTATGTAACGAGAAAGGATTAATTAGCAATCTTGTTGTACAAGGCCCCTTGGGTCGGAGCGATCATAATATGATCGAATTCTTCATTAAGATGGAGAATGAAGTAGTTGACTCAGAGACAAGGGTCCTCAATTTAAATAAAGGAAACTACGATGGTCTGAGGAGTGAGTTGGGTAGGATTGAGTGGGGAATGGCGCTCAAAGGGTTGATGGTGGATAGGCAATGGCAAACATTCAAAGACTGAATGGATGAGCTACAGAATTTGTTCATCCCAGTTTGGCATAAAAATAAAACAAAAAAGGTGACTCAACCGTGGGTAACAAGGGAAATTAGGGATAGCATAAGATCCAAGGAGAGGACATATAAATTGGCTAGAAAAAGCAATAATCCTGAGGATTGGGAGCAGTTTAGGAGTCAACAAAGGAGGACAAAGGGATTAATTAAGAAAGGGAAAATAGAATATGAGAGTAAGCTTGCAGGGAACATAAAAACTGACTGTAAAAGCTTTTATAGATATGTGAAGAGAAAAAGATTGGTGAAGTCAAGCATAGGTCCCTTACAGTCAGAATCAGAGGAATTTATAATGGGAAACAAGGAAATGGCAGACCAACTAAATACATACTTTGGTTCTGTCTTCACAAAGGAGGACACAAATAACCTCCCAGAGATGCCGGGGAACATAGGGTCTGATGAAAGAGAGGAACTGAAAGAAATCAGCATTTGTAGGAAAATGGTGTTAGGAAAATTGATGGGACTGAAGGCCGATAAATCCCCAGGGCCTGATGGTCTACATCCCAGGGTACTTAAGGAAGTGGCCCTGGAGATAGTAGATGCATTACTGGTCATCGTCCAGAACTTGATAGACTCTGGAACGGTACCCATGGATTGGCGGGTAGCTAATGTTACCCCACTATTCAAAAAAGGTGGTAGAGAAAAAGCGGGGAATTATAGACCGGTAAGCCTGACATCAGTAGTGGGGAAAATGCTAGAGTCTATTATAAAAGATGTAATAGCAGAGCACTTGGAAAGCAGTGACAGGATCGGACGAAGTCAACATGGATTTACAAAAGGTAACTCATGCTTGACTAATCTACTGGAATTTTTTGAGGATGTAACTGGTAAAATAGATAAGGGAGAACCAGTGGATGTGGTGTATTTGGACTTTCAGAAGGCTTTCGATAAGGTCCCACACAAGAGATTAGCGTGCAAAATTAAGGCACATGGGATTGGGGGCAAGGAATTGACTTGGATAGAGAACTGGTTGGCGGACAGAAAGCAAAGCGTTGGAATAAATGGGTCGTTTTCCGAGTGGCAGGCAGTGACTAGTGGGGTACCGCAAGGATCGGTCCTAGGACCCCAGCTGTTCACAATATATATTAATGATCTGGACGAGGGAATTGGATGTAATATCTCCAAATTTGCAGACGACACAAAGCTGGGCGGGAGGGTAAGCTGCGAGGAGGATGTCGGGAAACTCCAGTACGATTTGGACAGGTTGGGTGATTGGGCAGAAACATGGCAAATGCACTATAATGTGGATAAATGTGAGGTTATCCACTTTGGTGGCAAAAACAGGAAGGCAGATTATTATTTGAATGGCAATAGATTGGGAGAAGGGGAAGTGCAAAGAGACTTGTGCACCAGTCGCTGAAGGTAAGCATGCAGGTGCAGCAGGCGGTTAAGAAGGCAAATGGTATGTTGGCCTTCGTAGCAAGAGGGTTCGAGTACAGGAACAAGGATGTCTTGCTACAGTTGTACAGGGCCTTGGTGAGACCGCACCTTGAGTATTGTGTGCAGTTTTGGTCACCTTACCTGAGGAAGGACGTTCTTGCCATGGAGGGAGTGCAGCGAAGATTCACCAGGCTGATACCTGGGATGGCAGGAATGACGTATGAGGAGAGATTGTGTCGATTGGGCTTATACTCACTGGAGTTTAGAAGATTGAGAGTGGATCTCATCGAAACCTATAAAATTCTGTCTGGTCTGGACAGACTAGATGCAGGAAGGATGTTTCTGATGGCCGGCGAGTCCAGAACCAGGGGTCATAGTCTAAGGATAAGGGGTAAGCCATTTAGGACTGAAATGAGGAGGAATTTCTTCACCCAGAGAGTGGTGAACCTGTGGAATTCTCTGCCACAGAGGGCGGTGGAGCCTAGTTCATTAAATATATTCAAGAAAGAGTTGGATATATTTCTTGAGGCTAAAGGGATCAAGGGATATAAGGAAAAGGCAGGGACAGGGTACTGAATTTGGATGATCAGCCGTGATCACATTGAATGGCGGAGCAGGCTCGAAGGGCCGAATGGCCTACTCCTGCTCCTATCTTCTATGTTTCTATGTTTCTACCTCATTGTTGAAAGCAGTGATACTGCTGCTCTTCGGCATCTTGTGTGGTTTAAAATGGCGCCTCCCGCGCTTTTTCTTCTTCCACAATGGATTAAAATGGCGCCTCCCGCGCTTTTCCTTCTTCCCCAATGGAATAAAATGGCGCCTCCCGCACTTTTCCTTCTTCCCCTTGCTGCCACGCTGCTCCTAGCATTCTACAGGGTAATGGCAGCGACCCGCGGCTTCGGCGCGTATCACTTTTCCTTCCCCTCGTTTTATTTTCTCTACGCTGCCCGGTTCTTGAGCACCGACCGCGCCCTGTGCGCTCCACCCTCTCTCTCTCTCTTTTCCTCCCGACAACGCTGCACGGCCCCTTTGCAGAGCCGCTCGATCGAGCTCGAGCCCGCCGCAGTCCGGAAGGGTCAGCGCACTACCTGCTACCAGCACGATTTGCTGGAACACCTTGACTGGGGAGCCAAGCCCAGCTCTCCACAGCCTCCCCTGCAATTCTCCGAACTCCGATGGATCACTGGGCGGTTGCCCGCGGTCGACGCCCGTTGCTCTGACTTCGAACTCCAAGAAGCTTCTTTCCAGGGAAAGATCCCCGTGAGGTGATGCAGTACTGCAGGTGAGTTCGAACCTGCTCGTTGCCAGTGTAGTGTCCGCATATCAATAATACACGAAATGTAGGAGAACAATAATAACAGGTATTTACTGAACAGAGGGTAAGCTTAAAACTGAAAGTACAGAAGCCTGCTATGGCTTTATATACAGGTGTGGTCACTGCCGGTACTACAGTATAAAATCAGTTCTCTCTTAAAGGTACATACACAACATCCACCACGACGCTCACCGGGATCCTCTCAAGCCCCCTTACACTGGTCCTTTCCGCGTCATCGAATCGGGAGACAAATCCTTTTCGGTCGACATCGGAGGAAAGCCGAATCACATTTCGACGGACCGGTTGAAGCCGGCTCACTTGGACCTGGACCGCCCAGTCGTTATCACTCAACCCCCGAAACTTGGCCGACCGCCCGCAGCCACCGTGCCAGATCAACCACAGCCACCCGCCAGCTCGACCACACCCGCCGCACCAGCTCAACCACAGCCGCCCGCCAGCTCGACCATCATCCATCGGCTTCCTCTGCAGGGTTACCGAAGTCGCTCGGACAGACTTGTCAGGCCTCCTCGATGCCTCACTTTTGCTGTTAAAGACAATTCTGGGGGGTGGCGTATGTGGCGGAGCCACCAAAGGACTCAAATCGCTTGTATATAATTCCTTTAACAACATGTTAGCTACAGCCTGAATCTGTATCTTTATTTATGCTGTTTAACTGTACAGAGCGTGGTTACTTTAACAGCGCGGTTAAAACGTGATGACGTCACGCCGTTCATCACGTGATCCCCCATTGGCGGGAAAAACGTCATGACGTCATGACGTCAGCCATGGGACCGCCCTAGCAGTCCTTGTGGAGCCTCCGAAGAGAGCAGACCTACATTCGATGTTATCCTACAGTTTCTTGTTAAAACCTGTTTGTTTCATTAAAGTTCGTTTTGTTTGATCGCCTGAGTAGAACTCAGTCTTTTAGTTAGGAACCCACGTTCCTACAGTACAAACATTTTCAGGACAATAAATTTCCCCAGTAAATGGTTCAATGTAACAAACAACCAGTCCAAAATGGACACATCCTGTAGTGTATGTGCCTTTAAGAGCCCCCTGTGTACTGTAATGCCGGTAATGGCCACTCGGGCTATATAAGCCTGTATTTTGTGTTGTATCAGTTAGTTCACCTCCAGACTTTGTTCAGTAAACACCTGTGAAACTAACTCCTGCCGTCAGTGTCTCTATTAACACACAGATACAACAGTGGCGACGAATTGGAAACGGACTTACCTGCAATTCGGCAGCACCACAAGGACATCGATTCCTCAGACGTCCAAAGTCGAAGAAAAGCAAGAAAAAAAACCCCCAAAAAAACTGTGGTTTCACCAGCTAGCCGAGCTGGTGGCAGGTACTGCAATAATCCTTCCTGGGCGGCGGGCTGGGGCTCCATCGGCTGGCTCTGCAGCGAGGCCAAGCAGTGAAGGCGGAGGCAAGCAGAAACAGACGGGGGGGAGCACTCGGGAGACGGCCGGCGCTGCAAAGCAGGTCGGCGTTCGGACCTAGCAGAGGGGGGGAAAAGTCCCAGAGAGTCCGGCGGGAACGAGTCTCCACCTGTAAATAAATAAAATTAAAAAACCGTGGAAAACAGCGTTGTCAGCAGCAACAGTGGCGGGAAAGCGCGGGGAGCGCCATATTTTTTCTGCAGGAAAGAAAGGAAAGCACGCCATTTTTTTTCCAGGATGCCTAAGGCTGGCAATATTGAAGCTTTTGCTAACTATATGGAGGATTGGACCACATATGTGGAAAGAGTGGAGGTATATTGCACAGCAAATGGAATAGAAAATGATAAAAAGGCGTCAGTACTTCTAAATCTAATGGGCGCAAAGACATACGGGCTGTTACGAAACTTAATCACTCCAGCCAAACCAAAGGACAAGAATTTTAAGGAAATTGTTGATACCCTACAGGAGCACTTAAACCCAACACCGCTGCTGATAGCGGAACGATTCAAATTCTTCAAGAGGAATCAGCACAAGAATGAAAGTAACGCTGATTACCTCACCGAATTAAGAAAGCTATCAAAGCACTGCCAATTCGGGGCAGGACTGGCAGATTATCTTCGAGACAAATTCGTCTGCGGTCTCCTAAGTGAAGGAACACAGAAAAGACTGCTTTCTGAGAAAGATTTGACACTGGACAAGGCTTTCAGTATGGCTGTATCATACAAAGCAGCCGCAAGAGGAGCTGCAGAGATACAGCAAAAGACACAGGACTTCGGCACCCATGAAATGACACAGGGTTTCGAGAGATGTTATCGCTGCGGCAGATCCACCCATGACCAGAGGGACTGCTGGTTCAAGGACAAAGCATGCAGGCAATGCGGAAAGATTGGACACATTGCACGGGTATGCCGATCTGGACAAAAAAAATGCACGGACAGGAAAAAAAAAATCAATAAAGGAAAGTACAGAAAGGTACAAATGATGACGGACAGTAGCTCCGAAGACCAGGAGAGTGATAGCGACTCCGGAAACAAGAGACTAAGCTGTCTCAAATTACATAATGTAATTGCCAAAGAAGATTACCAGACCATTTGGGTTACCCTCACAATAGCAGGGTCCCCAGTTAAAATGGAGCTAGACACAGGATCAGCTCTGACCGTCATAAATCGACGGGATTACGAGTGGCTATTTCCGCATATAACTTTAAAAGACACATCCATTATCTTGAAAACATATACGGGGCAGAAAGTATACCCCAAAGGAAAAATAAGGGTGCCTGTTGTATACAACGGCAAGGAAATACAGAAGTTGTATTTATACATTCTGCAAGATGGTGGTCCACCGGTGCTGGGACGTGAATGGATCAGGAAGATACGTTTAGGCTGGCACTCCATTCAGGCACTGACGGTGACCAGTAAGAAAAAAAATGATGAAGACGTCATACCTGAACGATTAAAAGACATCTTGGCCAACGCCAAGGAAGTGTTTCAAGAAAAACTAGGAACCTTGAAAGGCATCACCGCCTCAATAAAAGTGGAAGATGCGGCAATTCCCAAGTTTTTTAAGGCAAGGCCGGTGCCATACGCAATTCGTCCAGCAGTCGAGGCAGAGCTGGAGAATTTGGAAAAGGCAGGCGTATTATCCAAGATAGATTGGAGCAAGTGGGCAACACCCATCGTCCCGGTCATGAAGAAAACGTTGAATAATGATAAATCTGAAGAACAGAGAAAAATTTGCATCTGTGGAGGCTTCAAGGTGACTGTAAACCCGGTCCTTCACACGGTACAGTATCCTCTTCCGAGGATAGAAGATATTTTTGCCTCACTATCCGGAGGGAAACGTTTCACCAAAATTGACTTGGCACAGGCATATCTACAGATGGAGGTTGAGGAAGCCTCTAAAAAGTATCTCATGATAAATACACACAAAGGCCTGTACCAGTACAATCGACTGGTTTTCGGAGTAGCATCAGCTCCAGCTATCTGGCAAAGAGCTATGGAGCAAGTCCTCCAAGGGATTCCGGGGACTCAATGCTACCTAGACGACATCCTTGTAACAGGAGAAAATGACAACGAGCACCTTGCCAATTTGGAGCAGGTGCTCACTAGGCTGAGAGAATGGGGCCTATGAGCAAATCGCCCCAAGTGCGAATTTTTCCAGAAACAAATATCATATTGTGGCCACATAATTAATAAGGAAGGTTTGCATAAGTCACCTGAAAAAATTGAAGCTGTCATAAAAGCCCCAACACCTGGAAATGTTTCACAATTAAGGTCGTTCCTGGGATTGATAAATTACTATCATAAATTTTTACCGAACTTATCAACTCTTCTGCACCCTCTTCATGAACTGCTACAAACAGGAGTAATTTGGAAATGGAGCGAAGACTGTCAATGTGCCTTCCATAAATGCAAAGACTTAATCCCGTCCAAGGAAGTTTTGGCTCATTACAACCCATCACTGCCAATCATATTGGCGTGCGATGCATCCCCTTACGGCATAGGAGCGGTATTATCGCATAGATTCCCTGATGGCTCGGAACGGCCGATAGCTTTTGCGTCACGCTCATTGAACTCAGCTGAGCGTAACTATGCCCAAATCGACAGGGAAGCACTCAGCCTGGTATGGGGAGTGAAGAAATTCAACCATTACATACACGGACAAAAATTTACCTTGTTGACTGACCATCAACCCCTCATCTCCATATTCAACCCTAAAAAGGGTGTTCCCATTATGACAGCGCAAAGGCTACAGAGGTGGTCCCTTTTTCTAGGGGCACACCAATATGACATAGAATACAAAGGATCAAAACAGCATGGGAATGCTGATGGTTTATCGCGCCTACTGTTGCCAATGGTAGAAGAGGCACCTACAGTAGACCCAGTGGAGATGTTCCACTCTACCATAGTGGAATGTCTACCAGTAACAAATTCTGCCATTGAAAGGAAAACGAGAAATGACCCGACTCTCTCACGGGTCTACGATTTAACAGTGAAGGGATGGCCAACACATGGCGAACCACTGTTGCCAGCATTCTCGCAAAGAAGAGAACAGCTGTCAGTGTGCCGAGGAACCTTGATGTGTGGATCCAGAGTGGTGATTCCACCCAAACTCCAGGATAAAGTGCTAAAGGAGCTTCACGAGGGGCATCTGGGTGGAGTGAAAATGAAGAACCTAGCCAGGGCGTTTGTATGGTGGCCAGGTATCGATGGAGACATCGAAGAAATGACCAAGAGCTGCCTAGGATGCCAGAAGGTCCAAAACGCTCCACCACAAGCCCCTCTACATCCATGGGAGTGGCCCTCATCTCCATGGTAAAGGGTACACATCGACTTTGCTGGTCCATTTATGGACTCAATGTTCTTAATCGCGGTTGATGCACACTCCAAGTGGCCGGAGGTAATAATGATGTCCTCCACCACCACGGAAATAACCATCACCGTATTAAGGACCATATTTGCCAGGAATGGGCTGCCTGAACAGATCTGTTCTGATAATGGACCGCAATTTGTGTCCGAAGAATTCAGGAAGTTCTTAAAAAACAATGGGGCTAAGCACTACACGTCCGCCCCATACCATCCCGCCACCAATGGATTGGCTGAAAGGTTTGTCCAGACCTTCAAGAAGGCCATAATGGCCATGGGTAATGAAGACATAAAACTTCAGCATAAGGTAGATAACTTCTTGTTTGCATACAGGAATGCAACACATATGGTTACAAACCAAACTCCTGCCATGATGTTCTTCAATAGAGCCTAAGATGCCGGCTGGATTTGATCAAGCCAAACATCAGAAGGGACGTGGAGAACCGGCAATTTCAAGGCATGAATGAAAGGCCAACTAGAACCTTCCAGATAGGTCAACAAGTTTTGGCCCGGGACTACCGTACCGAGAAATGGCAGCCTGGAACTATTTGCACACGACTAGGACCGCTGATGTACACCGTGGACATTGGAGAAAGCATAATAAGGCGCCATGCTGACCAGATCATAGAGTCATCCGAAAAGGGACAACCTACACCACAACTCTATACGCTTAATGATGAAGTAGAGATACCCATAGTATCTACCTCCGATCCGGTGATACTGGAACCAGATGAACCCGACACTGGCATTCAAGCCGAATCAGCCTTGCCAAAAGAACCTACTACACCACCAGAAACTATTACACCACCGAGGCGTTATCCGGACTGAGTCAGGAAGCCTCCAGAGAGACTGACTTATAATTGATTAACTGCAGCAATGTGTAGATTATTGTTCTTGTAACATGTAATTAATGATTACTTAAAATATTATGTACTGGTTGGCTAAAAGGGGAGGAATTGTAGTGTATGTGCCTTTAAGAGCCCCCTGTGTACCGTAATGCTGGTAATGGCCACTCGGGCTATATAAGCCTGTATAGAGTGTTGTATCAGTTAGTTCACCTCCAGACTTTGTTCAGTAAACACCTGTGAAACTAACTCCTGCCTTCAGTGTCTCTATTAACACACGGATACAACACATCCAGCATTTCTGATTTGTTAGTGCCTCGAACAAACTGCAGCACCACCTTTATTGTGGCATTGATTTTGAGGGGGAGGGAAGTTACCCAGATTTGGGAGAGGAAAATTGCATGTTGTACACTCATTGCATAATGATTTTTATGTTGATGTGGGAGGTGTTGAACTGGCACTATTTAACATTGGTTGAAAAAATGTGCGTCCTAAGTATGGGAACAGTAGTTACTGGGCTAGTAATCCAGAGGCCTGGACTAATGATCCAGAGATGTGAGTTCAATCCCACCACAGTAGCTGGGGAATTTAATTCAGTTAATTAAATAAATCTGGAATAAAAAGCTAGTATCAGTAATGGTGACCATGAAACTATTAGATTGCCATAAAAACACATCTGGATCACTAATGTCCTTCAGGGAAGGAAATCTGCCGTCCTTACCTGGTCTGGCCTATATGTGACTCCAGACCCACAGCAATGTGGTTGACTCTTAATTGCCCTCTGAAATGGCCTAGCAAGCCACTCAGTTGTAACAAACCGCTGTGAAACATAATAATAAGAATACAACCAGACGGACCACCCAGCATCGACGTAGGCACCGGCTTCGGACATGACAAAGGCACACCCAGCCCAGTCGTCCCTGCAAAGTTCTCCTCACTACCATCTGGGGACTTGTGCCAAAATTGAGAGAGCTGTCCCACAGACTAGTCAAGCCACAGCCTGACACAGTCATAGTCACAGAATCATACCTTTCAGCCAATGTCCCAAACTCCTCCATCACCATCCCTGAGTATGTCATGTCCCACCGGCAGTGGCGGTACAGTGGTATACAGTCGGAAGGGAGTGGCCCTGGGAGTCCTCAACATTGACTCTGGACCCCATGAAGTCTCATGGCATCAGGTCAAATATGGGCAAGGAAACTTCCTGTTGATTACCACCTACCGCCCTCCCTCAGCTGATGAATCAATACTCCTCCATGTTGAACACCACTTGGAAGAAACACTGAGAGTAGCAAGGGAACAGAATGTACTCTGGGTGGGGGACTTCAATGTCCATCACCAAGAGTGGCTCGGTAGCACCACTACTGACTGAGCTGGCCGAGTCCTGAAGGACATAGCTGTCAGACTGGACCTGAGGCAGGTGGTGAGAGAATCAACATGAGGGCAAAATCTACTTGACCTCATCCTCACTAATCTACCTCTTGCAGATGCATCTGTCCATGACAGCATTCATAACAGTGACCACTGCACAGTCCTTGTGGAGATGAAGTCCCATCTTCACACTAAGGACACCCTCCATCATGTTGTGTGGCACTACCACCATGCTAAATGGGATAGATTCAGAATTGTATTCCATCACCATCTGTAACCTCATGGCCCGGCATATCCCGCACTCTACCATTACCATCAAGCTAGTTCAATGAGGAGTGCAGAAGAATATGCCAGGATCAGCACCAGGCGTACATAAAAATGAGATACCAACCTGGGGAAGTTGCAACACAGGACTACATGCATGCTAAACAGCAGAAACAGCATGCTATAGACAGGGCTAAACGATCCCACAAACAACGGATCAGATCAAAGCTCTGCAGTCCTACCACATCCAGTCGTGAATGGTGGTGGACAATTAAACAACTAACGGGAGGAGGAGGGTCCGTGAAAATCCCCACCCTCAATGATGGCGGAGCCCAGCACGCAAGTGCAAAAGACAAGGCTGAAGCATTTACAACCATCTTCAGCCAGAAGTGGATGATCCATCGCGGCCTGCTCCTGAGGTCCCAACCATCATAGAAGTCAGTCTTCAGCCAATTCGATTCATTCCACATGATATCAAGAAATGGCTGATCGCACTGGATACAGCAAAGGCTATGGGCCCATACACCATCCCAGCTGTCGTGCTAAAGTCTTGAGTTCCAGAACTAGCTGAGCCTCTAGCCAAGCTGTTCCAGTACAGCTACAACACTGACATCTACACGACAATGTGGAAAATTGCCCAGGTATGTCCTGTCCAAAAAAGCAGGACAAATCCAAACCGGTCAATTACTGCCCCATCAGTCTACACTCAATCATCAGCAAAGTGATGGAA
Source organism: Somniosus microcephalus (assembly GCF_052327205.1). Classification (NCBI taxonomy): domain Eukaryota; kingdom Metazoa; phylum Chordata; class Chondrichthyes; order Squaliformes; family Somniosidae; genus Somniosus; species Somniosus microcephalus. The sequence goes on along the minus strand of NC_140987.1, from coordinate 65,953,679 downwards.
GGTGTTGTCGACAGTGCTATCAAGTGGCACTTACCAATAACCTGTTCACCAATGCTCAGTTTGGGGTCTACCAGGACAACTCAGCTCCAGAACTCATTACAGCCTTAGTCCAAATATGTAAAAAAAGCTGAATTCCAGAGGTGAGGTGAGAGTGACTGCCCTTGATATTAAGGCAGCATTTGACTGAGTGTCAATGGGAATCAGGGGGGAAACTCTCCATTGGGTGCAGTCATACCTAGTTGTTGGAGGTCAATCATCTCAGCCCCAGGAGTTCCACAGGGCAGTGTCCTAGGCCCAGCCATCTTCAGCTGCTTCATCAATGACCTTCGCTCCATCATAAGATCAGAAATGGGGATGTTCGCTGATGATTGCACAGTGTTCAGTTCCATTCACAACTCCTCAGATGATGAAGCAGTCCATGCCCGCATGCAGCAAGATCTGGATGACATTCAGGCTTGGGCTGATAAGTGGCAAGTAACATTTGTGCCACACAAGTGCCAGGCAATGACTATCTCCAACAAGCGAGAGTCTAACCACCACCTCTTGCAATTCAGTGACATGAACATTGCCGAATCCCCTACCATCAACATCCTGGGGGTCACCCTGGACCAGAAACTTAACTGGACCAGCCACATAAGAACTGGGCAAACCAAATTTGCAGTAACAGTGCAGAGGAAGAGTTCATGCAATGCATTCAAGATAGTTTTCTAGATCACTATGTCGAGGAACCTACTAGGAAATTGGCTAGTTTAGATCTAGTATTGTGCAATGAGACGAGACAGGGTTAATTAATAACCTTGTAGTAAACGAACCTCTGGGGAGCAGTGATCATAATATGTTGAGTTTGAGAGTCATTTACTTAAGTACAAAACTAGGGTCCTAAATCTGAACAAAAAAAAATGCGTAAGAGGCGAGTTGGCCAAGATAGGTTGGGAAACTAGATTAAAAGATATGACAGTAGAAAGGCGATGGCAAACATTTAAAGAAATAATTTATAATTCACAACGATATACATTCCCTTAAGGAATAAAAACACCACGGGAAAAATGGTCCACCCATGGCTATCAAGAGAAATTAAAGATAGTATTAGATTAAAGGGAGAGGCCTATAATGTGGTCAAAAAGAATAGTAAGCCTGAGGATTGGGAGGATTTTAGAATTCAGCAAAGGAGGACCAAGAAATTGATAAAGAACCAGAAAATAGAATACTTGAGTAAACTAGCAAGAGACATAAAAACAAATTGTAAAAGCTTTTATAGGTATGTAAAAAGGAAAAGATCAGCAAAAGTAAATGTGGGTCCCTTACAGGCAGAGAAAGGAGAAATTATAATGGGGAATAAGGAAATGGCAGTGAACTTTTTTTAATACTTTAGCCGCGATTTCCCCAACCTCGACGGGTCCGGGCAGGTGACGTCGCTGGCGGGTCTTGACCCCGCTGCTGGTCCCAGCCCGCTCTGTAGAATTATTTTACATTGATTGGGCTTGTTAAGCCTGCCCACGTGTTTGCCAGCTAATTGAAGGAAGTGGGTCTCAGCTGGTTTCCTTAAAGGGACCATGTGCAAATTTATTTTGACATTTTGTGCTGTCAGTGTTCTAAACCATTGAGGTGCTGTAAACACTGACAAGCACTGCACAGAGGTTCACGGCTGCACCCAAGCTCTCTCATGACTCCCTCCATATGCTTATGGAGGGAGTCACAGCACGCAGGGAAGTTCTGTTCCCTTCCAATGAGCGGAAGACACCAACCCCAGGAGATCAACGCAGCCTGGTTTCACAGGAGGGCAGGAGCAGGGATGTCATAAGGAGGACCAGTCTGCAGTGGTGCAAACCTTTCAATGATCTCAGTAGATCACGAAATGTTACTGCAAAGCCACACTCAACCTCATCCTGCTGTGCCACTCATCACATCCCCATCACTCTGCCTTCCCTACCCTACTCCTGCACATCCTTACACCAACTTACCTTGCAGCTCCACCCATACCTCTCTATCTACATTATCACTTCCCCATCTCACTAGCCACCCCTCACACTCACCCTTATCCAACTGCAAGCATACCAACCAATAACACACAAGAGTAGGCACCTGTGTGTTTTAGCCAATGTTCATGTAAAGTTTCTGTTAATGCGGTGTCAAACATTGAAACCTTTATTTTGAATACTTTGCATTCTTGGACAGATTTGTGTGCACCTTTGGAAGTGGCTTAGTGAGTTGCAGTGAATGGTGAGACATAACGGTACCCCCAGCAATGGTGATGAGTGTGAAAGGAATGGCTTGGGCATTGTAGGGATGCTTTATGGTGTTACATAGAAACATAGAAGATAGGAGCAGGAGTAGGCCATTCGGCCCCTCGAGCCTGCTCCGCCATTCAATGATATCATGGCTGATCATGGGGTGTGATGGGGTGTGGGGTGGTGCCAACCTGGCACATCATGTGGCAGCCAGGGTGTACAGCATCAAGTGAAGTAAATCTGGCCATGGTGAGGCCATCGCTGGTGTCTCAGGCAGAAATGTTGTCCGGTGCTGATGCCCTGCATCCTGTGCAGCATCAGTTGATTGCAGAGAAGGTTGGTGTTGTTGTTGGTGCTGCTGGTGTGCCTGGTGCTGTAGGTGTTGGGGCTGATCATGGTGGGATTCTGAATCATAGAATTATAGAAATTTACAGCACAGAAGGAGGCCATTTCGGCCCATCGTGTCCGCGCCGGCCGACAAAGAGCTATTCAGCCTAATCCCACTTTCTAGCTCTTGGTCGTAGCCCTGTAGGTTACAGTGTGGCAGAGCCACTGAGGGACTTTGAGCAACTGTACATAATTCCCTTTAACGAGGTTTTACTCCAACCTAAGCCTGTACCAGTCTGTTAGTGATTTCTGTGTTTGTACATACAGTTTGCATGCACGTGGCGCGGTCCCTTTAAGACTGCGGCAAAGCGTGGGTAAACGCGATGACATCATGCCGCTAATCACGTGACCACCCAAGCGTGGGAGAAACGTGATGACATCATGACGCCATCCACAGGACCGCCCTGGCAGTCCTCGTGGAGCCTCCGACCAGCAAAGACCTGTTTTCATAGTTCTCCTGTATCGATCTCGACAACCTGTTTAAACTCATTAGTTCTGCATTAAAACATGTTTGTTTGATCGCCTGAGTCGACCTCAGTTCTTAGATAGGAATTGGGCAATTCCTACATTGGTGACCCCGTCTTTTGCGAACGTTTTTCGCGAAAAGAACGCTACATGGAGGCCAACGCCGTTTCGTTGAAGCTACCGCAGTTCTGGGAGCAGCAGGCGACCTCGTGTTTCATCCAGGTCGAAGCCCAGTTCGCTCTGAGAGGCATCGTTGCAGATGAAACTAAATACCTTTATGTGGTCTCGGCAATCGAAAGCTCCACCGCCTCGCGGATCATCAGCCTCCTCGAGAACCCTCCAACGGAGGGCAAGTATGATACCATCAAGGCGCGGTTGCTGCAAATATTCGGGCTCACTAAATCAGAGCGCGCACATCGATTGCTCGCCATGCCCAGGCTGGGGGACTCCAAGCCTTCGGAATTGATGAGCCAAACGCTCACACTCCTGAGCTCCGAACCGGAATGCTTCCTTTTCCGGGAACTGTTCCTCAGCCAGCTGCCTGAGCAGGTGCAAGCTGCCCTGGCCAGATCCGAGGTAGAAGACTGCGCGGCACTCGCGGCAGAGGCGGACAAAATATTCGTGGTCACGCAGCAGTACTGCACCGCCACGAGGCGACCATCCCCCGCGGAAGCCGCCACGAGGCGCCCCTCCCCCACAGATGCTGCCACAGCCCGTCAGTCAACAGGGCTGTGTTTCTACCACGCGCAGTTCGGCGCGAAGGCAAGACGGTGCCGTCCTCCCTGCAGCTTTCCCCCCCAAAAAACAACTGCGAATAATGAGGAACGGGTCTAATGGGCGCCCCGCGGCCGCCATGGCGATCGGCAACGCGGGCAAGCTGCTTTTCATTACCGACACGCTCTCCGGCCATCGTTTTCTGTGCAACACCGGAGCGCAGTGCAGCATATTGCCAGCTTCCCTCCTCGATGTTCAGGCAGGGAAGCACGGCCTCGCCCTTCAAGCGGCCAATGGCAGAGCGATTTGGACGTTCGGCAGACGGCATGTGGAGGTTTGCTTCGGGGGGCAACGTTTTCACTGGGAGTTCGTTACGGCCAAGGTTTCTCAACCCATTCTCGGCGCGGAATTCCTGTGCGCCAACAGCCTCCTGGTCGACGTGAAAAACCGACGGTTGATCAATGCAGCAACCTTCAATTCCATCCCCTGTTACCGCAGTAACACTACATCACGCATGGTCGCCTGTGCTTTCCCGACTCCCGATGAGTTCGCCCGTCTGCTCGCAGAATTTCCTGACCTGACGAGACCCACGTTCTCCTCCACGGCCACGAAACATGGTGTGGAATACCACATCACCACCAACGGTCCCCCGGTCTACGCGTGAGCTCGGCGCCTGGATCCTGGCAAGCTGGCGGTTGCAAAGGCAGAGTTCGCCACCATGGAACGTTTAGGGATTATTCGCCGGTCGAATAGTCCCTGGTCTTCGCCCCTTCATATCGTTCCGAAGCCTGCCGACGGATGGCGACTATCGACGCCTGAACGACGCCACCACTCCGGATCGGTACCCGATCCCCCACATCCAAGATTTCTCTGCCCATTTGGCAGGAAGCAACTTCTTCTCCAAAGTCGACCTCGTCCGGGGCTACCACCAGGTCCCAATGCACCCACAGGATGTCCAGAAGACCGCGGTCATCACCCCATTCGGCCTCTTCAAATTTCTGCGCATGCCGTTTGGCTTAAAGAACGCCGCCCAGGCTTTCCAGTGCCTGATGGAGTCCGTGCTGCGGGACCTCACCTTCATCTCCATCTATCTGGATGACATTCTGATCGCCAGCTCCACCAAAGAGGAACATCTCTGTCACCTACGCTCCCTGTTTCGACGCCTCAGCCAGCACGGCCTGATTATTAACCCAGCTAAGTGCCAGTTTGGCCTGCAACATATCGATTTCCTGGGGCATCGCATCACCACAGAGGGGGCGGTTCCTTTGCAAGCGAAGGTAGAGGTGGTGACATCCTTTCCACGCCCGCAGAACATAAAGGCCCTGCAGGAATTCCTAGGCATGGTAAACTTTTATCACCATTTCGTGCCTAAGGCAGCACTGCTCATGCAGCCCCTGTACGAGGCCCTCAAGGGCAGGACCGGCAAGGACCTGGTAGACTGGTCGGTTGACATGGACTGAGCGTTCGCTGACACCAAAAGCGCCTTAGCCAGCGCGACCATGCTGGCACACCCATTACCAGGAGCCACCATCGCTCTCACCACCGACACGTCAGACTACGCAATCGGCACCGTACAGGAGCAATGGGTGAACGGGACGTGGCAGCCGTTGGCATTCTTCAGCCGACAACTTAGACGGAACGAAAGATCCTATAGCACTTTTGACAGGGAGTTGCTAGCCCTTTTTCTGGCCATCTGCCATTTTCGGTTCTTGCTGGAAGGACGTCCTTTCACCGCTTTTGTGGACCACAAGCCACTCACCTTTGCCATGGCCAAGACCGCCGAACCGTGGTCATCCCGACTGCAGCGTCAGCTGACTTACATATCCGAATTTACTACGGATATCCAGCACGTGGCCGGTAAGGACAACCTGGTGGCAGACTGCCTCTCCTGCGCGACTGTCAATGCAGTCCATCTGGGCATCGACTACGCCCTCATGGCGGCGGACCGAGTCTCGGACCCAGAAGTTCAGGCTTACCGAGCCAACATCACTAGTCTCCAGTTAGCCGACGTCGAGTTCCATTCGGCAGGTACCATGCTGCTGTGCAACGTCTCCATACGGGACCCTCGCCCTGTCGTGCCGGTCACCTGGCGCCGCAAGGTTTTCGATGCCATACATGGGTTGTCGCACCCAGGGATGAAGGCCTCGCAGAAGCTCATGTCGGCTAAATTCGTTTGGCACGGCATGCATAAGGATGTCCGTGACTGGGCCAACACCTGCGTCGTCTGTCACATCAAGGCCCCATTGGCCACCTTCATGGTTCCAGAGCGGCGTTTTGACCACGTCAATGTGGACCTGGTAGGACCACTTTCACCTTCCCATGGTTTTTCTCACATTCTGACCACGGTAGACCGCACCACCAGATGGCCAGAAGCGGTGCCCCTGTCATCCACTACTTCGGCGGACGTGGCCAGGGCGTTCATTTCTTCCTGGGTCACCCATTTTGGAGTGCCCGCTGACATTTCTTCGGATCGAGGACCGCAGTTTTCCTCCGAACTCTGGAATGCAGTGGCTCAGGGACTCGGCATCAAATTGCACCGCACTACAGCCTACCACCCTCAAGCGAATGGCCTCTGTGAACGTTTTCACAGATCACTGAAAGCCGCACTGAGGGCCAGCCTCCAGGACGCTGGATGGGCGGACAAGCTACTGTTGGGCCTTCGCACGGCTCCCAAAGAAGACCTTCACTCTTCCTCTGCAGAGTTGGTTTATGGTCAGCCGCTGCGAGTCCCAGGGGATTTCCTGCCAACGCCGACGGAGCCATGGTCCACGTCGGGCCAGCTTAACAGTCACCAGGAGGCGGCCAGATGTTTCGCGCCGGTCCCCACGTCGCGCCACGGGCTTCAGCGATCGCAAGTGCCCACAGAGCTTAAAAAGCCTGAATATGTTTTCATCCACCACGATGTGCATCGGGATCCGCTCAAGGCCCCGTATACTAGTCCTTTCCAGGTGTTAGAGGCAGGAGACAAAACCTCCAAGGTCGATGTCGGTGGTAAACTGGGCCACATTTCAGCTGACCGTTTAAAGCCGGCACACTTGGACCTCGACCGCCCCGTCGAGACAGCACAGCCACCAAGACGAGGTCGGCCACCCATCGTCGTCACACAAGTGCAATCGCCGGCTCGACCGCCAGCCGTCCAGCAGCCTCCGTTTCGGGAGTACAGGAGTCGTTCTGACAGGCTTGTCAGACCCCTTCACCATTTGACTTTTTCCGTTAAAGAGAATTCTGCGGGGGGCGCATGTGGCAGAGCCACTGAGGGACTTTGAGCAACTCTACATAATTCCCTTTAACGAGGTTTTACTCCAACCTATGCCTGTACCAGTCTGTTAGTAATTTCTGTGTTTGTACATACTGTTTGCATGCACGGGGCGTGGTCCCTTTAAGACTACGGCAAAGCGCGGGTAAATGCGATGATATCATGCCGCTAATCACCTGACCACCCAAGCGCGGGAGAAACGTGATGACGTCATGACGCCATCCACGGGACCGCCCTGGCAGTCCTCGTGGAGCCTCCGACCAGCAAAGACCTGTTTTCGGGGTTCTCCTGTATTGATCTCGACAAACTGTTTAAACTCATTAGTTCTGCATTAAAACTTGTTTGTTTGATCGCCTGAGTCGACCTCAGTTCTTAGATAGGAATTGGGCAATTCCTACAACAGCACTTTAAGTGTACATCCAAGCACTTTTTTAAATGTGGTGAGGGTTTCTGCCTCTACCACCCTTTCAGGCAGTGAGTTCCAGACACCCACCACCCTCTGGGTGAAGAAACTTTCCCTCAGATCTCCTCTAAACCACCCACTAATTACTTTAAATCTATGCCCCCTGGTTGTTGACCCCTCTGCTAAATGAAATAGGTCCATCCTATCCACTCTATCTAGGCCCCTCATAATTTTATACACCTCAATAAGGTCTCCCTTTAGCCTCCACTGTTCCAAAGAAAACAAACCCAGCCTATCCAATCTTTCCTCACCGCTAAAATTCTCCAGTCCGGGCAACATCCTCGTAAATTTCCTCTGTACCCTCTCTAGTGCAATCTCACCTTTCCTGTAATGTGGTGACCAGAACTGCATGCAGTACTCAGCTGTGGCCTAACTAGTGTTTGATACAGTTTAAGCATAACCTCCCTGCTCTTTCCTTTATTAGCCGAGGCATAGAATACAAGTATTCCGTATGCCTTCTTGAACACCTTATCTACCTGGCCTGCTACCTTCAGGGATCTGTGGAACTGCACTCCAAGGTCCCTTTGTTCCTTTATGCTTCTCAGTGTTCTACGATTTAATGTGTATTCCCTTGCCTTGTTAGCACTCCCCAAATGCATTACCTGACACTTCTCCGGATTGAATTCCATTTGCCACTGTTCTGCCCACCTGACCAGTTCATTGATATTGTAATGTCCGAGGATCAATAAGACTCAGACTGCAGGAGAACAATAAAACAGGTATTTACTGAACAGAGAGTAATTCAAGACTGAAATACAGAAGCCTGCTATGGCTTTATATACAGGTGTGGTCACTGCCGGTACTGCAGTATAGAATCAGTTCTTCTCTTAAAGGCACATACACAACAATTCCTCCCCTTTTAGATAAACAGTACATAACATTCATTTAACAACTAAATAATAACTAATTACAATTACAATTTTCTCTGTACTATATACATCAACTGAAATAATCATTTATAAGTTCAGTCTTTGAGGAGGCTTCCTGATCCTGACTGGATAGCGCCTTTTTCGAGTATCCTGTTCTTGCGGCGGAGTTGATTCTGGCTCATTGTCATTGGTTGGTTCGTCAGCTTCCAATACCACTGCTTCTGAGGTAGACGCAATCTGTACTTCGGGTTGATTACCAGGTGCACCTGCTTGTGGTATGGGTTTGGCTTGTTCCTGTGACTCTAGAATCTGGTCAGCATGGCGTCTCATGATGCTCTCTCCAACGTCCACTGTGTACATTAGTGGTCCCTGCTGTGTGCATATCGCTCCTGGCTGCCATTTTTCTGTTCGGTAGTCACAGGCCAAGACTGATTGCCCTATCTTGAAGCTCTTGGTTGGCTTCTCATTTATGTGCTGGAATTGCTTATCCTCAACATCTCGTCTTATGTTTGGTTTGAGCAAATCTAGGCGACATCTTAGCCTTCGGTTGAAGAACATTATGGCTGGAGCTTGGTTGGTGACTGCATGTTTCGCATTCCGGTAAGCAAACAAGAAATTATCCACCTTGTGTTGTAGTGGTATGTCATCATTATGAATTGCCTTTATGGCCTTTTTAAAGGTCTGAACAAACCTCTCAGCCAATCCATTTGTGGCTGGATGATATGGGGTAGATGTGTAATGCTTCACCCTATTATTCCTCAGAAACCTCCGGAAATCCTCTGACACAAACTGTGGCCCATTGTCGGAGCAAATCTGTTCTGGCAAGCCATTCCTGGTGAAGATGGTCCGTAGGACTGCAATAGTTTTCTCCGTGGTGGTGGAGGACATTTTGATGACATCTGGCCATTTTGAATGGGCGTCCACAGCGATTAGGAACATTGGCCTAGAAATTCAGTTGCGTTCGCCAGCCGTTAGCACCTTAGGAGGGGTAGATCTCGAGCGCTACGCACTTAGCGCCCGGGCGCAGGACAATCTGCGCCTACGCCCAACTTCAGTAGACTTTTAGCGCCGGCGCAAAGTGTTTGCGCGCGCTCAGCTGCGCGCGCAACTTATGACGTCATTTCGTCGTGCAACGCCCTTTGTGCGCCCCAAACCGGAACTTCAGTCGCGCCCGCCCAATGTGGGCGTGGCGGTGTTAAGAACTGTGAAGTGGAACGCAGCAGAGGCCCTGCGGGCCTCGGGGAGCGCTAATTAAAGGGCACTTACACTGAACTATAAAGGCCAGCCATTTTGCTGCAATGACTTTTCTGCAACGGATTTCTGGACAGAGACCAAGGAAGAGACCTTACGGATTTGGCCCAACATAGGAGAGGTATTTTTGGCTTCTGGCCAGAGCTTGGAAATTTGCCTCATTGTGATTTCATTGTTTGCAAGTATATTATGGGGGCTGCATGGGGTTCCAACCCTCAGTTCCAGCATTATGTGCGAAGGGCTCGCAGACGCTGTGTGAGAGGGGCAGCCATGCCTAGACGCAGAGGGGGCATTAGGCGTCGGCAATGTAGGCCTTACCCACTCAGGGAATACCGCCAGCAGGTGTCCTACCTCACCATGACTGCCGCGCAGTGTGTTAAGAGGCTGCGCTTCAGAAGGGAGGTGGTTGCAGAGACCTGCCAGCTGCTTCACAGAGATCTGCGTCCACAGCTGATATGCACGACATCTCTGTCGGTGGAAGTGAAGGTCACGGTGGCTCTGAACTTTTATGCAAGCGGCTCCTTCCAAGCCGCTGCTGGGGACATAGCTAACATCTCCCAGTTCGCCGTGCATCGCTGCATCCGGCAGGTCACCAATGCCCTTTTCACAAGGAGACACCAATTCATCTCCTTCCCCATGACCCTAGAGAGGCAGGAGCAGCGTGCAGTCGGATTTGCGAGGATCGCCGACTTCCCCATGGTGCAGGGCGCCATTGACTGCACGCATGTGGCTTTGCGGGCACCTATCGACAATGCCGAGGATTACCGCAACTGGAAGGGCGACCATTCCCTCAATGTACAGCTGGTGTGTGACCACAGGCAGCGCATCCTAGCTGTCAATGCCCGCTTTCCAGGCAGCAGCCACGATGCATTTATCCTGCGCCAGACTACTGTGGCTGACATGTTCCAGGCACAGCCTCCCCCAAGAGGATGGCTTATCGGGGACAAAGACTATCCTTTGTGTACATGGCTCATGACCCCGCTCCGCGTGCCCAGGACCCCTGCTAAGGAGGCATACAACGAAAGCCATCAAGCCACAAGGAACATCATAGAGCAAACGATTGGCGTCCTCAAGCAATGGTTCCGCTGCCTGGATCGCTCCGGCGGATCTCTGCAGTATTCGCCGGATAGAGTCTCCCAGTTCGTCGTCGTTTGCTGCATGCTGCACAACCTGGCTATCCGCAGGACTAAGGCACTGCCACCTCACGTTGGACCACCACCTCAGGAGGACGAGCAGGAGGACCATGAGGAGGAGGAGGAGGAGGAGGAGGAGTACCAGCCCAGGAGGGAGCCACAAGGTCCAAGGGCCGTCCGTCAGCGGCTTATTGAACGACACTTCTAGGCCCCCTGTCAGGGAATGGCTTGTGGCAATGAAGGCACATGAATGCAGCCGCTCCGCAAGCCCTCAGCCGGTTAACGCAACAACCACTTGAAACATCACACATGGACAAGCTGAATAAAGAAAAAGCTTTATTGAACAAACTCAGGGCCCTTCCCACATGAAACCCAAAAACAGACAACACCCCCAAAAAACAGTCAAAAACATATCTCACTCCCACAACCTGGGGAGGAATAACAAAACTTGTCCATCCAAATGGCCTTCATCCTCGGCCTTACCAAAAGAACCCCCCCCCATAGACAACACAACCACCCCCATATAAAAAAACATTTGCCAACACACTCTACTTTGTGTGCCGAGAGGGCGAGTCCTTGTCCAGGCTTTTCCGGCCCCTGGCCGACCTGCTGCTCCGCCTCAACCTGGGCCCTGTGGGTGCTGCAAGGCTGGAGGAAGGCTCCTGAGGGGCACATTGCGTGACGGCAGAAGCCCTTGGGGGTCGGCCTAGACGAGCTCTGGCCCTCGAGGGGCCGGTTGCTGACTGCTGCAGCTGTGGCTGGGCAGCATCAGTCCCTCCAGCAGCTCGTTGCAGCTTCGCTGGGGGAGTGGCAGTGGCGGCTGCAGCAATGGGGGCAAGCTGGCTGATGCCAGGCGCTCGCTGCTCGCCTGAGACACTGGCACTCGGCTGGGCTGGCACTGCAGCAAGCGCAGCAATCTGGTGAAGGCCAGACCGCTGTGCTGCTGCAGCGCAGCGGGTGCCCTGGCGATGCCTGCCTGACACAGCGAGTGTGGCAGCAGTGAGTGCCCGTACTGCCCTGGTCTGTGCCCGCATCAGACCAGCCAGTGACTGCACGGCACCACTGATCAACTGTCCACTCGCTGCCTGTGCTGCCCTGAATTCGTCCCGACTCGCGTCCTGTGCTGCCCTGAATTCGGCCCGACTCGCGTCCTGTGCTGCCCTCAATTCGGCCCGACTCGCGTCCTGTGATGCCCCGAATTCGGCCCGACTCGCGTCCTGTGATGCCCCGAATTGTTCAAGACCCCTGGCCTGTGCTGCCGCGAGTTGTTCGAAACCCCTGGCCTGTGAGGCCCCGAAATCGGACACACTATGAGCCAGGGACTCAATGGCCTCAGGCAACCATGCCACAACCCCCATGAACTCGGTGTGCCGACGATCCGAGTCCGCGGACATTTGATCAAGGAGGCGCACCTCCTGGGCGAGGACCGTCTCCGGACTGGAGGCCGGACTCTCCCTCTGGGGAGAAGGCCGCCGAGCTGCCCGACCCTTCCCGCGTGGCTGCACGCCACTGGGCCCAGCAACTACACTCCTCTGCAACACTTCCCCTCTCTGGGGAGAAGGCAGCCGAGCTGCCCGACCCTTCCCGCGTGGCTGGACGCCACTGGGCACAGGAGCTACACCCCCCTGCAACACTTCCCCCTGGCTCTCCTCCAGGGAAGACGTGTCCCCTCCATTGCCATCCCCTGGCGCGGATGAGGGTTCCCCCGATGGGCCGCCTTCCTCTTGCTCCTCCTTGTCCTCCTCTTCCGAGGGACTGACACTCGCAGCTTCAGGGACCTCCTCCTCACCAGCTGAAAGCAGGAAGGCACAAGAGTAGCTTTAGAGTGAGGACAGGGCGTGTGCGAGGGAGGCATGAGTGGTGGCATTCTGCGCATTGGTCGGACAGTGGCAAAGGATGTAGATCTGAAGCGCAAAGGGAACGAGAGAGGTCCAAAAGGTCATGTCCTTACCACTGGGGCCCAGCACAGGGTCGGCATCTCCAATTGCAACGGGGCCAATCACCCGGGCACCCATGAGTCGACCCACGCGCTCCTCAAGGTCACTGAGCTGCTGGAACTGGGGACGGCCTCCCCCGGTGACAGTCCGGCTCTTCAGATTCTGGGCCAGCTTGGCCTGCAAGAGAAAGGACGGCCTCTAAGTACAGTGTGGTGCCCTGTTGTTGTGTGCACTGCCTCCCATGGTCGAATAGCTTGGCCAGTGTGGTGCCCTGTTGTTGTGTGCACTGCCTCCCATGGTCGAATAGCTTGGCCAGTGTGGTGCCCTGTTGTTGTGTGCACTGCCTCCCATGGTCGAATAGCTTGGCCAGTGTGTAAAGTGCAGAAAGTGCAATTGATGTTCATGCCAGTGCCATAGCTGCTGGATGAGGGCTGGCCATTAGGCCTTTGAGGTCCCTTTGCCCATAATGTGAGGTGCACATGCAAGGATGAGGAGGATACTGGAAAGGGTACTCACCCTGACAATCCGAGTGAGGTCGTTAAACTTTTTCCGGCATTGGACAACAGTCCGGGGGACATCGCAGGTGGCTGTGACCCTCTGGGCGATATCCCTCCAGGCTCTCCTGTACACCCTGTTGGGAGGCTTCTTGCCACTGTCCGGGAACAAGATATGGCTTCTCTTCTCCAAAGCCCTAACCAGCACCTTCAAATCATGGCCAGAGAAGCGCTGCGCTCGCTCACGGGCCCTCTGCATCCTTCCTGGCGCTATTTCTCTCCAGCAGCAGTGTTTAGACCTAGCTGGAGGGCTGCAGTATCCAGGGCGTGGCAGCAGACCAAGTCGACCCTTCCCCCTTTAAGAGCTGGCCGGCGCCAGGGTGTCTGCTGTCAATCAAAACATGACCGCACCTGCGCTGCGCCCGGCCTCGGCGGTATCAGTTTGCACCGCCGGCTTAGCGCCTAAAGATAGCCGTGCATCGCCAGTTTTAGCGCTCGAGCAAACTCCTTGGCCAAAGCTACTGAATTTCGGCGAACTGCCCTCCACTTTCCGGCGGGCGCAAACTTTAGCAGCCGCCCGACTTTACCGCCCCAAAAGTGGCTATACTGAATTTCTAGGCCATTGAGTCCATAAATGGACCAGCAAAATCAATGTGTACCTGTTGCCATGGAGATGAGGGCCACTCCCATGGATGTAGCGGGGCCTGTGGTGGAGCGTTTTGCACCTCTGGCATCCTGTGCACCTCTTGGTCATATCCTCAATTTCTTTATCGATTCCCGGCCACCACACAAATGCCCTGGCTAGGCTCTTCATTTTTACCCCTCCCAGATGACCCTCATGAAGCTCATTAAGCACTCTATCTCTCAACTTGGGTGGAATTACCACTCGGGATCCACACATCAAGGTCCCCTGGCACACTGACAGCTGTTCTCTCCTTGGCGAGAATGCTGGCAACAGTGAGTCGCCATGTGCTGGCCATCCCTTCACCATCAAATCATAGACCCGAGAGAGTGTCGGGTCATTTCGGGTTTCCTTCTCTATACTTGAGTTTGTAACAGGTAGACATTCGACTATGGTCGCATGGAATATCTCAACAGGGTCCACTGCAGGTGCTTCATCTACCGTAGGCAATGGTAGGCGCGACAGCCCATCAGCGTTTCCATGCTGTTTCGTACCCTTGTACTCTATGTCGTACTGATGTGCCCCTAGAAAAAGTGACCATCTTTGCAGCCGTTGTGCCGTCATCACCGGAACGCCCTTCTTTGGGTTAAAAATGGAGACCAGGGGCTGATGATCAGTCAGTAGGGTGAATTTCTGCCCGTGCAGATAGTGATTGAACTTCTTCACCCCCCACACCAGTCTGAGGGCCTCCCTGTCAATCTGGGCATAGTTACGCTCAGCTGAGGTTAACTAGCGCGACGCAAAGGCTATTGGCCTCTCTGAACCGTCAGGGAATTTGTGTGACAGCACCGCTCCGATGCCGTAGGGAGACGCATCACATGTTAACCGAATCGGTAGTGTTGGATTGTAGTGGGCCAATATGTCTTTTGAAGTGATTAGGCATTTACATTTCTGAAAGGCACGCTTACACTCATCACTCCATTTCCATGTTACTCCAGTTTGCAGTAGGGCATTCAGTGGGTGCAGAATTGTAGATAAATTCGGCAAGAACTTATGGTAGTGGTTCACCAACCCGAGGAACGACCTCAGTTGCGACACATTTTCCGGTGCTGGAGCCTTGACTACAGCCTCAATCTTGTCCGGCGACTTATGCAACCCTTCCTCATCGAGATTTGTCTCCTGAAGAACTCGCATTTGGGGCGGTTGGCTCGTAGCCCATATTCCTGTAATCTCGTGAGCACCTGCTCCAGGTTGGCAAGGTGTTCACTGTCATTTTCACCCGTAACCAGGATGCCGTCCAAATAACACTGGGTCCCCGGGATCCCTTGCAGGACTTGTTCCATTGCCCTCTGCCAAATAGCCGGGGCTGATGCTACCCCGAATACCAGTCGATTGTACTGGTAAAAGCCTTTGTGAGTGTTTATCGTGAGGCATTTCCAAGACGCTTCTTCCACCTCCATTTGTAGATACGCTTGGGCCAGATCAATCTTTGTAAAGCATTTCCCTCCAGATAGTGAGGCGAAAATATCTTCTATCCGTGGAAGTGGATATTGTACTGTGTGCAGGACTGTGTTCACAGTTACCTTGAAGTCCCCACAGATGCGAACCTTCTTCGGTTCCCCAGGCATGCTGCTCAATGATTTCTTCATTACAGGAATGATGGGTGTGGCCCACTCGCTCCAGTCCACCTTGGACAGCACACGCGAATGCTCCAGACGCTCCTGCTCTGCTTCAACGGCTGGGCGGATCGCGTAAGGTACCGGTCTGGCCTTAAAAAATTTTGGGTTTGCGTTATCTTCGATTTTTATCGTTGCCGTTACTCCTTTTAGAGTCCCAAGTCCTTGTTGGAACACCTCTTTCGCGTCAGTTAGAATTTTTGACAGTCGTCCAGGTGTGACGTCATCATCCTTTTTATCAGTCACAGTTAGCGCCTGAATGGAATGCCAATCCAATTGTATTTTTCGGATCCATTCACGTCCCAATAATGGTGGTCCTCCATCTGGTAGTATATATAGATACAGTTTCTGTGTTTCCTTGCCGTTGTATTCAACTGGCACCCTTATTTTTCCTCTGGGGTAGACTTTTTGCCCCGTGTATGTCTTCAATACAATGGACGTGTCCTTCAAGGGTATGTGTGAGAATAGCCGCTCATAGTCTCGTCGTACAAAATGCTGGTGAGGCCACAGCTGGAGTACTGTGTGCAGTTCTGGTCGCCTCACTATAGGAAGGATGTGATTGCTTTGGAGAGGGTGCAGAGAAGATTCACCAGGATGTTACCTGGGATGGAACGCCTCAGCTATGAAGAGAGGCTGGACAGGCTGGGGTTGTTTTCCTTGGAGCAAAGAAGGCTGAGGGGGGACCTGATTGAGGTGTACAAAATGATGAGGGGCATAGATAGGGTAGATAAAGAGGAACTTTTCCCCTTAGTAGGGGGGTCAATAACAAGGGGGCATAGATTCAGGGTAAGGGGCAGGAGATTTAGAGGGGATTTGAGGAGGATCTTCTTCACCCAGAGGGTGGTTGGAATGTGGAACTCAATGCCTGAAAGGGTGGTGGAGGCAGGAACCCTCACAACATTCAAGAAGCATTTGGATGAGCACTTGAAATGCCATTGCATACAAGGCTATGGACCAAATGCTGGAAAATGGGATTAGACTGGACAGGGATGGATGGGCGGCGCAGACACGATGGGCCGAAGGGCCTCTTTCTGTGCTGTAAAACTCTATGACTCTATGAAACTCTATGACTCTATGATTCATGACAGTTAGGGCTGATCCTGTGTCCAATTCCATCTTTACTGGGGACCCTGCTATCATGAGGGTGACCCAAATGGTTCGGTGATCCTCCTTTGCGATCACATTGTGTAAGTTTAGACAACTTAGTCTCCTGCTCCCGGAGTCCTTATCACTCTCCTGATCTTCCGAACTACTGTCTGTCAATTTCTTTACTTTCTTGTTCTTTTCTTTCCCCGCGTTCTATCCTCTCCACACTGCCCTGTTCTTGAGCACTGACCGCGCCCTGTGTGCTTCACCCTCTCTCTCTCTCTTCCTACCAACGACGCTGCACGGCCCCTTTGCAGAGCCGCTCGATCGAGCCCGAGCCCGCCGCAGTCCGGAAGGGTCACTGCACTACCTGCTACCAGCACGACTTGCTGGAACACCTCGACTGGGGAGCAAGGCCCAGCTCTCCACAGCCTCCCCTGCAACTCTCCGATTGATCCCTGGGCGGTTGCCCGCGGTCGACGCCCGCCGTTCTGACTTCGACCTCCAAGAAGCTTCTCTTCAGGGAAAAGATCCCCGTGAGGTGATGCAGTACTGCAGGTGAGTTCAAACCTGCCCGTCGCCAGTGTAATGTCCGAGGATCAATAAGACTCAGACTGCAGGAGAACAATAAAACAGGTATTTACTGAACAGAGAGTAATTCAAGACTGAAATACCGAAGCCTGCTATGGCTTTATATACAGGGGTGGTCACTGCCGGTACTGCAGTATAGAATCAGTTCTTCTCTTATAGGCACATACACAACAGATATCTTCCTGCAGTCTACAGCTTTCTTCTTCATTATCAACCACACAGCCGATTTTAGTATCATCTGCAAACTTCTTTATCATACCCCCTATATTCAAGTCTAAATCATTGATATATACCACAAAAAGCAAGGGACCCAGTACTGAGCCCTGCGGAACCCCACTGGAAACAGCTTTCCAGTCACAAAAACACCCATCAACCATTACCCTTTGCTTCCTGCCTCTGAGCCAATTTTGGATCCAACTTGCCACTTTACACTGGATCCCATGGGCTTTTACTTTCGTGAACAGTCTGCCATGTGGGACCTTATCAAAAGCCTTGCTAAAATCCATATACACTACATCAAACGCACTACCCTCATTGACCCTTCTTGTTACCTCCTCAAAAAATTGAATTAAGTTAGTCAGACACGACCTTCCCTTAACAAATCTATGCTGACAGTCGTTGATTAATCTGTGTCTTTCTAAATGAAGATTTATCCTGTCCCTCAGAATGTTTTCCAATAATTTTCTCACCACCGAGGTTAGGCTGACTGGCCTGTAATTACTCGGTCTATCCCTTTCTCCCTTTTTAAAGAAAGGTACAACATTAGCAGTCCTCCAGTCCTCTGGCACCACACCTGTAGCCAGAGAGGATTGGAAAATGATGGTCAGAGCCTCTGCTATTTCCTCTTTTGCTTCTCTGAACAACCTGGGATATATTTCATCCGGGCCTGGGGATTTATCCACTTTGAAAGCTGCTAAGCCCCTTAATACTTCCTCTCTCACTATGTTTATTTCATCTAATATTTCACACTCCTCCTCCCTGATTGCAATGTCTGCTTCATCCCTCTCTTTTGTGAAAACAGACGCAAATATTCATTAAGAACCAGACCCACGTCTTCCGCCTCCATATGCAGATTACCTTTATGGTCTCTAATAGGCCCTACTCTTACTTTAGTTATCCTCTTACTCTTAAAGTATTTATAAAACATCTTTGGGTTTTCTTTGATTTTATTTGCCAACATTTTTTCATGCTCTCTCTTTGCTTTCCTAATTTCCTTTTTAATTGCACCCCTGTACTTTCTATACTCCTGTAGAGTTTCTGCAGTATTGAGCCCTTGGTATCTGTCATAAGCCTCCCTTTTTTTCTTTATCCTACACTGCATGTCCCTTGACATCCAGGCTCTAGATTTGTTAGTCCCACCCTTTTTCTTAAAGGAAACATACTTGCTCTGAACCCTCAGCATCTCCTCCTTGAATGCCTCCCACTGCTTTGACACTGATTTACCTTCAAGTAGCTATTTCCAGTCCACTTCAGCTAAATCCCATCTTAGCTTAGCAAAATTGGCTTTTCTCCAGTTGAGAACTGAAGACCAAGGTGAGATTTTTTCAAGGGCACCGATGCTGATGTAATAGATGGCAGGTGAACTTGAGATGACAGAAGCGATCTGTCAATGGTGAGAGAGGTTGTTCCAATGAGGTGACACTGGATAGAGAGTTTGCTCCAAACACTTGCAAGCTGCACAAAGTTCAATCTGTCTTCCAAATGCAGTAAGCAACAGCTTCTGAGCTTGGAAAGTGAGCAGCTGTGAGATGGGAGCTTTTATAGCACATTTGTAGCTGTCAAGTAAAGAGATGATTCCATGGTCATGCAACTCCCGACCTGCTTACCTGAAGTGATCCCCGAGCAGCGTGGACCCCGTGGGCGACCTCGTAAAATTGTAAGGTGAGCTCAAAATACATCTTAATGGGCTGTTAACAAGATCATAATGAATTGCATTGCCTCCCCTGCCACTACGTTTCGGGTCTGTTCAGCCCTGACAGATCCGACATCTGGGAAAGTTGCATGGCAGCGGTGTAAGATTCGCAATTTTCAGCAAAAATCACGCAAGAAAACTGGATAAAATAAGACTGTTTATTGACCAAAGTAAGCTTGCACAGAAAAACCTTTGATAAAAGGGCATACAAAATGGCCGCCAGGCCCCGTGATCAGTTTCTGAACCATTTTATTTCTGTTACTGCAAGCCAGGCAGGCTTGTGGATTGAAGACAGTGAGCCCGCGAAAGCCAGTATCTGGGAACCGAAACTCAGAGGAACAGCATACATATTCAATGGATTACAAGTACAGGATGGGGCCCATCAAGATATGGGCGGACAATGCAAAATCACTCATACCCATTTATTGTACAAAGGAAAAACCGTTTAGCAGCCATCAAGGAAAATCTCCGGACCGATCAATATGCGAACCGAGCCGCGGTGACAATGCAAAAGACATTAAAAGACATTATCAGCCAGGAAGGCCAGTTTAAGTTATCATCGGCTCCGTTACAAGACAAAGCGCCCCTGCAGAGATTTCTGCCCGCCAAAATTAATACAAAGACAGGACTATGATTTGGTGGGAGATAAGACTGTTCCAAAAGAGTATAACTATGGACTGAAAGTCCATATACGTTACTTCAACTTCTTCGGACGGGGCCAGGATCGGCGCCTCTTCCACTTCGGCAGATGCAGGATCGATGAAAACGTTTTCGTCTTTTTAAAGACGGACGGTTTCGGTAAAAGGACAACGTGGTCGGTGTTCAGCCAAACAAGGCTCGGCCACGACGAGAAGACGACGAGGGTGGCTCGGGTACTGGGGTCGGGAGATCATCGACGACCCAGGCCGACGGAGAAGAAACCCTCTGGAGAACCGACCAGGCCGGAGACAAAAAGACAGTCCGGGCCTAACACTTCCGTGTCTCAACATCCCATTGGGTTGTTGTTCTACTCCATGAATAAAAATCCATGACAGGCTTAGTGGATCTCAACCTTGACGAGCGCTCATCGAGGCTGTGTCTACCCCATCGCCTCGAGAGAGAGAGAGAGAGAGAGAGAGAGAATATCGACAGCGCCAGAAGTTTCCAAATCCACGTGACGACGGAAAGCGGTGCCAAAAGGGCTGCGAACCCCCCTTTCTCACGATTTCGAGAGTGGTGAGCATGATCCCAGGTTCCACAGGTCGAAACTTAGTTTAGGTATAGGGGAGGGAGTTAAGGGAAATCGTAATGTGTTTCCCCTTTTACGATGTGCCGTGTGTTCCCCATTTCCATAGAGTCAAGTTCATAAATTTGTGCATGATTGTAGTTACTTTAATCTGTGCCTATGACATGTATTTTGTAATGCTTCAAACTGTTTAAAAATAAAAGCATCCATTTCGTGCTATTCAGCCTGGTCTATTGAGTCCTTTTCTCTGCACTACTGTTCTCTGCATCTAAGTCCAAGGTCTAGAACCGTAGGGGGAGTGGGTCAAACCACTCAAGGGTAATTCTTGCACGAAGCCTGGCAGGAGGCCAGAACGGGCAAGAGAACAGGAAAAAAAACCCTACAGAAATGGCGACCGCGGCAGGACCTTGGCAGCAGGAAAGTAGTGTGTTAGATCAAGATCTGAATAAACGAAATGTGATGGATGAAAGAATAGCAGATTATGTTTTCGGAAAAGTCAACCTCACAAAACAATGGATATCTGATCTATTAAGGGATAGGCGCCCGCTAGACGCAGCCATCAAGTGGACAGCGGGTAGAGAGCATAAGAAATCTGTAGAAAAGGCGGTCTGGCTGATGTGCTACAAGAAGCAAGTCCAGCTTTTGGACCAGGTAGTTGCAGCACAGACAGTCCAGATCAACGGCTTGCTTAAAGACGTAGAGGAAAAGGTTGCGGGAGGTCAAAAACTGATTGAATCGCTTGACGCGCTGAATCAGGAACGCCGCTCCGTAATTCGCTGCCACGAAACCCGGGTAGAATATTTAAAATGTCAGGTCGTTGAGGCCAAGGCCAGTGAAGGTAGAATGAGAGAGAGGTGTTTCCGTCTAGCCAAACAAGTAGATGCCCAAGAGGAAAAGCTCCTGGGAGCCAGGGCAGCATATAAGATGGCCATGGAGGATAGATCTGAGAACACCGACCACAGCGCTTGCCGCCGGGAGCTAGAGGACCTGAGAAAGGCCCTAGTGAAGGCAAACGGGTTGGTGTGTCTCATAAATCCACCAGCGAGTCAGCTGTTGCTAGCCAAGGAATCCAAAAGACCGATTCCACAAGAGGCAGTTGGGGTACCAACCCCCGAACCCTCTGCGCCTCCTGCCTATGAGGAGTCTTGGACTCCGGGACAGGAGACGGAGGCGGTAGAGGAAGAGAGCCCTGAGGTAGAGCAACCCCAGGCAGTAGAGTCGGGGCCAGCGCCATTGTGTCCAACGAGGCACCGGAAGCTCGGTCCAAATGAAGAAAATGGCGATGACGGACCCCTTGAGAGTCAGATCATAATGCCTCATAGCGCACGACAGCTAAGAGAGATGATAAGTCACATCCCAAAACTCTCCGAGTCAGGAGATCCCTCCGTGCATTTCAGGGACGTGGAGCAGACCGCAGCAGTCAATGACTGCGACGGGGTTGAACAGTCTAAAATGCTGCTGTTCTCCCTGGACAGTTCGCTCCTCCAGTGTCTCCCTGACGAGAGCAAGAGAGGGCACAGGGACTATGAGTTGCTACGGGATGAGATTCTGGAGATCATGGGAGAGGGGGACGGAACTCCGTTCCTCCGTTTAGAAAAGACAGTGCAGCTAGAGGGAGAACCCCCACGGGTTTTCGCCGACAGGTTGTGGCCAGTGTATCGGCGCAGCTGCCCGGGCGGGCCGGCCCGGGCTGGGCTGGATGGCGAACAAAGGGCTCACTGGCTTCGGTGCCTGGTAGCAGGTTGCCTGCCAGTAGTGAAGGAACAGGCCAAAGCATGGTTTGACCCCACCAACGCCCGCTCCACGGAGGATCTAGTGCTAGATCAGCTCACGATCAGTTATAGGAATAACATAAGAACATAAGAACATAAGAAATAGGAGCAGGAGTAGGCCAATCGGCCCCTCGAGCCTGCTCCACCATTCAATAAGATCATGGCTGATCTGATCCTAACCTCAAATCTTCTATCACTCTGCATCCACCCAAACCCATGTGATCTCCCGGGAGAGGCGAAAAACCAGATAAAGAACCAATGGCCAATTTGGGAGAAAAAAATCTGGGAAA
This sequence comes from Somniosus microcephalus, assembly GCF_052327205.1. NCBI lineage: Eukaryota > Metazoa > Chordata > Chondrichthyes > Squaliformes > Somniosidae > Somniosus > Somniosus microcephalus. Next base: position 65,931,308 of record NC_140987.1, on the reverse strand, counting down.
TTCCTCTCCGACCCATCTAGGCGATCGAAATTCTTCCAGGAGATCACTCTGTCCCTATATTTTCTACAGTACTTACCTCCTGTAAAGGCGATCTCCACCCCAGCCAGGAACAGGAATAAAACCATCTCCTGAAATCTAACAGAATTAGAACACAGTAGGAGCAGAACAAGGCTACACGGCCCCTGGGCCCACTCCACTACCCACAGGGCCATGACCATTCCGAACCCAGACTCATGTCCAATTTCCTGCCCGCTCCCCGTAACCCTTAATTCCCTTTACTTCTAGGAAACTATCTATTTCTGTTTTAAATTTATTTAATGATGTAGCTTCCACAGCTTTCTGGGGCAGCAAATTCCACAAACCTACCACCCTCTGAGTGAAGAAGTTTCTCCTCATCTCAGTTTTGAATGAGCAGCCCCTTATTTTAAGGTTATGCCCCCTAGTTCTAGTTTCACCCATCATTGGGAACATCCTCACCGCATCCACCCGATCAAGCCCCTTCACAATCTTATATGTTTCAATAAGATCGCCTCTCATTCTTCTGAACTCCAATGAGTAGAGTCCCAATCTACTCAACCTCTCCTCATATGACCACCCCCTCATCCCCGGGATTAACCGAGTGAACCTTCTTTGTACTGACTCGAGAGCAAGTACGTCTTTTCTTAAGTATGGACACCAAAACTGTATGCAGTATTCCAGGTGCGGCCTCACCAATACCTTGTACAACTGCAGCAATACCTCCCTGTTTTTATATTCCAACCCCCTAGCAATAAAAGCCAACATTCCATTGGCCTTCTTAATCACTTGCTGCACCTGCATACTAACTTTTTGAGTTTCATGCACCAGGACCCCCAGATCCCTTTGTACTACAGTACTTTCCAGTTTCTTGCCATTAAGATAATAACTTGCTCTATGATTTTTCCTGCCAAAGTGCATAACCTCACACTTTCCAGTATTGTATTCCATCTGCCAAATCTCTGCCCACTTACTTAGCCTGTCTATGTCCCCTTGCAGGTTTTTTATGTCCTCCTCACTCACTACTTTCCGTCCCATCTTTGTATCATCTGCAAACTTTGATATGTTACACTCGGTCCCCTCCTCCAAATCGTTAATATAGATTGTAAAGAGTTGGGGACCCAGCACTGACCCCTGCGGAACACCACTAGTTACTGGTTGCCAATCTGAGAACGAACCATTTATCCCAACTCTCTGCTTTCTGTTAGAGAGCCAATCCTCCACCCACGCCAGAATATTACCCCCAATCCCGTGATTTTTTATCTTGAGCAATAATCTTTTGTGTGGCACCTTGTCAAATGCCTTTTGGAAGTCTAAATACACTACGTCCACTGGTTCCCCTTTATCCACCCTGTATGTTACTTCCTCAAAAAACTCAAGCAAATTTGTTAAACACGACTTCCCCTTCATGAAACCATGCTGAGTTTGCCCTATTAAATTATGTTTATCCAAATGTCCCGTTACTGTCTCCTTAATAATGGACTCTAACATTTTACCAACCACAGATGTTAGGCTAACAGGTCTATAGTTTCCAGCCTTCTGCCTACTACCCTTTTTAAATAAGGGTGTTACATTAGCAGTTTTCCAATCTGCCGGGACCTTTGCTGAGTCCAGTGAGTTTTGGAAAATTATTACCAATGCATCCACAATCCCTACCGCTACTTCCCTCAAGACCCTGGGATGCAAGCCATCAGGTCCAGGGGATTTATCCGCCTTGAGTCCCATTATTTTACCAAGTACCACTTCCTTAGTGATTTTAATTGTATTTAGTTCCTCCCCCCCTAGAGCCCCCTGTTTGTCCAGTGTTGGGATATTCTTAGTGTCCTCTACTGTAAAGACTGATACAAAATAATTGTTCAGTGTTTTTGCCATCTCCATGTTTCCCACCATTAATTTCCCGGTCTCATCCTCTAAGGGACCAACATTTACTTTAGCCACCCTTTTTCTTTTTATATAACTGTAGAAACTTTTACTGTCTGTTTTTATATTTTTTGCTAATTTACTTTCATAATCTATCTTCCCTTTCTTAATCAATCTTTTTGTTATTTTTTGCTGTCTTTTAAAGACTTCCCAATCTTCCATCCTCCCACTAGATTTGGCTACCTTATATGCCCTTGTTTTTAGTCGGATACTATCCTTAATTACTTTACTTAGCCACGGATGGCTATCTTTTCTTTTACACCCTTTTTTCCTCAGTGGAATATATTTTTTTTGGAAGTTGTAAAATAACTCCTTAAATGTACACCACTGGTCATGTACCGTCTTACCCTTTAATCTATTTTCCCAGTCCACTCTAATTAATTCCGCTCTCATACCTTCATAGTCTCCTTTATTCAAGCTCAGCACGCTTGTTTGAGATCCAACCTTCTCACCCTCTAATTGAATATGGAACTCAACCATGTTATGGTCACTCATTCCAAGGGGATCCTTTACTAGGACATTTTTAATTAATCCTGTCTCATTACACAGGACCAAATCTAAGGTTGCTTGCCCCCTGGTCGGTTCAGTTACATACTGCTCAAGAAACCCATCCCTAATACACTCAATGAACTCTTCCTCAAGGCTGCTCTGCCCAATTTGATTTGTCCAGTTAATATGAAAATTAAAATCCCCCATAATTATAGCTGTTCCCTTATTACAAGCCTCAACTATTTCCTGATTAATACTCCGTCCAACAGAGTTGCAACTGTTCGGAGGCCTATAGACTACACCCACTAGTGTTTTTTTCCCCTTATTATTCCTTACCTCCACCCAAACTGTTTCACTATCCTGCTCCTTTGACCCAATATCATTTCTCTGTATTATAGTGATTCCTTCCTTTATTAACATAGCCACCCCACCTCCTCTCCCTTCCTGCCTGTCCTTCCTGATTGTTAAATAACCTGGTATGTTTAATTCCCAGTCATGGTCACCCTGCAGCCATGTTTCTGTAATGGCCACAAGATCATACCCATATGTCATTATTTGTGCCGTTAACTCATTCATTTTGTTACGAATGCTACGTGCATTCAGATAAAGAACTTTTAAATATGTTTTGTAACACTTAGTTCCTGTTTTTTCCCTTTTTAGTACTTTACTTTTTACTCCATGCCTTCTGTCCCTTCCTGACACATTCTGTTTTTTAATTCCCCCACTGCTACCTAAGTCTATGACCTTCTCTGTTGTCATTTCTATTATTTGCTCTCTAGAAACCTCCCCCCCACTAATTAGTTTAAAGCCCTCTCTACAGCCCTAGTTATATGATTCGCCAGGACTCTAGTCCCAGCACTGGCCAAGTGGAGTCCGTCCCAACAGAACAGCTCCCTCCTGTCCCAGTACTGGTGCCAGTGTCCCAAGAAGCAAAACCCATTTCTCCCACACCAGTCTTTGAGCCACGCATTTAACTCTTTAATTTTATTTATCCTAGCCAAATTCGCTCGTGGCTCAGGTAATAACCCAGAGATTATTACCCTTGAGGTTCTGTTTTTTAATTTGACCCCTAGCTGCTCATACTCCTTTAACAGAACCATCTTCCTTGTCCTATCTACGTCGTTTGTACCAGCATGGACCACGACAACTGGATCCTCCCCCTCCCACTGCAAGTTTCTTTCCAGCCCAAAAGAGATGTCCTTAACCCTGGCACCAGGCAGGCAACACAGCCTTCGGGACTCCCGCTCTTGACTGCAGAGAACCCTACCTATCCCCCTAATGATACTATCCCCTACCACTACAACATTTCTTTTTACTCCCTCCACTTGAATGGCCCCCTGTACCACGGTGCTGTGGCCAGGTTGCTCATCCTCCCTGCAGTCCCCGCTCCCGCCCTCACAGGGAGTAAGAACCTCGATCCTGCTGGACAAGAACAAGGGCTGCGTCTCCTTCAACACTACATCCTGGATCCCTGTACCTTCCTCACTCATAGTCACACCATCCTGTCCCTGACCACGGACTACATCTGCAGTAATTAACTTCATAGGTGTGACCATCTCCTGAAACATAGAGTCCAGGAACTTCTCCCCCTCCCTGATGTGTCGCAGTGTCCGAAGCTCGGTCTCAAGCTCCATAACATGGAACTTGAGTTCCTCTAGCAGCAAACACTTGTCGCAGATGTAATCACCGTTAGCCTCAATGGGGTTCACCGGCTCCCACATCTCGCAACAGTAACACATCACCTGCTCCATTCTATATAATTAATTTAATTTCTTATTATTAGTTATGAAGACCCTGCCCAGATATATATGATAATATCACACCACTATTCGATAGGACTTACCAACTTAAAGGTATGAAAGAGAAGAGAAGGAAGAAAACCAACCAACCAGCTGATCACCAACCTTCTCCTTGAATACTGTCTGTGGAGCCTGTTTGGTTGACTCGTCTCGCTGCTCCGCCTCCACAGTGCTGTCTAAGCCTGGGAGTGGGGAATAAAACAGAGCAAAAAACACACCCTCACCTCCCACTTATCCGAACTCTCCCACTTAGCAAAACTCCAACAGCACTCAATGCACAAGGCACTCCGTGCACTGCACTAGCCCCTCCCCTTTTATACCCGGATTCTACTTCCTGTTTAAACTGCCCAAGAGTTTAAAAAACCCTGAAAAAATTAAACTTACTTCAAATAATTGACTTCTTAACACACTAAAATTCACAAAATACACTTAAATGATTTTTCTCCCACTTAGCAAAACTCCAACAGCACTCAATGCACAAAGCACTCCGTGCACTGCACTAGCCCCTCCCCTTTTATACCCGGATTCTACTTCCTGTTTAAACTGCCCAAGAGTTTAAAAAACCCTGAAAAAATTAAACTTACTTCAAATAATTGACTTCTTAACACACTAAAATTCACAAAATATACTTAAATGATTTTTCTCCCACTTAGCAAAACTCCAACAGCACTCAATGCACAAAGCACTCCGGCAAGAAAACGCCTGTTGTAAAAGGAAAGGTGCATGAGGTGAGGCCCGCAGCCTCTGCTAAAAGGGAATGGCGTCAGGAGGGAAATCGCCCTCCTCAAGCCAATAGCAGTTGTTACGGGTGTGGGAAGGAGGGTCATTGGCGCAAGGACTGTAGGAATCCTTGGAAGGATAAGAGGGAGAGAGCGTTCGCCGCAGCCCAAGATCAAGCCCAAGCCCGAGTCGCCAACGGCCCGAGAGTTTACCCAACACCAGCACAACCACAAGTGCAGGCCGCTGCCCCAACACCAGTCCAGAACCCAACCGTAGCCTCTGCCCCGACTAAAGGGGGTGGTGTGGTTGTGGACCCCGCTGCGATCGAGTCAGTCTTGGAGACTATGCGGTCTCTGATGACCTGGCAGGGGAAGGTAGTGGTTGCTAACAGCCCTATCGCCCCCGAGACCCCAGCCGAAACACCTAAATGACTGACGCCCGCGCAGCCCGTCTACTTGTGTCCGCTCCGCTATGACGCTTGGAGAAGACCTGTGGTGGAGATGGAGGTGGAGAAACAAAGGGGTAGTTACCTGTTGGATACGGGAGCTTCGTGTACCGTGATCCACACGGACAAACCTTTTGCCTCACCTCTGTCCGCCCAGGCTCCATATTTAGTAGCGGGTTTCACAGGTAGAGAACAGGCTGGCGCGTACTCCCTCCCGCTCTCCATTCAGTTGGGAGCACTCCACACCACATGGACGTGCGTCCTATTGAAGTGGAATGAGGGGGGGGGGAAAGGCATCCTCGGGGCTGATTTCTTGGTGGAACACGGGATCCTCGTGGACCTGAGAAATCACTGTCTCTGGGGAGCCGAGGGCGGTTTAGGTAAGGTAGTTGTAATCCCGGGGAAGGAAGAAAAGGGGACCCTGTGCACTATGAAGCCGTCAGGAGGTTACGATCTCGAGCTCATGATAACAAACGTCCCAACGGACTTGCAGGCGTATGTGTCAGAAAATCTGACCGCGTTCGCCACCCACAAGCACGACTGCGGGAGAGTCACTGGGTTCGAAGTCAGTGTAGACGGGGACCCCATGATCCGACCCCAAAAGCAGTATAATTTCCCCAAGGAGGCAGAACCCGACATGGAGACAGCAATACCTTCATTGGTACAGCAGGGCGTGTTGAGGACGATAGCCACCCACGTAAACTCCCCATTATGGCCGGTAAAGAAACCGGACAATTCGTGGAGAGCCACGGTGGACTACAGAGTCCTCAATAGTAATATCCCGGCCTGCGCGCCCACGGTAGCAGCAGTTGCAGACTTAATAGGGAGTATTCCAGCATCGGCGACCACATTCACAGTGCTGGACATCTCGAACGGTTTTTGGTCCATTCCGCTGCGGCGGGAGGACCAGTACAAGTTTGCCTTTACATTCAAAGGGCAACAGTACACTTGGAACTGCTTACCACAGGGTTTTCACAACAGCCCCAGCATTTTCCATCAGTGCATGGCGGGGAGTTTGAAAGAGTTCAGCCAGCCCAATCAGATAGTGCAGTATGTGGACGACTTACTCCTGTTCACAGATACAAGGGAGCAGCACGGCCCACTGTTAGCCGAATTGTTGGAACTGTTAGAAAGGAAGGGTTTCAAAGTAAACCCAAAGAAAGCCCAGATCGGCCAGCAGGAAGTCAAATTCCTGGGTCTGGCCATCCGCGAGGGAGAAAGAGCCATAGATAAGGCCAGGCGGGAATCTATACAAGATCTGCCGATTCCCAACACAGTAACGGGTGTAAGGTCCTTTTTGGGATTGACCGGGTACTGCAGAGATTTCATCGAGGACTATGCTGCCACAGCGGCCCCGCTACTTCGACTCTTACACAAGGGAGTCGAGTGGTCTTGGGACAAGGGGTGCCAGGCAGCGTTCGAGAAGTTGAAAAGAGATCTGCAGACCGCGCCAGCCCTAGGGGCCATAGATGGGGGAGAGGAGTTCTTTCTGGAGGTAGCCGCTAGTGGGGACAGCCTGAGCGCAGTGCTGCTCCAAGAGCGGCACGGCAAGCTAAGACCAGTAGTTTATTCCTCCAGGGTGCTCACGGATGTGGAGAGGAGTTTCTCCAATTGCGAACGGCATCTCCTGGCCATGCATTGGGCTGTGAACAGATCAGTGATCTTCATAGGGACCTCTCCCATTACGCTCCTCACCCATCACACCCCCACGAAGATGCTTCTGGATGGGAGGATTAAGGATGGGACCGTAAGCAGCGCTCGGATTGCGCGCTGGACCCTCCTCCTTTCCCAGATGGATCTAAAAGTTAAAGGCCTCTGCGCGCCAAGGCTCGCAGCCAATATGGCATACCCCGGGACAGCCCATCAATGTTCCGTAGAAGGGGTATGGGAAGTTAACATAGGTTTACGGGCCGGGATACATCCCACAGGCCGCGAGATCTACGTAGACGGTTCTAGCATTGTAGCTGACGGCAAGCGACTCACAGGGTGTGGAGTTTATGACCCTGCGGCAAACATTGCCCTGGCAATTAAGCTCCCCAGCACTATGAGCGCGCAGCAGGCTGAACTGTCCGCGGTGGCGTATGTGGTTACCCACCCCGAGATTTTCCCAACCCCATACACGATTTGCTCAGACAGCATGTTCACGTGCAATTCGTGTACAGAGTACCTCGCCATCTGGTCCCGACGCGGGTACACCTCCGCGGATGGGCGGCCTTTAACAGTTAAGCCCTTGCTGGAGAAGATCCTAGCAGCTGTGGGGGAGAAAGGTGAGGTGTTCATCCATAAGGTGAAGGCTCACTCCACCACAGAACCCCACAGTCAGGGCAACCAGCAGGCGGATGCGCTAGCCAGGGAGGGTGCCCGCAACGGCATTCTCTGGGACCCATACGAACCCGGACCCGTGGCGGCGATCCAAGGCAGGGAGGGAATTCCCGGGAACACAGGGGTGACACCGCCCCCAGACCTAAAGACCATCCAAACCCTGGATCCCGCCCTAATAGCAGTCCTAAAAGCCATCACAGAGGGCAAACAGGTAGAAGGTCCGTACAGTACGGCAGCCCTCACAGTCAAAGAAGGTATGCTGTTCCAAGAGGAGCAGTGGGTTGTGCCGCAGCAGCACCAGAGGGAATTCCTGCAATTGGCCCACGAGGGTCCAGGAGCGGGACACCCCGGACCTGAGGTCACCTGGCAACGGGTGGAGCAGGCGGGATGGTGGCCGGGACTTCGGGACGATGTCCGCGAGTTCTGCGCAAGCTGTCTTGTGTGTGCTGCTAACAACCCAGACCCCCACAAAAGGAAGGTGCCCATGGGGCACATCAGGAGGGTAGAGGGACCATGGCAGTCGATTCAGGTCGACTACATAGGGCCCCTGCCCGCCGCCCAGGGAGGCTATAAGTACTGCCTTGTCCTGGTAGATGTGTTCACCAAATGGGTAGAAGCCTTCCCGTGCAGAACAGCTACGGCACTGGGTACTGCTAAGATCTTGATTCGGGAAGTGTTCTCACGGTGGGGACTCCCCCGTTTTGTAGAGTCCGACCAGGGGAGTCAGTTCACCGGTCAAGTAATGCAGAACGCCCTCATGCTCTTGGGCATTGAGGGAAAGTGGCACGTAGCATACAATCCCCAGTCATCCGGGATTGTTGAGCGTATGAATCGGACCCTCAAGGAAAAGCTGAGGAAAGAGACAATGGGCTCGCCCCAGAAATGGGCGGAGGTCCTGCCTTTAGTCCTCATGGGGATCCGAGCCAGCCAGTCCAAAAGCACGGGGTATTCCCCGCACGAGTTAATGACTGGAAGGATCATGCGAACACCCACCCATGTGCTAGCCCCGGTGCTCACTGAGGGCCAGCTCCGAGAGGTGAAACGGGACAAATTCGCCCAAACCCTCTTGGAGCGCCTGAGACAGATTTATGGGCAGGCGGCTGGGAACATGGGAAGACTGCACCAGGGAAATAAACTGTTGTTGGAACCTCGGAAACAACAAGAGTGGGTAGTCGGAGACCAGGTCATGGTCCGAAACTACGCCAGGGTAGGGAGTTTTGAACCACTGTACATGGGGCCCTACAGCATTGTGGACAAGGCCAGCCCCATGGTTTATGCAGTGAAAACGCCCCGACGTACCAAATGGTTTCACATCAACCAGTGTAAACTATTTAAATCGAGTGCACAAGGGCCATCAAAGGGGACCAGGTCTGAGAACAAAAATCTTCAGCCTGTAACAGAGTCATAGACCACACAGGCTGGAACAGTAGCCTGCGTGAAGGGAGAGGCCATCCCATTGGAGTGGGAGGTCTCATCTTTTGAATGGGATTTAGGCAGGAGAGAGCACGAACAGCTCGACCCCGCCTTAGACCCAGTCATGGAGGAGGAAGAGTCAGAGGGCGACGATCCCGCCCTCGACTCAAGCTTGGGGGAGGTAGGGAATGGGGGCGGAGACTCACTACCTGTGGGGACAGGTGAGGTGGAGTCAGAAGCCACAGATCCCGACCCCGGGGGGGCGGAGCCTGAGGAAGGGGAGCTGGAGCCGGCAGCTGTGGAGGAACAACAGGCTGTGACGGTAACAGTCCCAACCCCCGGTCCATCGGCCCCGGGAGCCCGACCCAAAGCAGCCCCTCGTAGGTCAGCTCGAGCGCCACAGCCCAGAAAATTTTGGCCAGATTCTCCCCATCCTTCCCAATCACGGTTTAGAGCAGCCCCAGGAAGGCATGATCCCCGTTCAGCAGCGACAGGCTGCGGGGGATCAAAGCCAAAGATCAATGCAGCCCCACTGCAGGGTGTGGCACACGACAGGCCTCACAGGGATTCGGAAAGCCGCCCCACGGAGGGCGGCGCTGTACATAAGTTAAGTTAGATAATTATGGTCATAGTTTTAAGGAATGTAAAGTATATGGTGTTAAGAGTACAATTTTGAGGTCTGCCCGGTATGTGTGTTTGTTAGGGAGCGGGGTCCAGGAACCCGCGCGTCCAATTAATTTAGGCCAGCACCTATCGGGAGCCCGGCTACATCATTTTGTTGGTTACAGAAACCTGGGATATGATGGAAAGGATTTTCATCGCGTTCATGGCGATCGGGTGCGGGTGGGCCTACCGAGGCCGCACCAAGGACGTCATCATTTTCGGATGCTCCGGGGACACGGCCCCCATCGCAACGGATGGGACGGGGAAGCGAGAGGTTGAGGAAACCGCCACCTACTTCCACCAAGGGAGATGGCCAGGTTGGTTGGGAACAAATTCCACGGAATATTCCAGCAACTTCGGTTTTGCCTACCAAGAGACTTCGTTAACGTGCCCTCGAGTGAGGATCCTTGCGCCCAGAGTCAGCGTCACCGTGGGAAAGAGGATTTGTCTGGTGTGCAATGGGAACGTACCACTAAGGCGATGGTGGTGGCTACGAAAGCTGGGAAAGGACATGAGAAACTCTACGGTCAAGTGGGAGCGACTGGGTAATAATACCCATCGGACTATTACGGGAACTCACGGACAATTACGTGTGTGTTGGGACAAATGGTGGGAACCAGATGAGGGAATATATGTCTGTATGTGGGGTTCGAGACACGTCTGCCCCAAGGGCGTGTCCATCTTCTTCCAGAGGCAGTGGCAGGATGAAGGGAAGGGGATGAGATGGGATGTCAGCACTCGAGCGTGCGGAGCCCCATACTCCCCTATTCCGGTGAACGCCACTGAACTCATCACCCGCCCACGCAAGCCCCTGCCCACGCTTCCGGTAGCACTAGCCCAGAAAGGAGGGTGCCCAACCACCACCAAGGGACCCGGGAACGGTTTAGTATTGGTACCCACCGGTCAGGTGCTGTACCAAGGGGTACACTACGCGGTGGCCTCAGTGATTTTAAATCTCACTGAGGTAAGATTGCCGGAGTGGTGTCCCAAAGAAACGGAACAATTATACCAGGTCCTGTTAACCCGTATGTTTAGACAATTTTACGAATTTGACTTTGCCGACATCGACAGAGACAAATTATACACCACACCGCCAGAAGTTTTGGATCGAGTCGGGAGGCAAAGAAGGGGTACTGTAAATGACATATTCACTGCTTTTAATACCGGGACATCTGTTGTCAACGCTCTAGATAACGTGGAGCTGCAGACACAGATCAACGGTTTAAAAGCCCAGTTAAGGAACATATTGACAGACGAAAATAAGGTAGTGGGTTCTGAGCTACATGAGGACCAGGCCATGACACTACACTTTAAGGACAAAATTGCTGAGCTGGAGAAACACGCGAGAACGGTAAATGCACTCATTAAGGAGGATCGGAATGCGTCCGATCAAGCTGCGCAAAACGAGGCCTGTGTGCTATACGGGGCGTGGTTACTGGGCGAGGGCCGCAGTAATCTTGAGGATTTAAAACAGGGTTTGGTCCCATCCTGGATCAGCAACAAGCACTTGCAAGCGCTCCACCCTTTTGAGAATGCATTAAGCCCGTGCCAGCTCAGACTAGTCGCAGAAGCATACCCAGTCCCAGTGGACTGCGGACATTCAAATCACACTATTATGGGAATAGTAGTAAGAATGCCGGTGTTGGGTCCCGCAGCAAAGCCCGCCCCGGTGTACAGAGTAGAGAACATTGGAGTCATTCGGGGGGGCGCACACATTCGTTACGCAGCGGTCCCGCCTTACGTCATCAGATGGGAGCGTACGATGACAGGCACCGACCTCTCGGGATGTCGGAGCCGGGGAGCACACATCATCCTGTGTCCCCAGCACTTGAACGCCTTTCTGAAACCGCAGTGCGGGTTCAGGACTGCTAGCGCAAAGCCGGTGAATTGCACCATGGAGGCAATGGCAGAGGACCATGTGCCCCCACAGGTAGCATATATCGGGGGTGGGACATACTGCGTCACCACTGCAGTGCCTCAGTACCGATATGGACAACACGAGTGGTGTTCGGTCGGTGATAGCAGTTTCTGTTTCAAACCCAGGGCCGAGGTTCAAGTGGCACAACAACGAATTGTCCCCATTCCTGCGCCCTCCACCGTTCACATCACTATCAAAGAGAATTTCACAGACTTACAACGATTTGTCGCGCATTTTGGTTATGTCATTCCCCCTCTTCCCGAACACCTCACCAAGATTTTAAAAGCCGTTATAATTTCACAGAAACATTTCTACACACTGGAGCAGAAGACTTTAGAGATAGGAAAAGACATATTGGACATAACCATCCCACCATGGTGGGACTTGTTCACCAACATAGAGGTCCCCGCCTGGATTAGAATAGCATCCCATATCCTAGTAGTATGTCAGGTTTTGATTGTGATATTTTTGCTCTTCGTGCATTGCAAAAGAGGCAAACGCCTCCAGAGGCACGAGAACACAGGAGAATGGAGAGAACGCTATGTGCGAATGGGGGAAGCAGATACCCCACTCTAAGCTGCTAGTATAAGATTAAGCGTCCCTCCATTTTAAATTTTTTTGTGATTGTTTTGGGTTATAAGGAAATAAGTATTGTTATGTTATTAGTCGTTCTTAAGTTTTTTTGGATTAATAAAAGATGCATGCAGATGGTGCCAGGGGGTATCAACCCCCGCACATCTGACAAGTGAATGTGTTATAGTTTAAAATACGCTGTCTATGATTGTCCAAATGTACAAAAGGTAATTTTCGTTTTCTGCGGAAATGGGAACTGCATGTGTCGTGAGGGTCATAGATAGCTAAGTGCCAGGAATGTTTGGATGTGGGGAATCAGGGAAAATTTGCTCATCAAGGACTATTGATACTTTAAGCAAGCTATCAGTGTCACAGGGGGGCCTGTAAGATTCGCAATTTTCAGCAAAAATCACGCAAGAAAACTGGATAAAATAAGACTGTTTATTGACCAAAGTAAGCTTGCACAGAAAAACCTTTGATAAAAGGGAATACAAAATGGCCGCCAGGCCCCGTGATCAGTTTCTGAACCATTTTATTTCTGTTACTGCAAGCCAGACAGGCTTGTGGATTGAAGACAGTGAGCCCGCGAAAGCCAGTATCTGGGAACCGAAACTCAGAGGAACAGCATACATATTCAATGGATTACAAGTACAGGATGGGGCCCATCAAGATATGGGCGGACAATGCAAAATCACTCATACCCATTTATTGTACAAAGGAAAAACCGTTTAGCAGCCATCAAGGAAAATCTCCGGACCGATCAATATGCGAACCGAGCCGCGGTGACAATGCAAAAGACATTAAAAGACATTATCGGCCAGGAAGGCCAGTTTAAGTTATCACCGGCTCCGTTACAAGACAAAGCGCCCCTGCAGAGATTTCTGCCCGCCAAAATTAATACAAAGACAGGACTATGATTTGGCGGGAGATAAGACTGTTCCAAAAGAGTATAACTATGGATTGGAAGTCCATATACGTTACTTCAACTTCTTCGGACGGGGCCAGGATCGGCGCCTCTTCCACTTCGGCAGATGCAGGATCGATGAAAACGTTTTCATCTTTTTAAAGACGGACGGTTTCGGTAAAAGGACAACGTGGTCGGTGTTCAGCCAAACAAGGCTCGGCCACGACGAGAAGACGACGAGGGTGGCTCGGGTACTGGGGTCGGGAGATCATCGACGACCCAGGCCGACGGAGAAGAAACCCTCTGGAGAACCGACCAGGCCGGAGACAAAAAGACAGTCCGGGCCTGACACTTCCGTGTCTCAACATCCCATTGGGTTGTTGTTCTACTCCATGAACAAAAATCCACGACAGGCTTAGTGGATCTCAACCTTGACGAGCGCTCATCGAGGCTGTGTCTACCCCATCGCCTCGAGAGAGAGAGAGAGAGAGAATATCGACTGCGCCAGAAGTTTCCAAATCCACGTGACGATGGAAAGCGGTGCCAAAAGGGCTGCGAACCCCCCTTTCTCACGATTTCGAGAGTGGTGAGCATGATCCCAGGTTCCCCAGGTTGAAACTTAGTTTAGGTACAGGGGGGGGAGTTAAGGGAAATCGTAATGTGTTTCCCCTTTTACGATGTGCCGTGTGTTCCCCATTTCCATAGAGTCAAGTTCATAAATTTGTGCATGATTGTAGTTACTTTAATCTGTGCCTATGACATGTATTTTGTAATGCTTCAAACTGTTTAAAAATAAAAGCATCCATTTCGTGCTATTCAGCCTGGTCTATTGAGTCCTTTTCTCTGCACTACTGTTCTCTGCATCTAAGTCCAAGGTCTAGAACCGTAGGGGGAGTGGGTCGAACCACTCAAGGGTAATTCTTGCACGAAGCCTGGCAGGAGGCCAGAACAGGCAAGAGAGCAGGAAAAAACCCCCTACAGCGGGTTGACAGCGGGGTCCCGATCTGCTGTCAAAATTTGTTTTTTCCCCACCCGACCCGCCACTGAATGCAAACGCTGATCCCCAGATAAATTTGTCCCTTTGTGTCGGTCTTCACGGAAGAAGATGCAAAAAACATTCTGGAAATAATGGAGAACCAAGGGTCTATTGAGAATGAGGAATGGAAAGAAATTAGTATTAGTAAGGAACTAGTACTGGAGAAATTAATGGGACTGAAAAAGCCGATAAATCTACTGGACCTGATGGCCTACATCCTAGGGTTTTAAAAGAGGTGACTATAGAGATAGCGGATGCATTGGTTGTCATCTTCCAAAATTCCATAGATTCTGGAACGGTTCCTGCGGATTGGAAGGTAGCAAATGTAACCTCACTATTTAAGAAAGGAAAGAGAGAGAAAACGGGGAATTATAGAACAGTTAGCCTGTAGTAGGGAAAGTGCTAGAATCTATTATTAAGGACATGGTAACAAGGCACTTAGAAAATAATAATAGGAGTGGGCAGAGTCAACACGGATTTATGAAAGCGAAATCGTGTTTGACAAATCTGTTAGAGTTTCTTGAGTTTGTAACTAGCAGGATAGATAAAGGGGAACCAGTGGATGAAGTCATAGAGTCAGAGGCCTAGAAATTCATTAAGGCGCTGCCAGCTTTGCGGCCAGTTACCGCCTAAAGAGGGCTTCTGCGCCAAAAATGAGTTTGCGCTGATATTCAGCGCAGCGGTATTGGCGGCGGTAGCCGTTAGCGCTGCGCCGGCACTGATGACGTCATCGGTGTGCGCAGTGCCCCGGTTCCGCCCCGAAACTGGCCCGATCCCCATATTTAGTAGCGGCCGCCTCCTCCGAAGCGGCCGCAAACAGCGACCAGAAAACGGGGCCGTGCTGTAGCCTTAGTGGGGTGCTTTAAAGGGGAAGGTGTGGCCGGCCGCTTTTTCGGCGGCCGCCTGCCTGCACCTCCTTCCCCGGCCTCCTCCACCCCCCCCCCGCGGCATTGCCGGCTGCTTTCCGCGAACCCGGCACTTCTCCGTGGTGCCGGGCTCATTTGCCGGCACTCTCCAGCGGCGATCTCCCCGTTGCAGGCAGCTCCCCCTTAAGAGAAGGAGGAGGCCTGCAGTACCGCAGCCTGCCGCTCCACAGCGGCTGGCGCAGCGGCGCCAAGAGCGCTGAAATTCAGTGTCAGCGCCCCAAGCGGAGGCGGGCACACCCTGGTATAGCGCCCGGTTCCGAATTGGGGCGCAAACACTGAATATCTGACGATCGCTAATGGCTCCCCGCCCAGTGCTAACTTTTGGGCGCGAGCGAGCTGGCCGCCCCAAAGTGAATTTCTAGGCCAGAGAGTCATAACGGCACAGAAGGAGGCCATTTGGCCAATCGAGTCCGTGCCAGCTCTCTGTAGAGCAATTCAGTCAGTCCCATTCCCCCGCTCTATCCCTGTAGCCCTCCAAGTTTATTTCCCTCAAGTGCCTAGCCAGTCTCCCCTTGGAAACATTGAGTGTCTCCGCTTCCACCACTTCTGTCGGCAGTGAATTCCAGGTCCTCACCACTCGCTGCGTAAAAAAGATTTTTTACCTCACCCGCACCCCCCCTGTATCTCTTGCCCAAAACCTTAAATCTGTGTCCTTGTCCTTGTACCATCAACTAGTGGGATCAGCCTTTCCCCGTCTAGCCTATTCAAACCCGTCATAATCTTGTACACATCTATCAAATCACCCCTCAACCTCCTTTGCTCTAATGAAAACAAATCCAGCTTCTCCAACCTGTCCTTGTGGCTAAGATCCCCCATCCCCAGAACCATTCTGGTAAATCTCCTCTGCACATTCTCAAGTGCCTTCATATCCATCCTAAAGTGTGGTGACCAGAACTGGACGCAATACTCCAGTTGTGGCCTAGCCAGCATTTTATAAAGGTTCAGCATAACTTCTCTACTTTTGTACTCAATACCTCTATTTATGAAGCCCAAGATCCCATATGCTTTGTTAACCACTCTCTCAATATGTCCTGCCACCTTCAGGGACCTATGCACATTAACTCCCAGGTCCCTCTGTCCCTGCACATTCTTTAAAACTGTGCCATTAAGTATATGTTGCCTCTCCCTGTTCCTTCTGCCAAAATGCATCACCTCACACTTCTCTGTATTAAATTCCATCTGCCACTTGTCTGCCCATTCTGCTAGCCTTTCTATGTCCTGTTACAGTCGATTAGTATCATCATCACTGTTTGTCACACCTCCAAGTTTGGTATCATCGGCAAATTTAGAAATTCTACTCTGTATTCCAATATCCAGGTCATTTATGTATATCAAAAAAAGCAGTGGCCCCAGCACTGACCCTTGGGGAACACCACTGTCTACCATCCTCCAGTCTGAAAAACAGCCATTTACCACAACTCGCTGTTTTCTGTCCTTAAGCCAATTCATTATCCAAGCTGCCACTGACCCACCTAATCCATGAGCCTCAATTTTGTTAACCAGCCTTCTATGTGATACTTTGTCAAACGCCTTCCTAAAATCCATGTAGACAACATCCATTGCATTCCCTTCATCAATCCTCTCTGTTACTTCATCAAAAGATTCAATTAGATTAGTCAAACATGATCTTCCTTTTACAAACCCGTGTTAGCTCTCCTTAATTAGCTTAAACCTCTCCAAATGCCCGTTAAATTTTTTCTTGATTATTGTTTCTAAAACTTTACCTACCACTGATGTAAAACTGACCGGCCTGTAGTTACTAGGATTGTCCTTTCACCCTTTCTTGAACAATGGTGTCACATTTGCCAATTTCCAATCCTCGGGCACTTCTCCCGCATCTAGGGAAGATTGGAAAATTATGGCAAGCCCTTCCGCTATCTCCTCCCCCAATTCCCTTAGCAACCTGGGATGCAAGCCATCTGGACCAGGCAACTTGTCCACTCTAAGCATACCCAGTCTTTCTAGTACATCCTGTCTATCAATTTTCACCCCTTCCATTGCTTCCACCTTTTCCATTTCTACCGATATTTTGTCAGCATCCACCTCCTTAGTAAACATCGATACAAAGTACTCATTGAGTATTATAGCCTTGCCCTGCATCTCTAAGCATATACAGGTAGACTACCCTTTATCCGGACTTCCGAAAACCGAAACCCTCTAAAAACCGAAGGTTTTTTCGTTCAGCGTAAGTCGTGCGTATGACTTACGCTGAACGAAAAAACCTTCGGTTTTTAGAGGGTTCCGGTTGCGGAAGTTCGGATAAAGGGTAAGTCGTGCGCACGACCCCCCGCCGACCCCCCCGCCGACCGCCGACCCCGCCAGCCCCGACAACCGCCGACCCCGCCAGCCCCGACAACCGCCGACCCCCCCGCGGACCCCGCTGGCCCCGACAACCGCCGACCCCGCTGGCCCCGACAACCGCCGACCCCGCCAGCCCCGTCAACCGCCGACCCCCCCGCCGGCCCCGACAACCGCCGACCCCGCCAGCCCCGACAACCGCCGACCCCCCCGCGGACCCCGCCGGCCCCGACAACCGTCGATCCCCCCCGCCGACCCCCCCGCGTACCCCGCCGGCTCCGACAACCGCTGACCCCGCCAGCCCCGACAACCGCCGACCCCCCGCGGACCCCACCAGCCCCGACAACCGCCGACCCCCCCGCATACCCCGCCGGCCCCGACCCCCGCCGACCCCGACTGACTTACGCTGAGCGTCAGCGTAAGTTGTGCGCACGACCCCCCGCCGACCCCCCCGCGGACCCCCGCCGACCCACCTTCCGAAATCCGAAATTCTCCTTTGTCCGAAACTCGGCTGGTCCCGAGGTTTTCGGATAAAGGATAGTCTACCTGTATCACCTTCATTGTCCCCAATTATGCCCCACACCGCCTCTTACTACCCGCTTACTGTTTACATGCCGGTCAAAGATTTTTGGGTTCCCTTTTATGTTAACCGCCATTCTACTCTCATATTTTCTCTTTGCCAATCTTATTTTCATCTTTACATCCCCTCTCAACTTATTGTATTTGGTCTGGTTCTCCCTTGAAAAATTCACCTGACATACATCATACACCCTCTTTTTTTGTTTCATTATCTTCTCTATCTCCCTAGTCATCCTTGCTTTGGTTCCCTTACCCTTCCCTCTTGTTGGAATGTACCTAGCCTGTACTTGGAACATCTCCTCCTTAAAGATCACCCATTACAGTTACAATTTTTCCTGTCAGTTTTTGGTTCCATTTTATCCTGGCTAGATCCTTTCGCATCCCATTGAAGTTAGCCCTATTCCAGTTTAGAAGTTCCACTCGAGATTGTTCCTTGCTCCTCTTCAATGCTAATCTAAATCTTATGATACGATGATCACGCGTAACCAACTGTTTTCCCACAGACATTTGGTCGACCTGGCCCACTTCATTCCCCCAGCACCAGATTCAGCAATGCCTCCTTCCTATTTGGGCCATGAACATATTGGTCAAGGAAATTCTCCTGAACACATTTCATAAATTCCTCCCCCTCCTTTCCCTTTATCCTAGCATTATCCCAATCAATATTTGGGTAATTAAAGTCCCCCAATATCACCATTCTATAGCTCTTGCATATCTCTGCAATTTCCCTGCAGATTCACTCCTCTACCTCCATCTCACTATTTGGAGGCCTATAGAATACACCCAATAGCACGATCATACCCTTTTTGTTCCTCAACTCTAACCAACTGGGTTCTGTTCTTGTCCCCTCAAGAACATCCTCCCTTTCCAACACTACAATGTCTTCCTTAATCAGCACTGCCACCCCACCTTCCTATCTTTTCTGGACACCTTGTACCCTTGAATATTAAGTGCCCAGTCCTCACCGGTTTTAAGCCACGTTTCCGTTATTGCCACAACATCATATTGCCACAAAGCTAATTGTGCTTGTAGCTCACCAACCTTATTCACCACACTTTGTGTGTTTACGTACATGCATTCTAAACCCATTTTTGAATTTTTTGTAGTCTTTCTTAGTCTGCTCCTAACTACCGCCTCTAGTACTAGCTTCTCTAGTACTATCCAACACACTCACTCTTTTATGCCCCTTGTTCCTCTTTTCTACTCCTATATGCTGGTGCCCATCCCCCTGCCAAGTTAGTTTAAACCCTTCCCAACAGCACTAGCAAACCTCCCCATGAGAATATTGGTCCCGGCTCTGTTGAGGTGTAACCCATTTGACTTGTACAGGTCCCACCTTCCCCAGAAATGGTCCCAATGCCTCAGGGATCTAAAGCCCTCCCTCCTGCACCATCTCTCCAGCCAGGCATTCATCTGTTCTATCCTCCTATTCCTGTACTCATTAGCACATGGCACTGGGAATAATCCGGAGATTACTACCTTTGAGGTCCTGCTTTTTAATCTCGCTCCTAGCTCCCTAAACTCTGCCTGTAGGACCTCATTCCTCTTTCTGCCTATGTCATTGGTACAGATATGGACAACGATCTCTGGCTGTTCACCCTCCCCCCTCAGAGTGTACTGCAGTCACTCAGTGACATCCTTGACCCTGGCACTAGGGAGACAACAATACATCCTGGAGTCACGTCTACAGCCGCAGAAACGCCTGTCTGCCCCCCTAACTAACGAATGCCCTACCACTATTGCTCCTCCACTCTTTTCTCTCCCCCCGTGCAGCTGAACCACCCGTGGTGCTGTGGACTTAACTCTGACTGCACTCCCCAGAGGAACCATCACCCTCCCCAGTACTCAGAACAGAATACTGGTTGGAGAGCGCGATGCACTCGGGGGACTCCTGCACTACTTGCCTGGTCCTCCTCTTCGGTCTGGCGGTCACCCATTCGGAGCTCGAGTTGCTGTAGCTGGTGACACCTCCAGGCTAGGTGAAGCATAGAAACATAGAAGATAGGAGCAGGAGTAGGCCATTCGGCCCTTCGAGCCTGCTCTGCCATTCAACGAGATCATGGCTGATCATCCAAACCCTAGCACCCGGTCCCTACACCGACAGCCATCCCACCCAAGCCCTATCCCCATAATCCCATAACCCCACGTATTTAATCCCCCCTAACACTAAGTGTAAAGTCTGTGGGTTGTGCAGTTAATAAATACACAGACTTCAGAAGTAACAAACAAACAGGTCTTTACTATTCGAAGGTCCGGGCGAATCTTCCCCAGCAAACCTGCCACAACACTTATATACTGGTGTGGTCACTATCGGTATTACAGTATACAGAAGCCAAACAAATAGTGCCACACCGAAAGTAGTCCTCTTAAAGGTGAACGGTTACATTCAATAGTTCCCTTAAAGGTAGACGGGTACATACACTACAATCCTCCCTTTTTAGCTTATTACTTACTAAGTCCATAGTGAACATACATTCTAACATATATACAGGTTTATGTAAGGCAGTTCATAGATTCAGTCTTTCCGGGGGTTTCCGGATTCTGTCCGGATAACGCCGCAGTGGTGTCGTCATTTCAGGCGGGCTAGGAGGTGCTTCTGGCAAGGTCGATTCGGCTTGAAAAGCCGTGTCAGGTTCAGCTGACTCCAGTATCACTAGATCGGAAGTAGGTGTTCTGGGTATCTCAGTTTCAACATTACCCGGATAAGGTGGTGAAGTCGGTTGCCCATTTGTGGCGGACCCTATGATTTGGTCAACATGGCGCCTTATTATATTGTCTCCAATGTCCACGGTATACATCAATGGCCCCAGCCTTTTCCCAATAGTTCCAGGCTGCCATTTCTCAGTACGGTAGTCCCGGGCCAAAACTCGTTGACCGATCTGGAAAGATCTAGTGACCCTGTCGTTCATGCCCTGGAATTGCCGGTTCTCTACGTCTCTTCTGACGTTTGGTTTTAGTAAATCCAGCCGGCATCTTAGGCGTCTATTACAGAACATCATTGCGGGAGTTTGATTTGTGACCGCATGTGTCGCATTTCGGTATGCCAACAAAAAGCTATCTACCTTATGTTGCAGACTTATATTTTCATTACTCATGGCCTTTACGGCCTTCTTGAAGGTCTGGACAAACCTTTCAGCCAATCCATTGGAGGCGGGATGGTATGGGGCTGACGTGTAATGTTTAACCCCATTGCTCTTTAAGAATTTCTTGAATTCTTTGGACACAAATTGTGGTCCATTATCAGAACAGATCTGTTCCGGCAGGCCATTCCGAGCAAACATAGTCTTTAACACTGTGATGGTTTTTTCCGTCATGGTGGTGGTCATCTTAATTACTTCCGTCCACTTGGAGTGGGCATCCACCGCTATTAGAAACATCGAGTCCATAAATGGACCAGCAAAGTCGATGTGTACTCTTTGCCAAGGCGATGAGGGCCACTCCCATGGATGCAGAGGAGCCTGGGGTGGTGCGTTCTGAACCCTCTGACATCCTAGGCAGTTCTTCGTGATCTCCTCTATGTCTCCATCAATGCCTGGCCACCACACAAACGCTCTTGCTAGATTCTTCATCTTTACTCCCCCCAGATGTCCTTCGTGCAGCTCCTTTAGCACCTTCTTTTGGAGTTTGGGTGGAATCACCACTCTAGATCCACACATCAGGGTTCCTCGACACACTCACAGTTGTTCTTTCCTCTGTGCAAATGCTTGCAGTGTTGGTTCGCTCTGTGCTGGCCATCCCTCCACCGTTACATCATAGACTCGTGAAAGAGTCGGGTCATTCCTTGTCTCATTCTCAATCATTGAGTTTGTTATCGGTAGACACTCCACTATGGATGAGTGGAACAACTCTACTGGGTCCACTATACTCGCTTCTTCTACCATCGGCAATGGCAAGCGTGACAACCCATCAGCATTTCCATGCTGTTTAGACCTTTTGTACTCAATTTCGTATTGGTGTGCCCCAAGTAACACGGACCACCTTTGTAACCTTTGTGCTGTCATGGTGGAAACGGCCTTATTTGGGTTGAATATGGACACCAACGGCTGGTGGTCTGTCAGCAATGTGAACTTTTTACATTGTAGGTAATGGTTGAATTTCTTCACGCCCCACACAAGACTGAGGGCCTCTCTATCTATTTGGGCGTAATTTCGCTCCGCGGGTGTCAATGATCGGGACGCGAAAGCCACTGGCCTTTCCGAGCCATTTGGTAGCCTGTGCGAGAGTACTGCCCCAATTCCGTATGGGGAAGCATCGCAAGCTAGACGAAGGGGTAATGCTGGGTTGAAATGAGCCACCACAGTGGCATAGTGGTTAGCACTGTTGTCTCACAGCGCCAGGGACCCGGGTTCGAATCCAGCCTCGGGTGACTGTCTGTGTGGAGTTTGCACATTCTCCCCGTGTTTGCGTGGGTTTCCTCCCACAGTCCAAAGATGTGCGGGTTAGGTTGATTGGCTATGATAAAAAAATTGACCCTTGGGGTTACGGGGATAGGGTGGGATATGTGTTGGTGCAGGGGTTACAGGGATCGGGTGGGATATGTGTCGGTGCAGACTCGATGGGCCGAAATGGCCTCTATCTGCACTGTGAGGTTTCTGTGATTTCTGTGATTTCTTCAGAGGTAATCAACTCCTTGCTTCTGCGAAAAGCCTTTTTGCATTCTTCACTCCACTTCCATGGTGTTTCTTTCCGCAACAGGTCATTCAGCGGATGCAGTACCGTGGATAAATTAGGCAGAAACTTGTGATAGTAATTAATCAACCCCAAGAATGATCTTAACTGTGGTACGTTTCCTGGAGCGGGGGCCTTCACGACCGCTTCTATCTTTTCAGGTGACTTATGCAGTCCCTCTCGGTCAATGACATGACCGCAGTATGAGATCCGTTTTTGGAAGAACTCACACTTCTTGCGATTAACCCGAAGGCCATACTCCTTCAACCTGGTGAGTACCAGTTTCAAATTCGTGAGGTGTTCTTCCTCATCTTTTCCCGTGATTAAAATGTCATCTAAGTAGCACTGCGTGCTTGGAATTCCTTGTAACACCTGTTCCATGGCCCTCTGCCAAATTGCTGGCGCCGAAGCTACCCCAAAGACCAGTCTATTGTAGCGATACAAGCCTCTGTGAGTGTTGATGGTGAGGTACTGGCGTGACTCTTCCTCGACCTCCATCTGTAGATATGCTTGAGCCAGATCTATTTTCGTGAAATGCTTCCCTCCAGCCAACGAAGCAAAGATATCTTCAATCCGCGGAAGCGGGTATTGTACCGTGTGAAGCACCGGATTCACAGTAATCTTGAAATCTCCGCAGATACGGACCTTCCCCGGTCCCCCTGGCTTATTACTCGGTGAGGACTTCATGACGGGAACAATGGGCGTGGCCCACTCACTCCAGTCCACTTTTGACAGAACCCCTGATCGTTCAAGTTCTTCCAGTTCTGCCTCCACAGCTGGTCGTATTGCGTAAGGTACCGATCTGGCCTTAAAAAACTTTGGGCTTGCATTTTCTGCAATCTTAACCTTTGCTTTAATACCTCGCAGTGTTCCCAGTCCTTGCTGGAATACCTCCTTAGCTTCGTCCAATATTCTGGACAACCGTTCAGGTTTGACATCCTCTTTTTCGGAATCCACCATCATGGTGTTTAGTGACTGCCAGTCCAACTTTATTTTTCGGATCCACTCCCGTCCCAGAAGTGGTGGTCCTCCCTCAGGCAATACATACAGGTCCAACCGGTGATGATCTTTATCCTTGTATCTCACCTTGACTTCTATCATTCCGATGGGGAATACTTTGTGCCCCGTGTATGTCTGTAGTACTAGTTCCGTATCCCGTAGTGAAATATGCTTGAAAAATTTCTTATATTCATGCTTATTCATGACTGTCAACGCCGATCCAGTGTCCACTTCCATTTTTACTTGGACCTTTGCAATCTGTAGCGTTATCCAGATAGTTTGTCGGTCAGCTTCATTGCTCACGTTGTGAATTCTCAGACTGTCCAGTCCTTTGCATTTGGAGTGTGAGACCGACTTCTGTTCCCTCAGACTCTTCTTAGTCACCTCTTGTACCTTTCCGTACCATTTTTGTGGTGACTTCTTATTGTTGTACGTTGCTCCTGACCGGCATACCTTAGCTATGTGCCCGATCTTGCCACATTTCCTGCATTCTTGGTTTTTAACCCAGCATTGATTCTGGTCGTGTGTTGTCTTCCCACAACGGTAGCATTTTGTTGTGCTCGAAGTAATTTGGTCCACCCCTAGTGCCGCCGCCTTTAGCTGCATTTCCGCCATTCCTTTCACTGCGGCTTCATGCGATGCAGCTATGAGGACAGCCCTGTCCAGTGTGAGGTCATTTTCTTCCAGTAGTCGTTTCTGCGTTCCTTCTTTGGACAAACCGCATACGAACTTGTCACGCAGTGCCTCTGTCAGATTCCCTCCAAACTGGCAGTATTTCGCTATCGTACGCAGTTCGACCAAGTATTCCGCGTTACTTTCGTCTTTCCTCTGCGTTCTTGCGTAGAATTTGAATCGTTCAGCCAGCATCAACGGTGTGGGGTTCAAGTGATCCTTCAGCACTGCTACAATATCATCGAAAGCCTGATCTGCCGGTTTAGCTGGTGAGAGAAGATGCTTCAACAACCCGAATGTTTTCGCACCCATCATGTTAAGTAAGGTTAAAGCTTTTTCCTCCTTAGCTATTTTGTTAGCCTTACAATGTATCTCAATACGTTCTACGTACGTGGCCCAGTCTTCTATCTCCGAATTGAACTCGTTGATGTCCGCCCGCTTAGGCATCTTTCTTTCCTTGGGTACAACACAAGTAATTCTTCAAGTATTCTTATTTATTTGTTTATTTCTAAGATGGCGGTTTTCCCGCGAAAATGGCGGTTTCTCGCTCTTTCTTTCTCGCCCCGCCCACTTCAATCGTCTTCTCCGCCTAATGGCGGCTTCCCGCGTTTCTTCCCTGGTGGAAGGGGTACGCTTTCCCCACAGCGGACAGGTTCAGCCGCTGGGCTGGCTTCCGCACAGCTCCCCTTACTCGGCTCTGTCTTTTCCTCCCGCCCGCACGGCTCTACCGGCGCTGGGTACACCCCGTTAACGGAGGACAGTTCAGCCGCTGGACTGGCTCTCGCGCAGTCTCTCTCTCCGTACCCGGCTCTGTCGCTCTCTCTCCCGCCGTTCGGTTCTACCGGCCCTGGGTACCCCGTTGGTGGAGAACAGTTCAGCCGCTGGACTGGCTCTCGCACAGTCTCTCTCCCCTTGCTCGGCTCTGTCTCTCTCTCCCACCCGCACAGTTCCTGTTCACCTCCCAGCCCTCTCGCAGACCGGTGTTTCCCTCCCCGGCTGCGGCTGGGTTTCTCTTCCCGCGCCTACTCCCAGTCTCAGCGCTTCGTGGCTGCGGGCGCTGCCCGGCTTTTCCCGCCGATCGCGGTCCGGCTGTCACCCGACGCCGTTGGACCCGACTTCTGACTGGCTCAGCTCCCCCTCGACCGTGGTCGAGTGCTCTGCCCTTATCCTCCGGATACTTCTACACCTTCCCCTACTCACAGTCTCTTCGGCCGCCTTGTTCCCTGCTGATCGGCTCACTCCGTACCGTGGTAGAAGGGTAGTCAGTGCCTGTTGCAGATGGAAGCTTTTGTTGCTAAAGTCTTCCACCTTTCTCCTGCTGCAGCCTCGTGTTTTCTTCCAGCAGCACGACGAGGGCGGTTGCCTCTCTTCGACGCTCTTCTTGTTTTGGTAGTCTTGCCGCAGGGTACGATCGGACTCGTCGCCACTGTAAAGTCTGTGGGTTGTGCAGTTAATAAATACACAGACTTCAGAAGTAACAAACAAACAGGTCTTTACTATTCGAAGGTCCGGGCAAATCTGCCCCAGCAAACCTGCTACAACACTTATATACTGGGGTGGTCACTATCGGTATTACAGTATACAGAAGCCAAACAAATAGTGCCACACCGAAAGTAGTCCTCTTAAAGGTGAACGGTTACATTCAATAGTTCCCTTAAAGGTAGACGGGTACATACACTACACTAAGGGCCAATTTTTATCATGGCCAATCAACCTAACCCGCACATCTTTGGACTGTGGGAGGAAACCGGAGCACCCGGAGAAAACCCACGCAAACACGGGGAGAATGTGCAAACTCCACACAGACAGTCACCCGAGGCCGGATTTGAACGCGGGTCCCTGGCGCTGTGAGGCAACAGTGCTAACCACTATGCCACCGTGCTGCTCAGGACTTCCCACATGGCACAGAATGTGCACTCCACGGGACTGAGCTGCCCTGCCATGCCTCTATTTAACAGACTAAGAACTAACCAAGCAGAAATAAACTTAAAACTTAACAAAAAACAGTCCTCAGCTACTCATCAATCAGCTCTTTCCCCTCTATTTAATAGGCTATAAACTAACTTAGCAGAAATAAACATATAAACTTAAAAAAAAATACACTCACCAGCTACTCACCAACCTGCTCCTTCCCTTGTGCCGATTTCACTTTTTTTACTCTGTCTTCACTTTTTCAAAAACTGCCTCTGTTGAGTTGCTGGTGCTTCTTTTAACTGCTCCGCTCTCGCTGTGCTCCCTCCAGGTCCGCTCCTCCCGGTCTCAGGCTCCTGCCGCTCGGGACTGCTCCTGTTAACTGCTCCACTCTCGCTGTGCTCCCTCCAGGTCCGCTCCTCCCGGTCTCAGGCTCCTGCCGCTCGGGACTGCTCCCGTTAACTGCTCCGCTCTCACTGTGCTCGCTCCAGGTCCGCTCCTCCCGGTCTCAGGCTCCTGCCGCTCGGGACTGCTCCCGTTAACTGCTCCGCTCTCACTGTGCTCCCTCCAGGTCCGCTCCTCCCGGTCTCAGGCTCCTGCCGCTCGGGACTGCTCCCGTTAACTGCTCCGCTCTCGCTGTGCTCCCTCCAGGTCCGCTCCTCCCGGTCTCAGGCTCCTGCCGCTCGGGACTGCTCCCGTTAACTGCTCCACTCTCACTGTGCTCGCTCCAGGTCCGCTCCTCCCGGTCTCAGGCTCCTGCCGCTCGGGACTGCTCCCGTTAACTGCTCCGCTCTCACTGTGCTCCCTCCAGGTCCGCTCCTCCCGGTCTCAGGCTCCTGCCGCTCGGGACTGCTCCCGTTAACTGCTCCGCTCTCACTGTGCTCCCTCCAGGTCCGCTCCTCCCGGTCTCAGGCTCCTGCCGCTCGGGACTGCTCCCGTTAACTGCTCCGCTCTCGCTGTGCTCCTTCAAGGTGCGCTCCTCTCGGCCTCAGGCTCCTGCCGCTCGGGACTGCTCCCGTTAACTGCTCCGCTCTCACTGTGCTCGCTCCAGGTCCGCTCCTCCCGGTCTCAGGCTCCTGCCGCTCGGGACTGCTCCCGTTAACTGCTCCGCTCTCACTGTGCTCGCTCCAGGTCCGCTCATCCCGGTCTCAGGCTCCTGCCGCTCGGGACTGCTCCCGTTAACTGCTCCGCTCTCGCTGTGCTCCCTCCAGGTCCGCTCCTCCCGGTCTCAGGCTCCTGCCGCTCGGGACTGCTCCCGTTAACTGCTCCACTCTCGCTGTGCTCCCTCCAGGTCCGCTCCTCCCGGTCTCAGGCTCCTGCCGCTCGGGACTGCTCCCGTTAACTGCTCCGCTCTCGCTGTGCTCCCTCCAGGTCCGCTCCTCCCGGTCTCAGGCTCCTGCCGCTCGGGACTGCTCCCGTTAACTGCTCCGCTCTTGCTGTGCTCCCTCCAGGTCCGCTCCTCCCGGTCTCAGGCTCCTGCCACTCGGGACTGCTCCCGTTAACTGCTCCGCTCTCACTGTGCTCCCTCCAGGTCCGCTCCTCTCGGCCTCAGGCTCCTGCCACTTGGGACTGCTCCTGTTAACTGCTCCGCTCTCGCTGTGCTCCCTCCAGGTCCGCTCCTCTCGGCCTCAGGCTCCTGCCACTCGGGACTGCTCCTGTTAACTGCTCCGCTCTCGCTGTGCTCCCTCCAAGTCCGCTCCTCCCGGCCTCAGGCTCCTGCCGCTCGGGACTGCTCCTGTTATCTGCTCCGCTTTCGCTGTGGTCCCTCCAGGTGCGCTCCTCTCGGACTCATTATTTGGATTTTCAAAAGGCATTCAATAAGGTGCCGCACAAGAGGCTATTAAACAAAATTAGGGCTCATGGGATTGGGGGTAATATACTAGCATGGATTAAGGTTTGGTAAACGGACAGAAAACAGAGAGTAAGGATAAACGGGTCCTTTTTGGGTTGGCGGGCTGTAACTAGTGGGGTACCACAAGGATCAGTGATTGGGCCTCAGTTATTAAAAATCTATATTGTAGGAATTAAATACAAGCGGAGTTGGGGTTATTGTCTCTCGCCAGTCAGAAGCCTCTGAGCTGCTCCAGGGACCCCTGTGCGGTTTCGAAGTGCTCCCCTATTCCTGGTTCTGACCGCCGAACTTATTCGGTAGCGATGTAGACAGAAAACGTGACTCGTGGATTGGGTGCAAAACAGACCAGCATTTATTGAAACTTAAAGAAACAAATTGAAAATAAAGAACACAGCACACCTATGCTGAAATACAGCACTTTACTTAACACAGTACACTTTAGCGCCTACTACAACACTGTTTGCTTAATAGAACACTGTTACTTAAATGAAGCACTTTACTTCTTAGTACAACACTGTTACTTAGATACAGCACTTTTTATACAGCTACTTAGTGTTCACTACAGCACCTTTTTGCTTAATGCAACACTGTTACTTAATTAGGGGAGGAGAAAACGGACACAACGAAGGAAAATTGACTAAAATTACAGTTTAACAAGATTCCCCTTAATTCCCACCCTTATACCTATTCTAAGTTGCCTTGTAATGGGCCAAAAAATGTATGCTCACCAATGAATGCCTGCCCCATGCCCTTACGGTCTTAGATTCTTCACCACCATGAAGATAGAGATACCCCAGTGTTTAAAAATAATTGCTGGTATTCCACCCCCTTGGGCGGGCTCTCAAGTTGTAGAGGGCATGGAGGCGAGGCTGCAGAGAGAGAGAATGGCTTCCTGAGAAGCTATCTTATACCCCATTTGGAGCCGAAATCTTCCCGCCCAAATCCGGGTGCATCTAAGCTGAACAAAAGGGATCCGATGTCCCCATTAACTGTGATGGGTTTTGGATGAATTACCCATTTCCCTTGTGATGGGTTTTTGAATGTATTCCCATTCATCGTGATGGGTTTGAATAGAGCTGTCTTGGTTTGAAAGAAAACATGTCTATTTCCTTAATTGCTGACAAACAGCCCTTTTAATGTTAGTGTAAACAAAGCCATTGTCCTGTGGTCAACTGGAACCGCAATTGATTGGCAGTCTCAAGTGGTTAATCCTTTGTGTCAACATAGTAGCAGTTTAGTGTAAACAAACATCGATTGTCCTGCAGGGAGGGAAACTCCCTGAACTGCCTTTGATTGACAGTTTAACTACTCCATTGCTACAGGGGCTGGGGGTTTTTCTAAATCCTTTGTCAGCCATCTTTGATTTTCCGTTTTCATGTGCACTTTTGCCACGAGGTCGGACAGCCATCTTTGATTATCCCTTTTCACAGACACACACAGGCTGCCTTTCAGTCCTCTTTGTCAGCCCGTGCTTTGAAGAGAGACTGTCCTTTTGTCTTCTGGCATGAGGGCTGACGGCCATTTAGATCCCTGTATTTTTTAAAGGAATATTCTACCCAGGTTTTCTTTAATCAAAAATCAATCTTTGGAACTGTAGTACATTTTGAAATGATTGCAAAATCCTACAGTATCAATGATTTGGATGAGGGGACCAAATGTAATATATCCAAGTTTACTGATGATACAAAGCTAGGTGGAAATGTCAGTTGTGAGGAGGATGCAAAGAGGCTGCAAGGGGATATAGACAGGCTAAGTGAGTGGGCAAGTATTCTTTAATCAAAAATCAATCTTCAGAACTGTAGAAAATTTTGAAATTATTGCGCAATCCTACAGTCCCCCATCAGATACTAAAACTTGCTTGTAGTATCCTGTCCAAAGGTGAGCAATAATTTCTGACCCCCCACAAACAACCTTCCCTTATACTTATCTAAATCTATCTCTGATCCCCCGACACCTCCATCTCCCCTGCCCAGAGAGAATCGCAGTACACGGTAGGCATCTATCGACAGAAAAACAAGATTAATTAAATAATCAATACACGGAGGGGGTCCAATGTCCCTGCACCACTCGCATTCACAATAATTCAAGCATGGAGGGGGTCCAATGCCCCTGCACCACTTGTTTTCACAATAATTCAAGCATGAAGGGGTCCAATGCCCCTGCACCACTTGCGACATAGTTTTTAACATGATACAACATCTTTAATGGGATTATCACCAAGCCAACATATCTGCTAAAATACAAATGGAAGAAAACGAGCTTCCTTTTTTAAAAAAAAATGCAATTGCCTGACACTTTATTAGATGGCACTATTCTTCCGCCATAAATGTATTTTAAATTTTCACCATGCAAACATAACAATTCATAGGCATATGCAATTTGTTCCCTTAACTCCAAACAAGCAGTAAAATAAATAACAAGCTTTTGTAAATTCATAATCTTAATTGAATTTCCAATAACAGTTTAAATGTTGTGGGCATCTGCCTCCTGCAGACCCCTTCCTTCGTGGGCTAGGAGTGCTCCTTCCTTGAGCATCCAACAACACGCTGGTTCTCTGTGCCTTCCGGAACACTGAAAAAGACTAAAAAAACATCTAGCCAGGTCCCCTGGCTCGGGGGAGTGTTATCAGGTCCCGCGACCTCGATTCACAAATCAATTCTGGAACAGTACCATACTTAAAACTTATACACTAATAATAATCGCAATATAAAAATCTAAAATTAACACGCACTACCTTAATCCTTTATTGCACATTACTTGCACAAAACTATAAATAAGCGCTGCCCGTCTCTGGGCGGCCAGCCTAACCCTTGGTTGGGCTGCCACAGGCTGCTCCCTGTGACGTGGCTGGACTGATTCCAACTTCAAGTCCCTCGCAGCTTATGGCTGCTGGTTGGGGACCTCTGCCTTTTGGCTTCTCCCTGACTCGGGAGTCCACCTTACTCCACTGGAAAGTGGGTGACCATACTTTCTTGGGCTGGGGTACCTAAAGAGACCTCCTAGGGAGTGTCGCTGGTGGGGCTACCCCGGTGAACAGACCCTTAGCTCAGGTCAGACTCCCTACTGGCTGGGGCCCTCCTCCTTTGGGTCCCTCCCTTCCCAAACCTGGGCTGGGGACAGGCAATCCCTTGCCACTGGCTGCCGATGGCTGAGAGCCTTCCCCTTCAGGTCTAAAACCTGGTTCAAGCTCCCCCCCGGAGTCCCACAAGAGAGGGGGAATCGCTCGGGCCAAGTGCTGGGGGACTTCTCCTCTCATACATGCGACTGAGACTGTGTGAGCAATCTGTGTTTGTGTATGCGCTGCAGGCTGGGGATTTCTAATCTCAGGCACAATCCCAGCTGCCTGTTTCCCTGCCCCCAGCTCAAACAACCTGCATTGTTTGATATAACTGGCTGCCTGCCAGTAATCCTGTTCAAAATCCTTTTCCCTCACCAGGGCGACTTTAAAGGTGGAGTCTTGGGCCTGGACCTGATTTTGGTCCGGGGCCAAAGCTATCCCCTGTGTGCCCCCTTATCCCGGATCGTTGCTACCGGACCTACTCTACAGGGGTCCCAGAACTCTCCTTTCCTGTTCCCCTGCATAAACAGCTCACACTGGTCATGAACGGCTCCTCCCCTAACACAAGCCACAGTGCCTGCTGGTGCAGCCTGTGAGCTTGTACCCGCTGTGGGCTGGGGATTTCTGACCTCGGGTTCACTCCCAGCTGCCTGTTTCCCTGTGGGTCCACTTAAGTTAAATGGGACCTGGTTAGACTGGGGGGAATTGGTCAGGTCTTCCGAGTGGACCACCGTGCTGGAAGCTCCAGTGTCCACCGAATATCTCCCCTGCACCATCTTCACCCCCATCTCAACATAGGGCCTGCTCCCCACAGCATTTTTGCGGGGACGCAGGTCAACAGGTTGTGCTGGCTCTAGTCATTGCTGGGAGAGAGGTGGGGCAGATGGGGTCAAAGCACCGGTGGTGGCTGTTACTCTCCCCTGGCCAGTCATAAGAGACCGTAGGGACTGTAAAAATGATTCAATTGCTGCGGGAGGGAGGTTTGGCCCTGCCTTTTGGGCTGGGGCTGTGGGATCCTTTCCCTTGTCCTTCCAAGGATTTTTACAGTCTTTTCTCCAGTGACCATCTTTCCTGCACCCGTAGCAATTTAACCTAGCCTGAGAGGGCCGGTTCCCCTCCTGGTGCCAATCTTTATTACTCTGGCTCCCAGGTTTAACCTCATGGACTCTTCCCTTGGGTTGGGGAGCCTCGATACCCCTCACGTTCCTGAAGGCTACTGTGAGCCGGCGGATCACCGCTTCTTCAGTGGTCTGGGGTTTCGGGGGTCAAACCAAGCCATGACCTGGGCTTGGATCTGGGGTAGGCTGTTTGTCATGAGACACCGGAGCCAGTGAGTCAATTGGACTGGGTCCAGTGCTGAGCACCCTGGCATTCCCGGGCATGCGCTCCGGTAGACTGGCCACAGCCTGTCTGCGAACGCCTGCGGGGACTCCCCTGGGAGCTGCACCGTTCTTTCTGCCCGAGCGAACGGGCTACCATCATTGAGTCCCATGGCCTCCAATACCTCATTCTTGAGACCCTCATAATCCCTCTGCCCCCTTTTGCACTCACCAGATAGGGACTGGAGGAGATCACCTGCCAGGGAAAACAGCAGCATTTTTGCCTGCTCTGCATCATCGCAGTCATTTACACAAGCTGCTTGCTCTATCTCCCTGAAGTGCAGAGAGGGGTCTCCCTTTTTAGGGAGCTTGGGGATGTGGCTAACCATGTCCCTGAGCTGGTGGGTGCCATACGGCACCACAAACTGATTCTGGATGGCCCCATGGTCCTCGTCATCAACGGGCGGACCGTACCTCCGTTGTCGGAGGGGGGACACTGGTCCTGGTCCCGGCCTATCTAGCGGGGCCTGATGTGCTTCCTCTACCACCTCATCCTCCACCCCCCTTTGTTGCCAGAGCCCCTGAAAGCTCGGAGCTGTGGCTGGCGGTCGTGGGACCTCTGATTCCCTGACCAACCTTTTCCTGGGTGTTGCCTGTGGGACGGTTTTACTTGGGTTGCCAGTAAAATCTGATTCTTTGGCCTGATCAGACATATCATCCCCTTTGCCCTCTTTAAAGCCATATTCAAGCTTTCTATCTCTGCCCTACAGGGGCCATGATCTGCTTCCTCAAACCCTTGCTCGCAGGCCAGCATATACGCTGCCTTCACCTCCCTAACCTTTTCTTCCTGCTCTTTTATTTCTTGTATGAGGCGAGCGTTCTCCTCCCGCACCCTCATCTCATTGCTCTTGGCCTCTGCAACTAAGCACTTCAGGTACTCTGACTCGTGCCTTTTGTGGCTTTTGCCCTCACTAAACTGAACCACCAGGTGCTCTATCTTGGCCTGGTATTCTTCAACCTCCCTTTCCCTATCCCAACTCTCTGCTCTGGCTTCCCTAAGCCTGGGGGTGACTTCCCCAAGCCTGCGGGCACCTAACCACAAACAAACCAGTGGGATAAAAAGAAATCCAATAACTGCTGCTCTCTCCAGACCCAAACCACCGTCTGCCACATCGCATACCGTTGCCGATGGTCCTGCCGCGGTCGCCATTTTGTAGGAATTAAACACAAGCGGGGTTTGGTTTATTGTCTCTGGCTAGTCAGAAGCCTTTGAGCTGCTCCAGGGACCCCCGTGTGGTTTCGAAGCGCTCGCCTATTCCTGGTTCTGACCACCAGACTTATTCGGTAGCGATGTAGGCAGAAAATGTGACTCATGGTTGGGTGCAAAACAGACCAGTATTTATTGAAACAAAAAGAAACAAATTGAAAATAAAGAACACAGCACACCTATGCTGAAATACAGCACTTTACTTAACACAGTACACTTATTGTCCACTAAAGCACTCTTTCGCTTAGTGCAACACCCTTTTATTTAAATACAGCACTTTACTTCTCACAGTACACTTTAGCGCCTACTACAACACTGTTTGCTTAATAGAACACTGTTACTTAAATGCAGCACTTTACTTCTTAGTGCAACACTGTTACTTGGATACAGCACTTTTAATACAGCTACTTAGTGTTCACTACAGCACTTTTCTGCTTCGTGCAACACTGTTACTTAGATACAGCACTTTTAATACAGCTACTTAGTGTTCACTACAGCACCTTTCTGCTTAATGCAACACTGTTACTTATATAGGGGAGGAGAAAATGGACACAACGAGGGAAAATTGACTAAAATTACAGTTTAACAAGATTCCCCTTAATTCCCACCCTTATACCTATTCTAAGTTGCCTTGTAATGGGCCAGAAAATGTATGCTCACCAATGAATGCCTGCCCCATGCCCTTGCAGTCTTAGATTCTTCACCGCTGTGAAGATAGAGATACCCCAGTGTTTAAAAATAATTGCTGGTATTCCACCCCCTTGGGCAGGCTCACAAGTTGTAGAGGGCATGGAGGCGAAGCTGCAGAGAGAGAGAGAGGCTTCCTGAGAAGCTATCTTATACCCCATTTGGAGCCGAAATCTTCCCGCCCAAATCCGGGTGCATCTGGGCTAAACAAAAGGGATCCGATGTCCCCATTAACTGTGATGGGTTTTGGATGAATTACTCATTTCCCTTGTGATGGGTTTTTGAATGTATTCCCATTCATCGTGATGGGTTTGAATAGAGCTGTCTTGGTTTGAAAGAAAACATGTCTATTTCCTTAATTGCTGACAAACAGCCCTTTTAATGTTAGTGTAAACAAAGCCATTGTCCTGTGGTCAACTGGAACCGCAATTGATTGGCAGTCTCAAGTGATTAATCCTTTGTGTCAACATAGTAGCAGTTTAGTGTAAACAAACATCGATTGTCCTGCAGGGAGGGAAACTCCCTGAACTGCCTTTGATTGACAGTTTAACTACTCCATTGCTCCAGGGGCTGTTTTTTTTTCTAAATCCTTTGTCAACCATCTTTGATTTTCCCTTTTCAGGTGCACTTTTGCCACGAGGTCGGACAGCCATCTTTGATTATCCCTTTTCACAGACACACACAGGCTGCCTTTCAGTCCTCTTTGTCAGCCCGTGCTTTGAAGAGAGACTGTCCTTTTGTCTTCTGGCATGAGGGCTGACGGCCATTTAGATCCCTGTATTTTTTAAAGGAATATTCTACCCAGGTTTTCTTTAATCAAAAATCAATCTTTGGAACTGTAGTACATTTTGAAATGATTGCAAAATCCTACAGTATCAATGATTTGGATGAGGGGACCAAATGTAATATATCCAAGTTTACTGATGATACAAAGCTAGGTGGAAATGTCAGTTGTGAGGAGGATGCAAAGAGGCTGCAAGGGGATATAGACAGGCTAAGTGAGTGGGCAAGAACATAAACATAAGAAATAGGAGCAGGAGTAGGCCATTTGGCCCCTCGAGCCTGTCCCGCCATTCGATGAGATCATGGCTTATCTTCTGCCTCAACTCCATTCACCGGCAATCTGAAAGTTTCATGGTTACCATTACTGATACTAGCTTTTTATACCAGATTTAGTTAATTATTTATTTAATATGTGGTGGAAGAACAACCCTTTGACCAATAACAACTTGAATTTATATAGCACCTTTAACAAGAGAACATCACAAGGCACTCACGAACAAACCGTCCATTAAAAGAAGCACCCGCTGCATCAGACTTGGCAAGACTGAACTCAAACCATCACTGGATTGCATCACAGTCCTTTCCAGGTGAGCCCACAGTGTGTTATAAGAACATAAAAACATAAGAACTAGGAGCAGGAGTAGGCCATTCGGCCCTTTGAGCCTGCTCCGCCATTCAATGAGAACATGGCTGATCTTCTGCCTCAACACCATTCACTGACCCTATCGTCATATCCCTTGATGCCTTTAGGCATAAATATATCGACTTCTGTTTTGAATATACCCAATGACTGAGCCTCCACAGCCCTCTGTGATAGATAATTCCAAAGATTCACCACCCTCTGTGTGAAGAAATTTCTTCTCATTTCAGTCCTGAATGGCCTACCCTTTATCCTGAGGCTGTGGCCCCTGGTTCTAGACTCCCCAGCCAAGGGAAACATTCTCCCAGCATCCATCCTATCAAGCCCATAATAATTTTATATGCTTCAATGAGATCCCCTCTCATTCTTCTGAATTCAAGAGAATACAGGCCTAGTTTACACAATCTCTTCTCATACGACAGTCCTGCCATCCCAGGAATCAATCTTGTGAACCTTTGTTGCACTCCCTCTATGGCAAGTATATCCTTCCTTAGGTAAGGAGGCCAAAATGGTGCACAGTACTCCAGGTGTGGTCTCACCAAGGCCCTATATAATTGGAATAATATTTCTTTACTCCTGTACTCAAATCC
This sequence comes from Somniosus microcephalus, assembly GCF_052327205.1. Taxonomy (NCBI): domain Eukaryota; kingdom Metazoa; phylum Chordata; class Chondrichthyes; order Squaliformes; family Somniosidae; genus Somniosus; species Somniosus microcephalus. Next base: position 65,894,842 of record NC_140987.1, on the reverse strand, counting down.
TCTTGTAATGAAGGCCAGCATACCATTTGCCTTCTTAATGGCTTGCTGCACCTGCACATTCACTTTCAGTGACTCATGTACAAGGATACCCAGGTCCCTTTGAGCATCTGCATTCCCCAATCTTTCTCCATTTAGGAAATACTCTGCCTTTCTGTTTTTTCTACCACAGTTGATAACTTCACATTTATCCACATTATATTCCATCTGCCATGTTCTCACCCACTCACTGAGCCTGTTGAGATCCCCTTGAAGCCTCTTTACATCCTCTTCACAACTGCCACTGCAACCTAGCTTTGTATCATCAGCAAATTTGGAAATGTTTCATTTGGTCCCCTCATCCAAATCATTGATGTAGATTGTGAATAGCTGGGGCCCAAGCACTGATCCTTGCGGTACCCCACTAGTTACAGCTGCCATCCTGAAAAAGACCCGTTTATCCCTACTCTTTGTTTTCTGTCTGTTAACCAATTCTCAATCCATGCTAGTATATTACCCCCCAATTCCATGTGCCCTAATTTTGTTCACCAACCTCTTGTGTGGGATCTTATTGAAGGCCTTCTGAAAATCCAAATACACCACATCTACGAGTTCCCCTTTGTCCATTCCACTAGTTACATCCTCAAAGAACTCCAATAGGTTTGTTAAACAGGATTTCCCTGCCTTGAGGATGAGTTCATTGAGTGTATTAGGGATGGGTTTCTTGAGCAGTATGTAACTGAACTGACCAGGGGGCAAGCAACCTTAGATCTGGTCCTGTGTAACGAGACAGGATTAATTAAAAATGTCCTAGTAAAGGATCCCCTTGGAATGAGTGACCATAACATGGTTGAATTCCATATTCAATTAGAGGGTGAGAAGGTTGGATCTCAAACAAGGATGCTAAGCTTGAATAAAGGAGACTATGAAGGTATGAGAGCGGAATTGAGTAGAGTGGATTGGAAAAATAGATTAAAGGGTAAGACGATACATGATCAGTGGTGTACATTTAAGGAGTTATTTTACAACTTCCAAAAAATATATATTCCACTTAGAAGAAAAGGGTGTAAAAGAAAAGACAGCCATCCGTGGCTAAGTAAATAAATTAAGGATAGTATTCGATTAAAAACAAGGGCATATAAGGTAGCCAAATCTAGTGGGAGGATAGAGGATTGGGAAAACTTTAAAAGACAGCAAAAAATAACAAAAAGATTGATTAAGAAAGGGAAGATAGATTATGAAAGTAAATTAGCAAAAAATATAAAAACAGATAGTGAGAGTTTTTATAGTTATATAAAAAGAAAAAGGGTGGCTAAAGTAAATGTTGGTCCCTTAGAGGATGAGACCAGGACATTAATGGTGGGAAATATGGAGATGGCAAAAACACTGAATGAATATTTTGTATCAGTCTTTACAGTAGAGGACACTAAGAATATCCCAACACTGGACAAACCGGGGGCTATAGGGGGGGAGGAGCTAAACATGATCAAAATCACTAAGGAAGTGGTACTCAGTAAAATAATGGGACTCAAGACGGATAAATCACCTGGACCTGATGGCTTACATCCTAGGGTCTTGAGGGAAGTGGCGGTAGGGATTGTGGATGCATTGGTAATAATTTTCCAACACTCCCTGGACTCAGCAAAGGTCCCGGCAGACTGGAAAACTGCTAATGTAACACCCTTATTTAAAAAGGGCAGTAGACAGAAGGCTGGAAACTATAGACCGGTTAGCCTAACATCTGTGGTAGGTAAAATTTTGGAGTCCATTATTAAGGAGACAGTAACAGGACATTTGGATAATCATAATTTAATAGGACAAAGTCAGCATGGTTTTATGAAGTGGAAGTCATGTTTGACAAATTTGCTGGAGTTCTTTGAGGAAGTAACATATAGGGTGGATAAAGGGGAACCAGTGGACATAGTGTATTTAGACTTCCAAAAGGCATTTGACAAGGTGCTACACAAAAGATTTTTGCTTAAGATAAAAAAATCACGGGATGGGGGTAATATTCTGGCATGGATAGAGGATTGGCTATCTAACAGAAGGCAGAGAGTTGGGATAAATGGTTCATTCTCAGACTGGCAATCAGTAACTAGTGGTGTTCCACAGGGGTCAGTGCTGGGTCCCCAACTCTTTACAATCTATATTAACGATTTGGAGGAGGGGACCGAGTGTAACATATCAAAGTTTGCAGATGATACTAAGATGGGAGGGAAAGTAGTGAGTGAGGAGGACATAAAAAACCTGCAAGGGGACATAGACAGGCTAAGTAAGTGGGCAGAGATTTGGCAGATGGAATACAATACTGGAAAGTGTGAGGTTATGCACTTTGGCAGGAAAAATCGTAGAGCAAGTTATTGTCTTAATGGCAAGAAACTGGAAAGTGCTGAAGTACAAAGGGATCTGGGGGTCCTGGTGCACGAAACTCAAAAGGTTAGTATGCAGGTGCAGCAAGTGATTAAGAAGGCCAATGGAATGTTGGCTTTCATTGCTAGGGGGATAGAATATAAAAATAGGGGGGTATTGCTTCAGTTGTACAAGGTATTGGTGAGACTGCACCTGGAATACTGCATACAGTTTTGGTGTCCATACTTAAGAAAAGACATACTTGCTCTCGAGTCAGTACAAAGAAGGTTCACTCGGTTAATCCCGGGGATGAGGGGATGGATATATGAGGAGAGGTTGAGTAGATTGGGACTCTACTCATTGGAGTTCAGAAGAATGAGAGGTGATCTTATTGAAACATATAAGATTGTGAAGGGTTTGGATCAGGTGGAGGCGGGGCGGATGTTCCCGATGATGGGTGAAACTAGAACTAGGGGGCATAGTCTTAGAATAAGGGGCTGCTCTTTCATAACTGAGATGAGGAGGAACTACTTCACTCCGAGGGTGGTAGGTCCATGGAATATGCTGCCCCAAAAAGCAGTAGAAGCTATATCATTACATAAATTTAAAACAGAAATAGACAGTTTCCTAGAAGTAAAGGGAATTAAGGGTTACGGGGAGCGGGCAGGAATTTGGACATGAGTCTAGGTTCGGATCGGACATGGCCCTGTGGGTAACGGAGCGGGCCCAGGGGACGTGTAGCCTGATCCTGCTCCTATTTCCTGTGTCTAATTCTGTTAGATTCAGGAGATGGTTCTGTGATAGTAGATTGGCGGTTAGGATCAGATCAGCCATGATCTTATTGAATGGCGGAGCAGGCTCGAGGGGCCGATTGGCCTACTCCTGCTCCTATTTCTTATGTTCTTATGTAAATCCATGTTGAATCTGCCCAATCTTATTAGTTTCTAAGTGCCCAGTTATTGCATCCTTTATAATAGAACATGGCAAATGGAATACAATGTGGAGAATTGTGAAGTTATCCACTTTGGTAGGAAAACTAGAAAAGCAGAGCATTTTTTAAATGGTGAGAGATTGGGAAATGTTGGTGTTCAGAGGGACCTGGGTGTCCTTGTACACGAATCATTGAACGTTAGCATGCAGGTACAGCAAGCAATTAGGAAAGCAAATGGTATGTAGGCCTTTATTACAAGAGGATTTGAGTATAAGAGTAAAGATGGCTTACTGCAATTATATCGGGCCCTGGTGACACCACACCTGGAGTATTGTGTACAGTTTTGGTCTCCATACCTAAGGAAGGATATACTTGCCATAGAAGGAGTGCAGTGAAGGTTCACTGGACTGGTTCCTGGGATGGGGGGCATTTTCCTATTCTTTCCAACAGGTGTTAATTTACCTCGATTAGTAGCACTCCCACCTGCGAGTCGTGAGCACCATTGCCGGACTTGAGCGCAGAGACTGAACAGTACTGATGGAGCATTGCATTGTATTTCAGATGAGACATTAAGCCAAGGCAGAGCGTTCTCCCCCTGTATGGACAACATTCCCTCTTCAACCAATACCACCAAAAGCAGATTAACCAGTCATTGATTTGCAGGTTGTGGGATCTTGCTGCGCACATATTGGTTGCTGAGTTTGCCTCCATAACAACAGTGACGGCACTCCAAAGCTACATAGGAATTGCTAGATGAAGAAAGACCATGATCCATCTCATTCGCCTTCTACCATCCTGGTAGTCCCATGATACAATGATAATGGAGTTTTTGACTAATCATAGCAATCAATCGCTATCAAATAGTCTACAACAGACCCAGAATGAGGTGAGGAAAACTCCAGTGGTGGAGAGCTTTGGGAACCCTAGGTCCATGTTCCTCCCAAGCATATTACACTTACTATATGTCATGTCTCAAATTACTCATATATACTGTATATACTAAAATGTTACGTTCTGAAAGAAATCTATCTCTTTTGCATTGGAATGAATCAATACTAACTGCTTCCACCATCTCCCGAGGAAACCTATTCCCAGTAATACCAACCCACTGTCTCATAAATCTTGAGACAAACTCTTAAAAATCATGGGATTTGGTAAGAAATCATGACCTGCTATTTTTTTCCCAACCTGAACCCTTGCTGACCTTTGCTCCCGGGCAGCAAGTGCATTCCATGACCTTTGCCCCTGGACAGGAAGCGCATTTGGCCGTCACTAACCGATTACTGACATAAGAACATACGAAATAGGAGGAGGAGTAGGTGGATCAGTGGCCCCGCTGTCGCATCACTCACAGGCCGACCTCGTTCTGCTTTTGACCGTTACTCTTTCCGGAACATAACCCCCTCCAGCTCTATAGCCCTCCGAGACCTCTGCCCTCCTCCAATTCGGGCCTCTTGAGCATTCCTGATTTTAATCACTCCACCACCGATGACCGTGCTTTCAGCTGGCCACACTCACTACCATCCAAAACAAGAGGCAACCTTTGTTGCCTGCAGGCGGTTTGAGTTCTTCAGCAGACAGATGCACTAATTGGGTTGACCTGTAGAAAGTGAGGTGCCCCAACATTTCTAAAAATATAAACCTGACGCCAGAATTCTGATTTTCAAAAGTAAGCTCCAATTCCCCCTGCTTTTTATAGTATTAAGGTTTTTATTAACTTTCATCAGCAGCAAGGCCAAAACCATAGATCCACCCCAGTGCAATATTGGACTTCATCAAAAGTAGCCAATAGAAATTAAGCTTGTGTAAATCATTCTTCTTCCCTCTGCTAATATGTGCCTTGCTTCACCTAATGATTGAAAGCCTGATTTTACAAACCCATCTGCAGTAGGATTATTTTATTTTAAAAAGCGGATTCACATACAGCTCAAAATTCACACAAACTTGTTTCTCATTTCCTCTCCTAAAACATGTCACTGTCATCTGACAGCAACAAAGTACCTTCTTACTCACCTGTTGCAGATAAATTCGGCGATTCATTTACCTGCAATAGGTTAAGAAGAAGATGAGGTGCCCTTGATATCTACTGATCTCTCCTACCGATTTGAAAGCTTTGTCCAGCCCCATAGTTGTGGCCGGCTGCACTGATCTGGCCTACTTTAGTTTCTGTAACATAGCCCCCGGAACCACGGCACCAAAAGAGAAGGGGGGACATGCTGCCCTCATCACCATGGGTACCAGCTGATTTCTTTTTTTTGATCTTTAGGCGTAAACCTTGCTTGACTGGCCTGTTTTCTTCAGCAGCAGAATGGCCTGGATGTTGGGCAGGACCCCGCCCTGGGCTATGGTGACCCCTCCCAGCAACTTGTTCGGCTCTTTGTCGTTGCGACTGGCGAGCTGCAGGTGGCGGGGATGAGCTGGGTCATCTTGTGGTCACGGGCTGTGTTGCCCGCCAGCTCTGGGATCTCATTGGTCAGGCTCTCGAGGACAGCGGCCAGGTAGATGGGGTCTCCGGCCCCAACGCGGTCGGCATAGTGACTCTTGTGCAGTTGCCGGTGATTGCGACCGACGGGAAGCCGAGACCGACTCTGGATGAATGGGTCTTAGATTTGGCGCGTCTTTTCCTTTTCCTCCAGTTTTACCGCGACCAGACAGCCTGCTAAAACTCTCAACGACTCTACAGCTTCTGCCTGTAGCACGTGGCGCTTCTCAGAGGGTGACACAACACGTCACCCATTGACAAGCCCTGACCCACCGCCCCCCCCCCCCAACCCACGTGCGCCCAGCAGCCAATCACAGGAAAAAATCATGACTTACCTGAGTGTAATTGCGAGTTGGGGAGCATTCTCATTAAAAATCACGTATCTTGCGATTAAAACGCGCGTTTTGGCATAGATTGAGAAAAGAACTCGCTCACTAAAATATTGTTTCTGCTGATTTGTTTTGAATTTACCTCCCTACCAGTGCAGTCCGTGTGCTCTGGTTCTACTGTTCTGGACATGGTAATCCATTGGTCGGTTGGGATTTGCTGAGGATACGATTCGATGCAGTGCAAATGCAGATTTTTTCTTTTATAATGAGACCTCAGAATATAAGCTATTGGACCAATAGACTTAGACCAGTAGGTGGCACTGATCCACTATTGAAAACACTGAAATGGAGTCCAACACAACTGCCGCTAAATTTGGCTCCCTGGTGCCCGTTTTTTTGGCGCCACGGGTGCTGATTCAGGTCCAAAAATGGCACCTGAGGAGCGTGTGCACACTTCTGGCATGGGCGGCACCGACGCCACTTTGGGTAGGTTGTTAACGCGGGCACTGGGAGCATGCACCGGATGTATGCAGAGTACGCAGATCGCAATGTCAATCAGCGTGCAATGCTGATTTGATGCCAGCGCTGCCATTTTTGACCTCAACGCTGGAGCTAACGCCCTCTCCTAGCCTCGCACAGCTGAACGTGCGTTCAGCAGCAGGAAGGACCCCCCACCACCAGTACTTAAAGGGATCATCACCTGCTTTTGGTTGGTTGCTGATTGATTTCTACTGGCTCTTGCTGAGTTTGTAGAGGTGTTTCTGGGATTGGTGTCATATTTGAAGCTGCTGATGTGTCCAGAGAATTGTGCGGCAGGTTACCTCAAGGCTTCTGTTCAGACCAGTTGCTCCCAGACATGGGTGCAGTAGTTTGTATCATGACAGGGAGAATGAGCACAGGCGACACAGAGGAGGACAAGCTGCTCAAAGAGGGAGGCGGAGGAGGGGGAGAAAGTCTCTCAGCAGGAAACCACCCAGAGTCTTCAGGGAGCAATTCTCCTACCTCAACCTCAGCGAGGAACAATGTATGCGAGGTCTCCGCTTCTCGAAGGAGGTGCTCACTGAAATCTGCCACCTGTTGCAGGCAGAACTGCAGCTTCAGAGCAGGGTGAGGATGGCATTGCCAGTGGCTGTCAAGGTGAGCGTGGCCATGAACATTCATATGTCAGGCTCCTTCCAGGCTGGAGCAGGCAATATATCCAACATCTCCCAGTACATTGTGCACTGTTGCATAAAGGAGGTGACTGAGGCTCTGTATACAAAGAGAACTGAATACATTTCATTCTCTCTTGCCAGAGAGAAGCAGGTGGAGCGAGCATGCAGCTCTGCCAAGATAGCAGGCTTCCCCATGGTGCAGGGTGCCATTGACTGCACACACCTCGCTTTGCAGGGGAGATGTACTGTAACCGGAAAAACATAAGAAATAGGAGCACAAGTAGGTCATTTGGCCCTTCAGAAACTGCTGGTGTGCGACCATAGAAAGCGCATCATGCAGGTTAATACTCGGTATCCTGGCAGCAGTCATGATGCCCTCATTCTGTGGCTGTCTGCTGTACCATCTGACAAACCAGAGGGTGGCTTCTGGCAACAAGGGCTATCTGCTGACCACCTGGCTCATGACTCTGGTGCGCAACCCAAGCACACATGGGCAGCAAGCATAAAACGAAAGCCATGCTGCCACATGGAATCTGATAGAGCAGACCATTGGCGTGCTTAAACAACACTTCCGTTGCCTGGACTGCACTGGAGGAGCCCTGCAGTACTCGCAAGAGCGCATCTCAAGATTCGTCATGGTCTGCTGCACGCTCAACGACCTCGCCATCATGAGGGCACAGCCTTTGCCACCACGTATATGGTGAAGAGCTGCGGAAGAGGAGGAGGAGGAAGGGGAGAGGCAACCAACACAGCCCCTTTCTGCCCGGGCTGTCTGTGACAGACTCATTCGACTGTGGTACCAGTGAATGCTACCCCAATTCTCCATTCGCCAACAGTCCCACACCTTACCTCTCTCTGTTACTGACCATCACAGCATCCTCTTGGCCACACTGCTACAATAAAAGACACCACAAAACATTCCAAACCAAATTTATAAATCAAACCATCCAATATTACATTCCAAAGTCAACTAATCACCCTTGTGCATTCCCTTAGTGCCTGTCTTCCGTGTGCCTTTTCCTGTCCTAGTGCTCCTATGTACAGGAAACTTCACGATATCCGGCACTGATGGGACCGGCGTGATGCCGATCTATGAAAACTTCCGGACAGACCAGCGCTAATGTTGAAGGATACGGAGGTTTTCATCTCCGTATCTGACAACAAACACTGTTGCTTAGCAACAGCTTGTAAACAGTCGGCCCGTACCTTGGAAGCGTCTCTGTAGCTTAGCAACAGCTTCAGAGAGGCTTTCCAGAGACTGACTGTTTAAAAAAATGCTAGGAGAAGAAAATAAAAGAAAAAAAACCTAACAAAATGGCTGCTGATTTCTGCCGTTAGATCGAGGTTTCCGGACATACAACTTCCGGATAAACCAAAGTTTCCTGTAGTGCTACCCCAGTGACTACAACATGGCTAGTGGAAGGCTGCTGACTTTCAGTGAGGGAGACTGCAGATGGCCTTGGAGGACAACATCGAGCAGCTCTGGGCCTAGAAATGCTGACTCCAGACTGCACCACCTCGGCATGGGCGGCAGCAGTTCGGGCTGGCTGGCTGACAGGCAACAGCAGGGGCACTGGTGGCGTGGCAGGGGTGGGAGGATGAATGCTGTCATCCTGAGAGAGGACAACAGGTTTGTGCTCCAGGGAACCACTGCCACTCCCCCAGGGTGGCACCTCAGCAATACTAGTAAGCTGTTGGAGGATAGATTGCTAGACTGCTGTGATGCCCTGCAAGCCTCTTCAACATGGGTAATCGGTGCCATGATGGCAACAGCCTGTGTTTGCGTGGCAATAAGCTGAGCTTGCATGACTTCAGTCTGAGCTTCTACTGCAGCACTCAGACGTTGGGTGGCTTCTGCTTGTGCTGCAATGTAAGCTGAGACACCGGCCATCAGACGCTGTGTAATGGTTGGATCCACAAGTGTGCTAACGGATTTGCCCACCAATGAATTAAATCAGAGTTTAAACTCTGTCTCTTATAACACTTCAGCATATTCATTGATCTCAGTTCATTCATTTTGTTTAAAAAGAGACTGTGGCGACATGCCACCATTGGACATAATCCGCTCACGGCGGCACGTACAGTTTACGCAGGCGCACTGCCGGCAGCAGCCGCCCCCAGCCGTGGGCCCTTTCCTCCGGCAGCTTGTTTCCCATAGGGACAGGCTGCCGGGAGCATTTCCTGTCTGGGGAGTATTTAAGTGGTAGCGCGGGCGTTTTAAGCACTTGTTTTTGCCATGATGTAAATTAAAGCAGTTGTGTTCCATCAACTCTGGTCTCGACTCCCATGTTTGCCGCGGTATCTCAACACTGGTGACCCCGACGTTCAGGACAAATCCTAAGCTAGCATGGCGGATACAAACGCAGTCACGGTTAAACTACCGGACTTTTGGGAGAACCTGGCCGAGGCCTGGTTCGTTCAAGCCGAGTCCAGATTCCGGCTGAGAAGCATTACAGTCGATGCCACGAAGTACGACTACCTCGTCGCCTCTCTCACCTGCGCCACAGTCCCTAAGGTTTGGGCAGCACTGCAGGATCCACCAGAGGAAGGCAAGTACGAACATCTGAAGGCCGCGCTCCTTAAAAAATTTCAGGCGTCCTCCTACCAGCGCAACTGCCAACTCCTCGACCTTCCAGGCCTTGGTGATGCTTCACCATCAGACCTGCTTTCCCACATGCTGTCCCTCTCGGACGACAAAAAACCCGGTGCCCTCTTTCGCACGCTTTTCATTCGGCAGCTCCCCGCCAGCATCCGCCCGCTCATTGTGGAGTCTGGCTCCATGGACCTGAACGAGATAGCCGAAAAGGCCGACCGGCTGCTCTCCGCGCAGACCGCCCGCGAAGTCGCGCCCGACCTCACGGCAACGACCATGCGGTCCCCCCGGCTCACTAGGCCCGACCACCCTTCCACTCCAGGTCACTGCTACTACCACACCCGTTTTGGCACGCCACCGTGCACTTTCAAACCCCTCCCCGCACCGGCCCCCATGATGGCCGCGGGGCAAAAGGGGCCCTTACTGTACGTCATCGATGACAGGAGCAACCGCCGATTCCTGTGCGACACAGGAGCCCAGCACAGCATCACCCCCACCTCTGCCCTCGAAATCCAACACGGTGCATGGGGTGTTACGCTGGCTGCAGCCAATGGCTCTGACATCCGCACATACGGCACCCGCATGGTCACGCTCGACCTCGCAGGCCGCCGCTACCGCTGGGAGTTCCTCACAGCCAAGGTCCTCTGCCCACTCATCGGCGCCGACTTCCTACGCGCCCACGGCCTCCTTGTCGACATTCCGAGGCACCGCCTCGTCGACATCAACACTATGGCCCCCATCCCTGGCGCAGTCACCCCGGCCCGTTCGGCCAGCCTGACGACCTACTGCCTCGCCAGAGCCACGGATGACTACTCGGCACTACTAGCCGAGTTTCCCGCCCTCACTAACCCGACCTTTTCGGCCAAAGCCGCCAAACACGGTGTGGAGCACTATATCCCCACCAGCGGCCCCCCGGTCGCTGCCCACGCCCGCAGACTCGACCCGGCCAAGCTGGAAATCGCGCGGGCCGAGTTCACCACCATGGAGCAACTCGGCATCATCCGCCGCTCCAGCAGCCTTTGGGCCTCGCCCCTCCACATCGCCCCCAAGCCCGGCGGAGGCTGGTGCCCCTGCGGGGACTACCGCCGCCTCAACGATGCCACCACCCCCGACCGATACCCGGTGCCGCACATCCAGGACATCTCGGCCCGATTGGCCGGACGAACTGTCTTCTCCAAGGTCGACCTGGTGCGCGGTTACCACCAAGTCCTCGTACACCCCGCGGACATCCCCAAAACGGCCGTCATCACCCCATTTGGCCTGTTCGAGTTCCTGAGGATGCCCTTCGGCCTCAAGAATGCAGCCCAGGCTTTTCAGCGCCTTATGGACTCAGTCCTCCGGGACCTGAACTTTCTATTCGTCTATCTAAACAGGAACACCTCGAACACCTTCGCATCCTGTTCGGGCGCTTAGCCCAACACGGGCTTATCCTCAGCCCGGCGATGTGCCAATTCGGCCTAGCCGAGATCGATTTTCTCGGCCACCACATCACTCCTGTTGGGGCCGTATCCCTGCCCAACAAGGTGCAGGCCGTCCAGCAATTCCCCCGCCCTAAAACCATCAAGGGCCTCCAGGAGTTCCTCGGGATGGTGAACTTTTACAACAGGTTCATCCCCAGAGCTGCAGCCCTCATGATGCCCCTATACGATTCCCTCCAAGGTAAATCCGGCAAGATGGCCGTAGCCTGGACCGCTGACACGTCAGCTGCCTTCGACGCCACCAAAAACGCGCTCGCCGACGCCACCCTGCTCGCGCACCCGAGGGCTGATGCCTGGGTCGCGCTCACCACCGATGCCTCTGACCATGCGGTCGGAGCCGTGTTCGAGCAGTGGGTCAATGGCGCGTGGCAGCCACTTGCCTCCTACAGCCGCCAACTGCGCCCCCCGGAGGTCAAATACTCTACTTTCGACCGCGAGCTCCTCGCGCTCCACCTGTCGGTCCGCCATTTCAGGTTCCTCCTGGAGGGCCGCCCCTTTACCGCGTACGTGGACCACAAGCCGCTCACATACGCGATGGCCAAGAACAACGACCCCTGGTCCGCTAGGCAGCAACGCCAGCTCGCGGCCGTGTCCGAGTTTGCCACGGACATCCAGCATGTCTCCGGTAGAGACAACGTGGTCGCCGACTGCCTTTCCCGTCCCGCCATCTGCGCAAATCACCTAGCGGTCGACTACGCGCAACTAGCAGCGGCCCAGCTCACGGACCCAGACCTCCTCTCGGCGGCTACCAGCCTGCCAGGGCTACGCCTAGCCAAGGTCGCGCACGGGCCCGAAGCCACGGCAGTCACTTGCGACGTCTCACTCGGCCAACCCAGGCCGGTCGTCCCTGCAACCTGGCGCCGCCGCATCTTCGATGCGCTCCACAGGCTCTCCCATCCGGGTTCCCGCGCATCCGTTAAACTCCTCTCCCAGCGCTTCATCTGGCGCGGCCTCAGCAAAGATGTTCAGACTTGGGCCAACTCCTGCCTCGCCTGCCAACGGGCTAAGGTGCAGCTGCACACAAAAGCACACCGGGAGACTTCGAGGTACCCAGCCGCCGCTTCAACTACGTACACGTCGACATCGTCGGTCCTCTGCCGCCATCGCAAGGCCAAACTTATCTTCTCACGATGGTCGACCGCTACACACGCTGGCCTGAGGCAGTGCCGCTGACCTCCACCACCACAGCCGACATTGCCAGGGCGTTCGTTAACACCTGGGTCGCGAGGTTCGGCGTACTGGCCGACATAACCTCTGACAGAGGCGCCCAGTTCACCTCCGAACTCTGGACGGCCACAGCACGCAACCTCGTGGGTGACGCTCCACCGAACCACGGCATACCAACCGCAGGCCAATGGGCTGTGTGAACGCTTCCACAGGTCACTCAAGGCCTCACTTCGCGCCAGCCTGCAGGACAGTACCTGGACTGACCGTCTACCGTGGGTGCTACTAGGCCTACGTACTGCGGTCAAGGAAGACCTCCAGTCCTCAGCAGCGGAGTTAGTCTACGGACAACCGCTGCGCGTACCAGGTGAATTCCTTCCGAAGGCTACCACGCCTTGGTCGGCCGAACAGCAGCGGCTCAACTCTTTCTCTTCCGCTCAACAGTTCGCCCCACTTCCGGTCAACCGACACGGCGAACTCGCACCTTACGTCCCGCCAAACTTACAACAGGCACGCTTCGTCTTCGTGCGACACGACGCACACCGCGGACCCCTGCGACCCCCGTACGACGGACCGTACGAGGTACTACAAACTGGGGACAAGGTCTTCAAGCTGCGACTCGGCGACAGGGTCGAAACGGTCTCCATCGACCGACTCAAACCAGCACACACAGAATCAGGGGAACAGGTCCCCGTGGCCCGACCTCCAACTAGAGGCTGTCCCGCCAGCAAGCTTGCACAGCCGGCGGCGAACCGCCCGGCCCTACCAACTAGACCGGTGGCCACTCAGAGCCGCTCCGGCAGAACCATTAGACCACCGTCACGACTCGTCTACTTCTCCTAAGCGGATTCTAGGGGAGCTCTGTGGCGACATGCCACCATTGGACATAATCCGCTCATGACGGCATGTACAGTTTACGCAGGCGCACTGCCGGCAGCAGCCACCCCCAGCCGTGGGCCCTTTCCTCCGGCAGCTTGTTTCCCGTAGGGACAGGCTGCCGGGAGCACTTCCAGTCTGGGGAGTATTTAAGTGGATGCGCGGGCTTTTTAAGCACTTGTTTTTGCCATGATGTAAATTAAAGCAGTTGTGTTCCATCAAATCTGGTCTCGACTCCCACGTTTGCCGCGGTATCTCAACACCTTTATACAAAACCTTATCAAGTCACTGAGGAGCATCACAAAGAGCCTCCCATAATTTAAGTGTTGCAGTGCTGTGAGTGTTATGCAGGCAAGCATCAGCTTGGCTCTGTGGTACCCACCATCGCATATCATCCTTGCCGTGGATTCATAGAATCATAGAAAGTTACAGCACGGAAGGAGGCCATTTCAGACCATCATGTCCAAGCCGGCCAAAAAAGAGCTATCCAGCCTGATCCCACTTCCCAGCTCTTGGTCCGCAGCCCTGCAGGTTAGAACATCCTAAGTGCACATCCTGTAGTGTCCGCGCCTTAATAATACACGGACTGCAGGAGAACTATAAAACAGGTATTTACTGAACGGAGGGTACTCTTTTATTTGGACCCAAAAAAAACCAATTCGACTGTAAATAAACAAAAGTTCAACTAAAGCTTAACAAATCAAATTAAAATTTGGTTATCCGTGTTGATGATGCACTCCAGTCCCCGCGGCGCCCACTGGTCGCGGAAATACTCAAGCGCACCGGCGGACACCGCGTGCTCCATCTCCAGGGCCACCCGGGCGCGAACATGGCCGCGGAAGAGATGCAGGCAATCCGGCTGGACGACACCCTCGACCGCCCGCTGCCTGGACCAATTGATGGCTCTTTTAGCCAGGCCCAGGAGCAGGCCCACAAGGAGGTCCTCCAACCTGTCCGCTCCCCTCCGCACCGGGTGACCGTAGATCAAGAGCGTGGGACTGAAGTGCAACCAAAAATCGAGGAGCAGCCCCTTCAAGTAGTGAAAGAGGGGCTGCAACCTCTCACAATCCATATAAACGTGAAACACGGACTCCTCCAGGCCGCAAAAAATGCAGGCGGCCTGGGAGTCCGTGAACCTACTTAAAACCTTATTGCACGGGACCGCTCCGTGCAACACCCTCCAGGCCAAGTCCCCGATGGAACAAGGGAGGACTCCCGCATAGAGAGCCCTCCATTGGGGACCTCCGCTACCGCCGGTCGGCAAAACGCCACGCCAAGGCGTGTCCGGACGGTAGACGAAGATGGCAAAGTGGAGAGTGTGCAGGAGCAGCCCGTACAGGAAACCCCTCCGCGCGGAATGAAAAGGCACGGAGGGTATTTCCTCGAGACGGCTCAAGTTGTGAGGCGCCGGTTCCCGAGGGGAGTTTCGGGGCCGGGCGCCGATGAGGAATTCCGTCCGAACGGGGGTAAGCTCGGACGGGATCGCCCCACGTGCTTGAGCCGCCTCGATACACCTAGTGGAGTCGGGGCCCAGTGCCGCTTTTACCGATTCGATGGTTTCGACCGCGAGCCGGACGTTGGCCCAGGACAGGCGCCGCGCCAGCTCCTCCGGCGCCATCCAGCCCGCTCCTCCGCCATCGAGCAGGTCCCCGACTCTGGTCACCTTGCCAGCCACAGCCCTACCCTCCGCCAGCCGCCCGAACCCGTGTTCGTGGAGGTGCGGATTCCTGAGCAGCGGCTCCCGAAGGAGAGCCGCCGCTCCTGACGGGGGAGAGCTCCGCCTGGAAGCGACGTAGTTCCAAACCCATAGTAGTTCCTGGTAGAAGACAGGCAGCTCCCGCAGGCCGGCACGCCTGCTGCCCACTTTCGCAAACAGGAGCTGCGTGTCGTAATTGAGGCCATGCAGCTGGCGGAAGAAAAACGTCGCCAGCGCACACCATCTCGGAGGATTCTCGACGTACAGGTATCTCTGCAGCGTCTGAAGACGGAAAGTCGCAGCCTGGGTGCGAAGGCACACCAGCGCCTGACCGCCCTCCCTAAGCGGGAGACACAGAACCGCGGCAGAGACCCAGTGCTTCCTTTTGTCCCAGAAGAAGTCGATGAGCTTCTTCTGAATCTTGGCGACAAACGCAGGGGGAGGGATCAAAGTGACCAACCGGTACCACAACATGGCGGCCACCAGCTGGTTTATGACCAGCGCTCGACCCCTGTAGGACAACACTCGGAGCAGTCCTGTCCAGCGTCCTAGGCGAGCGGTGACTTTGGCCTCCAGCTCTTGCCAGTTCGCCGGCCAAGCGTCCTCGGCAGGGCTAAGGTAGACTCCCAAATAGAGGAGGTGCGTGGTGCTCCAGGCGAAAGGCCTGAACTCCTCCGGCAGGGAGTCCACCCGCCACTGACCCACCAGGAGTCCGGAACATTTCTCCCAGTTGATCTTGGCGGAGGATGCGTCCGAGTAAATCTGCTGGCATTCCCGCATCCTCCGCAAGTCAGCGGGATCCGTGACCGTGAGGAGCACGTCATCGGCGTAAGCCGAGAGGACCACCTCCACGCCCGGCCCTTGCAGAGCCAGTCCCGTCAACCTCTTCCGCAAGAGGCGCAGGAAAGGCTCCACGCAAATGGCATATAACTGGCCGGACATGGGGCATCCCTGACGCACCCCCCTCCCGAAGCGAAGGGGCGCCGTCAAGGACCCGTTAACTTTAATCAGACACTCCGCGGCGGCGTACAGAAGTCGGATCCGGGCGACGAAATGCGTCCCGAACCCGAATGCGCGCAGAGTCCCGAAGAGATACTCGTGATCCACCCTGTCGAACGCCTTCTCCTGATCCAGGGAAAGGAAGGCGACCGACAGACCAGCCCTCTGGGAGTGGTGGACCAGGTCCCGGACCAGATGGATGTTATCGTGGATGGTCCGGCCCGGGACCGTGTAGGACTGGTCGGGGTGGATCATGTGGGCCAGCACGGTGCCAAGGCGAGCAGACATGGCCCTGGCAAAGATTTTATAGTCCGTGCTGAGGAGGGAGACCGGGCGCCAGTTCTTAAGGAGGCGGAGATCGCCCTTCTTAGGCAGCAGGACAATGACCGCCCTGCGCCAAGAGAGGGGCATCTCCCCGGTCGCCAAACTTTCCCCCAGGACCCGCGCGTAGTCGCCCCCCAAGACGTCCCAGAACGCCCTGTGGAACTCCACGGTCAGCCCGTCCAGCCCCGGGGACTTTCCCCTAGAGAGCTGGCGGAGGGCGCCGGTCAGCTCCGCCAGACTTAGCGGAGCGTCCAATTTTTCGGCGCCCTCCGGGCCAACCTTCGGCAGGTCCTCCCACAAAACTCTGCGCGCATCCTCGCTGGACGGATCCGGAGAGAACAGAGCCCCGTAATAGGCGCGGGTCTCCACGCTGATTCCCTCCGGATCCGAGACCAGAGATCCGTCGTCGGCCAGCAGCCCCAAGAGCTGCTTACGGACCCCCCGTCTTTTTTCCAGCGAGTAGAAGAAGGGGGAGCCGCGGTCCAGGTCCCGCAGGAGCTGGATCCGCGACCTCACGTACGCGCCTCGGGACCCGACGAGCTGCAGGTCCTTCAGCGCGCCCTTCTTCTCTTCGTACACCTTCCGCAGGGCCGGGTCCTCGACGACCTGACCGAGACGGGACTCCAGGTCGAGCACCTCCTTCTCCAACCGCCCGACCCGGGCCTCCCGCCTCTTGGTCGACCCCTTCGCGTACTCCTGACAGAAGAGACGGATGTGAGCCTTGCCCACATCCCACCATAGCCTCAAGGAGGGGAAGCCCCCCTGCTTCCTTCTCCAGTCGGCCCAGAATCGACGAAACGAATCCCGGAACCGTGCGTCCTCCAGCAGCAGGTTGTTAAAATGCCAGTACACGGACCCCCCCCGCGCGCGCAGCGGAGCGAGCTCCGCCCACACCAGGTGGTGGTCCGTGCACGGCACCGGCCGCATGGAAGCTGCCGGAACGCAGGAGACGAACGCCCGGGAAATGTAGAGGCGGTCGATTCTGGACCTTCCTCCCCCAGACCTCACACTAGTGAAGGCGCTGGAGTCGGGGTGGAGATTTCGCCAGACGTCCACCAAGTCGAAGGACCCAACCAGGTCCCTCAACTTCTCCATCGCCGCCGGGCTTCGCGGGGGACCCGAACGGTCCCTCGCCTCGAGGGTGCAGTTAAAATCCCCCCCGAGGATGACGCACTCGCCCACGTCGATGGAGCCCAAGAGAGCGGACACTTCTTCGAAGAAGCGCACTTGCTGCGCACTGGTCTGAGGGGCGTACACGTTCACTAGATGGAGCGGCACGCCCCCCAGGCGAACAGTGACATGGAGCAAGCGGCCCGGCACGTGCTCCTTGACCCCCAAGATCTCCGGCTGAAAATGCGGGGCCAGCAAGATAGCCACCCCGCTGGAATTGTTGGAGAGGTGACTCATGCTGACCCCTCCTTGCCACTCCAGGAGCCACGTGGCTTCGTCTCCCGGAACGGTGTGGGTTTCTTGCAGGAAGCACACCGCATACTTCCCGTCCCGAAGGACCGAGAAGTTATTGAATCTGCGGCGCGCCTCCCTGCTGCCGTTGATGTTGAGGCTGGCTATGGTTATCTTCATGTCAGAAGCATAGTGCAACCTCTACCTACACCTAACGGGGCGAGGAAGCGCAGCCGCTGGTCCGCCGCCACTTCCTCAGCAGCCCAGTGAGAAACGTTGTGAGCCGACGCAGCTCGAGCGGGTTCACACCCTCGTCCGCGCCCAAGATCTTAACGGCGGCGCGGACGGAATCGATGAGCAGCGCCAGCTCCGACCACCTGTCGAGGGCCAGCCGGACCTTATTGCGCTGACCCAGGCACGTGGCCATAAAATCCCGGAGTTCCCTTACGGAAATGAGGGGAGACTTGGCAAGGGGCACGAGGTCATCCATCGCCACGTCGGCGCTGGAGTCCGAATCGTCCTCCGTGCCCATCACCGAGTCCCCATCCTCCTCCAGGGGGTCGTCACCAGCGGCCAACCCGTCCGCCGCGCAGTGCGAAGCGAACGACTCGGCCGCGCCAGCCAGCCCCGCCTCCGCCCGGATCCCACCCCCAGGATCGGCGGCAGAGGATTTCTCCCTGGGCTCCTCTAGGGGTGCCGGGCCAGAAGACGGCGGCGGTTCAGAGCTCCCCTCCGCCTCAGACGCCAGAACGACCGGAGAAACCGGGGAGAGAACAATTTCCAGCTCCTCCAGTACGTCCGGCACCAGAGACGCAGCCAGGGGGCCATCCTCCTCCCCGCCACCAACCTCCGACCCAGCGGACGGGGGGTTTTGAATTAAAAGCTCTACCAGGACGAGCATCCCCTGGGAGACGTCCGGGTCGCATTGGGCGAGCTCATTATCCTCGAGCTCGCCCGACCCAACCCCCAGGCTGCCCGACCCGGCGAGGGGTAACGACACCGATAAAAGGTCAACTTCAATTACTGCCGCGGGTTGTTCCGCAACCCCCCCCACGGGCAGGGTCTCATCCCCATCCCCGGGAGGCACGTGCTGGACAGACACATCTGCCTCAGCCTCCCGAGGGACAGGCGACCCCTGCCGATCGCTGGTGATGACGACAGCGCTGGGGGGGCGGGGGGGCGCAGTACCCGCGGCGGGCGACGACTCCCCCTGCTCGGAGGGACCTTCCTCCTCCCGGTCCTCCTCCTCATCCAGGGGGTCGCGCCTTCTTTTTAGCACGGAGGGAGCGAGGGAGACCTCCATGTCTGCAAAGGCCTCCTCCTCGACTCCCTCCGGCGGAGCAGGTTTGTCGGGTTCCTCGGGCCCGAGCCCGGCCGCAGGTATTGGCATTACCGCTGCGGCGGTTGCGGCCACAGGCTCGGGCACGGGGCCCCTCCCGCTCACATCTGCCCTGATCAACTCCGCGAGGAGCGCGGGTGTAAGGGGCTCAAGGGGCAAGGGCTCACCATCCACGGGGGGACCTGCCCTAAGGTGCTTCTTTTTTCCCCGCGCCTTCTTTCCGGCCGGACACGCTCCCTCCCCCCCGCCGGAGGCCTTGGTGGCATCGGCCCCCGACGTCAACCGCGCATCAGACGTACTTGACGCGCGGGCAGATCCGGGGGGAAGGGCGGCGGCGGCGGCGCCAGCCTCGGCCGCACGAGATGATCCGGCGGCCTTGGAGGCAGGGCAGTTCCTCCTGATGTGCCCCACCTCCCTGCAGGCATGGCACCTCACACCGTCCGACGTCCAAAAGGCGCGGTAGGCGGTCCCCTCGTGGAGGACGACGAACGCCCCTTCAGTGTCCTCCTCCCGCGCCAGCTGGATAAACAGCTGGCGCCGGAAGGAGAAGACGTGGCGAAGGCTGGCCTCCCGGAAGCCGAGCGGGATGGGCGTGATCCCCGACCTCACCTCCCCAAGTTGTCGCAAATGGGGAAGGAGGAGCTCACCAGGAACATAGGGCGGGACGTTGGAAATAATGATCCTCTGCGCGGTGGCCTCGAGAGGATCCACCGGCAGGAAGGTCCCGCCCACGGTGAGCCCCTTGGCGACAGCCAGGGACACCGCCCGCTCCGACCCCAGGAAGAACACAGCCTTCCCATACATTTTCGAGGCCGCGACGATGGCTGAGGGGCCGACAACCCCAGCCATGGCCTTGACGCAGGCCTCGATGGTCATAGTGGGGTGAGTGTAGCTCTTCACCCCAAGCTTTTTTGTTATTAATCGAAAAGGTGACGGGGCAGCAGGAACAGCGGGAGCAGCTGTGGCCGTGGCTACCACTCTCGCATAGGTCCCGGCTGGCCCCGCCACCGGCGAAGACGCAGTCGCCATTCTGGGGTGCTTTTTTTAAGGGCTACACTCACCCCAAGTCACAGGCCTGAAGGTGTTAATGGCCTCGGTGTATATATATTTTTTTTGTCCTCTATTGAGCAGAGGGAGCTGATTAAAATGAGGACACACCTCTCTCCTTATTGATTTAAATTGGGAGAGTGGCCTCTCCCCTCTGCTCAATTGGCAATTAATAAAATAGATGAAACTAAGGTGCCTTAGAAAGACAGGCAGAGAGAGACAAAGAGAGAGAGAGAGGTGGGGGGGTGGGAAGGAGGGAGGCCGCAAAGGGCAGTGTTGCCACTCAGGATGGTGGGTGGGTGTAGGCAGGGTTGCACTCTCCGATGGAAAAAGTCTTTGGTGATGGTGGTCTTCTGGCAGGGGGAGAAGACGTCTTCACCTGGAAAAGCTGGAGAAGCCCAGGCTTAGTCCTGCAACAGGTCTTAACGATGTAATTAAATTAAATTAAAGACTTCACCTTGGGCAGCTCCAAGCTCTCCCAGGGCAGGCAATAGAAGGGATGCTAATTAGTGGTGTGTGTGGCCTAGCTTTTAACAAGAGCACACACACACACACACACTACACCCCTTGATGATCCGGCCTTGCTTCTTCTTTTCTCCCCCCACCTAAAATACAAAGTCTTGGGAGAGTGCCCCAAATAACACCCACCTGTAGATGTTCCGGATGAAGTTTTCTTCCCTCCTTTCAAGCAGTTGGTTTCTCTCCCCTCTCTCCCTCTCCTGAAGTGGAGGCCAAATTGGGGAGGCAGTGATAGAAAGGCCTCTCCCCTGGTTGATGTTGATGTAGGCCTCCTTTCTCCTTCTCCTCCTCTGTCCTCTCTCTCCAGGCACCTCAGTTGATGTAATGATGGTGGAGTTGGTGGTGGTGGTCCAACGTTCTCCTCCTCTTCCTGGTCAGGGGACCACCACTTTAATCCACTCTCCAAAGTCTGGCTGCTCCCTCTGCTCGTGCTTGCAGCTGAACAGAGGGTAACTTAAGACTGAAGTACAGAAGCCTGCTATGGCTTTATATACAGGGGTGGTCACTGCCGGTACTGCAGTATAGAATCAGTTCTTCTCTTAAAGGTACATACACAACAATTCCTCCCCTTTTAGATAAACAGTACATAACATTCATTTAACAACTAAATAATAACTAATTACAATTACAATTTTCCCTGTACTATATACATCAACTGAAATAATCATTTATAAGTTCAGTCTTTGAGGAAGCTTCCTGATCCTGACTGGATAGCGCCTTTCTCGAGTATCCTGTTCTTGCGGCGGAGTTGATTCTGGCTCATTGTCATTGGTTGGTTCGTCAGCTTCCAATACCACTGCTTCTGAGGTAGACGCAATCTGTACTTCGGGTTGATTACCAGGTGCACCTGCTCGTGGTATGGGTTTGGCTTATTCCTGTGACTCTAGAATCTGGTCAGCATGGCATCTCACGATGCTCTCTCCAACGTCCACTGTGTACATTAGTGGTCCCTGTTGTGTGCATATCGTTCCTGGCTGCCATTTTTCTGTTCGGTAGTCGTGGGCCAAGACTGGTTGCCCTATCTTGAAGCTCCTGGTTGGCTTCTCATTTATGTGCTGGAATTGCTTATCCTCAACATCTTGTCTTATGTTTGGTTTGAGAAAATCCAGGCGACATCTTAGCCTTCGGTTGAAGAACATTATGGCTGGAGCTTGGTTGGTGACTGCATGTGTCGCATTCCGGTAAGCAAACAAGAAATTATCCACCTTGTGTTGTAGTGGTATGTCGTCGTTATACATTGCCTTTTTAAAGGTCTGAACAATCCTCTCAGCCAATCCATTTGTGGCTGGATGATATGGGGCAGATGTGTAATGCTTAACCCCATTATTCCTCAGAAATCTCCGGAAATCCTCTGACACAAACTGTTGCCCATAGTCGGAGCAAATCTGTTCTGGCAAGCCATTCCTGGCGAAGATGGTCCGTAGGACTGCAATAGTTTTCTCCGTGGTGGTGGAGGACATTTTGATGACCTCTGGCCATTTCGAATGGGCGTCCACAGCGATTAGGAACATTGAGTCCATAAATGGGCCAGCAAAATCAATGTGTACCCATTGCCATGGAGATGAGGGCCACTCCCATGGATGTAGTGGGGCCTGTGGTGGAGCGTTTTGGACCTTCTGGCATCCTGTGCATCTCTTGGTCATATCCTTGATTTCTTTATCGATTCCCAGCCACCACACAAACGCCCTGGCTAGGCTCTTCATTTTTACCCCTCCCAGATGACCCTCATGAAGCTCATTGAGCACTCTATCGCTCAACTTGGGTGGAATTACCACTCGGGATCCACACATCAAGGTCCCCCGGCACACTGACAGCTGTTCTCTCCTTGGCGAGAATGCTGGCAACAGTGAGTCGCCATGTGCTGGCCATCCCTTCACCGTCAAATCATAGACCCGAGAGAGTGTCGGATCATTTCGGGTTTCCTTCTCTATACTTGAGTTTGTAACAGGTAGACATTCGACTATGGTCGCATGGAATATCTCAACAGGGTCCACTGCAGGTGCTTCCTCTACCATAGGCAACGGTAGGCGCGACAGCCCATCCGCGTTTCCATGCTGTTTCGTAACCTTGTACTCCATGTCGTACTGATGTGCCCCTAGAAAAAGTGACCATCTTTGCAGCCGTTGCGCCGTCATCACTGGAAGCCCTTCTTTGGGTTAAAAATGGAGACCAGGGGCTGATGATCAGTCAGTAGGGTAAATTTCTGCCCGTGCAGATAGTGATTGAACTTCTTCACCCCCCACACCAGGCTGAGGGCCTCCCTGTCAATCTGGGTGTAGTTACGCTCGGCTGAGATTAACGAGCGTGACGCAAAGGCTATTGGCCTCACTGAACTGTCAAGGAATTTGTGTGACAGCACCGCTCCGATGCCATAGGGAGATGCATCACATGCTAACCGAATCGGTAGTGTTGGATTGTAGCGGGCCAATACTTCTTTTGAAGTGATTAGGCATTTACATTTCTGAAAGGCACGCTTACACTCATCACTCCATTTCCATGTTACTCCAGTTTGCAGCAGGGCATTCAGTGGGTGCAGAATTGTAGATAAATTCAGCAAGAACTTATGGTAGTAGTTCACCAACCCGAGGAACGACCTCAGTTGCGACACATTTTCCGGTGCTGGAGCCTTGACTACAGCCTTAATCTTGTCCAGCGACTTATGCAACCCTTCCTCATCAATCATGTGGCCACAATAAGAGATTTGTCTCCTGAAGAACTCGCATTTGGGGCGGTTGGCTCGTAGCCCATATTCCTGTAATCTCGTGAGCACCTGCTCCAGGTTGGCAAGGTGTTCACTGTCATTTTCGCCCGTAACCAGGATGTCGTCCAAATAACACTGGGTCCCCGGGATCCCTTGCAGGACTTGTTCCATCGCCCTCTGCCAAATAGCCGGGGCTGATGCTACCCCGAATACCAGTCGATTGTACTGGTAAAGGCCTTTGTGAGTGTTTATCGTGAGGTATTTCCTAGATGCTTCTTCCACCTCCATTTGTAGATACGCTTGGGCCAGATCAATCTTTGTAAAGCGTTTCCCTCCAGATAGTGAGGCGAAAATATCTTCTATTCGTGGAAGTGGATATTGTACTGTGTGCAGGACTGGGTTCACAGTTACCTTGAAGTCCCCACAGATGTGAACCTTCTTCAGCTCCCCAGGCGTGCTGCTCAATGATTTCTTCATTACAGGAATGATGGGTGTGGCCCACTCGCTCCAGTCCAGCTTGGACAGCACACCCGAATGCTCCAGACTCTCCAGCTCTGCTTCAATGGCTGGGTGGATCGTGTAAGGTCCTGGTCTGGCCTTAAAAAATTTTGGGTTTGCGTTATCTTCGATTTTTATCATTGCCGTTACTCCTTTTAGAGTCCCAAGTCCTTGTTGGAACACCTCTTTCGCGTCAGTTAGAAATTTTGACAGTCGTCCAGGTGTGACATCATCATCCTTTTTGTCAGTCACAGTTAGCGCCTGAATGGAATGCCAATCCAATTGTATTTTTCGGATCCATTCACGTCCCAATAATGGTGGTCCTCCATCTGGTAGTATATATAGCTACAGTTTCTGTGTTTCCTTGTCGTTGTATTCAACTGGCACCCTTATTTTTCCTCTGGGGTAGACTTTTTGCCCCGTGCATGTCTTCAATATAATGGACGTGTCCTTCAAGGGTATGTGTGAGAATAGCCGCTCATAGTCTCGTCGATTCTTGACAGTTAGGGCTGATCCTGTGTCCAATTCCATCTTTACTGGGGACCCTGCTAACATGAGCGTGACCCAAATGGTTCGGTGACCCTCCTTTGCGATCACGTTGTGTAACTTTAGGCAACTTAGTCTCCTGCTCCCAGAGTCCTTATCACTCTCCTGATCTTCCGAACTACTGTCTGTCAATTTCTTTACTTTCTTGTACTTTTCCTTAGTAGTTCTTGTAGTGTTGGTTTTCTTTCCCTACCTGCAGACTCTTGCTATGTGTCCCATTTTCCCACATTGCCTGCATACTTTGTCCTTAAACCAGCAGTGCTTCTGATCATGGGTTGTTCTGCCGCAGCGATAGCACTTTTCTGCTCCATACGCCATTTTGTTAGCGCTGTATTCTTGTGGTTTCTGTTGTATTTCCGCAGCTCCCCGTGCTGCTGCTTCGTAGGATACTGCCACACTGAAAGCCTGTTCTAGCGTCAGGTCCTTTTCCGAAAGTAGTCGTTTCTGGGTTCCTTCACTCTGGAGCCCGCAGACAAACTTATCCCGTAAGGTGTTTGCCAGTCCTGCTCCGAACTGGCAGTGCTTCGATAACTTGCGTAGTTCCGTAAGATAGTCAGCATTGCTCTCATCTTTGTGCTGGTTTCTTTTATGGAACTTGAATCTTTCTGCTATCAGCAGTGGTGTAGGGTTTAGGTGTTCCTGTAAGATATTAACAATCACTTCAAAATTTTTCTCCATTGGTATAGCTGGGGTAATTAAATTCCGCAATAGGCCGTACGTTCTCGCGCCCATCAAATTTAATAATACCGACACCTTCTTTCCATCGGCCACCTCATTTGCCTTGCAGTACACTTCAATTCTTTCCACATACGTTGTCCAGTCTTCTACCTCGTTGTCGAAAGCAGTGATACTGCCACTTTTCGGCATCTTGGGTGATTTAAAATGGCGCCTCCCGCGCTTTTTCTTCTTCACCAATGGATTAAAATGGCGCCTCCCGCGCTTTTCCTTCTTCCCCAATGGAATAAAATGGCGCCTCCCGTGGTTTTCCTTCTTCCCCTTGCTGCCACGCTGCTCCTAGCGTTCTTCAGGGTAATGGCAGAGACCCGCGGCTTCGGTGCGTCTCACTTTTCCTTCCCCTTGTTTATTTTCGCTACGCTGCCCGGTTCTTGAGCACCGACCGCGCCCTGTGCACTCCACCCTCTCTCTCTCTCTTTTCCTCCCGACGACGCTGCACGGCCCCTTTGCAGAGCCGCTCGATCGAGCTCGAGCCCGCCGCAGTCCGGAAGGGTCAGCACACTACCTGCTACCAGCACGATTTGCTGGAACACCTTGACTGGGGAGCCAATCCCAGCTCTCCACAGCCTCTCCTGCAACTCTCCGAACTCCGAGGGATCCTTGGGCGGTTGCCCGCGGTCGACGCCCGTTGCTCTGCCTTCGACCTCCAAGAAGCTTCTTCTCAGGCAAAGATCCCCGTGAGGTAATGCAGTACTGCAGGTGAGTTCGAACCTGTTCGTCGCCACTGTAGTGTCCGCGCCTTAATAATACACGGACTGCAGGAGAACAATAAAACAGGTATTTACTGAGTGGAGGGTAACTTAAGACTGAAGTACAGAAGCCTGCTATGGCTTTATATACAGGGGTGGTCACTGCCGGTACTGCAGTATAGAATCAGTTCTTCTCTTAAAGGTACATACACAACACATCCAAGTACTTTTTAAATGTAATTCGGGTTCCTGCCTCTACCAGCCTTTCAGGCAGTGAGTTCCAGACCCCCACAACCCTCTGGGTGAAGAAATTTCCCCTCAAATCCCCTCTAAAACCTGCCACCAATTACTTTTAATCTGTGCCCCCTGGTTTTTGACCCCGCTGATAAGTGAAATAGGTCCTTTCTATCCACTTTATCTATGCCCCTCATAATTTTATACACCTCAATAAGGTCTCCCCTCAGCCTCCTCTGTTCCAAGGAGAACAGACCCAGCCTATCCAGTCTTTCCTCATAGCTAAAATTCTCTACTCTCAGCAAAATCCTTGTAAATCTCCTCTGTACCCTCTCTAGTGCAATCACATCTTTCCAGTAATGTGGTGACCAGAACTGCACGCAGTACTCTAGTGTTTTATACAGTTGAAGCATAACCCCCCTGCTCTTGTATTCTATGCCATGGCTAATAAAGGCAAGCATTCCGTATGCCTTCTTAACCACCTTATCTACCTGGCCTGCTACCTTCAGGGATCTGTGGGCATGCGCTCCAAGGTCCCTTTGTTCCTCTATGCTACTCAGTGTCCTACCATTTAATGTGTATTCCCTTTCCTTGTTAGCCCTCCCCAAATGCATTACCTGACACTTCTCCGGATTGAATCCCATTTGCCACTGTTCTGCCCATCTGACCAATTTATTGATATCTTCCTGCAGTCTACAGCTTCCTTCTTCAGTATCAACCACACAGCTGATTTTAGTTGATATGCCTATCAATTAGTCCAATAAAAGGCGACGAGTTAAGAACGTAACTGAAGGTTTTTATTGGCTAAATAACAGAGCCCACCCTCGTGGGTGATCCGATCCAACAGGGAGGAATACTAGCCAGTCAGCTACCTTTATACCTGGGCAGGTAATGGGCGGAGTCGGAGGTGGTCAGCCCAGGTATAACAGTGCGACAAGAGGCGACCTCGTGTAGTGATGTGACAGTGAGAACAGTGAGAACAATATACAGTGATAACTATAACAGTGGTTTACCACATTCACCCCTTGTTTAGATTAGAGTCCGGCGGGGTGAAGTGTATTACCAGCTCTGGTATGTCAGTCTGTCCGGAGGCTTCGTTAGCCTCTCCGATCGTCGCAGCGGCGGTGTTACATTATCCGGTGTTAAAGCTGGTGTCTGCGTAGTCGGCAAAGGCTCGTGGGGTTCCGGCATGCCGTCTACCTCGGCTGGACTCGGGGGGTTGGGAGGGGGGGGTGAGGGTGCGAGGTCTCATAAGGAGACAGTGTCCTCCCGTCCGTCTGGGTAAGCCACATAGGCGTACTGGGGGTTGGCGTGCAGGAGGTTCACCTTCTCGACCAGGGGGTCCGTTTTATGGGCCCTCACGTGCTTTCGCAGCAAGACGGGTCCCGGAGAGGTCAGCCAGGTTGGTAGGGTGGTTCCCGTAGTCGACTTCCTGGGGAAGACAAACATTCGAGCATGGGGGGTGGTGTTAATGGCAGTGCAAAGTAGTGACCGGATGGAGTGCAGCGCAATCGGGAGGACCTCTTGCCAGCGGGAGGTTGGGAGGCCCTTAGACTTTAAGGCTAAGAGGGTGGCCTTCCATACCGTCGCGTTCTCTCTTTCCACCTGGCCGTTCCCTCGGGGGTTGTAGCTGGTGGTCCTGCTTGCTGCAATACCCCTCTCCAATAGGAACTGACGGAGTTCCTCGCTCATGAAGGAGGCGCCCCGGTCACTATGTATATAGTTCGGGAACCCGAACAAGGCGAAGAGTTTGTTCAGGCATTTAATGACCGTGTTACTGGTCATGTCTGGGCAGGGGAAGGCAAAGGGGAAACGGGAGTACTCATCAACGATGTTGAGGAAGTACACATTACGGTCGGATGACGGTAGGGGCCCCTTGAAGTCGATGCTCAGACGCTCGAAGGGGCGGGTGGCCTTGATCAGGCTTGCTCTGTCCGGCTTATAGAAGTGCGGTTTGCACTCAGCACAGATCTGGCAGTTCCTGGTCATGGTCCTGACCTCCTCGATGGAGTATGGCAGGTTGCGGGCCTTAATGAAATGGTAGAGTCTGGTGACTCCGGGGTGGCAGAGGTCATTGTGGAGGGTCTGAAGTCTATCACTTTGCGCGCTGGCGCATGTAATGCGTGAAAGAGCATCAGGGGGGTCGTTCAGTTTACCGGGCCGGTACAAGATCTCATAATCATAGGTGGAAAGCTCGATTCTCCACCTCAAGATTTTGTCGTTCTTGATCTTGCCCCTCAGCTTGTTATTAAACATGAAGGCAACCGAGCGTTGGTCGGTGAGGAGGGTAAATCGTTTGCCTGCCAAGTAGTGCCTCCAGCGCCGTACTGCCTCCACAATTGCCTGGGCTTCCTTCTCGACCGACGAGTGTCGGGTCTCGGGGCCCTGTAGGGTCCTTGAGAAGAAGGCTACCGGCCTACCCTCCTGGTTAAGGGTAGCGGCTAGGGCGAAGTCGGATGCATCGCTCTCCACTTGGAAGGGGATTGACTCATCCACTGCGTGCATTGTGGCCTTGGCTATGTCTCCCTTAATGAGGGAGAAGGCCGCGCACGCCTCTTCCGTGAGGGGGAAGGATGTGGTTTTCAGGAGGGGTCTGGCTTTGTCCGCATAATTGGGTACCCATTGGGCATAGTAGGCGAAAAGCCCCAGGGTTCTCCTAAGTGCTTTTGGACAGTGGGGGAGGGGTAGCTCCATGAGGGGGCGCATTCTTTCGGGGTCGGGGCCCAATGACTCCGTTCTCTACTACACAGCCAAGGATGGCAAGGCGCGCTGTGTTAAACACGCATTTCTCCTTATTGTAGGTGAGGTTCAGCCGTTGGGCCGTACGGAGGAATTTCTCCAGATTCACGTCATGGTCCTGCCGGTTGCGGCCGCAGATGGTGACGTTATCGAGATAGGGGAAAGTGGCCTGTAGTCCGTTCTGGTCAACCATCCGGTCCATCTCCCGTTGGAAAACCGAGACCCCGTTGGTGACACCAAAGGGGACCCTAAGGAATTGGTAGAGGCGGCCATTCGCCTCGAAGGCGGTGTACTGGCTGTCCTCCGGGCTGATGGGGAGTTGGTGGTAGGCCGACTTGAGGTCGATGGTCGAGAATACGCGGTATTGTGCAATCTCATTGACCATGTCCGATATGCGGGGGAGGGGGTATGCGTCCAGCTGGGTGTATCTGTTTATGGTCTGGCTGTAGTCGATAACCAGGCGATTTTTGTCGCCGGTCTTGACTACCACCACCTGGGCACGCCAGGGGCTGCTGCTCCCCTCAATAATGCCCTCTTTCAGGAGTCGCTGCACCTCAGAGCTAATGAAGGCTCTGTCCCCAGCGCTGTACCGCCTGCTCTTAGTAGCGACAGGTTTGCAGTCGGGGGTGAGGTTAGCGAACAGGGAAGGTGGCGGTACCTTGAGGGTGGATAGGCTGCAGGTGTTACGCGGTGGGCGGTTTAACTTTCGCTGGTTGTCGACTGTGAGTGGGGGGAGGGGTCCACCGTATGCTAGGGTTACACTTTGGAGGTGGGATTGGAAGTCCAGCCCTAGTATGACGGCGGCGCACAGCTGGGGGAGTACGAGGAGTTTAAAATTTTTATACTCTGTCCCTTTAACCGACAATGTCACGACACAGTAGCCGCTGATGTCTGTGGCGTGTGACCTCGATGCCATCGAGATGCGGCTGCGCGTTGGCAGGACGGGGAGGGAGTAGTGGCTCACCGTGTCTGGGTGGATGAAGCTCTCCGTGCTTCCGCTGTCGAACAGGCAGGTCGTGGCGTGGCCGTTGACTTTGATGTCCATCATTGAGCTGGCCAGGTGGTGCGGGCGGGCTTGATCCAGGGTCACGGAAGCTAGGGTGTAGATGAGCGCGTCGTTGTCATGACAAGATGGCGGCGAAGATGGCGGCCCCCGTAGTTCACATGAGGCTCTGTTTAAATCGTTTGCCCCGCACAAAGATGGCCGCCCCTGCTGTTCCCATGAGGCTCTGCAGGCTTCGGCTGCCCCGCACAAAGATGGCCGCCCCTGGTTTTCCCATGAGGCTCTGCAGGCTTCGGCTGCCCCGCACAAAGATGGCTGCCCCTGGTTTTCCCATGAGGCTCTGCAGGCTTCGGCTGCCCCGCACAAAGATGGCCGCCCCCAGGGTTCGCATGAGGCACTGCTGGCTTCTGAGGATTTGCTTCTGCAGGCCTTGGAGAAGTGGCCTTTCTTGAGGCAGGTTTTGCAGGTCGAGTTTTTGGCTGGGCAGCGCGACCTCGGATGCTTCTCCTGGCCGCAAAAGAAGCAGCCAGCGGCCCGATCGGGGTTGCCTGATGTCGGGGCCGGTACCGGGGCTAGCGGGCCCGGTCGGATCCGTGATGCAGACGCTGAGGTAGGTCCCGGGGGCAGCGCTGTGAAGGGTGGTGGGGTGGGGGTCGGGCCCGAGTCCCAGGGTCGCGAATAGTACCTGGCAAACGCTTCCTGGTCTTGCTGGGTGGCCTCTAGGGTGAGGGCGAGGGCTTCGGCCTTGTCCAGGTCTATGTCCTTAGCTTCAAGCAGTCTTTGCCGTGTGTAGTCGGAACGTAGGCCTCTCACCAAGGCGTCGCGGACATTGTCTTCCATGTTCGCAGTAGCCGTCACCGCTTTAAAGTCACAGTTCCTGCCGAGTTGTCTCAGCGCTCGTGAAAATTCAGCTATCGATTCTCCTGGCTGTTGCTGGCGAGATCTTAAGAGATGCCTAGTGTACATGTAGTTTACCGGGCTCCGGTACTGCTGTTTCAGTAGGTTGATGGCGTCGTCGTACGTAGTCATGTCCTGGATGAGTGTATATACTCTCGGGCTCGCTTGGGCTTTCAGGACTCTTAGTTTGGATCTCTGAGGGACGACGGCTTCCTCCAGGTACGATTCGAAGCAGTCCAGCCAGTGTTTGAAGTCGTTGGCTGAGTTTGGTGCCTGTG
This sequence comes from Somniosus microcephalus, assembly GCF_052327205.1. NCBI lineage: Eukaryota > Metazoa > Chordata > Chondrichthyes > Squaliformes > Somniosidae > Somniosus > Somniosus microcephalus. Next base: position 65,863,865 of record NC_140987.1, on the reverse strand, counting down.
GGTTTAGATCCAGGTATGGTGGTTTCAAGGCTTGCAGCCAAGCCGGCTGGTGTGGCCCGTTGTCTGGAGGCTGCTGTTGCTGTGCTGCTGGGTGAGCTCCTTGCTGTTGCTGTTCATTATCAGACATCTTTAAAATTTAGTCAATAAAATTGATATGCCTATCAATTAGTCCAATAAAAGGCGACGAGTTAAGAACGTAACTGAAGGTTTTTATTGGCTAAATAACAGAGCCCACCCTCGTGGGTGATCCGATCCAACAGGGAGGAATACTAGCCAGTCAGCTACCTTTATACCTGGGCAGGTAATGGGCGGAGTCGGAGGTGGTCAGCCCAGGTATAACAGTGCGACAAGAGGCGACCTCGTGTAGTGATGTGACAGTGAGAACAGTGAGAACAATATACAGTGATAACTATAACAGTGGTTTACCACATTAGTATCATCTGCAAACCTCTTAATCATACCCCCTATATTGTGATGGTCTTGCTCTTCTGATGCGCAGTCAAACACATCCATCATACCTTCCATCCTGATCTCGTCAGTTGGAAAGCCTCCAAGGTTGAAAAAGCTGAATCCACACCAGAACTTTGCCAAATGTTTCCCAGAGGGAACTGAGACACCAACTGCAATATGTAAGCTTTTATTCAGATAGCATAATGGCAAGTTTAAATACCCACCTAAACTGTTGATCAATCTCACCTCCTTTACCCTGTCAGTTTAATAAGCCCCAGGAAACCTGTGCTGCACGTTAAATTTAGATCAAATTTAAAAGCAATTTACGAAGACCTCATTAACATCTCCTAAGGGTGTTAATTGCACCAATAATTACAATAATTAAATCCACGACTTCGGCGAGTAAGTTTCTCTCAGGCATCCAAACACGCCTCCGTTAATCCCGGGGGTGGACACGTACCGATCGAGAATTCATTAATTTTAACTCCCAACACATCCGTTCTTGGGGGTTAAAATTTCCCTTGAGGTTTGGGGGAATGACAGAGATAAGAGACAGTGATCGATTTGCTGGGAACAAGGGAATCAAAGGCAAGTCACTGGAGCAGTTTAGTACGTTGACAGCCACAGTGGCATCGTGACATATGTTAAATTTAGTATAAAGTAATACTCACAGCTCTATTTATTCTCCAGTGACTGCTGCAGACAACCTCCATTATGTCATTACTTCTGCTACAATACACATAACTCTTTGGGTCTGTCATTTTTATCACATGAATATATATACTAAGTGTTACCTAGCATTACTATCTGTGCAGCTCAAAAAAGGAAAGAAATGGGTACACGGGAGATGATGACTAAATGAGGGTCAGGGAAAGAAAGAGACAGAGTTAAATGGAAAAAGAGACAGAGCAGACAGAATTTTCCCCATCTGCTGGAAATGGAGATGCAATGAGAGAACTGCACACTCAGTCAACAATTGTTCGTATGTCGTCCTCCAGAATGTTCATACACCCTGCTTCGAATGGACTAGTGGCTGGTTAGAGAACTGAGAAATAATGTGGAGAAAGAGCTGTAGCTTCATGAAGGAAAAAGACAGGGCTATGAATAAGGTATAGGTGTAGGGGGTGGCCTGTGGTGGTGGCGCGTGCGCCCAGTCAGTTATGCCTCTGACTGTTTTGTGAGCGGTTCGAATCGCTCCCACGCCCCTGGGTTCTAGACACCAGACTTAGGTACATGGCGGCGGTACAGAGAAGACTCGAGTAGACAGGTGGTTGAATGTAGACAAAAAACAAGATTTTATTGAAGAGGAAAAAAATTGATACAATCTTATGGAAAATTACGAGTGTACACTTCTACAGGCAAAATTAGAAAAGAATAACTATACTTATACAGGGAATGGGGAACACACGGCACATCGAGGGAAAACAACTATCTTAACAATCCCCTTATCCTTATCCCACCCCCTATACCTAACTAGGTTAAGCTATGAAGGGTCAGAACTTCATGCTCACCAATCAAAAGGGTTTGTTGGACTCAAAACAGCAGTGGGGCTCGGGGTTCGCTCTTGGTGCTCTCTGGAGCCTGCCGTCGTCACGTGGTCTCCGGGCGCTGCAAGGGCGTTGTCCAGGTTCGAGTACCCCAAAGTTAAAGTCTCTGTTTGGGTACTTTACCTTGCAGGGATGATTCTTCGTCACCAGCCGACAGTTTGAGTTGGTGTGCAGATATTCGAAGGTCGGCTGAGGCTGAAGGCCCGATAATTCGAAGCCTCCCCTCAGTTTGTCTCCTCAGTTGGTCTTCTTCAGTCGGTCTTCCTCAGTTGGTCTTCCTCAATTGGTCTTCCCTCCTCCCCTCGTCGCTACCCGCCTCGCCTGGCCTGAATTGTCCATGTCTGCCCGATGCAATGCTGGGGCGATGGTAAAAGGCACGGGCAAAGGCTAGGGGGTAAGCGCAGGACGGGGAAAGAGCGGCAGCCACGAGGGCGGGCAGAGGGAGAAGAGAAGAGAAGAGAGCCCACGATTGCTACCCGGGGGCCTTCAATTATACTCCTTTCGAAAACCCTTATCTGCGCGCCAAATCCGGTTAGTTCTTTGTCTTAATTTTGGTGGGCTATTTTAAATAATGGTAGCAATCCATACTAACTGTTTTTATATGGCTGGTAATCGCATCTACCGGCCCAATAATTGACTTGTATTGTCATGAATGTTCCTTGATGGGCCTGTCCACCCTCGATGGCTCTCTTAACCTGTTTCCGATTATATATGTAGATTGCTTGATGGCCTTAACTATAGGCCTAAACTGAATCTAGAGCTGTCTCCAATTTGGTCTAATACATAATTCAGAGTCCTGTCTGGTTTCAAAGTACAAAGTCTCTCTTCACAGAAAACTGCAGCTTGGGTTTCGATCCACAAGCTGTCTGCGTTGCAGAGTCCATTTTAAAATCCCACAGGCTTTCTGCCACGAGGCACGGATGCCATCTTGGGTACCCTTTTTGATTTAAAAATGTCCACGCAGGGTCCCGTTTATTAATAACAGCCTTCGGGGAAATGCAGAAATTTTGCAAATCTTACACTGGGCAGTAATGAGAGGGGATCTGTACTGCTTTGCACATTGACATAAAGAACAATCAGGCAGAGTGAGGAGGATACACTGGCACTGGGACATGAAAGATACAAACTTGCATTTATAGAGTGCCTTTCATGACCTCACGATGTCCCAGAGTGCTTTACAGCCAAGGAAGTGTGTAGTCACTGCTGTACTGTAGGGAATTACAGTATGCAGACGATGCTTGCGTCTGCGCACACTCGGAGGTCTGATGCGCTATCAATTACTGAGAAAGACTGGAAGTTAAGAGAGCGACAAACAGGCTTTTATTAGCTAAAGAACGAAGGCATGCCTCTAGTGGTCGACCGGTCCTGAATGCCTGGGGAACTGCAGAGCAGCCGCCTTTATGCCAGGGCATATGGGTGGAGCCAGGGGCGGAGCCAGCTGAGGCATGCACAGACAGGTACAACAATGGGCAAGAGTGAACAACAGTGAAGTGAACAACAGTGAACAACAGTGGAGTGAACAACAGTGAACAACAGTGGTTTACCACAAGGTCGAACTCCAAACCATCGTCAACACCTTCACCGAAGCATACGAGAGCATGGGCCTTACATTAATCATCTGTAAGACAAAGGTCCTCTACCAACCTGCCCCCGCCAAACAGTACTGCCCCCCCAATTATCAAAATCCACGACTAGGCCTTGGATAATGTGGGCCACTTTCCATACCTCGGGAGCCTACTGTCAACAAGGGCAGATGTCGATGATGAAGTCCAACACCACCTTCAGTGTGCCAGTGCAGCCTTCGGTCGCCTGAGGAAGAGAGTGTTTGAAGACCAGTACCGCAAACCCAGCACCAAGCTCATGGTCTACAGAGCAGTAGTGATACCCGCCCTCCTGTATGCCTCAGAGACATGGACCATGTACAGCAGGCACCGCAAAGCACTGGAGAGGTACCACCAATGCTGCCTCCGCAAGATCCTGCAAATCCATTGGCAGGATAGGTGCACCAACATCAGTGTTCTCACTCAGGCCAACATCTCCAGCATCGAAGCTTTGACTACGCACGATCAGCTCCGATGGACGGGCCACATCGCCTGCATGCCCGATACGAGACTCCCAAAACGAGCGCTGTACCTGGAGCTCCGACACCACACGAGAGCCCCAGGTGAGCAGAGGAAACGCTTCAAGGACACCCGCAAAGCCTCCTTGAAAAAGTGCAACATCCCCACCGACACCTGGGAATCCCTGGCCCAAGACCGTACAAAGTGGAGGAGAAGCATCTGGGAAGGCGCCGAACACCTCGAGTCTCTTCGCCGGGAGCAAGCGGAAACCAAGAACAAGCAGCGCAAGGAGCACACGTCAACCCAAGCACCCCACCCACCCACCCCTTCAACCACCGTCTGCCCCACCTGAGACAGAGACTGTAGGTCCCGCATTGGACTCATCAGTCACTTGAGAACTCATTTTTATTGTGGAACAAGTCATCCTCGGTTCTGAGGCACTGCCTAAGAACAAGTAGGGAAACACAGCAGGCAATTTCCACACAGTAAGGTCCCACAAACAGTAGTGAGATAAATGACCAGCTCATCTATTTTAGTGGAGTTGGTTGAGGGTCTCCCCCAACAAGCTGTTGAGCCCAGATGAATTGAAAATTTCAGAAATTAGTTTGATGGATTTTTGTTAGGTAAGGGTATTAAGGGATATGGAACCAAGGAGGTTAAATGGAGCTAAGGTACAGATCAGCCATGATCTAATTGAATGGTGGAACAGGCTCCGGGGGCTGAACGACCTACTTCTGCTCCTATGTTCCTGTGATAACTACTGTCGAGGACACCGGGAGAAAAATGCTGCTCTTCTTTGAATATTGCCGTGAGAACATTAATGTCCACCTGAGAGGGCAGATCAGGCCTCAGTTTAACATCTAATTCTAGTACTGTGACTGTGAGTAGCCCTGGCACAAGGACTGACTTTGGGGCTGGCACTATTATTGTCACTGGTATTTGGGATGGCGCTGGGCCTGGGACTGGCACTGCCACTGCCACCAGGATTGGTGCTGGGATTGGAATTTGGATTTGTACCACTACTGGGACTATCATTGGGATTGGGGCTGGCACTGGGGCAGGCATTGGCACTGAGATCTGGTCTGGTACTGGCACTGGGACTACGACCAGCACTGGGATTGGGGCTAGCACTGGGGCAGGCATTGGCACTGAGATCTGGTCTGGTACTGGCACTGGGACTACGACCAGCACTGGGATTGGGGCTAGCACTGGGGCAGGCATTGGCACTGAGATCTGGTCTGGTGCTGGCACTGGGACTACGACCAGCACTGGGATTGGGGCTGGCACTGGGGCAGGCATTGGCACTGAGATCTGGTCTGGTGCTGGCACTGGGACTACGACCAACACTGGGATTGGGGCTAGCACTGGGGCAGGCATTGGCACTGAGATCTGGTCTGGTGCTGGCACTGGGACTACGACCAGCACTGGGATTGGGGCTGGCACTGGGGCAGGCATTGGCACTGAGATCTGGTCTGGTGCTGGCACTGGGACTACGACCAGCACTGGGATTGGGGCTGGCACTGCCACTGGGATTGGGGACAGCACTAGGATTGGGACGGGGATTGCGAGTGGTCTTGCTCTGTAATCCAGGGAGTGACAAAATGATACTATTCACGATGAAGAGAAGGAAACATTTCTGGAATTGTAATCCAATTATTGGGAAAAAGGTGGAACCTTTTAACAGTTTGGAGAGTGGGCAAGGATTGAGCTGACAATGGTACTTCTGTTTAATGGCATCATGCAATATTTACACCCTCAATTTACACCCCCTTGTTACTGATTCACCAACTAGTGGAAACAATCTCTTAAACCTTTTATACCAATGTGGAAGCTCCGTCATTGCAAGGACTGCAGCAGATCAAAGGTGGGCATTAAATGCAGCCTTGCTAGCATCACCTACGTCCCGTGAACAAATAAAAAGAATTTTCACCCATTGATGTCCATTAGGGATCATAACATTCAGGGTAAAGCTCCTTTTGCCCAAAATTTATGACTTCACTTTTCTGCCTGAGCAATGAGAATTTACACAGGGAAGTTAAATTGATTAATTGGTAGGGGGGTGGGGGGGATGTTTAGCTAGTAATATTTAGTTGCTTAACTCAGTTAGTAAAGATCCAGGGTGGATTTTCCTCTGGGAATGTGCCCACTGGGGAGGCCTTTGTCAAAAGTCACATGTCCTATTTCAATGTGTAACACTTGAAAATTGTCATATATCCAAAGTGTATATCACACTTACATCTGATTGGCTCAAATAACCACTATCTATTATGCCAATTGGTTCAAATATAGACAGATCAGAAAGCTTCCCAATCACAAAACTACCAGTCATTAACTGCCGAGATGCAAAAAAAAAACCGGTGAAATAGCTCAAGTTCTTTTTCAACACAACCAATCAGGAACAAGCAACTCCAATAAAAACAAACCAATCAAATTGCTCAAACGTTTTTTTCTGATTCTGGTAAACCACTAGGTTGTTTCAACAACAACTTATATCTATGTAACGCCTTTAACGTAATAAAACGTCCCAAGGAGTGTTATCGCAGGTTTCCACAGCCAGCTGATTACATACAATTTGTAATATCATAAACACTGAAAAATAACTTCACCATCCGTGCTTCCTTTTCTGAAGCTTCCATATTTTGCTTCACCACAATGGATTTCTCATCGGGAGCATTTCATTGCTGTTTTGGCTGTGCAACATCTCACCGTTCTGATGAATGGGTTCACATCTGGACTGTCATCACTTGCCTTTTCTCTTTACAGCTGCTGATTGACCTGCTGTGTATGTCGATTGACTCTGTAGCTTCAGAATGAAGTAGGGTGGGAGGAGGCTTGTGTGGAGATTAAACATAGAAACATAGAAACGTAGAAGATAGGAGCAGGAGTAGGCCATTCGGCCCCTCGAGCCTGTTCCGCCATTTAATGAGATCATGGCTGATCATCCAAATTCAGTACCCTGCCCCTGCCTTCTCCCCATATCCCTTGATCCCTTCAGCCTTAAGAAATATATCCAACTCCTTCTTTAATGAATTGGCCTCAACTGCCTTCTGTGGTAGAGAATTCCACAGGTTCACCACTCTCTGGGTGAAGAAATTCCTCCTCATCTCTGTCCTTAATGGCTTACCCCTTATCCTTAGACTGTGACCCCTGGCTCTGGATTCCCCTGCGATTGGGAACATCCTTCCTGCATCTAGTCTGTCTAGTCCTGTTAGAATTTTATAAGTTTCAATGAGATCCCCTCTCATTCTTCTAAACTCCAATAACCCCAATCGACCCAATCTCTCCTCATACGTCATTCCTGCCATCCCAGGTATCAGTCTGGTGAATCTTCGCTGCACTCCCGCCATGGCAAGAACATCCTTCCTCAAATAAGGCGACCAAAACTGCACACAATACTCAAGATGTGGTCTCACCAAGGCGCTGTACAACTGCAGCAAGACATCCTTGTTCCTGTACTCGAACCCTCCCGCTACGAAGGCTAACATACCATTTGCCTTCTTAACCGCCTGCTGCACTTGCATGCTTACCTTCAGCGACTGGTGCACAAGGACACCCAGGTCTCGTTGCACTTCCCCTTCTCCCAATTTTTTGCCGTTCAGATAATAATCTGCCTTCCTGTTTTTGCCACCAAAGTGGATAACCTCGCATTTATCCACATTATGCTGCATCTGCCATGCTTCTGCCCTATCACCCAACCTGTCCAAATCATCCTGGAGTTTCTCGGCATCCTCCTCACAGCACACACGCCCACCCAGCTTTGTATCGTCTGCAAACTTGGAGATATTACATCTAGTTCCCTCGTCTAGATCATTTATATATATTGTGAATAGCTGGGGCCCTAGGACCGATTCCTGCAGTACCCCACTAGTCACTGCCTGCCACTCAGAAAAAGACCCATTTATTCCAACTCTTTGCTTCCTGTCTGCCAACCAGTTCTCTATCCAAGTCAGTACCTTACCCCCAATCCCATGTGCCTTAACTTTACATGCTAATCTCTTATGCGGGACCTTATCGAAAGCCTTCTGAAAGTCCAAATACACCACATCCACTGGTTCTCCCATATCTATTCTACCAGTTATATCCTCAAAAAATTCCAGTATATTAGTCAAGCACGATTTACCTTTTGTAAATCCATGTTGACTTTGTCCGATCCAGTCACTGTTTTCCAAGTGCTCTGCTATTACATCTTTTATAATGGACTCTAGCATTTTCCCCGCTACCGATGTCAGGCTTACCGGTCCGTAATTCCCCATTTTCTCTCTACCACCTTTTTTGAGCAGTGGGGTAACATTAGCTACCCTCCAATCCATGGGAACTGTTACAGAGTCTATTGAATTTTGGAAGATGACCAGCAATGCATCTACTATTTCTAGGGCCACTTCCTTAAGTACCCTAAGATGTAGATCATCAGGCCCTGGGGATTTATCGGCCTTCAATCCCGTCAATTTCCCTAACACCATTTCCCTACAAATACTGATTTCTTTCATTTCCTCCCTCTCATTAGACCCTATGTTCCCCAACATCTCTGGGAGGTTATTTGTGTCCTCCTTTGTGAAGACAGAACCAAAGTATCTATTTAATTGGTCTGCCATTTCTTTGTTCCCCAGTATAAATTACCTTGATTCTGACTGCAATGGTCCTACGCTTGACTTCACCAATCTTTTTCTCTTCACATATCTATAAAAGCTTTCACAGTAAGTTTTTATGTTCCCTGAAAGCTAACTCTCATACTGGCCAATTTAAATGTCCTCTCCTTGGATCTTATGCTATCCCTAATTTCCCTTGTTAGCCACGGTTGAGTCACCTTTTTTGTTTTATTTTTATGCCAAACAGGGATGAACAAATTCTGTAGTTCATCCATACGATCTTTGAATGTTTGCCATTGCCTATGCACCATCAACCCTTTGAGTAACAGTCCCCAATCAATCCTACCCAACTCGTGCCTCATACCATCCTAGTTTCCTTTATTTAAATTCAGGACCCTAGTCTATGAGTCAACTACTTCACTCTCCATCTTAATGAAGAATTCTATAACATTATGATTGCTCCGGCCCAAGGGGCCTCGCACAACAAGATTGCTAATTAATCCTTTTTCATTACATAATACCCAGTCTAAGATGGCCTGATCTCTAGTTGGTTCCTCGACATATTGGTCCAGGAAACCATCCCGTATACACTCCAGGAATTCCTCCTCCACAGTATTGTTACTAATTTGGTTAGCCCAATCTATATGTAGATTAAAGTCACCCATGATAACTGCTGTGCCCTTATTGCACGCATCTCTAATTTTCCATTTAATGCCATCCCCAACCACCGCATTACTGTTTGGAGGTCTATATACCACTCCCACTAATGTTTTCCGCCCCTTGGTATTTCTCAGTTCTACCTATACAAATTCCACATCATCAGAGCTAATATCCTTCCTTACTATTGTGTTAATCCCCTCTTTAACCAGCAATGCTACCCCACCTCGTTTTCCTTTTTGCCTATCTTTCCTGAACATTGAATACTCCTAGATGTTGAGTTCCCAGCCTTGGTCACCCTGGAGCCATGTTTCCGTAATCCCAATCATATCATATCTGTTTAACTCTATTTGCGCAGCTAATTCATCCACCTTATTATGAATGCTCCTCGCATTAAGACACAAAGCCTTCAGGCTTGTTTTTTTAACACTCTTACACCTTTTAGAATTATTATTTACTGTGGCCATGTTTGATTTAAACCCTTGATTTCTCTGACTGCCACCTTTGTTTTTCTCCTTCCTACCTTTTGCTTCTATCCTTGTTTCCCTTTCCTCTGTCTCCCTGCTCAGGTTCCCAACCCCCTGCCATTTTAGTTTAAACCCTCCCCCAGAGCACTAGCAAACACTACCCCTAGGACATCGGTCCCGGTCCTGCCCAGGTGCAAACCGTCTGGGTTGTACTGGTCCCACCTTCCCCAGAACCGGTTCCAATGTCCCAGGAATTTGAATCCCTCCCCCTTGCACCATTCCTCTAGCCACGTATTCATCTGAAATATCCTTCTATTTTTACTCTGACTAGCACGTGGCACTGGTAGCAATCCTGAGATTACTACCTTTGAGATCCTATTTTTTAATTTACCTCCTAACTCCCTATATTCAGCTTTTAGGACCTCATCCCATTTTTTACCTATATCGTTGGTACCTATATGCACCATGACAACTGGCTGTTCACCCTCCCCCTCCAGGATGCCCTGCAGCCGCTCTGAGACATCCTTGACCCTTGCACCAGGGAGGCAACATACCATCCTGGAGTCACGTTTGCAGCCGCAGAAACGCCTTTCTAGTCCCCATACAATAGAATCCCCTATCACTATAGCTCTCCTGCTCTTTTTCCTCCCATCCTGTGCAGCAGGACCACCCATGTTGCCAGGAAGTTGGCTACTGCTGCCTTCCCCCGATAAGCCACCTCCCTCAACAATATCCAATGTCGTATATCTGTTTGAAAGGGGGATGGCCACAGGGGACCGCTGCACTGCTACCTGCCTGTGCCTACTACTCTGCCTGTTGGTCACCCATTCCCTTCCTGTCTGTGCAGCCTTTACCTGTGTTGTGACCAACTCCCTAAACATGCTATCCACGATGTCCTCAGCATCGCAAATGCTCCAGTATGTATCCATACGCAGCTCCAGCACCGCAATGCAGTCTGTCAGTAGCTGCAGCTGGATACACTTCCCACACACATGGTCATCAGGGACACAAGAAATGTCCCTGAATTCCTACATAGTGCAGGAGGAGCATGCCATGGGACCGAGGTGTGCTGGCTTGACTTACCCTTTAATTAATTCAAATTAAATTAAATCAAATCAATACCACTAATTACACTACAATTAAATGATACACTCAAGGGCCCTTGTTTACTATCACTCCCTGCTACACAACACCGAACCTAGAAACTCTAAACCACAAAAATTAAGTTTGGAAAAAAGCGTGAAAGAGAGAAATACTCACCAACCAATCACTTACCTGCTTTCTGGTGACTTCACACTTTGATTACTTTTTATTTCTCTCTGCTGCTGCCGGTGTGTCTGGGCCGCTCTCGCTCCCCGCTCTTTAACTCCTCGGTCTCTGCGCTCAGTCTCCACCCAGGGCTGCTCTCGCTGCTGCCGCCGCTGACCCATTGAGTGGGGTGTTCTGTACAAGCTTTTCCTAACATGGATTTCAGTGTACGATTTCCTCTTTCTACTATCCCGGATGATTGGGGATGATGAGCTATATGTAGCTTATGTTTAATTCCCATAATTTCCTGTAATTTGGAAAAGACTTCTCCAGTGAAGTGGGTGCCCTGATTGCTATCAACTTGAAGTAATGTTAGTCTGAGTTAGTATATGCAGACAGTCATGTAGCTTAACATAAACCCTCGAGGAAACCAGCCAGAACAGGAAGGTAAGGTTAAGAAAGTAGAAGCAAAGAGGTAGTAGAAGGTGCTTGACAGAGAATGGAGTGAACTCAGACTACAACCTTGAGAAAGCTCTGATAAGAGTGGGGCCTCTGCAGAGCCATGGTTCCACTCTTGTATTCTCAAGTTCAATGACCTGTGCGTCACTGTCGGATGAAAAAAGTTAAAGCAAGAATGATTGCATAAAGGAGAGGGAGTAATTTAGTTAGCTGTCACATTGGGGGAACAGGACCCTGCCGATGTGTCCCAGGTCATGAGTATGTACTTACTTGTGGCTTGTAATAGAGTAGGTATAGTAGTAATATCCAGCTATGAATGTAATACTTAGTTAGGTTTGGGTGAACTTTAGACTACTAAGGTTATATACCGAACTAAAGTGTCTTACGAGTTTCTTGAATCAATTCACGTGCCATTTGATGCACTCAATGTGTTACCGATAGGTCTTATTTACAGTCCCCTCAGCTAACATACAGACATGGCAAATGGGGTACCGTTTTAAGAAGGTGTTAATAGCTGCAGTACTCAAACCCAAGGACACCATGAAATAAAAGATGAAATCACTGGACCAATAGGGAGCTACTTGATGCAGCTACCAAACGGACAGCCCTTCAAGAAACAAAAAACAACCTGGTTGCAAGGTCTGACCTTCCGATGCTGGTTTATCTGAGTGCTGAGCTCCAGCAGTGTTGTTCAGACACTGAGATCCCCATTATGGGACAAGGACCTCATTAACGTTTGACTTCAGCTAGAACATTCCTGGTTGACTAGCCCTCTGGCCACATGGACGACGCGGGTCTCCTGTGCCTGAAGTGGAGTAGTGCTATAGGTGGCAGGAATCGCAGTATTGGCCCCAGTAAATTTGTTAATTTGTTATGAGTAGGACAGCAATCCAATCCTGTAGATTGGTGGGGAAGGTGGGGTGGGAGTTGAATATTTTTACCTTCATGGACCACATTGCTGTTTAACATGGATCCTTGTCTCTATGTTAACATTAATTTGTATATAGAATCATAGGGGGAGAAATTGGGTGAGTAACGCCACCTGTTAGCGCCTAAAGAGGCAGTCAGTGGCTGTAGCGCCACTGGCTGCGCTTCCCGCAATATTCAGCAGGGGCGCTAATGGTGGCGTTAGCCATTTGCGTTGCGCCGCCACCGATGATGTCATCGGTGTGCGCAGCGCCCCGAACGCGATATTTGGTAGCGAACGCCGCTGTAGCGCCGTTCGCTACCCGTGCCCGGTTCACGGGGCCTTGCTGCACCGGCAGAGGCGCAAGTTAAGGTGGAGGTGCGGGGTGGCCGCTTTTTCGGCGGCCGCCTGCCAGCACCTTGGTCCCCGGCCTCCTGGTCCCCCCCCCCGCGGCATTGCCAGCTGTTTCCCAAGAGCCCGGCACTTCTCCTTGTTGCCAGGCTCTTTTGCCAGCACTCGCGATCGGGGTTCGCGCTGTTGCAGGCCCCTCCCCCTTAACAGTGGGAGGAAGGCCTGCAGTACCGCAGCGTGCCGTGCCGCAGCGTGCGGCGCTGTGGCACGTTGCGCTGTGATATTCAGTTTCAGCGCCCTAAGAGGGACGCGGAGCACCTCGAGCCTCGCCCCGTCTCCCTCTAGGGGCACTTCAACTGAATTTCTGATGATCGCTACAGCTTCGAACGCTGCGCAAAAACCAGCACCCAGGCGAACTTGGCGCCAGTTTGGCGCCTCAACCCAATTTCTAGGCCATAGAATCTTACAGCACAGAAGGAGGCCATTCGACCCATCATGCCTGTGTTGGCTCTTTGAAAGAGCTATCCAATTAGTCCCTGTGTCCTGCTCATTCCCCATAGCCCAGCAAATATTTCCTTTTCAATTATTTATCCAATTCATTTTTGAATGCTACGATTGAATCTGCTTCCACCACCCTTTCAGGCAATGCATTCCAGATCATAACAACTCGCTGCATAAAAACATTCTCATCTCCTCTCTGGTTCTTTTAACAATTATCTCAAAATTGTGTCCTCTGGGTACTGAGCTCCAGCCAATGGAAACACTTTCTCCTTACTTACTCTGTTAAAACCCCTCATGATTTTGAGCACCTCTATTAAATCTCCCCTTAACCTTCTCTGCTCTAAGGAGAACAATCCCAGCTTCTCTAGTATCTCCTCTTAACTGAAAACCCTCATCCCTGGTATCATTCTAGTAAATCTCTTCTGCACCATTTCCAAGGCCTTGACATCCTGCCTAAAGCATGGTGCCCAGAATTGGACATAATACTCCAGCTGAGGCCTAACCTAAAGGTTTAACATTAACTCCTTGCTTTAGGGGGGGAAATTCGGTATCACCCCGTTTGGGGCGCAATTATCGGCTGGGCACAAAGTTTAGCGCCTGGCGCTAATTATTGCCTCTGACTGCAAACTTGGCTTCTATCGCCCCTGGAGGTGATTGGAGCACTAAATCAGGCGCTACACACCTCTCTTAAGGCGCTAACGCCGAGGAGCGAGGCGCTACCTCAGAGCGCTGGCGAAGCTCATGTGATGTCAGTCAGCAATGGAACACAGACACACTGGCGCCGGCCAGTTTTTAAAGGGGAGGGTCGATCTTGCTCTCCATCCAAACCCTACTCATTGCAGCCTTGAATCTCGGCCTGGAGAGACTTGTACATCAAATCTGCTGGAAAGAACAATGGAGAGACCCAGGGAAAGAGCTAAGAGTGCAGCCCCCACAGTCTCTTCTAAATCGATGCAAGGAAGGTCAAATCAAAATGAACCTGCAAAGTGCTGCTCAGTACCCAAAACACCTTCACACAGGGTTGAATCTCTCCAGAAGTCGCTGGCCTAGAAATTCGGTGGGGTTAGCGCCCAATTAGAGGCGTTAGAGGGTCTTGCGCCGGAATTATAGCTGGTAACGAAATTGCGTTGGGCCCTACCATCGGCGTTAGCTGGTAGCGCTGCGCCGGCACCGATGACGTCATCGGTGTGCGCAGCGTCCCGGTTGCCGTGGTAACCCGGCCCCAAGCCCAAATTCAGTTGCGGCCGCCTTGCCCGTGGCAGCCGCAACCAACGATTGTTGAAAGGGATGTTACACACCTTTGCGCCGGCGCATAAAGGTGGAGCGGCGGCCGGCCGCTTTCCCGGCGGCCGCCTGCCCGCACCTCCCTCCCCGGACTCCTCCACCACCCCCCCGCGGCACTGATGTGTGTGGCCCGCGAGCCCGGCTCTTCCCCGAGGTGCCGGGCTCATTTGTCGGGCGAATCGACCGGCCAGCGGTCGGCTGCAGGCAGCTCCTCCTTAACAGAAGGAGGAGGCCTGCAGTACCCCAGCCTGCCGCACCGCCTCGGGTGCCGCAGCGGGGGATTAGCGCCTCAAAACTGCACTGAACGCCCATAGTGAGGCGCAAAAACCCTCCATTAGCGCCCGCCGCCGTCTGGGCCCGGGCCAACCGAATTTTCGTCGGGCGCTAAAGCCCTGGCGGACCCACAACCGAATTTCTAGGCCTCTCTCTCTCTCTCTCTCTCAGAATGCGTGGTGCAAAAATGTCGTTGACAAAAAAAGGCAGGAAGCGGTCGCCTTTAAATAGCGCTCCCCCAGTCCCTTCCCGACTGCAAAACGCTCCTCGCAACCTGCCGTTGCTAGCGGCAGGCGGGAAGGCAGGGGGTGCCACTCAATATCCGGTCCACGGTGCTACCGGGGCATTGCACGCTCGACTGACGTCATGATCTGTGGGCGCAGGAGATCGCGGCGGTAGTGTTTAGTGCCGCTGCAAAATAGCTGGTCAATTTTGCGAGTGGCTCAAACATTGTCACGCCCGGTCGCTAGTTGCTTTGCACCCCATTAGCGCCCTCTTCGGGCGCTAACAGGAGGCACAAAGCAACCACATTTTTGCCCCTATGCCTCTATTTATGAAGGACTTATTAACTTATCCCACTTTCAAAGTTATTGAAAGTGACTGATCTTGGTGTTTTGATGTAGATTTATTTACTTATGGAGACAACAGAATTGAAAAGACCTTTCCAAATCACCGGGCTCACAAAATTGAAATAGGACAAACTGGCAAGAAAGAAATATAAACACAAATAGAACAGAGTTGCCTGGGTTTCGAGGGATGGATTATCAGTGCTTGGGGTCACATTGGCCTATGGGCCACAGTTTGGATACATTGCTCTAGGTTCTCATCAGCTGCAGAGAAATGGGTTGAAGCCAGCAAGTTGCCAACTTCCTTTCGGGTTGATACTTGTCTCCTCAGTAGAAAGTTGCTGCCTTAACATCTGTGAGGCAATGCATGGTAAGAGAACCTGAATTAGTTCTTTGTTCACTTGCATTAACTGAGCAGATGATGAAACAACCACATAATCACTGCCTGAAGATTGTTCAGATACTTAAACGGCTGTGAAAATAGGCTGATCAGAGGAAGATTATGAATTGATTTGGAACATTTCATTACTCGGTATCACCAAGGAAACCTGCGCTTGAAACATATTGTGATTCTAATTGATTTCCTGGACTATCATTATGTCTTTCTGGTGCTACAAGCTGAATTGAATACTAAGGCGAATCAGCTGATAGTACCCACCTGTGAATATTACATTTAACTGGTTATTTATATTCATGGAAAAATTATAATTAAAGATACAAGAACTCCTCTATAACTGAAATAATAACCACAGCCTTGTGCGTCTGAGATTGTAAATATGTATTATGATGTAATTAAATATCTATGTAAGCTGAATCTGTCTTTCTCTACCTTGATTTAATGAACAAATAACATGAAAAACCTGGAGCTTAATTGAGCAGAGACCATGCAAGAAAATCCCAGGGTCTGAAACGCAGGGAAAGGAAAGCACAAGAAACACTCAGGCAATATGGTGAGTGGTTACAGCATGGGGGAAAGACATGATCGTGCATAGAAAAGGCAATGAATTAATTAAGATGGATAGTCTTTTCCGCAGCTGGGAGTTCTGAATGATACGTTGCCTTCCAGTAAGGTACATAATAGAGCATGCAGAAAAGATTCTGGAAAGAGAGAGTGTGCAGCCTACATTTGAGCCAATGACATAGAAAAGAACAGGATGAAGGTCTTGTAAAGGCAGTCTGAGTGAGGAACTGAGACAGTGAGTTTTACTGCTGGAAGGTAAAATAATTTTCAACACCTCAGTCAAATCACCCTGTAATATCCTCTGTTCTAATGTAAGCAGCTCCAATTTTTCATGCTATCTATTATATTTCCTCATACCAGGCTGCATCCTACTCCACCTTTAGTGTACCCTCCCTATTGCCTCAACATCTTTCCTAAATTGTGGAGCCCAAAACTGCACACAGTACTCCAACTGTGATCTTACTAAAGTATTATATAGGGCCCTGGTGAGACCACACCTGGAGTACTGTGTGCAGTTTTGGTCTCTTTACCTAAGGAAGGATATACTTGCCATAGAGGGAGTGCTACGAAGATTCACCAGACTGATTCCTGGGATGGGGAGATTGTCCTATGAGGACAGATTGAGTAGACTAGGCCTATATTCTCCAGAGTTTAGAAGAATGAGAGGTGATCTCATTGAAACATACAAAATTCTTACAGGGCTTGACAGGGTAGATGCAGGGAGGATGTTTCTCCTGGCTGGGGGGTCTTTTTAAAATTTGTTTATGGGATGTGGGCATCGCTGGCAAGGCTGGCATTTATTGCCTATCCCTAATTGCCCTTGGAAGGTGGTGGTGAGCTGCCTTCTTGAACCGCTGCAGTCCGTGTGGTGAAGGTACTCCCACGGTGCTGTTAGGTAGGGAGTTCCAGGATTTTGACCCAGCGACGATGAAGGATCGGCGATATACTTCTAAGTCAGGATGGTGTGTGACTTGGAGGGGAACTTGGAGGTGGTGGTGTATCCATGCGCCTGCTGCCCTTGTCCTTCTAGGTGGAAGAGGTCGCGGGTTTGGGAGGTGCTGCCGAAGAAGCCTTGGCGAGTTGCTGCAGTGAATCTTGTAGATGATACACACTGCAGCCACGGTACGCTGGTGGTGGAGGGAGTGAATGTTTAAAGTGGTGGATGGGGTGCCAATCAAGTGGGCTGCTTTGTCCTGGATGGTGTCAAGCTTCTTGAGTGTTGTTGGAGCTGCACTCATCCAGGCAAGTGGAGGGTATTCCATCACACTCCTTACTTGTGCCTTGTAGATGGTGGAAAGGCTTTGGGAAGTCAGGAGATGAGACACTCGCCGCAGAATACGTAGCCTCTGACCTGCTCTTGTTGCCACAGTATTTATGTGGCTGGTCCAGTTAAGTTTCTGGTCAATGGTGACCCCCAGGATGTTGATGGTGGGGGATTCGGCGATAGTAATGCCGTTGAATGTCAGGGGGAGGTGGTTAGACTCTCGCTTGTTGGAGATAGTCATTGCCTGGCACTTCTGTGGCACAAATGTTACTGTCTCAGAATAAGGGGTTGGCCATTTAGGACTGAGATGAGGAGAAATTTATTCTCTCAGAGGGTGGTGAACTTTTGGAATTCTCTACCGCAGAGGGCTGTGGAGGCTCAGTCGTTGAGTATATTCAAGACAGAGATCGATAGATTTTTGAATATTAAGGGAATCAAGGGATATGAGAATAGAGCAAGAAAGTGGAGATGAGGTAGAAGATCAGCCATGATCCTATTGAATGGCGGAGCAGGCTTGAAGGGCCAAATGGCCGACCCCTGCTCCTATTTCTTATGTTCTTATATTCATGGCTCTACCCATGTGAGGTGTTGCTTTTAAAGTCTTGTGAACCTGAATCTCCAAATCTCTCTCATAGAATCATAGGCCTAGAAATTTAAACTGTTTGAGTTGGCCGGTTGCGTGCAACGCCGACTTGATGTCATGTCTACAAACTTCGATTTTTTCGCTCTGTTTACCGCCGGGTCCTAAGCATGCTCTGAAAAACGTGCATGAAGCAGCCCTGCAGAGACACTGTCAGCACTTCTTAAAGGGACACACACATCTTTCAGGTAAGTTTGGATTTAAACTTTTGGATTTTTAATTATTTTTTTATTGAAGTAGGCCTCTGAGAAGACAGAAAATGCTGGAAATACTCAGCAGGTCAGGCAGCATCTGTGGAGAGTGAAACAGAGTTCACGGCTGTGATTTTCTGCTTTGAGGTGGCTTGGGAGCGGGCCAACTGCCTTCCGGGTTCCAATCCCTCCCCCAACTACATCTGGCCCATGGACGTAATTTTACATCAATTGGCCTTGTTAAGCTCACCCTGCAGGCTTGCCGGTCAAGTAAGAGGAAGCTGGTGTTAGTTGATGTCATTTGATGATGCGTCATCTGCCGGTTTTCTTAAAGGGACCACGCACAATTTTATTTTGACAGCTCATTTCTCAGTTTTTGACAGCATTGAGGTGCTGCAAACACTGACAATGACTGTTCACAGGTAAGCTCTTGCACCCAGGCTCTCCAATGACTCCCCCCTTAGGCTAGAACAGATGGCAGCTGCAGGTGAGGTTACAGAAGCAATCTGTCACTGGTGAGAGAGGTTCTCCCAATGAGGTGGGACTAGACATGCAATTCAAAACCTGTTACCTACAGAAAAGTCTAAATGCATTAAAAATTAATTTCCCAACATTTTCTTACTGCTGAAACTCACCAGTGCACCATTGGATCCTTCATATCACTTCTGCAGCTGTCATCAATGCATAAACATTACAGCAGACTCACAACATGCCACACTTACCTGGCATGGTGTCTGGACATTGGGAAGCCCGCAGTAGAAGTGTCAAAATTGGAAAAAGCCTGTTAACTGCCTGTTATCAACCTGTTAACAGCCAGGTAAGTGGCTATAATCCTCTTCCCGCCGTTAGGTGTCGGGTCCCTGTGCAAATCGGGGACCCGACGCGTGGGCAGATTGATTGGAGGCAGGTTGATAGCGGGTTTCCAACCCGCTGTCAATCTTTGCGATTTTGCCAGATGTCCCATCTCCAAACCCGCTCCCTGAGTGGTGGCAAAATTCTGGCCATATCTTGGGTCGAGATGCTGCCTGACTTGCTGAGTGTTTCCAGCATTTTCTGCTTTTAATTCAGATTTCCAGAATCTGCTCGCAGAGGAAAGAGGAAGACACAGAAGAGGAAGACACAGAAGAGGAAGATGCAGAAGAGGAGGAAGCAGACGGAAGGATGCAACCCAGGCAACCCCTTTCTGGCCGGGATATCCAGGATGGCATAATTTGCCTGCGGTCCCAGTGACCACAACCCCAATTCCCCTTTCAACATTTGTCCCACACCTTACCTTCCCTCTGTTATTGACCATCACAGCGTCCTCTTGACCACAATGCTGAAATAAAATCCACCACAAAACAAACTTTCTAATCCAACTTTATACATCTATCCATCCAATATGACATCAAGAAATCAACTACTCACCCTTGTGCATTCCCTTAGTGACTGTCTTGTGTGTGCATTTGTCTATCCTAGTGATGTCAGCTGTGTCTCAGTTGGTAGCAGACTTGCTTCTGAGTCAAGAAGGTTGTGGATTCTAAGTCCCACTCCAGGGACTTGAGCAAAATAAAGCTAGGCTGACACTCCAGTGCAGTGCTGAGGGAGTGCTGCAGTGTCGGAGATGCCGTCTTTCAGATGAGATGTTAAACTGAGGCCCTGACTGCTCTCTCAGGTGGACGTAAAAGATCCCATGGCACTGTTTCAAAGAAGAGCAGGGGAGTTATCTGCGGTGTCCTGGCCAATAATTTATCTCTCAACCAACATAACAAAAACAGATTATTTGGTCATTATCACATTACTGTTTGTGGGATCTTGCTGTGTGTAAATTGGCTGCCGCATTTCCTACATTACAACAGTGACTACACTTCAAAAGTACTTCATTGGCTGTAAAGTGCTTTGAGATGTCTGGTGGCCATGAAAGGTGCTATATAAATGCAAGTCTTTCTTTTTTCTTTTTTATGTCATGCAGTGCTACCCCAGTGGCTACAACATGGCTGGTGGCAGGCTGCTGACTTTCAGTGGGCAACCTTGAGGGGCTGGGAGTGTGGAATCAAGTGGCAGTGTTTTTTCTTCCTCTTCTTCTTCTTCTCCTTCTTCTGCACAAGATAAAAAAATCACAGGATTGGGGGTAATATACTGGCATGGGTGGAAGATTGGCTATCTAACAGAAAACAGAGAGTTGGGATAAATGGTTCGTTCTCGGGCTGGCAATCAGTAACTAGTGGTGTTCCGCAGCGGTCAGTGCTGGGACCCCAACTCTTTACAATCTACATTAACGATTTGGAGGAGGGGACCAAGAGCAACATATCCAAGTTTGCCGACAATACAAAGATGGGAGGGAAAGCAGTGAGGGAGGAGGACATAAAAAACCTGCAAAAGGACATAGACAGGCTAAGTGAGTGGGCAGAAATTTGGCAGATGGAATATAATGTTGGAAAGTGTGATGTTATGCACTTTGGCAGAAAAAATCAAAGAGCAAGTTATTATCTAAATGGAAAGAAACTGCAAAGTGCTACAGTACAATGTGATCTGGGGGTCCTGGTGCATGAAACACAGAAGGTTAGTATGCAGGTACAGCAGGTGATCAGGAAGGCCAATGGAATCTTGGCTTTTATTGCAAGGGAGATAGAGTATAAAAGCAGGGAAGTCTTGCTGCAGTTATACAGGGTACTGGTGAGGCCACACCTGGAATACTATGTACAGTTTTGGTTTCCATATTTAAGAAAAGATATACTTGCTCTCGAGGCAGTTCAGAGAAGGTTCACTCGGTTGATTCCGGAGATGAGGGGGTTGACTTATGAGGAAAGGTTGAGTAGGTTGGGCCTCTACTCATTGGAATTCAGAAGAATGAGAGGCGATCTTATCGAAACATATAAGATTGTGAGGGGGATTGATCGGGTGGATGCGGGGAGGATGTTTCCACTGATGGGTGAGACTAGAACTAGGGGGCATAATCTTAGAATAAGGGGCTGCCCTTTCAAAACTGAGATGAGGAGAAACTTCTTCACTCAGAGGGTGGTAAATCTATGGAATTTGCTACCTCAGAGAGCTGTGGAAGCTGCGACATTAAATAAATTTAAAACGGAGATAGACAGTTTCCTAGCTGGTAAGGGAATTAGGGGTTATGGGGAGCGGGCAGGGAAGTGGACGTGAGTCTAGGTTCGGATCAGCCATGATCCTATTGAATGGCGGAGCAGGCCCGAGGGGCCGTATGGCCTACACCTGCTCCTACTTCTTATGTTCTTTTCTTCTTCTTCTTCTTCTTCTTCTTCCTCTTCCTCTTCCTCTTCTTCTTCTTCCTGCATTACTTGGGTGTCTGAAATGAGGAAGGCACAAGGATAGAGTTGTGGTGAGGGGAAGGGGTTAAAGCATGAGGAGCATTCTTGCACTATGTGCAGCTTGTAAATCAGAAGGAGGATAACGTATGAGGATCTTATATTCTTTCAGCCCTGCCGCTGGCCAAGGGCTCAGCCATGCCCCTGCCAAGAATGGCCAGCACCGTCTCCTCCAAAGGGGTGAGGTGAAACTAGTAATGTGAGGTGTGTCTCGTGTTTGGTAGAGATTGTTGGTAGGTGAGTGATGGGAAGGGTGGGGGTTGTACAAGGAGCAGTGTGTGAGGCTAGTGGTGCAGTTGGTAGGAGACGGCTTTTGAAGATGCATTCACTGATCTTGACTACTCATCTGAGGTTATGAAACTTCTTTGGGGAATGGAGCCATGTCCTGGAGCCAACACTGCTGGCAGTAACGGCCTAGAAGATCTGGTCCCGTATCCTTCTTTCTGGAGGACCTCCTGGCCCCCTGTGAGTAGAGGATCTCTCTTCCAGGGTTGACCCCCTGCAGAAAGTTGGAGTGCTGCGTTCGAAAGTAAAGCTAGCCTTGCTCCAGCTGGAGAGTAAAGCTAACCTTGCACCAGCTAGAGAGTAAAGCTAGCCTTGCTCCAGCTAGAGTGTAAAGCTAGCCTTGCTCCAGCTAGAGAGTAAAGCTAGCCTTGCTCCAGCTGGAGAGTAAAGCTAGCCTTGCTCCAGCTAGAGAGTGAAGCTAGCCTTGCTCCAGCTGGAGAGTAAAGCTAGCCTTGCTCCAGCTGGAGAGTAAAGCTAGCCTTGCTCCAGCTAGAGAGTAAAGCTAGCCTTGCTCCAGTGGGAGAGCAAAGCTAGCCTTGCTCCAGCTGGAGAGTAAAGCTAGCCTTGCTCCAGCTAGAGAGTAAAGCTAACTATTATGTCCGTGAATGATTGAGACACGGACAGCAGGAGTTGAACAAAACAAGTCTTTACTGATGGAAGTCAATAGTGAAACTGAAAACAACAGAGGCTCACGAGCGCCTTTTATGCAGGGGTGGTCACTGCCGGTACTGCAATCTGAGACCAGTTATTCTCTTAAAGGTACATACACAACAATTCCTCCCCTTTTAGATAAGCAGTACATAACATTCATTTAACAACTAAATGATAACTAATTACAATCACAATTACGGTTGCTAGATACATTGGTTAAGTTTAAGCAATTATAAGTTCAGTCTTTGAGGAGGCTTCCTGATTCTGTCTGGATAACGCCTCTTTGTGGTATCAGGTTCTTCTGGCAATGTTGAGTCGGGATCAATGTTGTTGTTTGGTTCATCTGCTTCCAATATCACCAGTTCTGCGGTAGCTGCAATTGGTACGTCGATTTCATTGCCAGGTGTATCAGATCGTGGTGTGGAGTTGACGTTTTCCAGTGACTCTAGAATCTGGTCAGCATGGCATCTTACAATGCTCTCTCCAACGTCCACGGTATACATGAGAGGTCCTTGCCGTGTACAAATCGTTCCTGGCTGCCATTTCTCAGTGCGGTAGTCCCGGGCCAAAACTGGTTGACCTATCTTAAAACTCCTGGTCGGCCTTTCATTCATATTCTGAAACTGCCTGTTCTCCACATCTCTTCGGACATTTGGCTTAACAAATCCAAGCGGCATCGTAGTCTTCGATTGAAGAACATCATGGCTGGAGTTTGGTTGGTAACCGCATGTGTCGCATTCCGGTAGGCAAACAAGAAGTTGTCCACCTTGTGTTGTAGGGGTATATCTTCATTACACATTGCCTTGATAGCCTTCTTGAATGCTTGGACAAACCGCTCGGCCAATCCATTAGTGGCTGGATGATATGGGGCAGATGTGTAATGCTTAACACCATTGTTCTTTAAGAACCTCCAGAACTCTTCAGACACAAACTGTGGTCCATTGTCAGAGCAAATCTGTTCAGGCAGCCCATTCCTGGCGAATATGGTTCGTAAAACTGTGATAGTTTTTTCCGTGGTGGTTGAGGGCATTTTTATTACCTCTGGCCACTTTGAATGTGCATCCACCGCAATTAAAAACATCGAGTCCATGAAGGGACCAGCAAAATCAATGTGCACCCTTTGCCATGGAGATGCGGGCCACTCCCATGGATGCAGAGGAGCTTGTGGTGGGGCGTTTTGGACCTTCTGGCATCCTGCACAGCTCTTGGTCATCTCTTCGATTTCTCTATCGATTCCCGGCCACCACACAAACGCTCTGGCTAAGTTCTTCATTTTTACCCCACCCAGATGACCCTCATGAAGCTCATTGAGCACTCTATCCGTCAACTTAGGTGGAATTACTACTCTGGATCCACACATCAAGGTTCCTCTGCACACTGACAGCTGTTCTCTTCTCGGCGAGAATGCTGGCAGCAGTGGTTCGCCATGTGCTGGCCATCCTTTCACCGTTAAATCATAGACCCGTGATAGTGTCGGGTCATTCCGTGTTTCCTTTTCTATGTTTGCATTCGTCACAGGGAGACATTCGACTATGGTCGAGTGGAATAACTCCATTGGATCCACTGCAAGGTCTTCTTCTTCCACCGTCGGCAACGGTAGGCGTGACAATCCATCAGCATTCCCATGCTGTTTAGTTCCTTTGTACTCGATGTCATATTGGTGTGCCCCTAGGAAAAGGGACCACCTCTGCAGCCGTTGTGCTGTCATTATCGGTACGCCCTTCTGAGGGTTGAAAATGGAGACAAGAGGTTGATGATCGGTTAGTAGAGTAAATTTTTGACCGTGCAGGTAGTGATTGAACTTCTTCACCCCCCACACTAGGCTGAGGGCCTCTCTGTCAATCTGGGCGTAGTTACGCTCGGCAGAAGTTAACGAGCGTGACGCAAAAGCTATCGGCCTCTCTAAACCATCAAGGAATTTAAGTGACAGTACCGCCCCAATGCCGTAGGGAGACGCATCACACGCCAGTCTGATCGGCAGTGCTGGGTTGTAGTGAGCCAATACTTCCCTTGAAGTTATTAAGTCCTTACTCTTCTGAAAGGCCCGCTTACAATCATCGCTCCATTTCCATGCTACCCCCGTTCATAGCAGGGCGTTCAGTGGGTGCAGAATTGTTGACAAATTCGGCAAAAACTTATGGTAGTAATTCACCAATCCGAGGAATGACCTCAGTTGCGACACATTTTCAGGTGCTGGGGCCTTAACAACCGCTTCAATTTTGTCAGGGGACTTATGTAACCCCTCTTCATCAATCACGTGGCCACAATACGATATCTGTTTCTTAAAAAACTCGCACTTGAGGCGGTTGGCTCGTAGCCCATGTTCCCGTAGTCTAGTGAGCACCTGTTCTAGGTTGTTAAGGTGTTCACTGTCATCTTCACCTGTCACAAGGCTGTCGTCCAAGTAACACTGAGTCCCCGGAATCCCTTGCAGGACTTGTTCCATCGCTCTTTGCCATATCGCCGGAGCCGATGCTACTCTGAATACCAATCGATGATACTGGTAAAAATCTTTGTGAGTGTTTATCGTGAGATACTTCCTAGAGGACTCTTCAACCTCCATCTGCCAATATGCTTGTGCTAGTTCAATTTTTGTAAAACGCTTCCCTCCAGACAGTGAGGCGAAGATGTCTTCTATCCTTGGAAGAGGATATTGTACTGTGTGAAGGACTGGGTTCACCGTCACCTTGACATCCCCACAGATGCAAATCTTCCTTGGCTCCCCGGACTTATTGCTTAACGTTTTCTTCATGACAGGAACGATGGGTGTCGCCCACTCGCTCCAGTCGACCTTAGACAACACGCCTGCCTTCTCCAGATTCTCCAGCTCTGCCTCGACGGCTGGGCGAATTGCATATGGTACCGGTCTTGCTTTGAAACACTTGGGAACTGCATTCTCTTCTATTTTTATCGAGGCGGTTACGCCTTTAAGCGTGCCCAGTTCTTGTTGAAATACCTCTTTGGCGTTAGCTAAGATTGTTGACAATCGTCCAGGAGTGACGTCTTCATCTTTTTTACCGTCCACCGTCATTGCATGAATGGAGTGCCAATCTAAGTTTATCTTCCTGATCCATTCACGTCCCAATAACGGTGGTCCACCATTTGGCAGTATGTAGAGATACAATTTCTGTATTTTCTTGCCGTTGTATTCGACAGGCACCCTTATTTTTCCTCTGGGGTATACTTTTTGCCCTGTATACGTCGTCAAGACGATGGACGTCTCTCTCAAGGGTATGTGTGAGAATAGCCGCTCGTAGTCTCGTCGATTCATGACGGTTAGCGCTGATCCTGTATCCAATTCCATTTTAACTTGGGACCCTGCTATCGTGAGGGTGACCCAAATGGTTCGGTGATCCTCTTTTGCGATTACATTGTGAAGTTTGAGACAGCTTAGTCTCCTGTTCCCAGATTCACTATCGCTCATCTGGTCTTCGGAACTACTGTCTGTCATCTTTTGTACTTTCTTGTACGGTCCCTTAGTAGCCTTTTTGTTGTCACTGGTCTTCTTCCCAGACCTGCAAACTCGTGCAATGTGTCCCATCTTTCCGCATTGCCTGCATATTTTGTCTTTGGACCAGCAGTCCTTCTGGTCATGGTTAGTTCTGCTGCAGCGATAACATTTTGCAAATCCCCGTGTCATTTCGTGGGTGCCGTATTCCTGTGGCATTTGTTGAATTTCTGCAGCTCCCATGGCTGCTGCTTCATACGATACTGCCACGCTGAAAGCCTTATCTAGCGTCAGCTCTTTCTCTGATAGTAACTTCTTCTGTGTTCCTTCACTCAGGAGTCCACAGACAAATTTGTCCCGTAGGGTATCTGCCAGTCCTTCTCTGA
Organism: Somniosus microcephalus; assembly: GCF_052327205.1. Classification (NCBI taxonomy): domain Eukaryota; kingdom Metazoa; phylum Chordata; class Chondrichthyes; order Squaliformes; family Somniosidae; genus Somniosus; species Somniosus microcephalus. Next base: position 65,837,366 of record NC_140987.1, on the reverse strand, counting down.
ACTGGCAGTGCTTTGATAGCTTGCGTAGTTCCGTAAGGTACTTAGCATTGCTCTCATCTTTATGCTGAGTTCTCCTGTGGAATTTAAACCTTTCTGCTACCAACAGCGGTGCAGGGTTTAGGTGTTCCTGTAGGACAGCAACAATTTCGTTAAAACTCTTCGCCTTCGGTTTGGCTGGAGTAATCAGGTCCTGCAATAGGCCGTACGTTCTAGCGCCTATTAAGTTTAGCAATACCGATGCTTTTTTCTCATCAGCTATTTCGTTTGCCTCGAAATATACCTTGGCTCTTTCCACATACGTGGTCCAGTCCTCTATTGTATTATCAAAAGCAGTGATACAGCCAGTCTTCGGCATCTTGCAAATATAAAATGGCGCCTCCCGCGCTTTGCCTTCTTCCCCGATTTAACAAAATGGCGCCTCCCGCACTTTGCCTTCTTCCCCGCTGATTAAGATGGTGCCTCCCGCGCTTTGCCTTCATCCCCGCTGCTGCTAGCGCTGCTTTCCGCGGTTCCCGTTGCAACCTGCAGCTCCTCGCGGTTTCTTGCGCGTTTAATATTTCTTTTTTTTATTATTTTCCCGTCGTGGAACAACCCTGTGGGACTCTTGCCTCCCTCTTCTCGGGTCTATACGCAGCCCGGCTTCGTAGCACCGGCCGCGCCCTGTGTGCTCCACCCTCTCTCTCTCTTCTTCCCGACAACGCTGCTCGGCCCCGTTGCAAGCCACCCGCTCGAATTCGTGACTGCCGCAGCCCAGGAAGGATCAGTGTACTACCTGCCACCAGCCCGATTAGCTGAAGCACCGTCGATAGGAACCAGGCCCCGCTTCCGACAGCTTCTCCGGCAATCTTCAACTCCGCTAACACAGGGGCGGATGCCCACGGTCGACGCCCGTTTCTAGTGACTCTTACTTTCTTTTCTTTCTGGCCTCGACCTCTGCTCACTTCGCTGTAGGAATGGATCCCAGGAGGTGGTGCAGACTGTAGGTAGGTTCATATCTGCTTGTTGCCAGTATTATGTCCGTGAATGATTGAGACACAGACAGCAGGAGTTGAACAAAACAAGTCTTTACTGATGGAAGTCAATAGTGAAACTGAAAACAACAGAGGCTCACTAGCGCCTTTTATACAGGGGTGGTCACTGCCGGTACTGCAGTCTGGGACCAGTTATTCTCTTAAAGGTACATACACAACACTAACCTTGCTCCAGCTGGAGAGTAAAGCTAGCCTTGCTCCAGCTGGAGAGTAAAGCTAGCATTGCTCCAGCTAGAGAATAAAGGTAGCCTTGCTCCAGCTACAGGGTAAAGCTAGCCTTGCTGCAGCTAGAGAGTAAAGCTAGCATTGCTCCAGCTGGAGAGTAAAGCTAGCATTGCTCCAGCTGGAGAGTAAATCTAGCCTTGCTCCAGCTAGAGAGTAAAGCTAGCCTTGCTCCAGCTACAGAGTAAAGCTAGCCTTGCTCCAGCTAGAGATTAAAGCTAACCTTGCTCCAGCTAGAGTGTAAAGCTAGCATTGCTCCAGCTACAGAGTAAAGCTAGCCTTGCTCCAGCTAGAGAGTAAAGCTAGCCTTGCTCCAGCTAGGGAGTAAAGCTAGCATTGCTCCAGCTGGAGAGTAAAGCTAACCTTGCTCCAGCTAGAGAGTAAAGCTAGCCTTGCTCCAGCTAGAGAGTAAAGCTAGCATTGCTCCAGCTGGAGAGTAAAGCTAGCCTTGCTCCAGTTAGAGAGTAAAGCTAGCCTTGCTCCAGCTACAGAGTAAAGCTAGCCTTGCTCCAGCTAGAGAGTAAAGCTAGCCTTGCTGCAGCTACAGAGTAAAGCTAGCCTCGCTCCAGTTAGAGAGTAAAGCTAGCCTCACTCCAGCTAGAGAGTAAAGCTAGCCTTGCTCCAGCTGGAGAGTAAAGCTAGCCTTGCTCCAACTATAGAGAGTAAAGCTAGCCTTGCTCCAGCTGGAGAGTAAAGCTAGCCTTGCTCTAGCTAGAGAGTAAAACTAGCCTTGCTCCAGCTAGAGAGTAAAACTAGCCTTGCTCCAGCTGGAGTGTAAAGCTAGCCTTGCTCCAGCAAGAGAGTAAAGCTAGCCTTGCTCCAGATAGAGAGTAAAGCTAGCCTTGCTCCAGCTAGAGTGTAAAGCTAGCCTTGCTCCAGCTGGAGAGTAAAGCTAGCCTTGCTCCAGCTGGAGAGTAAAGCTAGCCTTGCTCCAGCTAGAGAGTAAATTCATAGATTCATAGAAGATAGGAGCAGGAGTAGGCCATTCGGCCCTTCGAGCCTGCTCCGCCATTCAATGAGATCATGGCTGATCATCCAAATTCAGTACCCTGTCCATGCCTTCTCCTCATATCCCTTGATCCCTTTAGCCTCAAGAAATATATCCAACTCTTTCTTGAATATATTTAATGAAATGTCTTCCACCGCCCTCTGTGGCAGAGAATTTCACAGGTTCACCACTCTCTGGGTGAAGAAATTCCTCTTCATTTCAGTCCTAAATGGCTTACCCCTGATCCTTAGACTATGACCCCTGGTTCTGGACTCCCCGGCCATCAGAAACATCCTTCCTGCATCTAGTCTGTCCAGACCTGCCAGAATTTTATAGGTTTCGATGAGATCCCCTCTCAATCTTCTAAACTCCAGTGAGTGTAAGCCCAATCGACACAATCTCTCCTCATACATCATTCCTGCCATCCCAGGTATCAGCCTGGTGAATCTTCGCTGCACTCCCTCCATGGCAAGAACGTCCTTCCTCAGATAAGGCGATCAAAACTCCACACAATACTCAAGGTGCGGTCTCACCAAGGCCCTGTACAAATGTAGCAAGACATCCTTGTTCCTGTACTCGAACCCTCTCGCTATGAAGGCCAACATACCATTTGCCTTCTTAACCGCCTGCTGCACCTGCATGCTTACCTTCAGCGACGTGCACAAGAACACACAGGTCTCTTTGCACTTCCCCTATCTAAAAGAAGGCAGAGAGTTGGGATAAATGGTTCATTCTCAGACTGGCAATCAGTAACTAGTGGTGTTCCGCAGGGGTCAGTGCTGGGTCCCCAACTCATTACAATCTATATTAACGATTTGGAGGAGGGGACCGAGTGTAACATATCAAAGTTTGCAGACGATACTAAGATGGGAGGGAAAGTAGTGAGTGAGGAGGACATAAAAAACCTGCAAGGGGACATCGACAGGCTAAGTAAGTAGGCAGAGATTTGGCAGATGGAATACAATACTGGAAAGTGTGAGGTTATGCACTTTGGCAGGAAAAATCGTAGAGCAAGTTATTATCTTAATGGCAAGAAAATGGAAAGTACTGAAGTACAAAGGGATCTGGGGGTCCTGGTGCACGAAACTCAAAAGGTTAGTATGCTGGTGCAGCAAGTGATTAAGAAGGCCAATGAAATGTTGGCTTTCATTGCTAGGGGGATAGAATATAAAAATAGGGAGGTATTGCTTCAGTTGTACAAGGTATTGGTGAGACCGCACCTGGAATACTGCGTACAGTTTTGGTGTCCATACTTAAGAAAGGACATACTTGCTCTCGAGTCAGTACAAAGAAGGTTCACTCGGTTAATCCCGGGGATGAGGGGATGGACATATGAGGAGAGGTTGAGTAGATTGGGACTCTACTCATTGGAGCTCAGAAGAATGAGAGGCGATCTTATTGAAACATATAAGATGTGAAGGGGTTGGATCGGGTGGATGCGGGGAAGATGTTCCCGATGATGGGTGAAACTAGAACTAGGGGGCATAGTCTTAGAATAAGGGGCTGCTCTTTCAAAACTGAGATGAGGAGGAACTACTTCACTCAGAGGGTGGTAGGTCCATGGAATATGCTGCCCCAAAAAGCTGTAGAAGCTACATCATTACATAAATTTAAAACAAAAATAGACAGTTTCCTAGCAGTAAAGGGAATTAAGGGTTACGGGGAGCAGGCAGGAATTTGGACATGAGTCTAGGTTCGGATTGGTCATGGCCCTGTGGGTAGCGGAGCGGGCCCAGGGGCCGTGTAGCCTGACCCTGCTCCTATTTCGTGTGTCTAATTCTGTTAGATTCAGGAGATGGTTCTGTGATAGTGGATTGGCGGTTAGGATCAGATCAGCCATGATCTTATTGAATGGCGGAGCAGGCTCGAGGGGCCGATTGGCCTAATCCTGCTCCTATTTCTTATGTTCTTATGTTTTTATGTTCTCTCAATCTATTGCCATTCAAATAATAATCTGCCTTCCTGTTTTTGCCACCAAAGTGGATAACCTCACATTTATCCACATTAATTATAGTGCATTTGCCATGTTTCTGCCCAATCACCCAACCTGTCCAAATCGCACTGGAGTTTCACGACATCCTCCTCACAGCTTACCCTCCCACCCAGCTTTGTGTCATCTGCAAATTTGGAGATATTACATCCAATTCCCTCGTCCAGATCAAAAATATATATTGTGAACAGCTGGGGTCCTAGGACCGATCCTTGCGGTACCCCACTAGTCACTGCCTGCCACTCGGAAAACGACTCGTTTATTCTAACTCTATGCTTTCTGTCCGCCAACCAGTTCTCTATCCAAGTTAATTCCTTGCCCCCAATCCCATGTGCCTTAATTTTGCACGCTAATCTCTTATGTGGGACCTTATCGAAAGCCTTCTGAAAGTCCAAATACACCACATCCACTGGTTCTCCCTTATCTATTTTACCAGTTACATCGTCAAAAAATTCCAGTAGACTAGTCAAGCATGATTTACCTTTTGTAAATCCATGTTGACTTTGTCCGATCCTGTCACTGCTTTCCAAGTGCTCTGCTATTACATCTTTTATGATAGACTCTAGCATTTTCCCCACTACCGATGTCAGGCTTACCGGTCTATAATTCCCCGCTTTTTCTCTACCACCTTTTTTGAATAGTGGGGTAACATTAGCTACCCTCCAATCCATGGGTACCGTTTCAGAGTCTATCGAGTTCTGGAAGATGACCAGCAATACATCTACTATCTCTAGGGCCACTTCCTTAAGTACCCTGGGATGTAGATCATCAGGCCCTGGGGATTTATCGGCCTTCAGTCCCATCAATTTTCCTAACACCATTTTCCTACAAATGCTGATTTCTTTCAGTTCCTCCCTTTCATCAGACCCTATGTTCCCCGGCATCTCTGGGAGGTTATTTGTGTCCTGCTTTGTGAAGACAGAACCAAAGTATGTATTAATTGGTCTGCCATATCCTTGTTTCCCATTATAAATTCCCCTGATTCTGACTGTAAGGGACCTACGCTTGACTTCACCAATCTTTTTCTCTTCACATATCTATAAAAGCTTTTACAGTCAGTTTTTATGTTCCCTGCAAGCTTACTGTCATATTCTATTTTCCCTTTCTTAATTAATCCCTTTGCCCTCCTTTGTTGACACCTAAACTGCTCACAATCCTCAGGATTATTGCTTTTTCTAGCCAATTTATATGTCCTCTCCTTGGATCTTATGCTATCCCTAATTTCCCTTGTTAGCCACAGTTGAGTCACCTTTTTTGTTTTATTTTTATGCCAAACTGGGATGAACAAATTCTGTAGCTCATCCATTCGGTCTTTGAATGTTTGCCATTGCCTATCCACCCTCAACCCTTTGAGTGCCATTCCCCAATCAATCCTACCCAACTCGCTCCTCAGACCATCGTAGTTTCCTTCATTTAAATTGAGGACCCGTTTCTCCGAGTCAACTACTTCATTCTCCATCTTAATGAAGAATTCAATCATGTTATGATCGCTCCGACCCAAGGGGCCTCATACAACAAGATTGCTAATTAATCCTTTCTCATTACATAATACCCAGTCTAAGATGGCCTGATCTCTGGTTGGTTCCTCGACATATTGGTCCAGGAAACCATCTCGTAAACACTCCAGGAATTCCGCCTCCACAGTATTGTTACTAATTTGGTTGGCCCAATCTATATGTAGATTAAAGTCACCCATGATGACTGCTGTGCCCTCAGAATCACAGAATCACAGAATCTACAGTGCAGATAGAGGCCATTTCGGCCCATCAAGCCGACACGGTGGCATAGTGGTTAGCACTGTTGCCTCACAGCGCCAGAGACCCGGGTTCGAATCCGGCCTTGGGCGACTGTCTGTGTGGAGTTTGCACATTCTCCCCGTGTTTGCGTGGGTTTTCTCTGGGTGCTCCGGTTTCCTCCCACAGTCCAAAGATGTGCGGGTTAGGTTGATTGGCTATGATAAATTGACCCTTAGTGTTAGGGGGATTAAATACGTGGGGTTACAGGGATAGGGTGGGATATGTGTTGGTGTAGGGGTTACGGGGATCGGGTGGGATATGTGTCGGTGCAGGCTCGATGGGCCGAAATGGCCTCTATCTGCACTGTGGGGTTTCTGTGATTCTGTGATTCTGTGATATCCCACCCTATCCCCGTAACCCCACGTATTTAATCCCCTAACACTAAGGGTCAATTTATCATAGCCAAATCAACCTAACCTGCACATCTTTGGACTGTGGGAGGAAACCGGAGCACCCGGAGGAAACCCACGCAGACACAGGGAGAATGTGCAAACTCCACACAGACAGTCGCCCGAGGCCAGATTTGAACCCGGGTCCCTGGCGCTGTGAGGCAACAGTGCTAACCACTATGCCACTGTGCCCTTATTGCACGCTTCTTTAATTTCCCTTTTAATGCCGTCCCCAACCTCCGCCTTACTGTTTGGAGGTCGATATACCACTCCCACTAATGTTTGTTTCCCCTTAGTATTTCTCAATTCTACCCATACAGATTCCACATCATCAGAGCTAATATCCTTCATTATAATTGTATTAATCCCTTCTTTAACCAGTAATGCTACCCCACCTCCCTTTCCTTTTTGCCTATCTTTCCTAAATATTAAATACCCCTGAATGTTGAGTTCCCAGTCTTGGCCATCCTTGAGCCACGTTTCCATAATCCCAACCAAATCATATTCGTTTACCTGTATTTGCGCAGCCAATTCATCCACCTTATTACAAATGCTCCTCGCATTAAGACACAAAGCCATCAGGCTTGTTTTTTTAAATGCTCTTAGACCTATTAGAATTATTATTTACTGTGGCCAAGTTTGATTTAAACCGTTGATTTCTCTGACTGCCACTTTTGTTTTTCTCCTTCCTATCTTTTGCTTTTATCCCTGTTTTCCTTTCCTCTGTCTCCCTGCTCAGGTTCGCAACCCCCTGCCATTTTAGTTTAAACCCCCCCGAACAGTGCTAGCAAACGTCCCCGCAAGGATATTTGTCCCGCTGTGGTTCAGGTGCAACCTGTCCGACTTGTACAAGTCCCACCTTCCCCAGAAGCAGGCCCAGTGATCCAGGAAACTAAAGCCCTCCCTCCTGCACCAACTGTTTAACCACGCATTCATCTGCTCTATCCTCCTATTCCTATACTCACTAGCACGTGGCACCGGGAGTAATCCAGAGATTACAACCTTTGAGGTCCTATTCTTTAATCTGCTACCTAGCTCCCTAAATTCTTGCTGCAGGACCTCATCCCTCTTCCTACCTATGTCATTAATCCCAATGTGAACCACGACCTCTGCCTGTTCACCCTCCCCCTTCAGAATGCCCTGCAGCCGTTCAGTGACATCCTTGACCCTGGCACCAGGGAGGCAACAAACCATCCTGGAGTCACGTCTATGGCCACAGAAATGCCTATCTGTTCCCCTTACGATAGAATCCCCGACCACTATTGCTCTCCCACTCTTTTTCCTCCCTTCCTGAGCAGCAGAAGCACCCCTGGTGCCAGGAAGTTGGCTGCTGCTGCCTTCCTCTGGTAAGTCATCCCCCTCAACAGTATCCAAATTGGTATACCTGTTTGAAAGGGGGATGGCCACAGGGGTCCCCTGCACTACCTGCCTGTCTCTACTGCTCTGCCTGATGGTCACCCATTTCCCTTCTGCCTGTGCAGCCCTACCCTGCGGCATGACCAACTCATCAAACGTGTAATCCACGACCCTCTCAGCATCGTGAATGCTCGAAAGCCCATCCATCCGCAGCTCCAGCACCTCCATGCGGTCTGCTAGTAGCTGCAGCTGGAAGCATTTCTGGCACACGTGGTCGTCAGGGACACTGGCAGCATCCCTGAATCCCCACATAGAGCAAGAGGAGCATAACACAGGGCTGGCCTCTCATGGCATGACTTACCCCTTGAATTAATTTAAATTAATTCAATACCACCAGTTAAAGATATACTCTAGGGCGCTTGTATGGTTTACCAACAGTCCCCGCTACACCAGAAAGACCTTAGCAACTATAAACCACAGAGTTAAAGTTGAACAATTAGAGATATACTCACCAACCAATCACTTACCTGCTCCCTGGTGACGTCACACTCTGATTACTTTTTACCTCTCTCCCCGCTGCTGAGTTGATCGGGCCTCGCTGCTGCCGCCCCTTTTAAGCCTCACCTCCGGTCGCTGTTCTCCCCCAGGTCCAGGTCCAGCCTCTAGCCTTGCTCCAGCTAGAGAGTAAAGCTAGCCTTGCTCCAGCTGGAGAGTAAAGCTAGCCTTGCTCCAGCTGGAGAGTAAAGCTAGCCTTGCTCCAGCTAGAGAGTAAAGCTAGCCTTGATCCAGCTAGAGAGTAAAGCTAGCCTTGCTCCAGCTACAGAGTAAAGCTAGCCTTGCTTCAGCTACAGAGTAAAGCTAGCCTTGCTCCAGCTGGAGAGTAAAGCTAGCCTTGCTCCAGCTATAGAGTAAAGCTAGCCTTGCTCCAGCTAGAGAGTAAAGCTAGCCTTGCTCCAGCTACAGAGTAAAGCTAGCCTTGCTCCAGCTACAGAGTAAAGCTAGCCTTGCTCCAGCTGGAGAGTAAAGCTAGCCTTGCTCCAGCTAGAGAGTAAAGCTAGCCTTGCTCCAGCTGGAGAGTAAAGCTAGCCTTGCTCCAGCTAGAGAGTAAAGCTAGCCTTGCTCCAGCTGGAGAGTAAAGCTAGCCTTGCTCCAGCTGGAGAGTAAAGCTAGCCTTGCTCCAGCTGGAGAGTAAAGCTAGCATTGCTCCAGCTGGAGAGTAAAGCTAGCCTTGCTCCAGCTGGAGAGTAAAGCTAACCTTAATCCAGCTAGAGAGTAAAGCTAGCATTGCTCCAGCTGGAGAGTAAAGCTAGCCTTGCTTCAGCTGGAGAGTAAAGATAGCCTTGATCCAGCTAGAGAGTAAAGCTAGCCTTGCTCCAGCTAGAGAGTAAAGCTAGCCTTGCTCCAGCTGGAGAGTAAAGCTAGCCTTGCTCCAGCTGGAGAGTAAAGCTAGCCTTGCTCCAGCTGGAGAGTAAAGCTAGCCTTGCTCCAGCTGGAGAGTAAAGCTAGCCTTAATCCAGCTAGAGAGTAAAGCTAGCCTTGCTCCAGCTGGAGAGTAAAGCTAGCCTTGCTCCAGCTGGAGAGTAAAGCTAGCCTTGATCCAGCTAGAGAGTAAAGCTAGCATTGCTCCAGCTGGAGAGTAAAGTTAACCTTGCTCCAGCTAGAGAGTAAAGCTAGCCTTGATCCAGCTAGAGAGTAAAGCTAGCCTTGCTCCAGCTAGAGAGCAAAGCTAGCCTTGCTCCAGCTAGAGAGTAAAGCTAGCCTTGCTCCAGCTGGAGAGTAAAGCTAGCCTTGCTCCAGCTGGAGAGTAAAGCTAGCCTTGCTCCAGCTAGAGAGTAAAGCTAGCCTTGCTCCAGCTAGAGAGTAAAGCTAGCCTTGCTCCAGCTAGAGAGTAAAGCTAGCCTTGCTCCAGCTAGAGAGTAAAGCTAGCGTTGCTCCAGCTGGAGAGTAACGCTAGCCTTGCTCCAGCTGGAGAGTAAAGCTAGCCTTGCTCCAGCTAGAGAGTAAAGCTAGCCTTACTCCAACTAGAGAGTAAAGCTAATGTTGCTGCAGCTGGAGAGTAATGTTAAATCCGTGAATCTTAAGGTATGGTGTTCTTCAATAAATAGACAGAGACTGCAGATGAACAATCAACAGGTGTTTACTGGATGAGGGTATTCAAAAAACTAACAGTACAGATCCCTACTCAGTGTTTATATACAGGTGTGGTCACTGCCGGTACTACAGTATACAGGAGCTGTAAAAGTAGTTCTCCTCTTAAAGGTACATACACTATAATTCCTCCCCTTTTAGATTAACAGTACCATAACATTCATTTAACAATTAACACTTTTAACATGCAACATTAACTGAAAATAGTCCATTTATAGATTCAGTCTTTGGGGCGGCTCCCTGATCCTTTCTGGATCGCACCTTTCCTGAGTGTCTTGCTCTTGGTGCGGAGGCGATTCTGGCCCCCTGTCGTCGGTTAGTTAATCAGCTTCCAATGCTACTGTTTCTGGGGTAGATGCTACCGGTATGTCGGGTTCATCACCAGGTACGCGAGACATGGGGTTGACTCGTTCCTGTGATGCTAGGATCTGGTCGACATGGCATCTCACAATGTTCTCCCCAACATCCACTGTGCACATTAGTGGCCCCTGCCGCGTGCATATCGTTCCTGGTTGCCATTTCTCTGTTCGGTAGTCGCGGGCCAAGACTGGTTGTCCTACTTTGAAGCTCCTTGTCGGCTTCTCATTGATGTGCTGGAATTTGTTATTCTCAACATTTCTTCGTACATTTGGTCTGAGCTAATCCAGACGAGATCTCAACCTTCGGTTAAAGAACATCATGGCCGGGGTCTGGTTGGTAACTGCATGTGTCGCATTTCTGTAGGCTAACAGGAAATTGTCCACCTTATGCTGCAGTGGAATGTCGTCATCGCACATGGCCCTTACTGCCTTTTTAAAGGTTTGTACGAACCTCTCAGCCAATCCATTTGTGGCTGGATGACTGGGCGGTTGCTCGTGGTCGACGCCCGTGCTTCTGGCCTCGACTTTCTTCCACTGTCCTCCAGGAGCGAATCCCTGGGAGGAAATGCAGAGTTGCAGGTAGGTTCGAATCTGCCTCGTCGCCACTGTTAAATCCGTGAATCTTAAAGTATGGTGTTCTTCAATAAATAGATGGAGACTGCAGATGAACAATCAACAGGTGTTTACTGGATGAGGGTATTCTAAAAAACTAACAGTACAGATCCCTACTCAGTGTTTATATACAGGTGTGGTCACTGCCGGTACTACAGTATACAGGAGCTGTAAAAGTAGTTCTCCTCTTAAAGGTACTATAGTAATCTCGGATGTAATGCTTAAGTTGTCCACCAGAGGGAGACAAATGCTAAGGGGATTATAATTACTAGTCTTAAGGTAAAATTGCATTATGGGTAGAATGACATCATAGGACCCACCATCTTAGATTGCTCGTGCAGTTGAATTGATGTGCATGCCTGTAGTTGTGAGAGCTCTGTTCTCTCCTGGTTCTGTGTAAATTAAAAGCAAAGTTTTGAGTTCCTGAAGTCTCACTTATATCCCTTATTTGGACCTTAACCACCCGTTATAACATTTTAGCGACGAGGATTAACAGTTTCAACTTGAAGAAGGGAAAATACAAGAACACTGCATCTGAATCATGGCTACTCGAGTAGGAGAGATTTCTGCTTTTGATGTTCAAAATCAAACTTGGATCGAATACTGTGAGTTATTAGAGCATTTCTTTGAAGCAAATGATATTGTCGATGTTGGAAAACGGAGAGCTATTTTGCTAACTTCGGTGGGAAGTCTAACATATAGTTTACTGAGATACTTATGCAGTCCTGCAAAGCCTGGAGATAAATCATTTACTGAATTAGTGGACTTGCTAAAGGAACATTTCAATCCCAGACCGAGTGCGATTGTACAACGTTTCAAATTTAATTCACGGAACAGGATACCGGGAGAAACTGTGTTGGATTATGTTGCAGTGTTGAGAAAACTGGCACATGATTGCAATTACGGGAACAGCTTGGAAGACATGCTGAGAGATAGGCTGGTTTGCGGAATAATGGATGCTCGAATGCAAAGGAGATTATTGTCCGAGACTGGGCTTACGTATGAAAAAGCGTTGGAACTTGCACAATTAATAGAGACAGCTAACCGTGATGTACAAGAAATACAAGGTTCAGACTGGTCTGCTACAAAGCAAGTTGGAAGTCAGTTTATGGTGCACAAGTTAAATATGAGTCGTACACCACAACGTGCGCATTGAAATGCATGTTATAGATGCAATGGAGATCACCTGGCAAGGGAATGCAGGTTTCTGGAGGAAAAGTGCCACAAGTGTGGGAAAAAAGGACATATCAAACGTGAATGTAGAGCAAAAGCTACCCTGGAGGTATACAAACCTACAGGGGGAGAAAAGCAAAACCTGGTAAGAGAAGTGAAAAAACAGGGAGCACATCACATCAGTGGAGAAGCTGAGAAAGAAGACGACGTGTTCATACTGCATAGTATGGTAGAGGACATTCCAAAAGTGGATCCTATCACTTTGCAACTGATAGTAAATGACACTAAGGGCAACTTTGAGGTGGATACTGGATGTGGCGTTACCATAATGAACAGGGAAGAATATTCAAAATTGTGGAACCGTGCAAAAGTTCCAGAGTTAAAGTCTTGCTCTATGAAGCTTAAAACCTATACAGGTGAACGAGTGGCAACCTTGGGTACAGCTATTGTAACTGTGAACCACAGGGACACCGTGGAACAGCTACCTATAGTTGTAGTATCGGGTTCTGGACCAAATTTGTTAGGTCGGGGCTGGATAAAAGAACTTAAATTGGATTGGGGAGCAATAAATCAAATGGAGAGCGGCAAACAGTTGTCGTTGCAAAAAGTTTTGATTGAACATGAGAATGTATTCAAGGAAGAACTTGGAACATTTAATGGCCCCCCAGCTAAGATTTATGTAGACAAGGAGGCACTGCCAAGATTTTTTAAACAACGACCTGTGCCTTATGCCATGAAACCGAAGGTAGAGGCTGAGCTTGATCGTCTTTTGCGGGAGAACATTCTGGAACCCGTAAAATGTTCAGAATGGGCAGCTCCAATTGTACCTGTTTTAAAACCAGACAATTCGGTAAGAATCTGTGGAGATTATAAATTGACTGTAAATACGGTATCTAAACTAGAACAGTATCCTATTCCTAAAACTGAGGATCTTTTTGCAAACCTGGCTGGAGGGAAGAAATTCACGAAGCTGGATATGAGTCATGCTTACTTGCAGATTACGCTAGATGAGGAATCCAAGAAGTATATAACCATAAACACACACAAAGGTTTGTTTACCTATAACCGCTTGCCATTTGGTGTCTCATCTAGTCCAGCTATCTTCCAGAGAACTATCGAAGGTGTACTGCAAGGGATTCCACATGTTTCCATCTATCTGGATGATATTCTGGTGACAGGAAGAACCGACCAGGAGCATCTGAGCACTCTGAGAGAGGTACTTCAAAGATTGGATAAGGCTGGGTTACGGCTCAAGAGGAGTAAGTGTACTTTCATGGGGAATGAGGCCGTGTTCCTGGGACACAGAGTGGACGCCACCGGGCTCCATCCAATCAAGGAGAAGGTACAAGCACTGCAGGAGGCACCAGATCCTACAAATGTGACTGAGTTAAGAGCTTACCTGGGACTGCTAAACTATTATAACAGGTTTTTGCCAAACTTGTCAACGGTGTTAGCACCTCTTCACAAACTACTGCGCAAGGAGACACAGTGGCAGTGGGAAGAGGAACAGAGGGTTTCATTTGAACAATCCAAGAAACTGATGCTGTCCTCGGATGTGCTGGTTCACTACAATGCAGAGAAAGACATCATTCTCTCTTGTGACGCTTCACCTTACGGGGTGGGGGCAGTTCTTTCACACTGTATGGAAGATGAAACAGAAAGACCGATAGGGTTTATGTTTCAAACTCTGACCCCAGCGGAAAAAAACTATTCCCAGTTGGATAAAGAGGGATTAGCAGTAATGTTTGGGTTACAGAGGTTTCATCAATACATATATGGCAGGAAATTCACCATATGCACCGATCATAAACCTCTTCTATCTCTTTTTAATGAGATGAAAGCAGTACCACAGATGGTGTCACCCCGAATCCAGAGATGGGCAGTGACGTTGAGGGCATATGAGTATGTCATCGTTTACAAAGCGGGAAAGTACCATGGGAACGCAGATGCCTTGAGCCGTCTTCCACTACCAGGTACACCTATCCGTGCAGCTCCAAAGGACAGAGTTTGGATGTTGGGAACTGGTCAGGTAGTACGCAGACATGTGGATCAGATACTGACCAGACAAAGGGAAATCGAACTGGAGGTTCCAGAGGAAATGCGGGAGGACAGGTTGGTCCCCAGTTATCCAAGTGGTACCAACCCCACGAACAGAGCCAGTTACACCTGGACCCCTTACTCAAGAGGAAACCATCGTAGCAGAGTCAGATACTCTGAGTACTGCTCAGGAGCAGCAGGTGGCTTTACCACAACCAAGCAGGGACTTGACTGTAAGACGTTCAACAAGGTCTCACAAACCGCCAGAGCGATTGATCACGACCTGCTAAATTTGTTCAGGATGGACTATCGTTAAAGGAGTTTCCTTATGGACTTTTAAGAATGTTGTTAAGAATTGTTGTAACTTAAGATGGGGGGGATATGGTAATCTCGGATGTAATGCTTAAGTTGTCCACCAGAGGGAGACAAATGCTAAGGGGATTATAATTACTAGTCTTTAGGTAAAATTGCATTATGGGTAGAATGACATCATAGGACCCACCATCTTAGATTGCTCATGCAGTTGAATTGATGTGCATGCCTGTAGTTGTGAGAGCTCTGTTCTCTCCTGGTTCTGTGTAAATTAAAAGCAAAGTTTTGAGTTCCTGAAGTCTCACTTATATCCCTTAATTGGACCTTAACCACCTGGTTATAACAGGTACATACACTACAAGTAAAGCTAGCCTTGCTCCAGCTGGAGAATAAAGCTAGCCTTGCTCCAACTAGAGAGTAAAGCTAGCCTTGCTCCAGCGACGCAAACTTCGGCCCCCTGCTCAGCGCACAACCTGTCAGCAGTGCGTTCTGTGCTAGGCTGTGCGCTCCTATTATGGTAATAAGCAAGCAGCACCAAATTTATGTGCTGCCTACGCTTTTCGAATGGGCATTTCTTGCATCGGAGTGTCTGTGCCCATTTTTTTGTGGTATCGAAGTTCACCCCCAGTGAATTTTGTTAGTCTTTCTATTTTTCATAACTAGAACCTTCCATTACTAAATGAATCCCCAGATTTGGTCAAATCTGTTAAGGTGCGTTGAAGGTCACCATTTGTGACAGGTTACGTTTAGGAGAAAAAAAATCCATCTTTACTCTCAGTATGCAGAAGTTCATTGAACATGGCCCCAGGAATCTACTTTTCGTTAAACATCTTAAGCATGAAATGGAAGGCAGATTTTAAAAATTGAATATCAAATTAGATGTCAGTGTCTGTTTTTAAATAATTCATGTCAAATTCATTTGTTCAAATGGTAATTCTAATATGTGTATAGGATGTGTCACCTCTTATTGTCATTTGTCATTTTAATGACAGTAATTCCACTGATTAGCACGGGTGGACTCTTTGTGATCTTAGTCAGCCTCTGCCTTTAATTAGCAAGTAATTAATGACAGGGAATGACTGCAGCTGTTACTGTGAACACTTTTCAGCAGGGAATGTGCAATGTTGTACAGTTAACCCTTTGTTATCATACACTCAAAATGTCTGACGGGAAGGGGTGGTTTGTGGGAGCTGCAGTGCTGAGTCCATGCATTAGGCTTGTTGGGTTTGTTAATGGCAACACAATTGGTCATAATGCCAACCCACACCATTCTGCAAGGCGCCCACTTTGCCCGTGCAGTGCATTCCCAATACTCGCTTAAAGCTGATGCTGCACCAACAGACTGCTTTGCTTTACTGGTAGGTGATCTGCCACAGAACAGAGCTACACCACAATCTTAAAATTCTCATTTCAAATCCCTCCATGGTCTCGCTCCTCCCTATCTCTGTAACCTCCTTGAGCCCTACACCCCTCTGAGATCGCTGCGCGCCTCCAATTCTGGCCTCCTGTGCTTCCCCGATTTTAATTGCTCCACCATTGGCAGCCGTGCCTTCAGCTGCCCAGGGCCTAAGCTCTGGAATTCCCTCCCTAAACCATTAAGTTTTGCTTAACCAGGAGCCAATGTAGGTCAACGAGCACAAGGGTGATGGGTGAACGAAACTTGGTGCCAGTTAGGACACGGGCGGCAGAGTTTTGGATGACCTCAAGTTTACGGAGGGTGGAAGATGGGAGGCCAGCCAGGAGTGCATTGGAATGGTCAAGTCCAGAGTTAACAAAGGCATGGATGAGGGTTTCAGCAGCGAATGAGCCAAGGCAGGGGCAGAGCTGGGCAATGTTACTGAGGTGGAAATAGATGGTCTTAGTGATGGCGTGGATATGTGGTCGGAAGCTCATCTCGGGGTCAAATACGACACCAAGGTTACAAACGTCTGGTTCAGCCTCAGAAAGTTGCCATTGATGGAGTTGGTGGCTAGGAATGGAGTTTGTGGCAGGCACTGTAAACAATGCCTATGGTCTTCCCAATATTTAGTTGGAAGAAATTCCTGCTCATCCAGTACTGGATGTCGGACAAGCATTCAGACAATTTAGAGACAGTGGAGGGGTCGAGAGAAGTGGTAGTGAGGTAGAGTTGGGTGTCGTTAGTGTACATGTGGAAACTGACGCTGTGTTTTCGGATGATGTCGCCAAGGGGCAGTATGTGGATGAAAAATAGGAGGGGGCCAAGGATAGATCTTTGGGGGACACCAGAGGT
This sequence comes from Somniosus microcephalus, assembly GCF_052327205.1. NCBI lineage: Eukaryota > Metazoa > Chordata > Chondrichthyes > Squaliformes > Somniosidae > Somniosus > Somniosus microcephalus. The sequence continues at coordinate 65,820,702 of NC_140987.1, read as the reverse complement.
AATGGTATGGGAGCGGGAAGAGAAGCCATTGGAGGTGATTCTCTGGCTATGACTGGATAGATAAGAATGGAACCAGGTGAGGGCAGTCCCACCCAGCCGGACGACGGAGGAGAGGCGTTGGAGGTGGATGGTGTGGTCAACCGTGTCAAAGGAGGGATGCAAACATGGAGTTTTGAGAAAGATGGGCATGATTTGGGAGGACTTTGGAGAGAAAAGGGAGATTGGAGATGGGGTGGTAGTTTGCAAGGACAGAGGGGTCAAGTGTTGTTTTTTTGAGGAGAGGGGTAATGACAGCAGATTGAAGGAGAGGGGGACAGGACCTGAGGAGAAAGAACTGTTAACAGTATCAGCTAACATGGGGGCCAGGAAGGGAAGTTGGGTGGTCAGCAGTTTGGTGGGAATAGGGTTGAGGGAGCAGGACATGGGTCTCATGGACAAGATGAGCTCGGAGAGAGCATTTGGGGAGATAGGAGAGAAACTCGAGAAAGATGCAAGTTCAGGGCTTGGGCAGGGGGGAACCTTAGAGGAAGTTAGGCAGAGTGGGCTAGGCGAATAATAAAAATGATAACAGAGAAGGTCATAGACTTAGGTAGCAGTGGGGAAATTAAAAACCAGAGTGTGTCAGGAAGGGGCAGAAGGTATGGAGTAAAAGGTAAAGTAATAAAAAGGGCAAAAGCAGGAACTAAGTGTCACAAAACATATTTGAAAGTTCTCTATCTGAATGCACGTAGCATTCGTAACAAAATAGACGAGTTAATGGCACAAATAACTACATATGGGTATGATCTTGTGGCCATTACAGAAACATGGCTGCAGGGTGACAATGCCTGGGAATTAAACATACCAGGTTATTTAACGATCAGGAAGGACAGGCAGGAAGGAAGGGGAGGTGGGGTGGCTATGTTAATAAAGGAAGGAATCACTGTCATACAGAGAAATGATATTGGGTCAAAAGATCAGGATAATGAAACAGTTTGGGTGGAGGTAAGGAATAATAAGGGGAAAAAAACACTAGTGGGCGTAGTCTATAGGCCTCCGAACAGTTGCAACTCTGTTGGATGGAGTATCAATCAGGAAATAGTTGAGGCTTGTAATAAGGGAACATCTATAATTATGGGGGATTTTAACTATCATATTAATTGGACAAATCAATTTGGGCAGGGCTGCCTTGAGGATGAGTTCATTGAGTGTATTAGGGATGGGTTTCTTGAGCAGTATGTAACTGAACCGACCAGGGGGCAAGTAACCTTAGATCTGGTCCTGTGTAACGAGACAGGATTAATTAAAAATGTCCTAGTAAAGGATCCCCTTGGAATGAGTGACCATAACATGGTTGAATTCCATATTCAATTAGAGGGTGAGAAGGTTGGATCTCAAACAAGCGTGCTAAGCTTGAATAAAGGAGACGATGAAGGTATGAGTGTGGAATTGAGTAGAGTGGATTGGGAAAATAGATTAAAGGGTAAGACGATACATGATCAGTGGTGTACATTTCAGGAGTTATTTTACAACTTCCAAAAAAACAATATTCCACTGAGAAGAAAAGGGTGTAAAAGAAAAGACAGCCATCCGTGGCTAAGTAAAGAAATTAAGGATAGTATTCGACTAAAAACAAGGGCATATAAGATAGCCAAATCTAGTGGGAGGGTAGAGGATTGGGAAAACTTTAAAAGACAGCAAAAAATAACAAAAAGATTGATTAAGAACGGGAAGAAAGATTATGAAAGTAAATTAGCAAAAAACATAAAAACAGATAGTAAGAGTTTTTATAGTTATATAAAAAGAAAAAGGGTGGCTAAAGTAAATGTTGGTCCCTTAGAGGATGAGACCGGGAAATTAATGGTGGGAAATATGGAGATGGCAAAAACACTGAATGAATATTTTGTATCAGTCTTTACAGTGGAGGACACTAAGAATATCCCAACACTGGACAAACAGGGGGCTATAGCGGGGGGGGGGAGGAGCTAAACACGATCAAAATCACTAAGGAAGTGGCAGATAAATCACCTGGACCTGATGGCTTACATCCTAGGGTCCTGAGGGAAGTGGCGGTAGGGATTGTGGATGCATTGGTAATAATTTTCCAAAACTCCCTGGACTCAGCAAAGGTCCCGGCAGACTGGAAAACTGCTAATGTAACACCCTTATTTAAAAAGGGCAGTAGACAGACGGCTGGAAACTATAGACCGGTTAGCCTAACATCTGTGGTAGGTAAAATTTTGGAGTCCATTATTAAGGAGACAGTAACAGGACATTTGGATAATCATAATTTAATAGGACAAAGTCAGCATGGTTTTATGAAGGGGAAGTCATGTTTGACAAATTTGCTGGAGTTCTTTGAGGAAGTAACATATAGGGTGGATAAAGGGGAACCAGTGGACGTAGTGTATTTAGACTTCCAAAAGGCATTTGACAAGGTGCCACACAAAAGATTATTGCTTAAGATAAAAAATCACGGGATTGGGGGTAATATTCTGGCATGGATAGAGGATTGGCTATCTAACAGAAGGCAGAGAGTTGGGATAAATGGTTCATTCTCAGACTGGCAATCAGTAACTAGTGCTGTTCCACAGGGGTCAGTGCTGGGTCCCCAACTCTTTACAATCTATATTAACGATTTGGAGGAGGGGACCGAGTGTAACATATCAAAGTTTGCAGATGATACTAAGATGGGAGGGAAAGTAGTGAGTGAGGAGGACATAAAAAACCTGCAAGGGGACATAGACAGGCTAAGTAAGTGGGCAGAGATTTGGCAGATGGAATACAATACTGGAAAGTGTGAGGTTATGCAGTTTGGCAGGAAAAATCATAGAGCAAGTTATTATCTTAATGGCAAGAAACTGGAAAGTACTGAAGTACAAAGGGATCTGGGGGTCCTGGTGCACGAAACTCAAAAGGTTAGTATGCAGGTGCAGCAAGTGATTAAGAAGGCCAATGGAATGTTGACTTTCATTGCTAGGGGGATAGAATATAAAAATAGGGAGGTATTGCTTCAGTTGTACAAGGTATTGGTGAGACCGCACCTGGAATACTGCATACAGTTTTGGTGTCCATACTTAAGAAAGGACATACTTGCTCTCGAGTCAGTACAAAGAAGGTTCACTCGGTTAATCCCGGGGATGAGGGGATGGACATATGAGGAGAGGTTGAGTAGATTGGGACTCTATTCATTGGAGTTCAGAAGAATGAGAGGCGATCTTATTGAAACATATAAGATTGTGAAGGGGTTGGATCGGGTGGATGCAGGGAGGATGTTCCCGATGATGGGTGCAACTAGAACTAGGGGGCATAGTCTTAGAATAAGGGGCTGCTCTTTCAAAACTGAGATGAGGAGGAACTACTTCACTCAGAGGGTGGTAGGTCCATGGAATATGCTGCCCCAAAAAGCTGTAGAAGCTACATCATCACATAAATTTAAAACAGAAATAGACAGTTTCCTAGAAGTAAAGGGAATTAAGGGTTACGGGGAGCGGGCAGGAATTTGGACATGATTCTAGGTTCGGATCGGTCATGGCCCTGTGGGTAGCGGAGCGGGCCCAGGGGCCGTGTAGCCTGATCCTGCTCCTATTTTGTGTGTCTAATTCTGTTAGATTCAGGAGATGGTTCTGTGATAGTAGATTGGCGGTTAGGATCAGATCAGCCATGATCTTATTGAATGGCGGAGCAGGCTCGAGGGGCCGATTGGCCTACTCCTGCTCCTATTTCTTATGTTCTTATGTTCTTATGAAGTGGCAGAGGCAGCTGAACGAATGGTCTCAATCTTAGTGACAAAGAAGTCCTTGAGCTCCTCGCACTTGTTGTTGGAGGTGAGGGTGGAGTTGACAGGGGAGAGGGCTTTAAGAAGACAGTTTGCAGTAGAAAAAAGAAACTGGGAGTTATCTTTGCATTCTAGGATGATCCTGGAATAGTGAGCAGTTTTGGAAGACGAGAGCAGGGACCGATAGCGTTTTTCCTACAAAGGGTGGTAGAATTTTGAAACTCCCTCTCCCAAAAGGCTGTGGATGGTGGGACAATTGGAGCTTTCAAGACTGAGATAAAGATATCTGTTAAGTAAGGGTATCAAAGGGTATGGAGCAATGGTGGGAGAGTGGAGTTAAGATGCAGATTAGCCATGATCTCATTGAATGATGGAGCAGTCCTGAGAGGCTAAATGGCCTACTCCTGTTCCTAATCTTCCTATGTTCCTACCCACTTACAGTATCAGTCCTTATCAAGATGTTCTTAGGCCTGTTAATATAAAGTTGCACAGAAAGTATCAATATTTGGGCTCACAAGGCAGAACAAGAGAACTGAGTCTAAATGAATCTAAATGTATACAGCTGTCAGCTGGCCTGAAAGAATGCTGTAGTCAACCTTTGTACAGACACACTGTCAATTGCTTTTGCAGTCTTTCAGTCTTTGACTTTTTAACTATAGAGCTTAATTCAAAATGGAATTCATATAAATGAATTATTTTCATACAAGATGGATTCCTTTACTAACTCTTGATCTTGCGATCTCTAACACCCTCACAGTTTCAAAATGCCTGTATAAAAATGTACTTTTTATCCAATGCATAAAGGCTGAAACTGAAGCCCATTTACAATGAGTGGTAAAGTCGCTTTTACATCTCCAGGTTCAGTTGAAGTGATTTGTTGCTCAGCTCAATCCTACAACATCTATCTATATATATAAAAGACCTCTTCTGTCTGTCTGTCTCTGTCTGTCCATTCTCTATACGTTTGAAAGTTATAGAGCGTACTGACGCGCGCGTCACGTCAAAAGAAAGCTTACGATTACGGACCGGTCATAGGCATATTTACGTTTCGGCTGGACAAAAATCGCACCCGCGGTATCCAAAAAACGTTCAACATTCCGCTCATTAGCATCTCATTAGCGACAGGTCGACCAATCGTACGGCGGGTTCCTGGCGCGTGCCATCCTACAGTTGAGTGTTGAGTGACTTGCCGATTGACCAATCCTACGCTTCGGTGACCTGACGGTCGACCAATCGGCGCGTGTGTGGGCGGGCCTTATCGTTCTGAACCGAGGTGAGTGGCCGCCATCTTGATTTTTCACTATTTTTTTCCCACACTTTCTGTGTGTTAGGGAACTAAGGTTAATATTTGAATTATGTGTTAGGGAATTAAATAACAATTTATTTGAGTTTTAAATTGTGTTTAGCAACAGTAGGAAATTAAGTGATCCCCTAACCGCCGCCGTCCCCCCCCCTCCTCCTCACCCTCACGCAGGGGGGACTCGGGGCTGCTCTCCAGGCCCGCTGCAGGCAGGCCTGAAGCTAAAAAAATTCTCTCTCTCTCTCTCTCTTCCCTCTCTCTCT